>NC_083763.1:45555117-46264313 GCF_963514075.1 Conger conger | reverse complement strand
ACGAAAAGCATATGCTAACTCACCAACCACCCCTAAATTGACTTACAGTGGGGCAAAAAAGTATTTAGTCAGCCACCAATTGTGCAAGTTCTCCCACTTAAAAAGATGAGAGGCCTGTCATTTTCATTACAGGTATACCTCAACTATGAGAGACAAAATGAGAAGAAAAAAAATCCAGAAAATCACATTGTCTGATTTTTAAAGAATTTATTTGCAAATTATGGTGGAAAATAAGTATTTGGTCAATAACAAAAGTTAATCTCAATACTTTGTTATATACCCTTTGTTGGCAATGACAGAGGTCAAACGTTTTCTGTAAGTCTTCACAAGGTTTTCACACACTGTTGCTGGTATTTTGGCCCATTCCTCCATGCAGATCTCCTCTAGAGCAGTGATGTTTTGGGGCTGTCGCTGGGCAACACGGACTTTCAACTCCCTCCAAAGATTTTCTATGGGGTTGAGATCTGGAGACTGGCTAGGCCACTCCAGGACCTTGAAATGCTTCTTACGAAGCCACTCCTTCCTTGCCCAGGTGGTGTGTTTGGGATCATTGTCATGCTGAAAGACCCAGCCACGTTTCATCTTCAATGCCCTTGCTGATGGAAGGAGGTTTTCACTCAAAATCTCACGATACATGGCCCCATTCATTCTTTCCTTTACACGGATCAGTCGTCCTGGTCCCTTTGCAGAAAAACAGCCCCAAAGCATGATGTTTCCACCCCCATGCTTCACAGTAGGTATGGTGTTCTTTGGATGCAACTCAGCATTCTTTCTCCTCCAAACACGACAAGTTGAGTTTTTACCAAAAAGTTCTATTTTGGTTTCATCTGACCATATGACATTCTCCCAATCCTCTTCTGGATCATCCAAATGCTCTCTAGCAAACTTCAGACGGGCCTGGACACGTCTGGCACTGCAGGATTTGAGTCCCTGGCGGCGTAGTGTGTTACTGATGGTAGCCTTTGTTACTTTGGTCCCAGCTCTCTGCAGGTCATTCACTAGGTCCCCCCGTGTGGTTCTGGGATTTTTGCTCACCGTTCTTGTGATCATTTTGACCCCACGGGGTGAGATCTTGCGTGGAGCCCCAGATCGAGGGAGATTATCAGTGGTCTTGTATGTCTTCCATTTTCTAATAATTGCTCCCACAGTTGATTTCTTCACACCAAGCTGCTTACCTATTGCAGATTCAGGCTTCCCAGCCTGGTGCAGGTCTACAATTTTGTGTCTGGTGTCCTTTGACAGCTCTTTGGTCTTGGCCATAGTGGAGTTTGGAGTGTGACTGTTTGAGGTTGTGGACAGGTGTCTTTTATACTGATAACGAGTTCAAACAGGTGCCATTAATACAGGTAATGAGTGGAGGACAGAGGAGCCTCTTCAAGAAGAAGTTACAGGTCTGTGAGAGCCAGAAATCTTGCGTGTTTTTTAGGTGACCAAATACTTATTTTACCGAGGAATTTACCAATTAATTCATTAAAAATCCTACAATGTGATTTCCTGGATTCTTTCCCCCCATTCTGTCTCTCATAGTTGAAGTGTACCTATGATGAAAATGACAGGCCTCTCTCATATTTTTAAGTGGGAGAACTTGCACAATTGGTGGCTGACTAAATACTTTTTTGCCCCACTGTATACACAGTCCTCCATTATTTTACATAATCTTAAATAAAGTAGTCGTAGTACTTGGTTGCAAATTCTTTGTATTCTATAACTGCCTGAAGCATGCGACACATAGACACCACCAGATGCTGGATATCTTCCCTGGTGATGCTCTGCCAGCCCTGTACTGCAACCCTCTTCAGTTCCTGTTTGTTTAGGGAGATTGTTGACTTCAGTCTTGTTTGTGAACAAGTGAAACACATGTTGAATTGGAGTCAGATGGGTGATTGATTTTCCAGTGAAGACCATTCTGCTTTTTGGCCCTGAAAAACTTTAGCAGTGTGTTTGTGGTCATTGCCATGCAGTCTGCATATTGTATTGCTTCATTTCAAATCCAATGTGCTGGAGCACAGGGCCAAAACAACAAAAATTGTGTCACTGTCCAAATATCACGGGCTGCACTCATTCAATCATATTAGCAGTGTGCTTGTTCCAGCCTGAGAAAACAGCAAACCCCATAACGTTAAGTTAAATTTTCATGCTGCTTCAGCCTACTGACACAAGCTCAGCATCTGCGTATCTGGCCAGATGTGACACTGGGGCTTGTTCTGCCTGGTTGAATCTCAGTTGCCTATATTGTCAGGACTGCTTTCAGTGACAACATGAGCGTGAGAGAAGAGGGGGAAGGAGAGAGGGAGGGAATAGCCGGGAGGAGAGAGAAGAGCGAGAGAGGTAGACAGAGGGAAAGAGAGAGACTTTATATAGGGTATTTTATACTCTGCCTGGAGGAACCCAGACTTCCTTATCAATCATACATGAGCTCTGGTTTTAACCAGCCAGCATCAGTTACTGGCTTCATCCCCCAAAGCTGTCATTAGAGCCATCCCCACTGCCACACTAAATCAGGCAGATTGAGCCCAAGTAATTGACAGGGTGGTTTTCAGAATAGCCCACAAAATGGACTCCCCCCTTTTTGAACCCTTAATTAAGCTTGCTCGCGCACCATTCAAATGATTCTGTTCAAACCACAGAGTGCTGGAATCCCACAGGTACTGAAGAAGAGACATCATTTAAATGTATGACTACTTTATGTGCAACAGGTGAACTTAAGTAAAGGATTCCTGTGTCAATAGCTTCACACCTTGTAACTCTTACTCCACAGTATGTCAATCATTTGTAGTTTAATGAACCCTTGGTAGAGATACTGAATTTACTCTCCTAGTGTATTCTATACAGTTGTTTTTGTCCAGTTATATAACTTCATAGCTCTGACTACATCAAAGCACAGGCAATACCAGGGCTTTCTAAGATATCTCTCAGCAATCATAGCCAGGAAAAGAGATCATTGAAGGCCATTGAAGCAGGTGGCATCCACAAATCAGTGCCATATTCAACTGGTCGTTTTGAAAACAATTTTACATTTCAGTTTCTTTTACGGTGCTAGAGGTGGACTGAGGTCAAGGGACCAATGTAACTGAAGGAAATACATCATATGCAGTCACGTCCAGAATTATTGGCACCCTTGGAAAATATACGCAATACCCTTCACAATTATTGACGTAAGCTTTGATTGAAACAATGAATATGACATTAAAATTTCAGGGTATGTACATCCATATTGGGTGATCCATGTAGGAATTGCATCTCTTTTTATATGTAGTCCCCCCATTTTAGGAGAACAAATTGTGGTGGGGGGGAATGTCATATTCAGGAGATATCTTTGTGCTTTGAATGCTGTACCATGTCATCTGTAACTGCAGATTGCCTCTCAGCCCAGGCTTATGAGCTCATTGCAGTTTGAGGTCATGTACTGTATTTGGCTGGTCAGATATCTGACGTCTTGATGTCGGTATCAACCTCTTCTTCTATTGTTCTGCTGTCATCGAAAGCTGAGAGGCAATCCGCTTCCTGGCAAGACGGCCTAGAAAAAAGGCTTCCATCATCTTGGCCATTATAAGCAGTGAAGCTATTGATGAGTCGCCCAGTTCCCCAGTGTGCTGCAGCTGGTCAGTGTACTTTGAATGATGTCAGCCTTGGACAAATCTCCTTATCATTTTTCTATCCATTATTGATTTCAGTATAAAAATGCTCAGAGTACTGTAGCCAGCACAATATTACTATTTTTGTAGAAAGAACTTCGACCATCATTACGACCATATTTTGCATGGAGATTATTATCCGTCATGCAAATGCAGTGTTCGGAAAACATGATGAGCAATGAGATTTTCCAGTAGAAATGCATCGAGAAATAAAGGCCACTTCCGTCCTGGGTTTTACAGTGTACAGGCTAGTATAAAGCAGCCCCAGCCAGAAAGCTAGAAATGCTGTGAATGTAGATGTGTGTCAATTTTTGGAGGGCATATAAATCCATTCACCACAGTAACATAATTTTCATAGGATTAGGGGGAGGAACTTTTTTTTTTCTTTATTCATTTTTGTTTATTATTCATTGAATAAACCCCCTGTGATATACTCATGACAAAAACATTTCACTTCTCACTTTATTAGGTATTCATTAGACTTCTTTTTTAGACTTAAGTCTTCTGCTGCTGAAGCCAATCCACCTTGAGGTTTGACACATTTTGTGTTGAGAGATGCTCTTCTGCATAACACTGTTGTAATGCATTTGCCTTCCTGTGAGCTTTGACCAGTCTGGCCCTTCTCCTCTGACCTTTGTCATTAACAACGCTTTTCTGCCTGCAGAACTGCTGCTCACTGGATGTTTTTTGTTTTTTGCACCATTCTCTGCAAACTCTGGAGACTGTTGTGCGGGGAAATCCCAGGAGATCAGCAGTTTCTGAGATCCAAGTCATTCCACGGTCAAAGTCACTTAGATCACATTTCTTCCCCATTCTGACATTTGGTCTGAAAAACAGCTGAACCTCTTGATCACGTCTGTGTGCTTTTATGCATTTAGCTGCTGCCACATGATTGGCTGATTAAATATTTGAATTAAGAAGCTGTTTTACAGGTCTATAGGTGTATAGGCTAACTGTATCTTTCTTATAAATACACACCTAGTACAAGCTAATAAAGAAGCTTAAACAAGATAGAAACTATAATATGCTGGATTATTGCTGTCATATGGAAAGGAACAACTTTCTGTACTTTAGTTTTTCTTTGCTCTTGGGGTAAGACATAACAGTTTTATCCAGTGTAGTAATACAGATTTGTGGTTTATGAGAACAACTTCAACTACTCTCATACGTCAAGCAGAGCCAGACATCCCACTGCGACACATTTTCCATCAACAGGAGGTCCTCCTTGACAGACACATTCTTTCTATAATATCACAGTGCTTTGGCCATGGTGTAAATCCAGTCAGATGAATTTCTAACCTTCAGATGGGAAAACTAATTCCAGGCAACTGATATGAGAAATGCCAGCGGCGTTTGCCTCGTCCACTAACAAGCCGAGGGAGATATCCTTCCGTGTCCGGGCTGTCCTATGCCTCATGACCTGGATTAATGTGCCTCCTCCACAGTTAGCAGATGGACCAGCAGAATTCTCTGATGGATGCTTTGTCTGGGTTACGGCTGGTTACAGTATGTATCGGTCTGTTGCTTTTGTGTTTTCAGAAAACGTGTGAATGAAAGGTAAAATGGAGTATATTTTGGTCATTTAAGGGGTCAAGTCAGGCAATTTGCTCATGTTTACTACTCCTGAAGTACTTTTCATTTACCCTGAACTTTCAATTTTGAAGGAATTATTCAAACAGTGAACACTTTATACAAGTCAAAAATTGTGTTGTGTCTGACAGCATGAACCAATCACAACCCAGAAATAAACTGAAAGCCCCATCTTCCAAACCACTTCAGGTGGTGGTCTGAGACGTATTCGAGATAGGGTATTTTATGCGTATTCGGATTCTTACAAGTGTAAATGCACCCATCACTCCAAGAGACATATGACAACCGAAACTCCAAAAGTATAACGTCATGCAACTTAGCCGTCCTCCAAACATGAAGCATGCCATACAAACTACCATATTTGCTCTGCCTGTCTGACTGCTCTCACTCTCAGTAGTAATTTTCCAGCAGTAATTTTGTAGCTTCTTAAATAGTATCCTGCCAGGTTTTACAAAGTGCTTAATATAGTAACAATACAATTGTCCGTCAGGAACATAACAAATAATTCTTATAATGAATAATGATAATTTCACACAGGGTAATTTCACACACGGTTGTAGAACAAGTCTAAAGATTGCATTTAGAGTATTCATTAACTGCAGTGCTTCAGGGTGCCTGTAATCTATAATACATCATCTACCATACAGCATTTTCTGTCTGTAGAGGAGAGTGTGTGTTCGAGATCTGGACTTAGACTTTTAACGATTAGAACAAGCAAGAAAAGGACTCTGTGACAGCTGGCTGCATGGTGCAGAATTGTTTTCCAGGGAGCTTTGCATGACCCAATTCACATCAGCAGTGGACAAAACAAGGCTCGATTTCCCTCTGTGTCTGCCCCACAAACATACACACAGGCTTACAGGATTGTACAGATGCACACATGGACAAACACATGTGCGCGCAGCACACACACACACACACGCACACACATGCGCAACTCATGCACACCCACACGTGCAACAAACACATACACACACAATCACATACGCATGCACGCACACGCACGCACATACTCACACATGCATGTTTGTGTAATTTGTTAAATTATTACTTTGTTATTTGATTCACAGAATGGCACGCATTAAATATAAATATAACCCCATTTTCAGGAGATTATACAGTCTAGAGGTGCCAAATTCATATTTCTCTAATATACATATTATTTGCATGTCTTAAATGTAATACATTTTGTGTGTGACGTAGCCAGTATTAATCATTTGGTCTATTCTAGCTGTTAAAAATGGCACCATTTACATTGCTAATTATTTACAGTGAACTAAATGGTGAGAAATTGGTTAATGTCGCTTCAAGAAAGCATACACAGTTTACAGTTTTGCCAACGAGCATTCTTTGATATTGGGTTTAAGTTTTCCGAAGTCTTCACAAATGCACTCTATGTCGACCAAACTGTGAATATTTCTCTCATTGCATTGAAAGGACACAGTTTTCAAAAATCTTAAATTAATTTCATAGTCAGGCCACCAGAAAAGCAATAGATGTCTAGAGCTAAGTTTGCTAATGTTTGCACACACAACTTTATTAGGTAGAGCAGTACACCAGCTTATTAATGCAAATATTTAATCAGCCAATCTGGCAGCAACTAAATGCATAAAAGCATGCAGACCTGGTCAAGAGCTTCAGCTGTTTTTCAGACCAAATGTCAGAATGTGGAAGAAATGTGATCCATATGACTTTAACATGGAATGATTGTTGGTGCCAGACAAGGTAGTTTGAGTATCTCAGAAACTGTTGATCTCCTGGGATTCTCATGCACATCAGACTCTTTTTGGGTTTGCAGAGAATGGTGCAAAAAACTAAAAATATCCAGTGAGCAGCAGTTCTGGGGGCAGAAACATGTTTCATAATAGTTATAGAAACAAAACGCTGAAGTTGATGCAGATTGTGCTTGATTGTGAATTGGTTATTGAATAGAACAATCACACCTCATTCAACATGTTTTCCGTTAGTAGTTCACCCTTTTTTAATCACAATTGCTGTGCTCAAGTTACACAAACTTGCAAGAGAAGGGAGAATGCATGCATGATCGTAGTTTGTAGTTCTGCACGTTCTTGAAGAGATAACTCCACTGCATTATTCAGAAACAATCTGAAAGGTTATATGTGTGTATGTACTCTACGTATGAAAAAATGAATAAAATTATGATCACAAAAACAATCTGAAGAATGTGATCCAATGAATAATGACCAAATCAGAGTGAAACAAATTGGCTTGGAATTGGCTTTGACATGATGGGACTGAGACTGTTAAGCTTTTTTTGAGGGCTTTTGCAGTGGCCGTTTCAACATGTTGCTACAGCCTCCCCGCTAATTACTGAATTCAGTCAATCCAACTCCAGATCGTGTAAAGGGCCATACAACCACATGATTCTCCTTCTTCTGATAAAGTCCCGGCTTTAGTTTACAATGCTTCTTTCAATTTGCTGTATTTATTCCTTGTTGAAACAATACATTACGATTGCAATCTCCTCCTGAGTATAAAACAGGTTTTGGCACCTTCAGTGCCACTAATGTGTCCCATGGGTTGTTCTCATTGACCATTGCTGTTCAGAGTGTGTTCGGCAGTTTTATGTTGTTATACATCTCAGCGTTATGGCTCTCTGAGGAGGGAGTAGCCTGAACAATGAGGCTCGTTTTTCAACATTTGCTTCAGTGGCCAAGGTGTATTTTTGAAGAGTGTGTAGTGCCAGCTGTTATTTTTCACTGTGACCCCGGTGTTTATAGTTTACTGAGATCCATCTGCACTGTGATTGTCTTGTCTGATGAGAGAGTCAACTGAATGGACAGGATGGCAGGATGTGTTCTTCTCAGGCATATTGTGAATATGTGACACCTATCAAGAGTATCAAGAATGCTTCTACAGTATTGTTTAGAAGCGCAGTGGGTTGTTCTTGTTAAATGAAGGGGGCGGGGGGGGCAGAAAAATGTGTATTATTTACAGACCATGAGGAGGACACAGGTGAGACATTTAACCCAGGTAATCTGACACTATGGGCCATATTTTCCAGAATCAACTCTGCATGGCGCATTGGCGCAGTCACCTAGCGAGGTGCGTGGCTTTTTCCCAAAGTCAAGCGAGGGGCACACCCACTACACCACGCACCATGCTGTTGGTTAAGGATCCTTAAATATAAATTGTGCAGTCATACAATTATCTTGGCGTCCACCTGGACGATAAATTAAACTGGAGAAAGATTTATTCAAGAAGGCACATTCAAGATTATTCTTCTTTGATAGTAGGAGGAAACTACTTGTCTTCTATCAGGGGATCTTAGCTAGTGTCCTTTTTTACACTGATCAAAAAGGCTGAGTCTGTGATTGGCATGATCCCAGATTCACTCGAGGTCACTCTTGAAAAGAGAATAAGGGCCAAGCTGCAGACGGTCTTGTTTTATGAAGGCCACCCATTATGGAGTTTTTAAGTTAATTTTTTGAGTGATTGGTGATACCTCACTGTTCTACTGAGCATGTCAGAGGCTCTTCGTTCCAGCAGCCATCAAATGTTTGTGATTTTTAAGTGATTCACGGAAGCTTCCAGCTGTTAGTCATGACTCATGAGAGATAAGAATTTTTACAGTGTTGTTGTGTTGGGAATGTAATGTTTGTATTTTGTGTGTGTGGTGGCAAATGAGTTTCCCCTGTGGGGGATGAATAAAGTTATCTATCTATCAATCTAATATGCGAAATCAACAGCATGCCAGCTCGCAACTTGGCAGACGCCGGCTGGAAAAGGCTCTTAACACACAGTGATTGTATATGGTGGGGATGATATCCTCCTAAGAAATAATACTTCTGCCTCGGATGACACAAAAACATGTCTCAGTGAAACATTCTGAAAAATGTGTGTTATTTCCATTGAATGTCCCTTTCAGTATAGGCGTCAGCATGGTAGAATTAATTGTTGGGTCTTAGGAGGTTAATACACCCAGGTACCCTCTGACTGCTGGGTTTAGATCTGCCTCAGAAGAATACAGAACCAGACTGGATTTAATCAAATTCTTATCACAATTTTTGGATAGTTCAGCCATCACCAAAAATACTGTTTGTGGGCGGGGGATGAAATAGGGTAGATGAAATGCCCAAAACATGACATATGTAATATCATGCTTTATATGATAGTGCTAATAAAATATGTATTTCTGCAGATTAAATAATTGTCACATGACAAAGTGTTATTGGAATCCAGGCTACTGAATAAATATGGGTGGATTGATGGAGTGACAGATTGAAAGTGGTGCTGTTCTAAAGTTAGACTGAGCATGACCTGGAGCTGTGTTCTGTTGTTAGTTTGATCAGTCTGTGAAAAACTCAGGTGTCTGCATCTTGCTCCATTGCAACAGTCAGTTCCAACCTCTCAAAAGAGCTATTTAACAAAGCTGTGTGGCTGTAATTTATTTTATGAGAAACACGCATAAAAACTTAAAAGGCCAATTTTTAAATGTCAGACACTGTCCATCTTTTATTCCAGAGAACACCTTTTATTGGAGTTATTTTTTATTCATGACTGCTGAAATGCATCTTTTTAGCCCGGGGCAGGCTTGCACGTGTGTAGTTGTAATAGTCGTGTCATTATTATTGGAGTGTAAGAAGTAGAATGCCTGTTGCTTATATAATTGTGTGCTGCTTGCAATGACCAGATAAAGGTATCTAATTCCCTTGAGTGTGCTACACCATTGAAGAAATGTGTACTTTTGTACACTTTATTATGTTTAATTGTAAATTCATAAGCGATTTCAGTTTTTGATTTTTAATAAATTTGAAAAAATGTCTAAACATGTTTTTACTTCATTATGGGTTATTCGCTGTAGGTTGATTGGCAAAAATGGCAATTTTATCCATTTAAATTAAATCTAGCCACTGTATAACCATCCTCTACTAAATTTCGTGTTCTTATCAGTTGGAGGTAGCCTTCTTTTATGACTGGGACCCAGAAAGTTGGTGGTTTAAGCCCCGGTGTAGCCATGATAAGACACACACAGTTGTTGGGTCCTTGGGCAAGGCGCTTAACCCTACATTGCTCCAGGAGGGATCATCAGCTGTTACTATGTTATGATATGAAAACATTGTCACAGCATAGTGAAACCCACCATACTACAGTACCACATGCAATCACGCCTCAGCAAGGTAGGCTTTAAACACCAATGCAGAAAGAGGAAAATAAGCAAAAGTGAGGCACAACTGTGATTGCTAAGAAATCAGTTGACAGATCAGTGACTGGTACCCTTCTTGTCCTCTGACTTGCTATAGTGAGTTGTGGGGATCAGTTTAAGGTCACATGCGGATGAAGCAATACTACCTGTGAATTACATAAAATGTTTTATTCTTAATACAGTTTTATTATTTAGTATCTGGTATAGAACAAAAAACTGAAAGAAATACAAATAAACGCACATTCTAGCTTCTTTTATGGACTGTATTGTTTAGCCTTTGTAGAGTGCCAGGCACTATTTGAATGTGTTTAAATGTGTAAAGCAAACCATTTCCCAAAGCCACAGAGTTTTCACAGTGGACCTATTGCCAGACTGTATAGTCTCTGTTTAATCTGATCTCTTTCAGCCCTATGGCTGCACACTGAAATTATCATGAGATTGCAGTGTGAAAAAGTCTATTTGCACACTGGGATCCAGAGAACAGAGCTTGTTTCCCACACAGATTTCAGTGAGGAAAGAGGGAAGGAAAGACAGAGAAGCAAGTGTCTTCTTTGAGGGCATTACATTGTATATGTTAAGCAGCAGTTGACAGCACTCATGTCTCTCGATTTGTCAGAAGGCCTTGTTAGGAAGGTACAGTATTGACTGATAAAGGCCACGTTTATCATCAGCTGGTCTAGCTGGGTATGAGCTGGTCAACCAGCTAGTGCTGGTAGCTTGTCTGAACTGGTGGCTGGTAAACCAGCTACGAGCTGTTTCAAAGCATAGCTTGAGCTGGTCAAACCATGTCAAGCTAGGAGCTGGTCTGAACTGGTGAACCAGCTAAACCATGTCAAGCTGAGAGCTGGTCTGAACTGGTCAACCAGCTACAAGCTACTTCAAAACCAAAAAACTTGAGCTGTTTTTTTTTTTCAGCAGGGTGCTCTCCATCTGCTATTTAAATCATTGTTTCCACTCACTTTCCAAGCTCCAAATTAACTTTTCATTAAAAAGCATTGACTGGATAGGAAAAAAGGCTGGAAAAAAGCGCACTTGTGTTTATGCCATAGAGAGTCATTGTTATGGGTGGCAGGAGGCCTCTTTATCACACTCTGAATGACTACTACAGAGGTAACAAGCAAATGTCATCAGGATTCCCTATTCAATTCCCACTCGTTCAAGTGTTGGGACACCGCTGTCGGCATTGTTAACACCAGCATAACCTTTGCCTGTTATATGGACCACTGTGGTACACAGAACTTTTTAATCATTAGACAAATGATTCTTCCTTAGAGATGTACAAGGTGGATTCTATATTACACCGCTTGCACTTCTGGCAGGCCATATCGGGAATTAAAAGACACTGACAGTGACATCGGAGTTCATTACTCATGAGGAATTTGAATAAATGCGCAGAGTATATACTGTATGCTGTACACACAGTTTTTTTCAGATGGGCAGGACCAGAGATGAAGGTTTAAAGTGGGGTTAAGCTGGTTAATACTGCCTGCTGTGAGAATACATCCTGGCTTTTTTCAAGGCTTGACAGCGGTCGATAAGAGAAAGCAATTTTTACACACAAGTAACTTCTATCATTCTTTCATCTCCCAGGTGCTGCAAAAGTTGGGGAAGGCTGATGAGACAAAAGATGAACAGTTTGAAGGATTTGTCCAGAACTTCAAGAAACAGGAGGTAAGATGGTGACTGGATGCAGAGCAAATGGTTTTGGTTTCCACATATGTGGGGAGTGCGTAGCCCCCCACTGATTATATAATAGAGCAAGGACACTCAAATCGGGCCCCACATTGTCACTAGTCCTGTTGGTTGTCTCTTCTGCCTGATAATCCATAGTCTAGCAATGTCACTGATTTGGCCAGAGATTACACTCACCTAGTATGTTAAATTTTAAATCAGTCCTGCATTAGAGGGGAGGGCTATATTTGACTATCCCAGCAGTAGATATTTGAAGGTGTTGAAATGTATCGATGGAAAAAACCTATAACTGTCACTGGCAGTGGTGTAGGTTATGTGTAATGGTGTCGGTTGTAAGTATGAAATTTGTCTCTTGGATACCAAAGAATTTTAAATTGGTGTGCACAGGGTTGTACTGCTGAGAGCTTGATCATAGCTTGGTTCAGAACGCACAGTTGGTTGGATGTAACCAATGTTAATCTCCCAAAGGAAGCTTGATTGATTATACATTATATAACAATGAACATTTACGGAGTATTGTGCTCTGTTGCCTTTTTTTATGTGCCTCGCACAAACCTGAACATAAATAAATTCTTCTAGTATTTTTCCACAGCCTGTATTTCAATGTAATTGTTCTGACACACTCTTATTATTTGTGATTCATAAAATGTTTTGGCCGGTGAAGAAGTGGCTCAGATTTGGGTAGACCTTATTGCTGGGGGGCTGCAGTAAGAGATTACTGCTACGGCTCACTGTAGCATTAAATCCTGTACTCTCAGAAGAGCAGAGGCACGTAAGATGCAATGCTGTCCACCGGGCAAAGGCTTGCACTTGTATTACAACCATGAATCATGTGCTTTGTGACCTCCCCTCCCACAATATAATATTACATTACTTTCATCAATCACACCCTCTTATTTTGAGCCATTTACAAAAGAGGATAATTAATCACAAAATATGTTTTAAGTGTAATGTTTGCATTTGCTGAAAGCCTCAAAAGACAGAAATGATATTGAACCGCCCTTACGCTAATATCATCCTGCTCTCCATCAAGGTATCAGCACTGATCTCTGCTACAGCTATGTATAATGCCTACTGTATGTCAAACAACGTTTGCTTACCACTGGACATTTTCAAACCTCTCAAAGAATTCACAATGTTAGAGTTGTGCACTGTAAAAGTGTATTGCCAATTTTGCATATTAAAGTTAGAGGCAATATCAGTGGAGGCTCCTCCATAGAGGTGGAGGAGGCCTGGCCTCCCCAATAATTTGAGAGAAGAGAGAGATTAAAAAAAAACAATAAATATATTTATTTTATTTATTTATTTTAACAAAAAACATATTTTTTCTTTTTTATATTCATATTATTTTAGTTTTGTTCATAAATCTAAATTTTCCCATGGCTAAAACCCAATATTGCAATTGTAAAGCAACAGGCCAGATTTCCCTATCAGTTTGTATTAAGGGAGGCCAGGCCTCCCCTAGGAAATTAGCTTTTCATAGAAGTCAATGTAATGCATTTTTTTTCATGCCAATATGTGATTGGCCAGATCACTGAAAATGGGTGGGCAACGGAGGCCTGGCCTCACCATGCATTGTGTCCAGGGCTGAAAGATTGACATTTTGTTCGTCCAATCACATGCTACTGGTTCATTTGGAATCAACTATCCTTTCCTTTCCTATTCAACACAGAAGCCATTTTGAGAATTCGCTAGTCACTTCAGTCAAACAAACACTCGCCATAGTGGCTACGAGTGTCCTATCAACTTGTGCTTTTCAGGAAATTTAGAGAACACCCCTGGCTATCATCCCTGGAGTTTATAGCTCATTTGGCCAAACACTTTTGCTTAAAACTACCTCGGAAGTCAGAGAGATTCTAGCGCAATTTGAGATCTTGGGCTGGATATGCAGATTCCAGATACTAGGGAGTGAGAATGACATTCAATAGGTCATGTTAGACACCATTTGGGATTTATTGAACAGTTTTATTTTTAATGTAGTCCATTTCGTTTTATTACAAGTCAATTTAATAATCTTCCATATCAAATTACTGAATTGTTGCTCTGTGAGGAAATTCACTCTAAATACGAATAGAGTGCTGCCCTCTAGTGGATAACATTAACGTTAGATAAAGCCAACTGGAACCATATTTTTACATATTTTATATTAAATATATTGAATAAAACTACATATGATAAAGAAAGTGTTATCTTATCTTTTTTATATGCTAAACTTGATTCAATTGGTGATTACATGTTGAAGCTGTAGAAGAATGAAAAATGTAAGCTAAACAAAATTGTTTTTAACTACATAATTAAAATTCCTGCCTTTTACACATGTTCACTTGGCATTTATATTACATCCAAATGTCATTTCTCAGCTTAATTATCAGGCAGGCTCATAGACTTACAGCAATGTCATTTCTTCAGGAAGGCACAAGGCTAAGCTCTGCACAATGAATTTCATCAGCCAGAACTTTCTGACTGTAGCTTACACTCCAAATAGTATGCCTTTGGCCAGCACAAAGACAGATAAGAGAACAGGGAACATTCCATCGCGAGTGAAGTGAGCAAGCGGAAAAAAATGGCCTCCTCAATTCTGGAAGTCACCAGCCTCCACTGGGCAATATACTTATATACTACTATAAGATCTTTCAATTTTTCTCCCAATTTGGTTGCAAATTGTACCCTATCTATACCAATTACCTATGTTATCTTGGATACACTGCATACATACGCCATGTCCCCCAGCAGCACGAATGGATCTGACGATCTGGAGAAAGACACACCTTCTCTAAGCCGCATTGTCTCCAAGCGTGTCTGTGATCAGGGTGCTGGTGTTGAAATTAGAAAAAGGATGCATGCTTCTGAATATGAGAACAGAGTGAGTCATCTTGTGTTGGGTTCGGTTGGATTGAAATTGAGTTATTTCTGCTGAAAAGGTCTTAATGTTTTATGCTAGTTTGTTCAGGGTGCAACGTAGAAATACCAAAAACAGTGGTTGGCGAGCCTGTTGGCATTGTAGTAGACCTGTGAAATAGTATTGAGATCGGTTTTGAAAAGGGTGACATAGTGAGTTTAAAAATGTGCTGTTTTGAATGGAAGTGCCAACCAACGCAAACACATATCGTGCTCTCTATAATATTGGTGTTAGCTCCTACATGATGCTACCATGTTGTTCTCGCAGACGGATAGTTTGTTGTCCAGTAATACTCAAACATCACGGTGAGATGAAGGGGATGGCATAGTTCAGGGTGAGTCAAAGGACAAGTAGGGGGAGGACTTGACAGGCAAGTTCAGCGTGCCAGTAGTAGCTGAGCTTAAGCTTCTGGCAATGGTTTGTCACACAGCTTAAGACGTATTATAGGTCAAATGAGTGCTGAGGCCAGTGCAGCGGAGGCTGGGAAGGAGGGAAAAAGTGGCGTGTCATCAGCATAGCAGTGATAAACCGTGGGAGGAGTGATGAGAAAGTGGAGTATGGTTTACGTGTGTTGGTGGATGAGCTCTAGCGATAAAAAGTTAAGCTTTGCAGCACCGTGGAAGCTGGTTAAGGAGGAGAGCCTCCATTCTGCAGCCGGTGACTGAGTTAAGCCTTTTGGGTGGCATAATGGATGAAAGGCCACATGACCCGAGGGGTGAACAGATTTAGATAGACAGGCGCAGTGTCATCCTAGCAAGAATTTAATTTATTTTCTGCTCTGAACCAGATTACTGGGCAAAGAGAATTTACATTATAAAGTCTGGACTACTAGACTATACTCTACTCCTTCCATGACGTTCCCTAAATGTTTGGGCTTAAAACATTTTAGATTTAAAAAAAAGACGTACATACAGTGCCATTTTTCTTCACAAAAATCCCCTGCCAGCTATTAGGAAGCAGGTACAGTGGGCCCCTGAATTATTGGCACCCTTAATAAGAATTGAGAAAAAAGGCTGCATACTGTATAATAAACCACATTGATAGTTATATATATTATAGGTTTTCCAGGATATGGTTCACAATGCCCCTTTAGGCCGTCCTCCTGAACTGAGTGTTGTGTTCACTACTATAACTATTCTGCTATAATGTTGTAATATATTACTAGCTGGCCATGTATTCTTGGGCACTAGGGGTCATTGTATTGCCTGATAACGGTTGAATGGAATGGTAGTTGGGTGTGATGTGCATAAAAAGAAAGTGAACTGGATGCCATGCTTAAAATCCAGTTGCAAACGAGTAAAACCTTCATAATTTCACCTTATTCCGGTTTCTTGACTCTAACTGGTGTTAAAACACAACACTGAGCGACACCGGCAGGCGGAGGCTTGCTCCGTGTTCATGGCTTGCGTTTATCCCGAATGTTATTCTCAGGTCTGCTGGTGCAGAACGGTACTGTAATGGTCCTGGCAGTATCCGAGGCTTGCCTCGGGAGAGCAGACTAGCTTCAGCAGGAAATGAGACCTGACAGACAGGGTCTGCGACCGCCACAGGGCTGAAGGTTGGAGGCAGGGAGGGAGAGGAAGCCCCGGATGCTGACTGGTTAATCACCTGGCACGGCATGAGATAGAGCAGAGAGCTGGAGAGGGAAAAGAGGGCGATGGGAGACAAGCACAGCAAGCTGTGGAGAACTGAGCAGTGCATCCCACTGCAATCTTTCTTTGAAAAGTTTTTATCCAGGGATGTTCTGAGGCCTACTTTTGTTTGGTACACAGGGCGGCCTGTAGCGTAGTGGTAAAGGTATATGACTGGGACCAAAGTCGGTGGTTCGATCCCCGGTGCAGCCACAATAAGATCCACACAGCCGTTGGGCCCTTGAGCATGGCCCTTAACCCCGCATTGCTCCAGGGGAGGGTTGTCTCCTGCTTAGACTAATCAACTATACGTCACTCTGGATAATAGCGTCTGCCAAATGCCATTAATATAACGTAATGTTGTTTACACCTTCCGCATGGACAGTCGGCTCCAGGATTATTGGCACCCCTGACTGGCAACGCACAGAAAATACTTTCAAAAAATAAACAAAATTATTATTGAGATAAGCTCAAAAATGCCAACATGTGAAAAATACTGTGCTTTATACATTTTTCAGTGGAACCAACCAAAATCAAACATTAATTTCATAATATATACATGTAATGAAAATCAAGGTTAAATAATTATTGGCACCCCCAGTTTTGTACTTGATGCATACACCTCTGGCAAGGATATGAACATGCTGTCTTTTCTTGTAATGTTTAAAAATGGTTAAATAACACATTGGAGGGATTTTGGACCATTCCTTCATGCAGATCCTTGCAAGATCCGTCACATTTTTGTGTTTGTGCATATCAACTGCCCTCTTCAGCCCACAGGTTTTTGATTGGAGGTATGCTTAGGGAAATTGTCTTGCTGGAAAGTCCACCTACAGCCAAGTCTCAGCCTTGTGGTAGAGGAAACCGGATTGTCAACCAAAATTCATTGATACTTTGTGGAAACCCTTATACCAGGGGTCGGCAACCCTGGTCCTGGAGAGCCACAGGGTGTGCTGGCTTTCGTCTCCACCTTAAAATAAGCAACCGATTCAGACCCAAGAAACCAGGTGAGGTGAGATAACTGAGTAATCAACGACTTTCATTGATCAATTAATGCCATGTAACAATGAAAGTCAGCACACCCTGTGGCTCTCCCGGACCAGGGTTGCCGACCCCTGCCTTATACGATTGATTTTAATCAGTGCAAAAACATCACTGACCAACCACCATATTTCACCGTGGGTGAAGTTTGAAGGCACATCTCCTTTTATGCAACTCTGTTTCAATGCCAAACATACCAAAGCTATATCTGACCAAAACATTACATTTTTGGTCATTTCAAGTATGATTGAACAAAGGTGCTGTGGTCAGATGAGACCAAATTGTACATTTTGGTCAGATACTGCATTGATATGTTTGAGTCAAAAACAGATGCATAAAAATAATTTGTTTATGAATTGTCAGGGCTGCCAATAATTCTGGATCCCACTGTATATCGGATAGTGTATTTTAATGAATGTGTCTGTGTGCGTGTGAACATTCTTTGTTCTGTAATTGAAGAATGTTCAATTACAGAGCACACTGAATTCTTCTGTAATGTTACAGTAAGTATTCAATGGCCAATGTACCAATAGTTTACATATCAAATTCAATATTTTAATAAATTGTGTGTTTGTGTGCGTGTGTGGGCATGCTTGTGCGTGTTTCATGTCATATGTAGGCTACTGGTACATTTGCCATTGAATACTTACTGCATACTTGCTACAGTATCTGCTACCAGTAATATCATCAAAGACTGAGTCATATTGCAGGCACGTAGCATGATTAAGAGTGGTTGTGCAGTCAGGTTCTCATGCACTCAGTCACTCCCGTTGAAGCTGTCTTCACATGCGACAGTGATACTACAGCGTTCCACTTTAAACTGTATGCATTAAATGAAAAAAAGCATAATCCTCCCTCTCTCCAACTGCTCTTTCTTAATCCTGATTAATGTTGGTTTACACACAGGGAGTGACATGCCTAGAAAGTCTGAAAGCTAGACGTTCAATCTTGTTTCTCGAGTGATGCAATCTAGATTTACTGTATGTTTTTGAATGCTATAATGTTCCCTCTGTGTTGCATTAGTGTTGGGTGTGATTGGAAACAACTCATTAGGTTTTCCATGTTACAGCTCATTATCACTGGTTACATTCAACTGTAGTTAGCTTGCTTGGGTTGTTTTAGTTCTTTTGTGAATTTGCACAGGTGTATCTAATACTTTCCATTCCAGCAGCATCTGCAGTCAACCAAGCTTGTTGTGCATATTGTTAAAATAGCTCTGTGGCAGCACATCTGTAAAATAGCTGCTTAAATTGGAGCCTTTATCTATGCACTGCCAATGTTTCTTAATGTATGTGCAACTGATTAGTTTAATATGGTGTACTGTGCATTCTCATGTGTTCATGGTTTGTCATTACATCGTCATTTGAAATATTATACAATTAACTGGATGCACACCTCAACCACCCTCTTTCTTGAGGTAATTCAATAATGCAAAAGGAAACACATCACTTTGCCATGCAATTTTGCCAATACAATACAAAAGTCCAAAATTGTCCATCCCTATTTGCCATTCAAACATTCACAATAACCACCAATTTCTGCATAGCAAATATGTGGTCGCATTGAAGGTAATTTGAAAAGCAAGCTGAGAGTGAATATTGCTGGCTTTGCTCCAAAGATATGTACAGTAAATAGTGTGTAAATAGAACACATGCCCAGAGCATATGGAGGTACTGCTGAATGAATTATGGTGAGCATTCCCAGTTAGCTTAATTATGATGTATATGCTGTTTCTAAGGAGACAGACATTTCAGTTGTTGTGTTCCAATGCATGTGAAACAAATCATAACTGTACCATATAATTTGAGTATACAATAGCTGTTACATTTTTAATAACTTTATACAACATAAAACTAAATAACTGGACTTCCTGTTGTGGGCTTTCAAATTAAGTATCTGAAGGCAAATATAATTATGAGCCTTCAGCTGGTAAATATATCTAGTTAACTATATCTTTGCTAATATTAGCTTTATAAATGTATTATTATATCATACTTTAAATCCTATAGTAAGTATTTAATGTGTCTCTAGACATTGTAGCCTTAGATTAAATGAAATCATTTGTAAATAAAATGTATTATTAATGTATTATTATTATTTTTTTAATTCATGAAGTCTTCTGCTATTGTAGCCTATCCACTTAAGAGGTTTGACGCGTTGTGTGTTCAGATATGCTCTTCTGCATACCACTGTTGTAATGCATGGTTATTTGCCTTACTGTGAGACTGTTGTGCGTGAGAATCACAGGAGATCAGCAGTTTTTGAGATACTTTAGACAATACTGGTATCAACAATCATTCCTTGGTCTAAATCACTTAGATCACATTTCTTCCCTATTCTGACATTTGGTCTGAAAAACAGCTGAACCTCTTGACCACGTCTGCATGCTTTTTTTGCATTTAGTTGCTGCCACATGATTGGTTGATTAAATATTTGCATTAACAAGCTGGTGTACAGGTCTACCGAATAAAGTACTCACTGAGTGTATGTAATAGTTATTATTATTATAAATTGTGGAACGGTGTGGAGGGAGGAATTGCAGGAGGTGGCTCATACAGCTGACTATCAAGGATGCAATGTGTCCCTTTGTTTGGCACCCCCCAGAAAAACGTTCCCTAGGCGACCGCATACCTACATTACATTACATTACATTATATTAATGGCATTTGGCAGATGCTCTTACCCAGAGCAAGGTATTAGACTAAGCAGGAGACAGTCCTCCCCTGGAGCAATGCAGGGTTAAGGGCCTTGCTCAAGGGCCCTACGGCCGTGCGGATCTGTAGCGTAGTGGTTATGGTAAATGATTAAGACAGGCAAGGTTGGGGGTTCGAATCCCAGTGTAGCCACAATAAGATCTTCTCAGCCGTTGGGCCCTTGAGCAAGGCCCTTAACCCTGCATTGCTCCATGGGAGGATTGTCTCCTGCTTAGTCTAATCAACTGTATGTTACTCTGGATAAGAGCGTCTGCCAAATGCCAATGATGTAATGTAATGTAATCTTATTGTGGCTACACCAGGGATCAAACCACTGACCTTGCGGGTCCCAATCATGTACCTTAACCACTACGCTACAGGCTGCACCTAGAACCAGCCCTGCTTAACACAATGCATACTTCTTCAAGTTTGAAATCATGTTCCATGATCAATACTGTATTCTAGTTCAAGTGAGCAAAGAGGTGTGCTTACAGTTGACTTGTTGCAATTGTTAAAGTGTCAAACCTTTAACTTAGCAACAAATGCTGCTTCATAGAATAATTATGAATCCATTTCTCAAAAGGCCAACATTTTCCGATGTCAAACATTGAAATGAATGTTCCCTTTCATTCTGTGGCAGAGGATGAAATCCTTTCCTGCCCTTTTTATACAGAATAATGCCATTCAACTCCGTTTGTCCCTTGACTATCAGTTTGACGTGTGAGTGTGAGAGTGGAGATTGGTGATAATTGATGGTTAGCATGTTGCTTTGGGGCCATCAGCAGTTCAATAAGTCAGCCAGCCACAGTAGCGTTTTGTTATCGCCGGGGTCGCGCTAGGCCTGCGATGCTAACTGAATCCATCACTCTGAGAGCAGGCCTGAGGTCAGAGCTCTGTTCTGTCTTTCCCCTGGTGGATCTCCGGCCTTGTTCTCATGCATCCATGGCCTAATAGACATGAAAACTGCAGCCAACTGTGACTCCCCGGAGGCTGTGTTGTAGACAGCTGGCTTTGGCCATGAAAGCTTTGTGGCACTAAACTTGTAGTCATCCGAGAACTAAATTTTGTAAACTTCACATTTTCATACAGAGATCTTGTTAAATATTTTCCACAACTTTTGGTGACAGAATTTCACCCAGCCCCTTGTTTTTCACACTCTCTTCACTAGGAGTATTTTTGGTTGGCAAGATATTTTAGAAAATAATCATCCAGTGTTGCATCAGTCCTGCTCAGAAAGATCTACCAGACCAGTTCAATGAAAGTCAACCCTTACTGTTTGCAACTGCAACCGAAGATCACTTTCTGTGATCTGAAAAGAAGTCAAAAGCTGTTTTTTCTGTGGTTTACTTTCTTGTTTTGTAAAAGCATTAACCCAGCAGTCTGAAACCTCAAAGTAATCCCATCACTGGTTTTTGTGTTATGTAGCGCAAGCCACTTATTATACTGCTCTCTGCAAAGGGTTGAGTTGGTGGGTATAATGTATCCTCTCAATCTACTATGAGCTATTATCTATCAGGGTTCTGTTAGCATTTTTTTTCCAAGGGGCATGTGGGCACCTACTGCACGAATGCATCCAAATTAATAGATGTGCTCCCAAATAATTTTTCCAGTTAGCACATATCATTTTTCAGGAAACAAAATTGGAGGTCTTTAGAGCCTTGTCTATACTCTGAAACCTGTATCTATTTCTAAGCCCAGTTAATATGTTCCAATGATGGGACAATGTGACCTAGATATCCATCCATCCATTATCTGAACCCGCTTATCCTGATCAGGGTCGCAGGGGGGCTGGAGCCTATCCCAGCATACATTGGGCGAAAGGCAGGAATACACCCTGGACAGGTCGCCAGTCCATCGCAGGGCACACGCACCATTCACTCACACACTCATGCCTACGGGCAATTTAGACTCTCCAATCAGCCTAACCTGCATGTCTTTGGACTGTGGGAGGAAACCGGAGTACCCGGAGGAAACCCACGCAGACACGGGGAGAACATGCAAACTCCGCACAGAGAGGCCCCGGCCGACGGGGATTCGAACCCAGGACCTCCTTGCTGTGAGGCGGCAGTGCTACCCACTGCACCATCCGTGCCGCCCGACCTAGATATAATGTATCCTTAATACTGACTGATTTCTGAATATGCCAAACCCTTTTTGTTAAGAAAACAAAGCACTTGCATTTAATCATTTGAGTTGTTTTGGACAAATCTCTGTCTCACTCTTCACCTTGTCAAACAACTGTAGCCATGTCCAGAGGAGTATAAAAAGTTCTGACTGGCTGTTATGAATATGTGTGTCACTTCTTATAAATTGAGACTGCATTTATCCTATTAGTTACTCCAACACAATTTGCAACAAGTCTCAAGATTCATGGTTCTTCATACACTGTGTAAATGTATTAGGCATCTCTGTGGAATGCATTCTGCTGAATCAAATCTATGTGTCCAGGTCAAAGAACTCTTTGACATTTCAGTAAGAATAAGGTGCTGAGCAAGAGGGGGTTGGTGTGTCAGCTTAGCAGTACTGTAGGTGAACAGCAGGGCAAGCTTCCCATCAACGTGCTTATTGTGGTTATGCTCAGTTGTAAAAGAGGGTGGTAACCGCATTCTACAACCAAAGTCACTACCTGAAAAGGTTAGGCTTGACTATCAAATTTGTGTGAGGATGTGGTTAGTCTGAGGAGTGTGTACTGGAAACACATTGGACAAATAGCACCATGGTCCATTATTGTTCAAATTCAAATGTCTACACAGAGTACATCAGTTAAAATGAGCAAATTCATATGAACGAAAAATTTACAACATCTCTGTCGGCAACGGTTTGTCAAGTGGGAATGGATAAACTCACATCGCTTTAAAAAAAAAATTCTAACAAATGACTTAACACTTTCAAAACATGCCTTGGAAGTCGCCGATATTTACAGCTGTTGCAATAGCGACTCTTGTTACCATACACAAGCAGTAAATTCATTTCACACCAATCTGTTACAGTGTGTACAATACACAACGGTATTCACCGTTGAAAATGAACACAGTTGTCACTCCCAAAAACTAACAGTGTGAACATAGCCATGTATTCTCTTTGGTGCTCATATTCCTAGGTGCCTCTTGTAATGTCAGTAATCAGTCTAGGCTTTGCATTTGCAGATTGTGTTGTTTACAGCATGTAAGGATTTCAGTATAGACAAATCTGCAAATGACACTATTATAGGGAGCAGCTCTTGTCCACCAGCTATATTGTGGTATTGTCTGAAAAAGATTATCACTGTCATTTAATATCTGTATCATGTCCCCCTGTATCATCTTAAAGCACTTATTTAATGCATTCATACATGCTACTGTACAAAGGCATGGTCATAATATTATTCAAGGTTTTTTAACAATTGAACAAGAACCATGAATCAGCTTTATTACCTCCAGAAAGGTTGCGGTCAACTTTGGTTCTCCCATGCTCTTGGTAAATGATTCTGAACTGTGGGCATGTTGCTGGAGATTTATTATAATTATTACTTACTTCCCCACTGGCTAAGTAGTAGTGGTACCATTCACCATTATATTGATTTTCTTTTGAAAGGGGTCAGTTTTTTTATTTACAGATTCCTGTTTTCTCAGAGCTAGAAAGTATTTTTTGCACATTTATATAGGATTAACCATTAACAGGTCATGCTATAGATTACTTACTTGACGTGTGCTAAAAATACGTAAATGTTGTGTTTCAAAATGAATACTGGAGTTATTAACTCATCATCCATTTATAGAAGTTCTATTGGTAATGAATATTCACACCAACCTTATGCTTATTACTGTATGTGAAGTCTGAAATATGAAATAAACCCCAATTAGCTTCATTTTAAAATGGTTAGATTACAATTTAATCCACAGCTCATTATAGATTTGTCTCTCGGATGAAATAACTGTGGCACAGATACGGGAGTACACAAATAAAATACTGGAACATAATTAACATGGTTTTACAATTTCTGTCATTGGTTCACAGTAACAGGCAACAGTTAGTCCTGTGATCTGTTATTTGTTTTTTCAGTGAACTATTAGGAAATATATTTTCATGTTTCTTCATTAGCTGAACAAACATTTCCTTGAATTCCAGATATATTTTGTGGGAAATACAAGGCATCATTTCTTTATTTATTTTAATGTATTGGGCCTAATTAATGGGTTTTTTTGTGTGTGGGGGAGGTATTTCTCTCCTTTACTTTTGAATTGTAAACTAAACCATGCAACATTTTCTGTTGTTACAGTTGCCTGTTTTTACCATTTTTGTCTCTTTTTCTAGTGGCAATTATAATACAAAGGCATTATAGTAAAATCACTGCAATTTTATATGAATTGAGCAATTAGATTTAGACAAGCAGTTGACCTACCAAATTATTTATAAATTAGTCATATTATTTAATTAGCCCCTTCTTGATGGATATACTCTTGTTATCATTAACTCTGATACTGTCACACCAGGTGAATACAAGGCTACAGGGCAGTGTGCAGTATTGACTCTCCGTCTCTGCGAAAATGTCACACTTTTCAGCTGTGACTGTCACCCTTGTCCAATAAAGGCTTAGCATTTAATAGCATTAATCAATTTTGGCAGGTAATCCTCATTTAGTGTCAAGCCCATTCTGTTATTTCCTACTGTTCTCATAGCCGCTAACTCAATTAGCACATACCAGCAACTGTGTAATGACTCGCCTTACTCAGGTTTATGAAGAGAATCACTTATATTTAGATCATCTAAAAATAATGCTGGGTAATAGGGTGGTACAAATTGCAATGATAGCAGTGTTTTACCTTGTAAGATGTTCCAGTTTCTATCGCCTGTTATTTTATTTTTTTAATAGATGAATCAAACTGACTTAATTTAATAATCAGTCATCCTACAGCTGGGAAGCTGTCATATTATGCATAATGAAACAGCTCACTTATCTTATTAATAGATGTGAATATAAATTATACCATATTGTATTCCTTAAGCGACTGTGAACAACCAGTACATCTTTTTTCAGTATAATACTAATATAATTTGTTATTTAGCTGATGCACTTATCCAAAGCAACTTACAGTTGATTAAATTAAGCAGGGGACAATCCCCCCTGGAGTAATGTGGGGTTAAGGGCCTTGCTTAAGGGCCCAACAGTTGTGTGGATATTTTTGTGACTATTCTTGGGGGTTGAACCTTCCAGGTCCCAATCATGTACCTTAGCCGCTAGGCTACAGGCTCCCCAGTATTCTCTATGGAGAAAGGCAGCTGTCTTTAGATATAAGACGGCCAGAAGTAGCTTTGCTATCGAGGGAAGAAAGTATAGAGTAGGTTGAATGGCAGGTCGGCTTGCAGTTTGATTTCCTGCCACAGAACGATTAGCCGTCCTATCCGATCTGATCTGAGGAGGGTGACATTCCTGACAATGACACGAGCAGTCATGACTCATCCACAAGATAAAGGCATTGGAATCTCTATCTTACTTTCACAGATCTTACTTCAATTCGTGGGAAACGGGGTGTGATGTTTGAAGGGAAATGAAACAGCAAGATCCTGTCAAAATAGTGTTACTGTGTTACCACAGCACTGCGTCTGATACTTATCATAACCCATTCATTCATATAACTCAAATATGTTCACACGCTGTGTATGAATTTTCACCATCAAATCTTTTCACAAATTTAAGGTAGTGATGTAGGCATATGGTATTCATCCAAAGTGTCTTACAGTTGATTAGACTAAGCAGGGGATATTCCCCCCTGGAACAATGCGGGGTTAAGGGCCTTACTCAAGGGCCCAACAGCTGTGTGGATATTTTTGTGGCTTGAGCCTCTGTACTGAGAAAGGCAACTGTCTTTAGATATCAAGATGGCCGGAAGTAGTTTGGCTATAGAGGAAAAGTCTTGAGTGGCTTTAAGGTAGTGATGTAGGCATATGGCAGAGATGGCAGAGAAATCTGTAACTTTTTTCGTATAGCGAAGTTCATGTCAACTTTTCTGTAGACATTACCTTGAGGGCTGAGTTAGACTGAATGCGAAAGACGTTCAACATAAATCTCAAAATGATAGAGAATTAAACACTACAGATGCTTGCTGATCTCTGAATCAACAGTGAGCACAGCCTGGCCTGCAGCTGCACTCTATGCACTCCTCAGATACACTTATCCTCCTGGAGACCAAACACCAATCAGAGAGAAGTCACATCTCTCACTAATGGATAATTACCATAATTCATATGTAAATCGGTATACTGAGTCCTGTGGAGTGTTGCGTGGGTGTATTATATGTTGTAGTGGAATGTACTGATTTCTTTATTTTGTTTGTGTGAAACAAAAAGCACAAATTATGCGTATTTGCGTTATTCCATTCATGAAACTCCTGAAATGTATTTGTGCATGGAATTTCATCCCTAAAAAAGTTTCTCTATTGGATTCTCAGTTTTAGCCAGATTATTTTTTATTTTGGGTCAGATATTCAGGGTGGTAACTATTGCCACTTCCTCAGGTAAAAAACCCTACTGTACGTGCAGACAAAAACAGGTCCGCATATACAGTAGGGTTTTCATCAAATTATTTATTTTGCCTAAAAATGATAACGTAACCATCATCATTATCCTGTTTGCACCATGTACTACAGTATGTTGTGTGTAATTGCAATTTGCAGATGTCTTAATTCTAAAAACCTTCAAGCACTACCTATGAAACCCTGGCTGCTGTAAACCCAGTACATCTGCAGATATCTAAATGTTGTGCAAATTAAATTGTTCAATTGTATGGTTTTGTCAGTTCATGTGGCTGGTGTTTAAAAAGGCATGTGACTAATGCTGTTTGGATTTGGAAAACAGGCTGACAGAGTATGCTTTCATAGATATTATTGTATTACACAACAGCTAAAACAATGCTGAACAGGCATTGAAAGAAAGAGACAGCGCTTGATGTGGGTTATTAGAGAGAAAGCGGATGTTTCAATTTTTCTCTACTCATGAAGGCAGAGTTACAATGCAATTTTTTCCCCTTGTTTTTCTTATTGTCTAATCTTAACCATTGATTCTTGTTCATAAATAAGTTTCAAGCAGATATTGTAATATCTACTGTATAGGCATAATAGGCATACACATTTTAATATCCCATATTTCATCATCCTAAAAAATATAGACATTCGTGCTGAAAGCATTTGGAAAAACTGCAATATTCACTGCTCCACAGCCTCTGTATCTAATTCCAACAAGAAAACCACAGTCCAAACTCTTCTGGAGTCTGAACGATCTGCAGTTATTCCCATACTGTATATCATCACACGTTTACCTTCAGCCTCTCTCCTGTTTCTTACAGTAGCTTTCTCATGGCCACTGGTGACTTGTGGAAAAAAACTACATATTATTGTTGCTGATTTTACGATTTGCTGCACTAGTACCTGGAGGGTGTTCTTTTTTATTAGATGTGGTCTCTGTGGCTAAGGCACACTCTCAGATAATGCGTGCTCCCTATGTGCTTGTATCGCTGTACATAAAAACAGAGAGCAAACGCAAACAATTTCACTGCTAGTCAAAAACATAAACAGTGCCATAACCACAAGAAGTCATCATCATCAATCATCATCATCAGCAGCAGCATAACTGTGTGTATTTTTGCCCATTAACTGAAAAATTTTAAAATAATTCTGCCACTTCATGAAGATTCAGTGTAGAATATCCACCATAATCTGAAAGTGCGCTATTATGTGGTGTCATTTTATCTTTAACCAGCCTACCGGCTAAGTCGCTTGACTGGGACCCGGAAGGTTGGTTGTAGCCAGAATAAGATCTGTGGGGCCCCTAAGCAAGCCCTTTAGCACATTGCTTAGCCTAATCAACTGTAAGTCGCATTGGATAACAGCATCAGCTAAATAACTGCAATGTGGTAATAAAGTTGGCTTTTGTTGAGGCTGATTATTGTTTCCAAAGAACACATCAGGCTGTGGTTATTGTAGATCAGAGGGAAGGCGAGTACAGAAATAATGAATTAAAATTCATTTAAAATGTAGCAGCTCTGTGGCTGGGATCATAAATTAATATTACTTTGCAATATAAATTTAAATATTTTTTGAAGTGTTATTGTCTGTGGCATGCGATTGCTTAAAAGCGATTCAAATAATGAGTCTATTAACTGCAGTATAATGATTCCAGCACAGCTAAATAGTGAAGATATTGCGGCAATAAACGCAGTCACTAATTGGGCATACAGCCAAATAGGAGTTGTATTCAAACACCTAATGAGGCATTTCACACCGGGATTATGAGAACTTTGAGGACAAGGCTTTGTGTAAACAATATTTTATTTCTGAACCTTAAACTGCTGCAGACCACTGTTGCTCCTGCAGTACTGCTGACAAAGCCCCGGAATCTTCTTCAATCTTATCTGCAGCCAGCAGTTGGGTCACGGTTGGGAAGGCTATCCTTTATTTCATTAAGCAAACATGTCAGGCAGGAGTGGAAATACGTTTAATAATAATATAATAATGGCATTACTACTGAGTAGGAATGTGACTAGATATCCCAATTCAATTTTAATACAATGGGGCACAAAATGTATATTTATACAATGTGGTATATTTATACAAAAGTCCTTATGTCACTTTCCAAATGAGAAATCCATTAAAAAGTATGGATTTTACCATGAATGGTAAATCCAAATGTTTAAAAAATCATGTTAAAAATGTAATTAAATGTACTATTTAAATGTTAGGTTTTATTAGATAGACCTCAAGGATCCCTGTTCAAAGTAAGTCAGAGAAAGCAAGCATTTCATCTGGATGCCTGACAGTAACAAGTCAGTAATTTGGCCACTTGTCTCAAATTCAGTATTTTATTACATCGCTATCACAGGGACAAGATCAATACAAACTGTCCAAAACACCCAAGATCAATACAAATGAGTAAGTACCGAGAAACCTATCTGTTCAGAAAGCTAACTACTTAGCTTTTACTGTTTCTTCCACCGCTTTCTCTTTCTGATGTAACAGGATCCCTAAGGATCCCAAGATCCCAGGATCCCTGGCTTTGTGGCTTTTGTTGAAGAGGAACTAATCTCCACTTGGCATCGTTCGTCGTTCTTGTTTTATTGTGCTGTCAATCTTTTTCTCATGTCAGGGATAAAATAACATCAATTTGTTATTTTTCTTTGAAGGGCCGGAGCCTGGTGCTAGTTTATTGGACAGATCATTTCCGGCTTTTCACCAAAGTAGTCCTCTAAAGTTTGAGACGTTGAGCGTCGGGATTTGATGCTGGTCTTGAAATAGGCCTTGCTTTGATGTTGTGCTTCAAAGGACTAGGCCTAAGCATTACTGGCTGCACAAATAGCTGGGAATTAATGATAGTAAAAATGACCCTTTTTATACTGCATGGACCATATCACTCAGCATGTATGTGCTAGCAATACAAAGACGATTTATTGAACTCACTTTTTGTGCAGTGAGACCGAGCGACCTTTGAGATGCCACGGTGAAGTACAAATATTCTCTCAGCAGGATTAAAGCCACAGTGAAGAAATTGGAAGCACAGCACTTAGACATGTTTCAAGAGAGTACTCTTGTTAGATTTCTGCCTTTCCCTAGTAAAATATTTTGATTGTTTTTGAGCATATTTCACTTGAATCCCATGCCTGGTGCTTATCCCACTCCTCTCTTTGGAACAGGTGGAGGGATCCCGGCTGCAGAGAGAACTGAAAGCTTATCTGGCAGCGGTGAAAGGTGAGCATGGCATAGATAAACATAGACTCTCAGGAATATACAAACAATCACAAGCACACTCACACAGACAGGCACACACATATACATATGCATGCTAAGTTGTTCTTGCATTCATTAAAGGGAAAGCAACATTATAGCTGTTATTGCATACAGTACTGTACATTAGAAAAAGACTAGGACATTTAGTTAAGATATTCGGTTGCTCTTCAGTATCTTACAGAAAAAGACACAAACACATGTGTGCACACACACACTATTTGCATGTAAGTATTTAAATAATAATGTACACCCTTCTGTAAAATTCATCTTGAAATTAGAGCTGGTCAAGCTGGTCAAGCAGCTACCAGCTGTTTCAAAACATAGCTTGAGCTGGTCAAACCATGTCAAGCTGGGAGCTGGTTTCAACTGGTCAACCAGCTACCAGCCGTTTCAAAACCGAGCTTGGGCTATTTATCTAATCTGCACACACTTACCTTAGGGAGGCACTTTAACGAAAACACAAAAACACAAATGTCCACACAGGGCTACCTCGCCCCACATATACATAACAGGGGCCCAACATCCACCCGGAGAGATGCTCAAAGAGTCTTCTCCCTCCACCTTGTCTACACTGCAGCAGAAGGCTGAGGCCCTGATTAAATTTTAAACTTCATTTATTCCAGAGCCTTTTACTGCCAGTGTAATTTTACATCATGCCGAAGGAGACCGTGTTGATCTGTTCAGAGCCTGTGGGACACGGCTGGCACACTCTGCCACGATAATGGGTCGACCAGGATAATGGATATGCTCAAACCCCTCCACCCTGCTGTCAATGTACATAGGTGTTCCTTTCAATGGTGTCGTTGCCCAAAGCTGTTTGGTGCATGGAAACATTCATTATTAAAAAGACTGAATGCTCATATATGGCTCGTAAAAATATTAAGCAGGCAGGTAATTGCTATTGACAGGAACAGGTCCATAGCACCAGCCTCTGTAGCTACAATATAGAAAGATGTACATGGGTAGTTTGAATGCATTGCAAGTGGACTGCAAGAGCAGAAGTCATCTCCTTTTCATACCCAGTTCTCTGGCAGCGTCGAGTTGAAATACTTAAGTGCAGTAGTTTCACTGCCTGGCATACTTCTACTGCTTTGGCAGGAGTTTCCTGCCTGTATTTGTAAAGCAGAGGAATACCCACAGTCAGCGAAGTAACTCAGCCATGTAGTAGAGCACCACTGACTACGGAATTCCCGGGTGAAAGGCATTCCCAACAGGCGACATCACGACTGCTTCGTTACATAATGCCTTCATTAACGGGAAGTAAATAGAGCCGCGGTCCCGGCAAAGCTCCTGCTGAGGACTTGACGTCGTCTTAATGATTTTTAATCAACAGCGATGCTTTTTTCCATGCACCAGCGATTGTATTCGCTTGGCTGCATTGGCGCTCACTGCGACCCAAAGGCACGTTCTACCTTGGTGATTACGCTCTACGTAGGAAAATATAATTAGTTAAGTAAAATGTGCATAGGTCTCTGCGGAGTGTGGAGCCCATTAAATTAATAAGTCAGTTATTATTAATTTATTATTATTATTATATTATTTGTTCATCAGCCAATAAATCAGTAAGTATTCACATTCGACTACTTCTGTTAAAGTATATATGTGGCAGTTCAGAAAGTCCAGAGCTGGAGCAGTGCCAAAGCGAATAATCTATTGAATGAACATCATATACAGTAGTGTCCATTACAGTTGTTCTTGCCATATGGGAGTCCCTGGACAAGTGTATGCAGGCAGGCTCTCCATTTTTACAAATAGTGTTACAAATAACTTCTGTCCCCAAATACCCACCCCTAATACCGGAGTCTTCCGCCCAAGATTACCAACCATGCCCCAGATGATAACATCTGTGCTCACTTGCTCTGCATTAAAGTTCACCCAGGTTTTTGTTCCCAAATGCCCCTCTCACAGCGTAATGGCCTTGGTTGTTGGGGCTTTGTGACAGCTCTTGTCAGTCTTGCTCCTGCCCCAGCTCACAGGGACGTAATTACTTTGTCACCGAGAGCCGGCTTTGAAAAGGGCAGCTGGATCTGGGCTGAGCAGGCCAGATCTATTCCACACACAGCTGCAGCCCCTGGCCTGCTCCCATCAGTCAGCCTTCCATTGGCATGAAAAGGCCATGCAGGAACCTAGACGGCTGTCAGAGCGAGGTCATTGGTGGATGGCCTGTCTTAGGGGTGAAGCATTTTTCAAAGTTGAGTGGGACAGAGACACACCTGGGTCTCCGTTGGAGGATGGAGTCCAGGGTCAGAAAGTAAAATTCCTCCCCAGTGTTTCCAATCAAATCACCTGGATTTGCTGATTAGCACAGTTCTTCAGCCAGGAGATCATTAGTGAAATCAGGCAGCTGAGTTGATGGGTAGATGAAACATATGGCAGGACTTTTACTTTGTGACAACTGGACTTTCCACCCTAGTGAAGTTGGCGTGTGGAGATCTCGTGTGGAGATCACACAGGACTCCACAGGAAGCTCCTTTGCAGCTATACTGCCCGCAAGGCTTGCTACGAAAGTGCCGTGCACGACTTGTCTCAATAGACGCCTAGACCATACCAGATCAGCTAGTAAAACTGAACTGTGAACAATTGTTGCTTATGTCCTGTTTTCACCAATATTATCACTGCAGCCAAATCCAATGGCAGTGGAAAAAACTGCTCCTGATAACTGATATCTGTGTGCTAGATTGATGGTTAACCCGTGCTCATGGACCGAGTCTTGCTGTGTGCTTGTTCTATAGGGATGCAGCAGGCCTCCATGAACCTAACCGAGTCCCTGCACGAAGTGTATGAGCCAGAGTGGCACGGAAAAGATGACGTCTTGACCATTGGGAAGGTAAACGCTTCTATTTTCCCTTGGTTTCTTTCTTTAGTTCATTGGCTTAAATTATAATGCTGGGGAATCCCATTTTTAGAAATGTTGGACATTTCACTGCTATCACCAAAGAAAACATATTTGTGTTCTGTTGCATTATATTGCACAGTGAAATGGCCTGTGTTAATGTAATAGGGATAATATTTACAATATGTACTTGATCATTTTACTGTGCAGTGCCAAATTTAATCATTGGGATGTTAGACAGTACTGTACTGTAAATATTGGATCAGTAAATGCTTTTGCAGGGAATGGTTAGCATTTGCCAATTCTCGAGAGCATCTGTGCTTTTGTGTTTCTTTTTTTATCTTAACCAGACTGACACTGCATCTTAGTCATTCAAATTAGTCAAACCACTGAGGACAACTTTACAATTTAATCTTGAAAAAAAAACAAAATTGAAAAATGCAATATGATAGTCAATGGGTCCCTGAGAAAAAATTATTATTTGTGGAGGGGAATCTACTAAGTCCCGTCCTCGAACAGGGAATTTGTTATGATCATTTAAAGATTGCATTTTTAATATATTTATAATACTCAGTGAGTATTTTATTAGGCTTTATTAGGCTTATGTTGTCGACTTATTAAGTCTTCTGCTGCTATAGCCTATCCACGTTTGATGCATTGTGTGTTCAGAGATGCTCTTCTGCATACCACTGTTGTAATGTGGTTATTTGTATTACTGTCACCTTCCTGTCAGCTTCAACTAGTCTGGAACTTCTCCTCTGACCTCTCTCATTAACAACGCATTTCTATCCGCTGAACTGCTGCACACTGGATGTTTATTGTTTTTCACACCATTCTCTGCAAATTGTTGTGTGTGAAAATCCCAGGAGATCAGTAGTTTCTGAGATACTCAAACCCCCCTGTCTGGCACCAACAATTATTCCACGGTCAAAGTCACTTAGATCACATTTCTTTCCTATTCTGGCATTTGGTCTGAAAAACTGCTGAACCTCTTGACCACGTCTGCATGCTTTTATGCATTTAGTTGCTGCCACATGATTGGCTGATTAAATATTTGCATTAAAAAGCTGGTGTACAGGTTTAACTAATAAAGTGATCACTGAGCGTAGTGCCATCAAGCTGCAAAAATCATATATGGAATATCCCACTAACAATGTGTCAAGTTTTGCAAAGACTGATTGTGCTGTTTTGCTAGAACTGGACAAAATTACAGAAAACACAATAGTGTGGCTATGCATTTGCAGTGCATAACCCCCCAATTATATAATTGGCAACAATTTAGATGCATAATAGCATGGTTTCAATGCCAGAATAATGGTTGATAATATTAGTAAATTCATCAGTGAGACACTGTGGCACAATACCAGGTTGCCATTTGTTGAGTTGCCTGTAGAATCCATTTGCCAAAATAATTATTGGTACTCTACTTCATGGTCATGTTTTGTATTATTTTCCAATTTGGCTTGGAACCCTATAAAAGCAGTTAATAACAGCAGTAGCCAAAATAACCTTTTTCTTAAAATTGATCCACTCAGCAGTGGCACGTATAATGGTCACTAAGAGCCCCTTATGTCGAATAGACCATTTTCCTTAAGCTTTAGTCAGAGGAAGTTGCTGTGGCATTTTTTTTTACAATGTATTATGGTCTTAAATTAGGCCTTGAATGTGAGTGTGCTGTATCGATTCTGCCTTGCGAAGGCATCCATAAGGAGCAGCCTGCTTGTGCCATCTGCAGCTCAGAATGGTTTTGGGTGACTTCCAATCATTATAAAGTATAGGAAAGTGCAGGGCCGAGCTTAGAGTGCATTCAACAAAACTCAGAGAATGTTCCAGAAGGGGAACTAATTTCTAAAGTAGCAGCCACAAAGGCCAAGACAAGCCGGGAAGGGGGTGTTGACTGCGTGGTACATCGTCTTTGGGGACAGTGTGCTTTTGCAACTCCCCATCTTCCTGTAGGTACCGGAATTGGCTCCTGCTGTTTGTTCTGTATACGGTACCAGTCTGTAGGGAAGTCAAAAGGTATGACCCTGCAGAATGTGACATGGCATTTGACTGTACCATGCTCCAGACAGGCTGGCGGTTCCTAAAAGAGATTCATTATAATTATCAAGCCAAGTTCACAAGCAATTCACGTGCGTCTCACACAGCCCGGCATTTTTTACGTCTGCAGTCTGGTGGCAGGGGAAACACCAGGCTGTTTCCGCACTTCTGTGCTGAGGCAGCATTTTGCTGCAGGAGCACCTTCCGTGATTTACGATGCCTGGGCCGTCTCTGCATTATTAGCCACTTGACTGGGGTTCCCCCAGAGGCTCGGTGTGGGAAAAGCCTGACGCTAAGGAATTTTAAACTGTACACAGTGAAAGACTCCACTGTATGTCCCTGAGCTTTTGGTAAATTGAATGCGTATTACATTTTTTTTTTTCCACTCCATTGCATGCAAGTCAATATTTAAATCACATGATTTTAAGTAACTAGTAAACATTTTTGTAATTGACACTCCTATTGTTGGGATATTAAAACATTAAATTAATTGTTCTCCAATGAGCTCTTGCCCCTTTCAACAGGAAAAAATAGTGGGCAAAACAACTTCCTTGTAAATGTTAGATACAATACAAAATAATTAGACTACTCATGTAGGAAAACTATTTGCTAAATACCAGAATTTTGAGAACTACTACATGGGTAACAGTACAACGCTAACATGTTAGCTAATCTCCCAGTCAAACAAGCTACACTTCAAGAACCGTACCAGTATTTTGGATGTTAAAGCCCATGTATGAAAAATTAGGAGGTTAGGAGGCATGGATTTGAATTTCCTTTGTAAACAGCTTTTTATCTATGGCAGAGAAACATTGTATTGTGATGATATGACAGAATTAGCAAAGTGCAGAGAATGTCATCAGCGGGTTAAAAGTTCCTTCCTGTATTTTCTTCTTGTCCTGTCAATCCACGCTTTAAAATGCAATGATAATGTAACTAAATAATAATAATAACTGACGTCATTCAGGATGATGGATTACCTATCAAGCAATTGTGCAAGTAGATTCCCATAGCATGGGGAAATTAATGAAAACCAATGGCCTTCCTAGAAGGTAGGAAAAAATAATGAAATAATGCAGGGGTGCCTGCCCTAGGGGCGCATTGAAATAATATAACTATTCTAATAAAATTGTTTTCTAAAACGCCGATTTACCCGACAGAAAATGGTGTGCCTAAAGTCAGTTTTCTTCCGTTTTTCTTTCATATCTGTCAGTTTTGGTTGGGCACGCCTCTGGCTTATGGCCATGGAGCGTGTTTTCTCTTTTGGGTGACGTATTTTTGCAACGCTGATTGACTGCTAGCACCTGGCGGGACACACTTTTTTGCGCCCCTGGGCCATATGCTATTCCCAGAAGCCCAGAATGCCTTTGCTTGAGCGGAGACTGCCAGTCATTGGTTTAAAGTGGGTGTTCGACTTGCGATTCTAACGCTAGCAGCAGCCTGGAGACGTTTGTCTCCATCACAGGTGTAGTGCAGTAAGTCATTAATTTCATGTTTAAATATGTTTTTATTAAGTTTAGCCATAATGGCTGGACTTTGCCTGCCTTCATCGTTAGCTTATAGAGCTTGTATCTACAGCAACTTAACTGGCTAACTGGTATATAAAAGCAAGATGTGGGCTATTTTGTGCTTCCAAGATTTAACCAGTTAACATATTCGTTCCAGAATTACAATTAGATTGCTAGCGAGCTATCTAGATAGTTTAAAAAAATCATTGGGGTGTTGCTTTGACAAGGAGCCAAACTGGCATCGTCCTAATCAACAGGCCAAACTATTAATTTTATTTTAGCCTTCAGAAAAATCCTGATAACTGTGTTTTAATGCTGCTCCCCTCTAAACTGGACAAGTTTGGATTTGGAAACGATGAGCCTTTCAGTTATGAGATGCATTGCGATGGGCATAAAAGTAGCTTATTGGTAGTTGCACAGTTTAACAACATTATTGTAACAATGATATGATTAAGTTCCTCATTTGAGGAAATGGATCTTGTTGTGTCTCTTCTTTGTGTTTTCACTCATGCGTTTAAGCTGATCTTGTAAAAACTGTTGATGTGCTCAGAATTAGAACCCGCGATGACTTGTGATTCCTTGTTTGTCAGTTTATTTGCATACATCTATGTTTTGTTGTCTAATATATTAGATCTGTTGGTTAGAGTTGTAGATTATTTGCTCTGTGGAGGAAATCCCTTTGTTTTAAAGAGAGGGTCTGCTGTTTGAGTTGCTGGCTTTCTGTTTCTCTTATCTTTTGTATTGCTTCCCTATGAAGAGAACAGTTTAAATGTATACATCCCTTAGTGTATATTACAATATCCTCCATATCTGCCTCTAAAGCCTCTCATCATCTAGGGTAATTTGAATTCATTGATCTTGTCACGTTGTCCAAGAAATTTATCCTGTAGCATAGTGGTTAAGGTACATGACTGGGACCCACAAGGTCGGTGGTTCGATCCCCAGTGTAGCCACAATAAGATCCGCACAGCTGTTGGGCCCTTGAGCAAGGACCTTAACCCTGCATTGCTCCAGTGGAGGATTGTCTCCTATGTAGTCTAATCACCTGTAATGCAATATGAAGTTTAAGTAAATTATGTTTCAAAGTTTTTTGTGGAAGCATTTCTATTACAAGTCAAGTAGGCTAATTGGGACTACATGTTTACTATTTTCTTCTCATTTTTATATTAACCCTATATAGTTTGAAGCCTTTAAGTTTAAATATATACAAAAATGCTTATTTTAATATTTCCATTGCTTTGTCTTTCCTTATAATTATTATTAAAGATTATTATTAGAGATTGGAGGTGAGAATTGGTGTGTGTGTGTGTGTGTGTGTGTGTGTGTGTGTGTGCGCGCGCGCGTGCGTGCATGTATGTGACTTCACTTGTGTATGACGCCCCAATCCAGGTAAATGACCACCAGCCAATGTAATCAATGCATCAATGTAAAAGGGTGTTGTAAAAAATTGGTTTGCAGCTATGTAACATAGGCCACACAAAATTAATGTAATGGACTTTATCCAAAATACCAGTGTTGTCCTTTAAGTTTCTGAACAGGTGAGCACACCAAGCTAGGAAGAAAGGCAAGGCAACTAGACTACTTAAACTTCCCTCTCCAATTAGAAATGAAGGTTATTAGTCAAAATGTGACTATTCACGTAGCGGTGCACAAAGTGTGAAATTTGTGCTTTGTTGCATATTGTATTTGGATTTGTGAACCTCCATAATAAGAATATTTAATAGATATGATTCTCACTGAGGCGGCACGGATGGTGCAGTGGGTAGCACTGCCGCCTCACAGCAAGGAGGTCCTGGGTTCGAATCCCCGTCGGCCAGGGCCTCTCTGTGCGGAGTTTGCATGTTCTCCCCGTGTCTGCGTGGGTTTCCTCCTGGTACTCCGGTTTCCTCCCACAGTCCAAAGACATGCATGTTAGGCCGATTGGAGAGTCTAAATTGCCCGTAGGCATGAATGGTGCGTGTGCCCTGCGATGGACTGGCGACCTGTCCAGGGTGTATTCCTGCCTTTCGCCCAATGTATGCTGGGATAGGCTCCAGCCCCCCTGCGACCCTGATCAGGATAAGCGGGTTCAGATAATGGATGGATGGATTCTCACTGAGTGAGGGCATTGGCTGTGGTCCTGTAGTTACTGTAGGGGTTCACAATGCGATAAAAGCTATGGCAGCATTTCATGCAAAACTATGGCCTTGGTTTTACAATAACATGGCAATTATTTTCTGCCGACTTCCTAGATGATGCTGCATATTGTGAAATCGCTGTGGCTATTGTTGTAGTGCTGGGATACAGACAAAAAAGAAATCTTCAGCACTGTAGATGTTCAGCTTACCGTCTCTTATTATGTTCAGGAACTGAAAAACACAGTAACTCACACAAGGAAACAAGAAATAAGATCTCCACAGGTCAAGGCAGGGCAACAGAGCTGACCTAAAAAAAAACTAAAAAAAACCCGAACAGCAGCCATGTAGAAAAGGTCCCTATAGGCCTGGGAACAAGGTCCTTTTATAAGGTACATTGATTAGGTAATGGGCAGCAGCTGGACCAATTACAGTGAGCCACAGCTGCCACACTGCCTGGGAGTGGAGCTGATGCTACCCATAGTCCTGCAGTTCTCCCCGGTTGCTGAAACGCATCAGGTGCTGAATGTGTATGTCAGTAAAATCACCGATCTCTATCTCTGTGTTTAGTCCTATTTGTGCACAGCAAGCAAATAAAGCACCACTCTTCACACCTCTTCACACAGTGAACATAGAGTGTCACTACTTACTGTTAATTCTTCAAGTAATGCATGCATAATTAGTGACTGATTTAATCACATCTGGCATTCGTTTACTGAGGATATTGTTGTGAGAGGTTACCTGTACGTGTTTACATTTTTGCATGTAGTTGGTTGGAAGAAGTGATGTCCAAGTCAGCTCTGATATCAGCTGAATCCACAGATACTAATCAATCACCCATTCCCCCCCGCCCCTTGACCTAATGATTTCATGCAATTCGGAAATAGTTTTTGCAGTTCTCCCATCCAAGTACTTACCCACCTACTTAACTTCACCATTCAGCAGGAGCAAGGTGCATGGCTGCTGGCAAGTTTTGATATAAATCCAAAAAGCAGCTGTTATTGAAGGAATAATTCATCCCACCTACTGGCAATCAGGCAGTGAGGTTCCTATCTGTTTTCCGCAATTGAGGTGTAGATGTTTGGATTCTGTATTATCTTCAGAAGAAAATCACTAAAATATGCGACGACACGTGTAGGAAGAAAAATCCCCAATTTGTTACATTTGGTACAGTATTTGTTGATGACAAAGTGAAAACATGTTACAAATGTGTGCATATGTATATGTTAATATTATATCAGTATTCAGACTTAGTAAGTAATTACTTTGTAGAAGCCCCTTTGGCAGCTATTACAGCTTTGAGTCTTCATGGGTAAGTCTCTACAAGCTTTGCACACCTGGATCTAGGCAGTTCATCCCATTATTCCTGGCAGATCCTCTCTACCTCCATCAGATGGATGGGAAGCATCTGTGAATCTGTCAGAGACTTGTCCCAAAGCTACTGCAGTGTTGTCTTGACTGTATGCTTTGGGTCTTTATCATGCTGAGAGGGGGCCCCGCAGTCTGAGGTCACGTGCGCTCTGGAGCAGGTCTAATTTCCAGGACCTCTGTATTTTGATACATTCATCCTTCCCTCAATTCTGACCAGTCTCTCTTTCTCTGCCACTGAGAAGCACCCCTATAGCATGATGGTCCCACCACCATGCTTCACCGTAAGGATGCTATTAGCCAGGTGAAGAGCAGTGCCTGGTGTACACCAGACATAGTGCTTGGAATTCTGCCCAAAGAGTTTGTCTCATCAGACCAGATAATCCTTTTCCACATGCTCTCCTGTAAATACTGTTTGGAAAACTCCATGCGGGCTGTCATATGCCTTTTACTCAAGAGTGGCTTCTGTCTAGCCAGTCTACCATAAAGGCCTGATTGATGAAGTGCTGCTAAGCAGGTCCTTCCATCTCTGCAGAGGACTTCCAAAGCTTTGTTAGAGTGACCGTTGGGTTCTTGGTCACCTCCCTGACCAAGGCTCTTCTTGCCCGGTTACTCCGTTTGGGCGGACGCGCAACTCTAGGAAGAGTTCTGGTGGTTCCAAACTTCTTCAATTTCACAATTATTGAGGTCACTGCTCCTGGGAACACTCAAAGCTTTAGAAATGGTTTTATATCCTTGCCTTGATCTATGCCTCCCCACAATTTTATTGCAGAGGTCTACAGAGAGTTACTTGGATTTCATGGCTTTGTTTTTGTGCTGACATGCAGTGTGAATTGTGGGACCTTATATACACAGGTGTGTGCCTTTCTAAACTATGTTCATGACATGCAGTGTGAATTGTGGGACCTTATATACACAGGTGTGTGCCTTTCTAAACTATGTTCAATCAATTGAGTTTGCCACAAGTGGACTCCAATCAAGTTGTCCAATCAATTATCTCAAGGAGAATTATCAAGGATAAATAAACAGGATGCACCTGACCACAATTTGGAGTGCCACTGCAAAGCGTCTGAATACTTATGTAAATAATAGATTTCCGTTTCCGATTTTTTATACATTTGCAAAAATTTGGAAAAATATGTTTTCACTTTGTCATTTTGGGTTATTGAGTGTAAATCCATGCAAAAATTGTATCCACTTCAAATTAAATCTACAACACAATAAACTGTCCAAAAAGTGAAGGGGCCTGAATACTTTCTTAAGTATAAATAATAAATTATCTGAATATTAATAGAATTATAATTTAGTCATAGCAGCATTGAGTTACACATTTTCAGGGCCCAAGGTATTTGCTCACTTTCCTCCTGATTCCTATAAATAGCGTTGAGTGGAAAATTGTAAAACGTATCAGTCAGTGACATACAAAGCATTTTTCTTTTCCTGTCAAGGTTATCCACAGTGTGTCAGTAAATTAATAGATGACTCAGAATGACCCGGTATTCATGAAATAAAGTTGTCCATATGGCCTCTAAAAAGGTGTATGTCTGAATATCATGTGTCTCTGCTTCTCCTTCTCCAACTCTAACCAGAGGATCTCTTTTCTCTCTACAGAATTGTGATGCATTGTGGGAAGACTTCCATCAAAGGCTGGTGGACTCCTCGCTTATCACCTTGGATACGTATCTTGGACAGTTCCCTGACATAAAAGTACGAAGCCATTTGTCAGGCTTATTGGGCGTCACAGTCAAGCCACATCCAGATATGCTCCTTGCTTGTCTGTCAAAAGAGTGAGCGACCTGTTCACCCTCCGTGTTAATATAAATACAAGAAGCAAGCCTGGAATTAAACACCGGAAATAGGCAGGAATTAGCATATAATCAGTGTAAATATTAGTATGTCCCTTCATGATGGTAGAATAGCCTTAATATTGCTCGGAAGGAAATACAGTATTGGGAAAATGCAAATGAACGTTTTTCACTTTTGCTGCTTACCAAACAAGGACGTTTGTCCTCATTGAAAAGCAATACTCCAGCTATTTATGATAATATTCTTTGTTAAAAAAATAAAAGCTGCATCCACTGTAGTTTTGCATTGATGTCTGGTGGTTTTTCATCATTCGCCTCCAGCTCACGCAATCAGTCATTCTGCCGTGCGATGCATGCTGGGAGATTTGGAGGAGACGGCATGATTTTGTCTCCATGCTGTGCCCCTATGGATTTAAAGGCTGTGGAGCCAATTTTAGCAATTAGGTAATGAGCCATTAACAGGTTGGCTTCTGAAGCATAATTTCCTAGAACAGGGAGTGCTGCATCCCATGTGTTGTGCATGCGTTTGTGTGTTTTTCCTACATCGCTACCCAGTATTCTCCTCAGAACCCTAATGTATTCGGAACCAAAAATAATTACATTTTATAGGCCAGTTTATAGTCCAGTGACAGTGTCGCTGCGACTAATGACATCCTATGGACCACAGCTTATGTCGGGCAACATTCATGAACGTTCTGCAATTAGAGTTGAGCAACTATGAAAGCTGGACTATAAGCTGGCCTTTAGGCCAGTGATGAAAGTAATCTTTAATAAATATTTTATCTGAACAGATAATAAAAAGGACTACAATAAAGGATTTATGAAAATGTACTCCAAGGCAGTAAATATTAAATGTTTTTTTCATGTATCAAATTGAATAATAAAGTTACACGTGTATTAATGCAAGACTGTAATTGTTAGCTTTGCAATGTGTCCCAAACCAAAAGTCAGATACAGAAGGAAAACAGTGCTTCCACTGTTTCACCAAAACTATGTCTCTCCCAAATGCATGTCGGTAGAGCAGCGACAAAATACAGGTGACATGGACTACTTCCGTTAAACAGTGGTGTGAGTGAGGGCAGAGTGTGGCACGCTACCACTATTAAATTATTTGAGGAAAACCCTGCTTACCAAAGTAAGTTATTATAAATCATATATGATTAATTTACAGTATAGTATTTGATACCCTTTGATGTTTTTATTTAATTTAAACTGGTTTAATTCAAGGTGAGGCAAGTGAGATCAGTTTTAAGTTTTTTCATCTCCGAGGGAGATGTGTTGAATCCCATCTGGATATGTTTCACTGCTGTATGCTGGACTGGTATGTCCTTACTGAGAAACAGCCCGGGGCGAAGAAGCTTCTGTCTCTGCAACTATGTGCTGCAACTACTAACCAAAAATAGGGGCTGTTTTTGTCCTTTGTTATTCTCACTGAATGGCTTACCGAAGACTAGATAGGATACCTTGTGCACTTCAACAGAAAGCCATTTTGTGTTAACCCTGTGTGTGTGTTAGGAAAATAATTATTTCCCTTATCCAAGGACCAGGCAGACACTGTGAGATGCACTTAATATGTTTATTTCTGCAGTAAGAGTACAGCTGCCTCCCCGTAAAATGTTTGACACTGCACTGAAAATAAGGACAGCACCTAAGCTATACAGTATTTATACAGGTGGAATATTATCTAAATTATCGAATTTCTTTTGCATGAAGTCGATTGGACTACACTTTTTTAATTCTTGCATATCAATAAGACAGTAACTACATCTTTAGTTTGTGACTTGAGCTAAGGTAGCACTGTTCTTAGCTGGTTTGGAGCCTTCATCCTTTCACGGTCACTATTTGTTACCTGAGACTACTATCTTTTGTTCAGAGCGCAGGATATTGCCAACCCTCTCTGCCTGTAATTTTCGACACGACCGCAGAACTCCCAACTTATGTTTTTCCACTCAGAAAGCACACTAAAAAAACACAATATTAAAGCAATTTGTTCGAGTCCAGAGTACAAACAGGCATTGCCTCTCGTGCGCATGATGAAAGAGACCGTACAGTACATTGCTATGGAAACAAGATGAAAGCCCCGTCCTTTGTTTATTGCAGATACATCACTCTAAGCGTCTGCCTCCTAACCTTTCCTCCTCACCTGTGTTTGCGCAGACCCGCATCGCGAAAAGGAGCCGGAAGCTAATCGATTACGACAGTGCAAGGCATCACTTAGAGACTTTGCAGGCGTCCAACATACGTAACGAGCGCAAAATCTCAAAGGTAAGCCTATTTTTAAAAAATGCCCCCAGGTTTGTTCCGAGGCACAGGAGGCAGTACTTGAGAGGGAGTTTTAATGATCCTCATGATGGATGAAAGTAACAGTTGTTATCGTATCGTAGCAGCGAATGCTGAATTGTTCGCTGCTAGAAGACTGTACTCATTACATAAGTTCTGTATTCTGAAACATCTTTCCAAGTACTTTTTGACAGGCAAATTATACAGGTATTCAAGCTTTCTTGAAAGAATGGCAGCATTCATGCATTATTCAAACAAAATCAAATACTATTTTGTTGATCTACAACTAATTCTGGATGTTATTCTTCAATACCTTATATAATTTGGGGTGGCCTGTACCGGTTAAGGTACATGACTGGGAGCCGCAAGGTCGGTGGTTCAAATCCCGGTCTTGCCACAATAAAAACGATCCGCACAGCCATTGGGCCCTTGAGCAAGGCCCCTAACCCCACATTGCTCCCTGGGCACTGCACTGTGGCTGCCCACTGCTCCTAGTGACTAGGATGAGTCAAATGCAGAGGACAAATTACCCCACGGGGTTCAATAAAGGTATATTATTATTATTATTATTATTATTATTATTATTATTATTAATTTAAGATGGGTTTGATTTTGCTGAAGCTGCTATAGACTTACTGTAGCATTGACAGTATGGTTCTTACCCACGTAATTGCAATATGGTGCAATCAAAATGTAATGTGCTAACTAAACCAAACCCATACCTTTCCTTCACTTCCTCCCTATTAGCTCAACCCGTTATGTGGTGTGTTTATAAGTCTATTTAAGAAATTATTTTATTAAACCCGTGTCTGTTTTGGTGTCACGTGAACACAAGAGCGAAGTCAAATGAGAACTTCCAACCTTCAGGTCATCAATTATATTTGACCATTCATATTGTTCATTTGAATTATTAGTTTTCATTCCACGTTTTCAGATATAATTATAATTTATGAGACTGATTACTTTTTGCATTTATTCTGCTACACCACATAATTGGCGCTGTACATGAAGAGTATTAACTTAATTATCAATGCTCGCAATTCTACACATAGTGTAGGGGCATATCCCCTGCAATCATTCATAGCAGAAACAACATGAAATTATTGTTAAAATATAAATGAATTCCATGTATTTACAGAAGGTCATCCAGTTAAAAACAGAATTAAGGTATGACATGTCCTTAAAAGATTATTTCAAACTTAATGGCTTCCAGGAAACCTTAAAGTGCTCAAGGTGGTTGCATCCCTGAATGATCTCTTACACAGCCAATCTATACTCTCAGGCTGAAGAGGAGTTCAACAAAGCACAGAAAGTGTTTGAGGAGCTGAATGTCGACCTTCAAGAGGAGCTTCCCTCTCTATGGGACAGGTACAGTAGTGGAACAAGCTGTTTTGACAATGTCAAATATGTACTCAAAAACTGTAAATGGACCCTCAGCATCTGTAAGCTTCTGTAAGATTGAAGAGTCATCAATACACAATCAGTTCACAATCACAAATATCTTCTTTACAAATAAGCAATAGTGCTGTTTAGTCATTTTCTATTGGCAGACCACTTGTCATGGTTGGCCAATTAGGTATTACCCACAGAAAAACATAGGACCCAAAGATTTGAGGATCTTACCAAATGACTGAAATGAAAAGAAGATTGAGACTGAAGAGACTCCAAAATAAATAAAAAAATAATAATAATAAATATACTATTCAAAATAATAATAATGGGTTCAAGTAGAATTTGTTTTGGATTCAAATGTTTTTCTGCATTTCACTAAGCCGACCTGGTGTATTGATACAAGTAATATAAATAGAGCACAGAAAAGTATTTAAATCCAAAACAAATACAATTTGAACACACATCTAGTATTATTATTATTATTATTATTATTATTATTAGCATATTACAGGCTGACTCTGCATTCAAACCTGCATTACGCAGGCCTCTGTTGTGCAGTAGTAATTTCATGTGTGCCAGGGGCACCTCTTATGATTTTGTTCATACCAGCCCTTGAGTCTGATCTTATTTTTTAGAGACGTTGTGTTAGCGATCGCTTTATGTGGTTTAAGTTTGTATAGATTTTCAGGGAATATTCAGTGTTATAATAATGCGTGCTGGTTAGTGTATGAATAACATTGGTATAAAATGTCGGAATTGGTGCTAGGCCAAAAAAGAAAACACAACAACAACCAAAGAACATTTTACAGCACACAATGTTATCAATAGATTGGTCCCATTATAGAATTGGAGCAACTTACTGTCCCTTAATTGATGAGGCACCCCACCATTTTGTAATTCTGCATAGTCAAGATAAAAGGTGTCATCCGGCGAGGCTCCCATTAATGAATTTTATCGGCACTCTGGGTCTGAGATAAGAGCCGCTCCCAGTGTGAATAATTCAATGGTCTCAGCGGTGTCTTGTGTTGGCCTGCCATTTCCCTCTGATACAGCGCAGGAGGCTCATCTCCGACAGACCGTGCACCACAGCGATTCAGCATTCCTTTCCCCTGGCCTGCCGGCCATTCTTAACTGTGAGGCGGCCCTCTCCATTCAATTACCACACATACGGCTATCCATTCACACTGCTGGTTGGGCTGCGCTGAATCAGTAATGCTTCTTCAGTCGCTCTGGCGAGGAGCTCGGTACTGCAGACCAGAGCATGAAATCCAGAGAGACATCTCAATGCGGGGTTTGGTTTTAACATTGATGCGGTGTCACGCTTGATCCCTGACCTCATATATTCCGGCCCCACCGTGCTTCAGCTCAAATAAAACGCCAGTCACGTCTTGTCTGTTGTGGTGCCCAGCTGAACAGAACAGCTCATGCTAGGTTTTGAAACAGCTAGGAGCTGGTCGACCAGTTCAGACCAGTTCCCAGCTTGACTTAGTTAGCTGGTTGACCAGTTCAGACTTCAGCTTGACATGGTTTGACCAGCCTCACAGCAAGGAGGGTTTGAATCCCCGTTGGCTGGGGCCTCTCTGTGTGGAGTTTGCATGTTCTCCCCGTGTCTGCGTGGGTTTCCTCCGGGTACTCCGGTTTCCTCCCACTGTCCAAAGACATGCAGGTTAGGCTGATTGGAGAGTCTAAATTGCATGGGTATGAGTGTGTGAGTGAATGGTGTGTGTGCCCTGCGATGGACTGGCGACCTGTCCAGGGTGTATTCCTGCCTTTCGCCCAATGTATGCTGGGATAGGCTCCAGCCCCCCTGCGACCCTGTTCAGGATAAGCGGGTTAGGATAATGGATGGATGGATGGATGGTTTGACCAGCTGAAGTTATGTTTTGAAACAGCTGGTTGACCAACTCATACCCAGCGAGACCAGCTTATGACCAGTTTGACCAGCTCAGTTTTCAAGCTGGTCAAGCTGGTGTAGCTGGGTTTTACAGCAGGGTGCGCAATGTCATTGTCATGTGCAGTATTGTCACTGCAACTGTTCGCAAATTCCCACAGAGCTCTGTCGCTTGTGGAGGTTTCACAGTAGTTCTAGGCTATGGAATGTCCATCTGGGGGGTATATCACAAATCAGGATTACAGAGTTACCTGGATAAGTTAAACCTGGAACAGCTGTTTTTACTTCAGTCCATGTTCCAGTTTAGGAAGGGTTTCAGGTTTTACTCTCTGAACGTATACAGCCAAGTCCGTAATCCTGCTTCATGGTCTTAAAGCAGGATAAGCCTAATGAGTCATCTTTATCATAGTTCTAATTTGTCTTCTATGTGTCATTGGTATGGAATGTCAAATGTTATGTGTGTTCGCTGAAACCTTTAGTATCTACAGTAAGACAGCGGCCTTTATAATAATGCAGTTAAATAGTGACTGAGTGCTATTATCAGGGCTATTTTTGCTGGCATGTTTCTGGGGAAAATGTTCTAGTACACTTAACTACTTTCTGGGGGGGGTTGATTTTAAAACTTTTATTAAGGCAGGCCAGAGCAATCACCCAGAGACATGGGTAATGGCATTCTCTGGTGCTTAGTTTTCTGCAGCATTTGAAGATTGATATTTTTCTGAAAATGTTTTGTTTTACATTATTTTTATCCTTGAAGGTAGAATTTTGCACAGATTTGAGATACGCTGCTATTGGGTGGCTATGGAACAACAACTCTTTTTACATTATTTTTTCATCTCTTTTTTAACTGCAGTCGGGTGGGCTTCTACGTGAACACCTTCAAAAATGTTACAAATTTGGAGTCCAAGTTCCACAGAGAAATTGCACAGGTAAGTAACAGACCAATCTCTGTGTTTTCATAAATGAATGCCTGATTTGCCAGTATTACAGTGAATGTTTGCTTTGTGTTCTAGCTGTGTATTCTCAGCGTGCTACTGGGGTCAACCAAGGTCTCACAGAAATGTTAATATTGTTAAATTATTGTTACTATAGTTACCTTGTTATGGGCTTATTAACGTCTATGCACATCTTGTTTTTGGCGATTACTTCAGTCTTGTAAGAAATATTGGCAACAGCCCTTGAAACTATAGGGTTCCTAAGGCCAATGTTTTAACAGTCAGACTGGATCGATATCATGAACATGTCTTGATGGAGTTAAGAGGCGCTTATCCGGGAGCTGCACAGCTTAAAGCGGGATGTAAACAAGCTTTAAATATTCCCATGGGCTCTGTGTTGCCTTTACATCGTGTCCCATAAACTGACTGCCTCTATTTTTATTTACTTTTCCTTTTTTAAATATATTGATATCCATCATGTTACAGGCAGTCTGACAGATCTTGTTTGTATTTCCTCAGCTCTCTCTATGTAATTGTTTTTGTTGAAGGCACATACATAAATTTCCCCCCTGCACTGAACAAACTACAGGAGGACTCCTTTAACATTTTTCTTGCAGTGTATTTGGATTAGTTTATCTGTTTTTTTCATTCTTTATTTGGATCCCCATTAGCTTCCAGATACTGGTCGCTAGTCATCCTGGGGATCACATTTTAAAAGTAAACAGTCATCACAGTATACTGTATGCCACAGAAAAAGCAATGGTAACAAAATGAAAATAAATCAAATAAAAACAAAATAAATTAATGAATCAGCTTTTCAAAGTGTAAAAATGCATGTTAGCATTAACTATGGATGGTGACATATTCCAGGCTGATGAGAATCTATAGAGACACGTTGTTTGTGGACATAGTAGAACATGCTGACCATATGCTTATTGTACATATGACACTGACCCGTGTACATACTATACGTAAAATAAATAGCATCTTATTACAGACAGCATATCACAGAAATAATAAGAGGCTATATTTTGATTTGTCTTCCACAGTTAATCATGTTAGACTTTTATGCATTCCCCTTACATTTGTGTTGAAAGGACAATGAACAGCCAACCGGCAGCTCAGTTCTGTACAATTTGAAGTTTCTTTCAAAGCTTCTCTGCAGCACCTGACCACATAACTGGCCAGTGCTCAAGGTATGACAGAACAAGAGACCTTACAACATTACACATAATATAAGATGGAACATACGCAGAACACTTCCTAGGAACAGCCAAACCCTTTCCCATTATGCAAATAATATTATCTGTCTCTGCTGTGACACTCTGGTCTCTCCGTCTCATTAGAAGAACCAGACAGATACAAATGGTGTGCACAGAGATTGGCCTTATGAATTATGATAAACAATGAGAGGCTCCACAGAGCCACATTCATAATAGGCCTTGTGCATGTGTATAGCAGTCATGTGGGACAGATTGATTTTAAGGCAGTGCACATGGCTAGTTCATTGTTGTGTCAGTATGCTAAGTCGGTTAATGAAGCAAACTGTAGGAGTGTCATGAACCCTCACTTTTTATTTTAGCATCACAAACCTACAATTTCACATTTTGACTCAATGCAGTTGCTGTTTCTGAGGGTTGTGCGCCTCAGAAACCCTTAACAGTTTCACCCAACGTTTGCCTCATCAACATTACCAACAATCCGGAAAAAAAATACTTCTTGCAAACCAATTGCCAGAGTGTACTCTATATCAGTTGATGGAGCCTCTATTTCAGTCAAACAATAATCCATTATTAATTGCATCAATCATCTTGGTTAATCATTCAATTGCCACTTAATCAGGCACATAAGAAAAATTACAGCTAAATATTTATGTTCCTTGACACTTAAATAAGGAGTTACAGGTTATGTTTTTTCTGAACAACTGGAGAGAGCATTGCTCTAAAACATTGCTCCAACATGCCTTCCAGCAATACCCTAGGCTCCTTAAATGTACCCTTGCTGGGATTATTGCCATCTCCATCTCTACACATCTCCGGTATTTTGAATGGTACACTCTCAGAAAAAGTGGTTCCAAAAGGAACCCTGTGATTCCATAGAAGAACCCTATCTAGCTCTCGGATCTTTGTTGGGCAAAATGGTTCTTTGTCTGGGAGCTTTCACACTTCACACCCATGATAGATGTTTCCATGAAGAAGTAAAACGGCTTCTCTATGAAGACAAGCCAAAGAACCCTTTTTGCTGAGAGTTACCAAATTACCAAATTCTCTCTCCAGTTTTGCCTGTCTCAGGATGCAATCTACCCATGTGCATGCATCTCTCAGATGCCTACCTTATTTTTCTGCTTAGACAAGTTATAATGTTTACCACATAGAGCACTTATTTTTCAGTGTCTGTGTTATCGATCTACTTTTTTAATAAGAATTTGTACCAACCAATGCCTCCGTTAAATCATAATTTAAAGCATGCCGACTCTCTCACTGCTCCCTTTCCCCTCATGATGTCTGATAGATAGGCCTGAGGTCTAAAGATGTGTTGCGAGATGTGCCAAATAAATTATATCTATTGGCAGGCAATGTACCAGTAGGGCATTGTATTATTATTCATCATTCTTGATATTGTCGAAGTGTAATTTTATTGGCCCACACTGATGAGTACATCATTATTTATTATGCCAATACCAACAGGAAGGAGAAACAAAATCATTTACATAAATGAAATACATAACATTCCTGTGTCCCAAAAATTATGGTGCCCTGAAATGGGGGGACTATATATAAACACCGCTGTAATTTCTATACGGTGAAACCAAAATGTATAAAAAATACCCTTTATTAAAATCTGACAATGTCCACTTTAGCCCCACATGATCTTTTTAAAATTACAAATCTCAAGAGTACAGGGGCAAATAAATATATGTCCCAAACATTATGGAGGGCACTGTATGTGATGTTTAAGTGATTCATTACTCCTATATATGAAAAGTAAAGTTTGTGAAGTTGCACAATAGTTGCTGTATGCTGTATGCTAATTTTCAAAGGCTGTTACAAAGACTTATTTCCTCTCCTCTGGCACATTGGCACTGGGGAAGCAAGAGACAATTTATTATAAGCTGTATATCCCACATATTAGCATTACAAATGAGTTATCAGAGTTATGTATTCAGGCAAAGGCCTCTGTATATTGTTATTACTGTAATGCAGAAAAACTCACCTACCAGAAAACGTATTACTATGCTGTATATTAGTCTTACTAGACTGTACTACTAATAAGTTTTCTGATAGGTAAGTTTTCAGAATGTACAGAGGTCTGCTTACAAAAATATAATCTACATTCAAATTTAGATTCTGCGTTGATACGCGATTCTGAGAACTAATAGCTTCTAAGAGCTATTAAGAGCTTCTAATAAATTGTCTCCTGTTTCCCTCAGTGCCAATGTATCACTAGACCAATTTATCATTGGCACGATGGCCTAATTTTCTTTAAACTTTTGCCCGTATCCTTAGTTGGCACTGGAGAGGCCATCACTACACGGGATATGATGTGCCCCATGGGATTGGGAACATTGCATGCCGCCCTGACTATAAACACCAGCGTTCAGGGGTGTTAGGGTGCTGAGGTTTCCCAAAGGCTGGTCTGTTTGCCAATGCAAGTAGTTTAGCAGAAGCAACACCTGCAATCTTGCCTCAATGTACCATGTCTCACATCTGCAATTTATGTCCCAAGTAGAGATCGCAATACTTTACTTTACTTGTGCTTTATGTTGGTCCCCGATGTGCTGCTCCATGCCTTAGATTTTATATGGCAGCTGTCCCAGCCGTATGCCTGCCGCATTTGTACGGATACAGTGTCATCTGTTTGAAATGGCATTTTTGATGATGCAGCTCTCTGCTGGCATATTGTCGCTTGCTATATCTCAGGCACACACACAAATGCAAACAAACACAAACACACATACCCACTGCACAGAGCCACCAGAAAGAGCAGAAGTCAGCGAGATTGAGCCTAAGTCATCATCACAATGGTCCTTTTCCAGGCCTTCGAGCATGCATGCATTTTTATACAGAACCAAGAATGCAATTAGAGGTTAAAATACACAAATATGATGTAATACAATTAATGCCACCCAGCATTTAAAATTGGGTGAACCATATTAGTTCTACTACCGTTTACTCTTGTATGCTGCTCATGTGGGCAGCCTATAGCTGCCTATATGGCCTAGAGGCTAATGGCTATGTTGCTTCACTGGGACCCCAGTGCATCTACAATAGTGCAGCTGTGGGCCTTAACCCCACATTGCTCCAGGGGGTATTGGCCCCTGCTTACTCAAATCAACTGTCAGTCGCTTGGGATAAAAGCATCAGTTGAATAACTATAATACAATATTCCAATATCTATGGACCTGCTCATGGCTATGCCTTTTTTCATAAAGAAAAATGCTGAAGCGTCACAAACTGCCCTTTTAATTAAAAAAAACTTTTGAATTCAAGAATTTCAACCTAATGCAGGCGCCATTTCTGAAAAGCTTTGCAATTCACTGGCTCTCTACCAATGAGCCCCATAACCTCCTCGCTGTGAGGCAATAACTATCAATCCAAAACCTCATGCCTGCAGGCCGCTTCTGTTGGTATGGGCCGCTGCCTTCAAACGGTTTCAAATCCGACTGCCAATGTGGGTTCTCATCACTCTTCCGCCCCTCGCCGTGCGGTTGGATTTCTAGGTGCCTGAGTAAAACGGAAAGCAAAGGGCTGCAATTCTTAATGACCGCATCAATGTAACTGCAACAGGGAGGCCTTTTCTGCGCTTCTCACAGTTTGACTATCGCAGCCCACTCAGAAATCTCAGCAACAGCCATTCCCTGGCTTTAGCCTGGAGTTATTTTCCAGTGCTGGCAGGCCTGTTTTTATTCCTCTCTGTACTATGAGGGACTCCACAAGGTTTCTATCTAATCTAAAAAGCAGCAGAGATGAGGAAAAGGCTCTCCGTTCGCTCTGGAAAGCAAACAGCTTTTTTCTGCACTTTCTTTGTGCCCGCAGGCATGTACCATCTGCTCAAGCACGGGAATTCACTTCGTAGTGCACACGGAACAGCGCTTTTAGCATGTGCTTCGGGGTGACACGCAGGTCGGCTACGTCAGAACACATGCACGTTAACACAACCGCGTTAAACATTTTTAGCAATTGTCTAAAACACTGACGTACAACGGTACGTAACCTGAAATTATGTATAATCGCAACTGACGTGTGTTTATTGCTCTGGTCCTCTCTGAACCTGCTGGAAAACTGCTGAGATGTTCAGCATTCAGCTGCCTTGATAGGGTATCTGCTCCTGCTGGGTGCTACGGTACTCTGCACCATTTCAGCTCCAGGCCTTCCTTATCATACTGAATTCCCCTTCATGGCAAGAGGGAACTGATTCTATTAGATGCAATTTTGGATCATCAGATGAGATTTCTGTGTGGTGCACTGCAACTGCAAAGAAAAAAAAAAGCAAGCAATTCCAGTACAATTATCAACTTGTTATCTGTCTGTTCCCAGTGTAGCTGCCTGTCCTCAATAATTGAATTTGCTCTTAGAAAAAAGGGTTCTTTGGCTTGTCTCCACAGAAGAACCCTTTTCAGTTATTTACGGGATCTTCTATCATACCGTAGGGGTGAAGAGTGGAAGCTCCCAAACAAAGAACCATTTTGCCCGACTAAGAACTTGAGTTCTATGGAATCAAATCATTTTGTTTGAGTGTGTGCATAGACGAGCCTCACACAATGGATGGACATGCCCGATTACATTGCACAGGGAATGGGAGGGTTCAGTTTAATTGTGTTCTGCGTACATCGCTATCTTGCATGCCATGCTCGTAGATCGGGCCGCCCATTGATTGCAAAAAAAAAAAACAGTTGCAGATGATTGGCCATTCCAGATTGGGGTGGGTATTGAATAAGATCAGCCCTGCATTGGGTGCCTAATTTTAAAAATAAATAAATAAATAAATAAATAAATAAATAAATAAGAAAAATAGCCCACACTTTAGAAATTCACTGAGCTGTGTGTTGCTTTTTAGATCTGAAAAGCTTTATGACTCTGGTAAGCTGAGGAGAGGATAAGCAGTAAACAAAAACAATGGGACAATTCTTGTCTAATGAGTCATTTTTTAAAAGTCATTAAAGTCCAATCTACAGTTTTATTATTAGGATGGGATAGTTGTGTCCTTAACATTAACCTGAAATATAATTTTTGGTAGTACCAATTTTAGCAGAGATGCGGATCAGTCAATAATTCTCAAGTTGAGTTGTTTAATCATGTTTAAATCCGTTAAAGCACTTGCTTGAGGTCCACCTTGAATGACTGCATCTGAAAATGTTTTTTAAGCCTCTAGCATTTTTTAAGCCTTTTACATTTGAAGTATGAAATTAAATTTGCCAAACGTTCTTGGAATTATGACAGGAAGAAATGCTATGGTCCGATGAGACCAAAAACTTTTTGGCCATACTCACCATCAACATGTTTGGCGACAAAAGAGGAATCCATACAAGGAGATACCTCATACCTACTGTCAACTTTTATGGATGTGGGTCATTGATGTTTTGTGGATGTTTTTCTGCCAATGGCCCAGGAGCACTCTGGTTGCCTCTGAATATGTGGTTGTCTCTGCTAGGAAGAGCCGTTGCTTCTGCTTGATTAAGAATGCTCCATAAAGCACACTACTTTACACGTTTATGACAAAAACAGTATTTTAAAAAAATGTACAGTAGTTTTTCTGCAGATTCATCAAGGATGCCACTAATTCAGGACCTGACTGTACGTCAGAAATAGACAACAGCGCACTGCTTCTTGTTCCATGCATTACAGTCATTGAAGTGGTCCTGCAGAGTAAATTGTAGAGAACATAGAAATTGCACCGGAACTGGAACAATTGCGAAGCATGTACTTGCAGAGGTACATTTATTAATAGACTATGGCGAGGTCTGTCAATAGAGAATCTTGTACCCTACTGTGCTGTTTGGCTCTGGTCTAAATTGAGCTGGATAAAAGGGGGTGGAATGACGGGGATAAGAATGAAGTGCTTTCTTTCTGCGCACTGCAATTAAGAAATGTGACTCGCACCAAGTACACCAAGTCGTACCGAGTTTCCAGGAAACAATCTGGTTGCTGTGTTTCCATGGCGATGCCATGCCATGCCCAACGACAGTAATTGGCAAGACTAAGATATATGTCAGAAGCCTAATGTGTTATCAAAAACTGTTCTTCGATCACAAACCTCAAAAGGTTATCTTTCAGACGAGACCAGGATTATGCCTGTAGTCAAAAGGGTTCAAGAATAGTTACCATTTTATTTTGGGTATGACATTTTCAAAAAAAGGGGCGATAATTAAGGGGTTAATCTGTGTAATTTTTTAATGCTATTCTATTTTCTATATTGTAGTTTCTCCTCAGCAAACTAGTTATTCTATTCTATTAGTCTATTCTAAATTGCTGGTGCTCGTATATTTGTCTGTCTTAAAGTTATTTTTAAATCAACACTCACTCTATTAACTGAAGAAAATGTAAACAATAATATTTTCTCATTGAATATACCACAATGAATGAATAATTTCCCTTGTGATTTTGTACTACAAAAAGTATTTTCTTCTATAGTAACATTCATTGAAGTGAATGTTGACTGCAAACTAAAAGAAACATTACAAAACAGAGGTAATAATTGCAAAGACATATTGATTTATCCCTTAATGCCACAAGAGAAAGAAATTGATTGCATAATTACAGTTTTCCGTAATTGCTTCACTTTAATCATTGTGCATTAAAACATTTTTCAGTGTCAGCCTTTAGGATTTACCAGAAACAACTCAGCCTTTGGTTTCTTAATAATTTGTTTAACTCTTGTATATTGATTCACCTGTCTACGTGAAATATGCATTAGTTAGCATGATCTATTACTATTACAAATGGTGTGCATAATCATCACCAGCAGCTATATCGTATCAATCACGCTCTGGGGCTTAGCTGTAGTGTATCCTTTGATTCTCAAACATCACCTGTAATGTTACCAACCCATTGCTTTTGGAGTTCAGGTCATCCTCGTTGAGTGACAGGCAATATAATTTTCTCTGGCAACCCTGATAATGGTCCATGCAGTGTTGTTTGTGATTGAGTAGCTGGCTCTGTTTTGACCATAGACATGCTCTCCATCCCTACCCTCCCCTCCAGCAACAGCAAAGGAAACATCTTTGGGCCAGTTAAAAAGTTAAAAGTCATGTTGCTGGTATTATCTCTGTACAAGCGTGGGAAGTCCTGGAGTTCTCTCTCTCTCTTGGAAGTTTTATTACTTCATTGCCTTCTGGAGGAAACACTGAGCACCCAAACTATAGTGGGTTAGAGACCTAGCATGGCCACAGAATGCGACAAGGATCATGGCCTTTTAATTTTGAGCTTGAATGCATCGGTGAAATCTGTGAAATATCATTGCAATCATTCAATGAAAAACATCACAACACAATGTATACAGTGCATCCGGAAAGTATTCACAGCGCTTCACTTTTCCCACAATTTGTTATGTTACAGCCTTATTCCAAAATGGAATAAATTCATTTTTTTCCTCAAAATTCCACACACAACACCCCATAATGACAACATGAAATTTTTGCTAATTTATTAAAAATAAAAAACTAAGAAATCACATGTACATAAGTATTCACAGCCTTTGCTCAATACTTTGTTGATGCACCTTTGGCAGCAATTACAGCCTCAAGTCTTTTTGAATATGATGCCACAAGCTTGGCACACCTATCTTTGGGCAGTTTCGCCCATTCCTCTTTGCAGCACCTCTCAAGCTCCATCAGGTTGGATGGGGAGTGTCGGTGCACAGCCATTTTCAGATCTCTCCAGAGATGTTCAATCAGATTCAAGTCTGGGCTCTGGCTGGGCCACTCAAGGACATTCACAGAGTTGTCCTGAAGCCACTCCAATTAAGCTGTAGAAACATCTCAAGGTTGATCAGTGGAAACAGGATGCACCTGAGCTCAATTTTGAGCTTCATGGCAAAGGCTGTGAATACTTATGTACATGTGATTTCTTAGTTTTTTATTTTTAATAAATGTGCAAAAATAAAAAAAAACTTCTTTCATGTTGTCATTATGGGGTGTTGTGTGTAGAATTGTGAGGAAAAAAATGAATTTATTCCATTTTGGAATAAGGCTGTAACATAACAAAATGTGGGAAAAGTGAAGCGCTGTGAATACTTTCCGGATGCACTGTATATCGATAATGGTTGTTGACCTGCTAGTTGTAAATTTTTAGAAGCAGTTTGAAGCAGAAACCAACATGGTGTGATTTATTTACATGGAAAATATTTTTCCTGAAGGTGAAGATTACTACTGGATTCAACAATAATTTGTCTACAAATACCACTTCTGTTATTAGAAGCAGAAGTAACCTTACATTTTTTAGAGGTATCTAATCGCTGGGGTGGATAACCTCTTAAGATAAAGGTTGATTAAACAGGTCACTAAGTAAATAATTTAACGGATAGCTTTGGTACTAATCACCAAATCAAATCAAATAAATACTTATACTTACGATAAATTAGAAGTTTTAACTGCTGATTGCACTTCTGCCAGACAGGAAATAAGGGCGTTTGCTGTTAAAACTGCTGTATTCGGAAAATAAGACTACAGTATTTTACTTTATACTCACTGGTATCATATGTATGTTTAATTGGAAACAAAATCAACAGTGGCGTTGGGAATTTGGCCACGGTCATTTTCATGCCATTTTGCTAATGCTGTGGTTTCTATCTCCTCTGTCCTGGCTGCTGTAGCTCTGTCACAAGCTGTACGAGGTGATGACCATTTTGGGGGAACAGCATGCAGATAAGGCCTTCACCATCCAGGGAGCTCCCAGGTATGAGTAGCCAGGAAAAGAGACCTGGGAGGAATGTCCTGGGTTGCTGACCTGGGATCAGTCCCCATATAAAAACATGGACCAAATTAGTACTCATGTAGATCTGAATGACTTTAGGCCCAATGAGGAGACCTCATTGTTGTTAGGGTTGTGAGGCTTGGTCACTGCTTTAATGCAATCCCAACCCTGTGGCATGCTCACCCTATCGAAACCATCTTCACTGCCATTCATGGATCTTTCTGCCTATCTAAAGATAGGTCTATATACCTGTTGTATATGAATTAATATAATAATGGAATAAGTAGTGCTCCTCAAACTCTGAATCAATTAGTTGAATCTCAATATCCAGTTGTTCCTCTGTGCATTATAATGTACCTGGATCAAAATGAGATGTACTGATATAGGCCCTAGAATGGTACCTTTAGAGCAGTTCCTTTCCTTACAATTAGCCACTTGTGCTGTTTGTGTGCTGTTTGTTTTTTCAGTATCCCCATGTCATTAATTTGGTACTGTAACAGTCTGTCGTGCTGAGTACACTAGTTTTGTGTACTGCTGCAATATTTACATTAGTATAGAGCAGGGGTGGCCAATTATATTCCTGCAGGACCTGTGTGTTTGTTGCAGGGTCTGTGTGTTTTTGTTGTCACCAATTACACCAGACAATTTAGCTGAATACACTTGAGCTAGTTTAAGCATGGATTAGATCACAGTAAGATGTTAAATGTTGAGAGCCAGGAACAGCTATCTGTAAGGGAGCAGGGGTGGGAGACCAAGAGCGACCGGGAAGGGATCACAAAGTTACCAACGATAAGTTGGATAACCACTAAAATAGGTGAGGAATATAACAGAAAACGGGAGAGACTCCCTGGCAAACTACCCACTGAAACAAAACCGTGAAAGTGCAAACTAGCACAAAATCTCTAAAGAAGTGGGCGAGTTTTGTGAGAAAAGAACGGAAAAAGGGAACCAAACTCCCCAGCGATACGCCAACCAAAAGTCTGACCTGAACTATAATGGTCAGGAAAAACGAAACAAGATTTTTTACCGGCAGTCTTGAACGGGCTAAACCTTAAGGGCGGAACTCTGCCACTCACTCCTTTAAACAGAAGTGGAACCAAGAAACAAAAATAGGGAAGGTTCTCGGGAACTAACCAACCCAAAGGAAAACAATATAGGTCCCTAAACTTCTTTATTTCTAATTTCTAACTAACCCGCGGGCAATTTAGACTGTCCAATCAGCCTAACCTGCATGTCTTTGGACTGTGGGAGGAAACCGGAGTACCCGGAGGAAACCCACACAGACACGGGGAGGACATGCAAACTCCGCAAAGAGAGGCCCCGGCCGACGGGGATTCAAACCCAGGACCTCCGTGCTGTGAGACGGTGCAGTTAGGCACTGCACCGTCTGTGCCGCCTAAATTACTAATTGATTGATCTAATTAAGTAATTAATAGCAGACATGAAATCTAGAAACAGATATGACCCTCTCTCACCACCTCTGGTTTAGGGAGAGTTTTCATATCAGCACTTTCATACCTGATATGAGAGTGTTTGCTACATACATAGTATAGATCATTGCCATAATGCATCTTTAATTTAACCGTTTGTAGTAAACTTCAATTTTGTAGAGCTCATGTTGAAAATATTAAATACTGTAAATAATGTTGAATTTGGTTTACAAAGCAAGATTATTCACGATACAGTATGTATTCCATGTGGCTCATTAAACCCGATTATGCATTGTAAATACATTCTTTTTTCAGAAGGAGCTATATGGATCCCTAATGCAAAACTAGAAGTACTGTGCTTTCATTTTTAGGCATTTTATTTTCAACATTTTATTTTAAGTGCTTCAGCTAAATGCTGTATTCACAGGGAAGTAATCTGCTGTACCAATGAGATTAAAACACCAAAAAGCATGTTCATAATTAAAAGCTGTTTAAAATAAGAATTATTGACGTTTTTACATTTCAGAATGATGAACTGCTACATGGGCGAATGCTAAAGAGAATCTATCCATCTTGTGTTATATTTGGAAAAATGAGAGTGCAGCACTCTGAAATATCTCTAAATCCTCAGGGAGGATGAAAAGGCAGCAGTCCCATGTACATACTCTATTGTAGTTATACAACTGCAAGTTCTTTGAAATTTATAAAATAAATGACAATGTGCTTTTTCTGACAATAATGTAATACATCAATTGTATCACCAGAGATAGTAGATAGAGACAGTTAAATGTTCTGCTTCCTAAATAATATCGCCACCAGCAGAATTTGCTATTAGTCATCCACAATGTGTTCTGTCTGTGATTTTGACTAATGTTTGACAAGGCCAAGATATTTTTTTTTAGCTTTATGCAGTTTGCCCTACCACTTTCTTTTTCATATTTGCTATGAAGCTCAGACATATTTTTCTGTCTCAGTCTCCTTGTATTTATTATTTTATATTGCAGTTTGAGTGCAAGTACCTTTTGTAGTTTTTTTAATCCGTCTTGCTCAGCATAAACCTTTGTCTGAGTCATTTCCTTGGGTCAGACCCTCATTTTGACTGCCCACATATGCATAAATCCATTAGAGCCCTTTTTGTTGGAGTAATGAGTTAATATTCTCTTAATTAGTGCTGTGTACATGGCCTCTTAGAATACTGTATGAGTTTCCTTCATCAGAAGACACTTACATAATAAACTGGCACAACAACTTGCTAAAAACCAACTATGGTAGAAACATCCAAATACGTATTTTATTGGTGGCTGGAGCGGCACCCTTTTTTTGCTTTATACATTCCATTGCACTCCACATAAAAACATTTTTTCACAATTGATTACATATAATTTGGACTGGAGCAACTATGGAATATATGCTTTAATTTTATGCAAAAGTGTAGCGTGCCGTTTCAGGCACAACTTCTTGTATGCGTACGATATATTCACATCATCGTGAAAGACAAGCTTCTTTATCAAAAAGTAATCAACGAGGATATTATTAGCCTTTGATCAGAGTGATGTAGGTGTGTGTTTTAATAAGGGCAGAGGTGTAACTGCACTCCAATCTCAGCGACTCGGGGCCCCTTCGGCTGGCCAGGACGCCCTCGCCCCCTGAGGACGAGTCACCGCCCGGCAGCCCTGTCACCGCCAGCCCCAACCACACGCTCGCACCCGCCTCTCCCGCCCCGCCCCGACCGAAGTCCCCCTCACAGGTACGGTCAGAGCTGAACGAAATGAACAAAACTGTCCCTTTATGAAGGCACAACAACAAAGCGAGGCTGAGATAATAACCTTCTGGGCCCAGCATCATATCTCATGATTATAAAAACTAAAAATTATATTTAATTATGAATTTAAACCAGTTTACTTTCTTTTGCAGTAGTAGTGGTAGTGTTAGCATTACTAGTAGTATTAGTAGCAGTAGTATTATTGGTAGTAGTAGCAGTGGTGGTACTAGTAGTAGTAGTAGTAGTAGTAGCAGTAGTAGTACTCGCAGTGGTGGTAGTAGTTGTAGAGGTAATAGTAGTAGTAGTAGTAGTATTTACAATAATCATAGTCATCATCATCACCATTGTCACCGTAATAATTCTAATGTAAAATTTTGCCCATAAACCACCATATTGATCAGCAAAGACAGATTAATTGTCTGTTAATCTGTTAATAGTCCTGGGGGTGAACTGGTGTAATGCATATTGCTGCTGCTGATACCGATGCACACTGATGTGACCCCCTGCTCATGCAGCTCCGGAAGGGTCCGCCGGTACCGCCCCCGCCGAAGGTCACACCCACCAAGGAGCTGCACCAGGAGCAGATCCTCAACTTGTTTGAGGATAACTTTGTACCAGCGATCAGCATCACCACACCCTCACAGGTTAGTCCCATGGTTCCATGACCGGTGGAACCTCGATAAGATCCGCACATCTTTGGGCCCTTGAGCCCTTAACCCCACATTGCTCCAGGCGGGCATTAGTCTTAGTCTAATCAACTGTGAGTCGCTTTGGATAAAAGTGTCAGCTAAATAACTGTGTTGTCTCCGCCACCAAATCCTGTGGGGATGGATCAAATTGCATCTCGCTGAGATGACTAGCTGCATCTTTACTTTGACTTATCTTTACATCGACTTCAAAGGGTGTTCAGAATCTTCTTTCACCCTAGGCCCTTTTTTTTAACATGATTCCACTGCACTTAATCTTGATGAAATTAGCCGAAATGAGACAATTTTTCTGTTTTTATTTTGCTGAGATTGTGACTTTAAAGGGTGCTGGACTACATGATAGTGGACTCACAGATCTTTTTTTGCCTACAAGCTTTGAATAGATATTCCACGGAAAAAAATGAATTTTCTTTATATTTTGCATACTATGTCTTTTACATAATAATTATTTTTTATTGTGGGAGTCAACGGTAAAAAACAAACTGCACACTCAAACTACACTCAAAACGACACAGACTTCCATCTTGTTTTACCATGCATTCCCATAATATGAATTTAATATGAAATAATAATGACTGGGTTGGTCTATGATTTATGATACAATTCCGTAATTATTCTCGCACCTTCACAGAGGTTCGCATGAGGAACTGAAGCTCTGCACCTTTTGGAAAGTTTTACTTGCCATATTAAGAATGTGGGACTGCAGGGAGGATTATTTGTTTGAGGCCCACACTGTGAAGGATAAGCTTCATGGTTTCAGATCGAATCCGGACCAAACTAGTGTGGACGTTACAGTAGCTCCATAATTCAAAGCACAATGGAGGCTCGCGTCAAACAGGCTGGCGACACTATATGCTTTGGAGAGGAATTGCAGATATCTACACTCACTTGAATCAGGATTGACTAGCGCATGAATTTCAACATTCCAAATTAGGTGTTCAGCCATGTTGGGTGCCAATATATTGAAATTGAAATCTGTCCGTAGGCCAGTGTTAGCTTATTTTTGTGATTATAAATTAGGTTAAATTGTTTATATTAGATTCAACTTTATTGTCATCACCTTGTTAAGGTAATGCTAAGGCAATGAAATGTGTCCTCTGCATTTAATTTATGGGGGCGACATGGCTCAGGCAGTAAGAGCAGTCAGCCAGCCGATGACTTGAGAATTTGCCATTGCTGTGGGCTGGACATCTTAGTCCTGACCTTTCAGAAACAGAAAAATCTGAATTAAATTGGATTTGTGGAGGAGCTCAGAATTCAAGTAGGCCAGCTCGGCCTGTTCTTCTGTGTGCAATTGCCTATATTTTATACTTTTCCGGAAAAGGTGCTTTCAGAAGAAATAAATGAGTGACAGTATTAGACTCATGGTTTGAAAAGGCAGGTGAAGCTTTAATTTAAATTTGAACATGTCTTGCAGTTGCAAAACTTGTCTTGCAACTACGTAGCATTTACGACTTTATTGCTTATTTGATTGGATTACCATTTTATTGCTTATTTGATTGGATGCTAAACTGAATAAAGTGACCCCCATTCAATAGTATTTGGTGGCGTAGCTTAGCACAGATCCAATATGTCTCCCAGCACTCTCTGCCCTACCCCTGTGCTGAAGCTTCGGGGATAGTGGGAGGGCTAGTACAGGAATAATGGACGATGTATTACACAGGAAGTAAATCACTCCTCGTTTCTGGTTTGCATCCGATCTAATTAAAAGTATTAATCACCCGATGGTCACACCTGTTCGTCATGTGAGTAATTGTGTCTAGTCGGCCCAAAAGCCCAGAAGAATTAAGCCTCTCACTCAAACCATAATATTTGTTATGATGTTATAAGGCTTCACAACTTATCATAAAAGCCCAAATTCACTTCGGTTGGAGATTGCAGCCATTGATATCTGCTGCAGTAAATGCTAACTTTCATCTTGTTTATACTTCTGTTTTAAATTCATAACCTTACACTTATGCACAGCCATACCTATACACAGTGAGTGTGAGATAAAACTTCTAAAATGCAAAATGTCATAAAGAACACCACAATAAAAGAAGCTAATTTACATACGAAACTCTGGAAGTGATTAATCACAGTAGTTATTGGTGTACCAGAGTTATTAAGGCATATAGTTTTCTCAGCTAAAATCAAATACTTCTTCTTCCTCTACTAGCTGTCTACAGTCCAGTACAAGCTCTTGAGTGAAATTTGATTCTCAGTGCCATTTGAGCACACTTAATTTGGTCATAAATAAGGAGGCTAAATGTTACACCAAGCTGTCTTTGGGCTTTGTCTGTCAGGGCATAGAAACCATTGATTTAAGAGAGGCCTCGAAGCCTTCGGCTACTAATATTGTTAAATGTGCTCTCCATTCTTACTTAGACGATAAATAATGTGATAAGTGAATCGCTGTTTGGGAAAATATGTAGGAAATCAACAACGTGCCACAAACATGTTGAATATCAGTAGCTGGTTCACAACATCCATCCATCCATCCATCCATCCATTATCTGAACCCGCTTATCCTGATCAGGGTCGCAGGGGGGCTGGAGCCTATCCCAGCATACATTGGGCGAAAGGCAGGAATACACCCTGGACAGGTCGCCAGTCCATCGCAGGGCACACACACCATTCACTCACACACTCATGCCTACGGGCAATTTAGACTCTCCAATCGGCCTAACCTGCATGTCTTTGGACTGTGGGAGGAAACCGGAGTACCCGGAGGAAACCCACGCAGACACGGGGAGAACATGCAAACTCCGCACAGAGAGGCCCCGGCCGACGGGGATTCGAACCCAGGACCTCCTTGCTGTGAGGCGGCAGTGCTACCCACTGCACCATCCGTGCCGCCTGGTTCACAACATTTCAAACTTAAATTAATTCAACAGTGTTGTCAACCCTCCCTGACAAGCTTGTTACAGTTGTGTAGATTGTGAATAACAATGAGCATTTTACATTTCTGCTGTAGTCCACAAAAAGGATTTGCAGTATTTTCTGTAAGTGCTGTATTTTTACTTAAGTATTAGCGTTTGCTATAACCAGTACATTTCTGCCTTGTCTCCATGGAGCTATGCTGTTTTATCCTTTGATCTCTAACAAGTGGTTCAGTCTGCTGCCCAAATCCCACACATACTTTCATTTGCATAAAAAACTAAAATACATGTGAGGAAATCACACCCGACGCGTTTCGGTAAATTTAGGTCATTTGTATTTTTCCATTGACAGGCACTTAACTTGCATGAAATTGTGCAGGTTAAGATCAACTTTGTAGCATTCTGTGATTACAGGAACGCTCACCCACTGCTGAGCATGTCTAATATGCTAAATCTCAAGGTTTCCTTATTCCTTATTTTGACAAAGGAAATCACATATCCAGGACTGACAGTATTAAGCTGTCAGACATCTCGGTATCAAGCATGATACTGAATTGATTTTGCTCAGTAGGATGTAGAACGTTGTACTGGAAGTGTGATGAAGGTCCCTTCCACTCTTGTGTTGGCAATTTCCAATTTTGACCCATGTGAATTTTCAATCATCAAATTAGAATTAGAAACTAGTCCTCTGCATTATGGTTGTTTCATGAGCCGGCTTCTAGATTGTAGCAGAGAATGAAAAGTGCATAACCTGCACAAAAATTGGCATATTTCCAGAAGGAAAGGTTTTTGGGGTAAAATGGATGTGTTTTATGTGTCCTCTTTTTTCCCTTGAACTATTGATCTGAGAGAATCAAGTTGGGAGGACAGTGCCATAACTTCAACAGCTTGCAGGATTGTACTTTCCGAAAACTGAAATGAAAAGGAATGGTACCATGTGACATTGTGATTTGTAGATTGAGGCCGTCATGTTTTCTCTCCACAGAACCAAAAGGCTGGGGAGTCTCTCTTGGATCTGGACTTTGACCCATTCAAGCCGGACTCCACCACTCCCATTGGCCAGTCACAATCACCCATGTCACAGGTCCTATTATGCTTACAAAACTCAAAAATAATATCTCTCCAAAATGTCTTACCCAGACATACAATCAGTGAGCACTGGACCTAAGAGGTTTGACGCATTGTGTGTTCAGAGATGCTCTTCTGCATACCACTGTTGTGATGTATGGTTAATTGTGTGACTTTTACCAGTCTGTCCCTTATCTCACCTCTCTCATTAACAACACATTTTTCCCACAGAACTGCTGCTCCCTGGATATTTTTTAGTTTTTTGCACCATTCTCTGCAAACTCTAGTGACTGTTATGTGTGAAAATCCCAAGAGATTATGATTTATGAGATATTAAAACCACCCTGTCCAGCACCAACAATCATTCCATGGTCAAACTTAGATCATATTTCTTCCCCATTCTGACATTTGGTCTGAAAAACAGCTGAACCTCTTGACCATGTCTGCATGCTTTTATGCCTTTAGTTTCTACCACATGTTTGGCTGATTAAATATTTGCATTAACAAGCTGGTGTAAAGGTCTACCTAATAAAGTGCTCAGTGAGTGTAGGAATGCCATTCTCTGTTTACAAATTAATGTATTCCGTTGCAAGTTAACTAATCAAATATTTTCTAATCCTGTAGACTCTGCCTTGGGACCTATGGACGGTAAGATTTTATCTTAGCTGATCTTTATCTTTCTCTTGATGCTGTTGTTGTGTTGAGGACCTGCACATTGCTACATGTGTTAATACCAAGCCATGATGCCCTCATGCTGGGCTCTGTAGTTCTCCTTAAGTGGCTGCATGGGTCAGTTTTGGCATATTATGATATTTTGCTTCTACATCTGCTGTAGTTTCATAATAAATGAAACAGTGAGCAGAAGCAGCCTTCAGTAGTTCATTTAAATGCCTTATACCTGCTGCTTCGGGCATGCCAAGCACCAAAAATAACATTAACGGCCATTTTCTGGGAATTGCATTCAGTGCAGTCCGTAAGTATTTGCACAGTGGTACAATGTTGGCTCTTTACTCTCAACACATTGGATTTGAAATTAATCGATTAATAATGAGGTTAAAGTGCAGTCTTTCACCTCATAGTCTCCCCATTTTAGGGGACCAAAAGTAATTGAACAGTTGGCTTCTCAGCTATTTCTGTTTACTCAGGTATATTCACTTGCTTTCTTTGTGCATGTATAAGAAAGCTTTCAGTATCTAGTTTTGATCACCCTTGGAGTCTGTTATTGGCATATGTCAACATGAAGGCCAGAGCTGTGCCAAGGAAAGACAAGGAAGCCATTTTGAGTTTTTCAGTAGAAGGCCTCTGCATTATATTTATTGCGACACCACAACCCATTTGGCCAATGCCTAATAATAAGTAATTTTTTTCCCACATAGTATGTGGTGCTTATGTGCAATAATTGGTAAACTCTCTTCAAAAGCGGTGTACTTCTAATTCCCAGTGCATGTCATGGTGTATTCAATGTATCTGTTTCTTCCTTCTAGACAAACTCTGGTCCTCCACAGCCTGTAAGTAATGTCTCAATAGCGGTGACTATTTTCAAACTGCAGACAGAACTATAGGTCCCAAGGTTTTGCCAAGACAAGAGAGAAATATCACCAGAGAACCAGCTTTGTGGATTTGGCAGCAATAAATTAAGAGCATAGCAAGGGCTTTAAAGTACAAGAGGGAATTAAACAAACTCCATAGCAACACATTCAGGCATCATAGGCATGGAAAAGTCTGTTAAGGTCCGACACGTTGTCGCTGGAAGTTTACATTACCAGGAAAATCAGGTGAGGAACTACTCTACGTGGCCTCACAGGAGCTTTCCTCCTGGAGCATTAGATATGTGCACCAGTTTTAAAGTGCTGCCAAAGCCTCAGTTGATGATATCCTATTGCATTTAATGTTGATTAGTTAAGCCGGTTGACACATTGTCATTTTCGTACAGCTTTGTCTCATTCACAGAATCATTGCACAGATGTCTGTTTGCTCTTTCTTGGACATTCACCATACCCCATTTCTGACTTTATTTTCTCTTCCATGCCTTCTCTCACTGTGAATGCTTTTGCTTTTTTCTTCTTTTTCTTCACGTCTCTTTTATCTGCCGGCCTAAAGCCTGGCTCTCTCTCTCTCTGTAACCTGACTGGGGAGGAGGGCACAGAGCTCGGTGGTGCCGGTGACGTCACCAGCACGGTCTCTGACCCAGGGACAGGCAGGAGCTCCAGTCCCGGCTGGGTGGCCACCTTCGGTTTCCCCACGGCCGCCCAGGAGAACAGCGCCGAAACCGAAACTGTAGGCTCGAACCTTCCGCCGTCTTTCCCACCTGAACGGGAAGAACGGGGCCCAGTGGCAGATGATAGCCAGATTTGTTCTGAGGGGAAGGAGGAGGAAAGAGAGGAGGAGGAGGAGGAGGAGAGGCAGGACTGGACTTCGGCAGACAGCCAAGCCAGCGAGCCCGCTCAGCAGGGAGATGCTCCCAAAGCAGAGGTTAGGAGCTGGGAAGTCCAGCAGTGTCCTGATCCCAAACCAGACCGTGATCCCTGTGCCATGGTAGACAGAGGTAGGGAGTAGCCCAGGACAGGGAAGGAACAGGGAAGGATGGCTCAGGACGAGGCCAATGGAAGCGAGCGCGTGGTACAGGATGGTGTAGTGCAGGATGGGGTCTCGGCCCAGTATGAGTGTGTCAGAATGGGTGAAAACAGAGAGTTCAATGCCTGAGACTAAGATGGAGGAGGTGGTCGTGGACCAGGGACAGAATAACATGAGCGAGTTAGCTAACGCAGAGGAAGAGCTTCCTTCTGCAGACCTCATGGGCCCACACGTGGAGGAGACAGCAGAGCAACAGGCTGCGGTGGACAGAAGGGCCCCATCCAGATTGGCTGATAAGGCTGAGACAATGTTACATCAGAGGGGCCACCCAGTGGGTTACATGGGGTGGAGCAAAGTGCATGTGACTCATTTGAGACCGCTACAACACAGCCAGCAGTAATACGCTAAGTGGCTGTGCCATCCAGCCGGATGGGGTCAGTGTGCTGGAAGGCGATGGCCATCTGACCAACATGCTGGTTGACTTTGCATCCAACCAATTAGCAGAAGCCCATACGGGAGAAAGCGGGGGAGGGTAGGTAAAGGATGCCTTCATCAGAAGCAAGAACCGGATATAGCTGGAGCACTTCGAGCCAGGTGTGGGATTTTTTCATGAGGGATGGGGGAAGGATGTGCATGGTGGTCGCCATTCCCAACCCAGCAGCAGTGGCAGGTAGTCAGCAGGAGCACCAGCTTCTTCTACAACGGCCTGGGGGACTTTGTCACTGGATAGGGGAAAGCAACCAAAACGAAAACCCTTCCGCCCCCCAACATGCCGGCAGGAGCGTGGGCACTAGTGGAGACCCCTCCTCGAGGACGTCCAGGCGCACTGACACATGCAGCTCCAGGGAGGGTAGCACCAATACCGAGAACTGCAGCTCAGACGTGTGCGACAACCGGACATACCGGATATACCGAGAAGTTATACCGAAAAATAGATGCAGAAAAGGAAGAGATATCTAATTTTTATTACCCCTATGTAGCTTAGCATAGCATAGCCTAGCTTAGCATAGAACAGGCCCTGGCAGGAGACCCCTCTCTCCTTTCCCTGAGATGAAAAAACTCTTTGCAACACAACACTCCTCCCCCGACGTTCCTGCTGTGCCCAGACTCCTTGCCCTTCTCTCCGCCTGTTTCTTTTCCATGTCTTTGTTTTCCTCTTGTACCATTGAAAAATGCATTTCTGTGCAGAATAACACAATCTCTGCTTTTTTTCAAGTAGCCTTTAGTCAGAGCCTGACATATTAATTATTTCTTTCTGATTCAATATAGGTGTCCAGCAATGCTTTTAATGGATTTTCTCAGGTAAAGATACCTTCCAATACTTTCTTTTCACACATTACTATTATAGATATTGCAACCCATTACAAGATGAAACGGCATGTTATGTGTGGTAATTGCTGTCATCCTTTAACCACCTTCTTAGCGGAATGGCGGTGACCAAAGCTTCTCCTCAGGGTTCAAGGAAAAAGTTGAACACTGAATAAGAAAATTAAAGCCAATGCCATGCCCTTACCAAAACATCCATGGCTTACAGCACTGTATGTGAATTTACTGATGAATTGTAATACATGTTCATGTCCTTTTAGAAATATCGTTCATGTTTTTTTTACGATAGAGCAATAGAAGATACATTCTATATAAGACGTTATTTGAGCTTTTTAAGGAACTGTCAGGGTAATAGTTATGTTATATCAGTATACATGTGTAAAAAAAACCTTACTCACTGTACATCCAAAATTATCCTCCTTGCAGTTTAAACATCATCTTTATAAGGAATCAGCGCATTTTTAAAACCATACCAAGCACTTTGAAGGTGGCTGTTATAAGGGAAGATTATCCCTGATTCAGACTGCTTTAAAGAAGGCAAAAACCACAGTTCTGTAAAAAATAACTCAGAACCCCTTCCTAATTTCCCCAACTGCATTATTTCTTATTTGTCACTCGGTTTCAGATCCTTAGACAAAATGTAATATTACACAAGGGGAAACAGAAAACACAAAGCACATTTTTTGAATGAACTTAAATGAAATAATTATCAAACACCAATATCATAATGTGAAAAAGTAATTGTCCCCCTTAGTTACTGAATCAATTGATCAAATCTCATTTATAATTAGAATCAGTTTATCAAACACTGCCAGACTTGATTGCAGCCAGCCCTGTTATATCTAAACCTCACTCATATTGAAAAGTGATGTGTATGAGTAATGGATTGATAGTTTACTCATTGGATATGTGCCTACTCAATCTTTTTTATTTTCTCATAAAGGCTATGCATGTTCATTTACGTGGAACTTGGCCCATGTATTAATTTATCGTACAGTTTGTAAAACAGTGCCTGAATGATCCCCAAGCCCATTAGGACATGGGCCCCAGTATGTCTGGCGTAAAGCAAATACAGCATTTCACAGTGAGAACATTATACCAACAGTCAAACTTAAGGAGAATGTCTGTTCAACTGTCCTTGAACTGAAGCCGAAATGTAATTTGATCATGCAACAAGACAATTATCCAAAACATAAAAACAAGTCCACATCTGACCACCCTGACCACTTGTCTGGCACTAACAATCATTCCACGGTCAAAGTCACTTAGATCACATTTCTTCCCCATTCTGACATTTGGTCTGAACAACAGCTGAATCTCTTGACCACGTCTGCATGCTTAATTGCTGCCACATTATTGACTGATTAAATATTTGCATTAACACGCTGGTGTACAGGTCGACCTAATAAATTGCTCACTGTGTATTTAATTACACTATATATCACAAAACTGTTTAAAAGAGCTAATAATGATGCATAACTCTTTGTGAAAGGAACAGGGGAAACTAATTAGAGATCAGTGTTGTGAAATAGGTTTCAATGCACCCAGAATTTTACAATAATTACTTTTCTTACTATACAGGCCAAGAATGACCAGTCACTAATTAGCATGTTAGTGGTCGTACAGATATCTCTAAAGCATACCAATTTGTCTAGCCTGGTTTCTATGATAATTATATTCAAACAAAGTGCAGATGACTTGCAGATAATTTTCTACACCTATTCATTTAAATCCAGAATTATAATTTATTTATAAGTGAATTATTGTGCTATTGCTATCGATGTGTATTTTAGGAAAATTGAGGGGTTTTTTCTATAGCTGTTTGTGTAAAAACAATTCAGGATAATGATGTACAATAAATAATTGCTATTAATTACAGGAAGGGAAATTACTGCTCCCTTCCTGTCAGCTTGAAGCAGTCTGGCCATTCTCCTCTGACCATTAACAAGGCATTAACGCCCACAAAAATGCCGCTTAATGGATTTTTTTTGGTGTGTTTTTTTCCGCCATTCTCTAGAAACTATTGTGCATGAAAATTCAGAGGAGATCAGTTTCTGAGATAGTCAAACCACCCTGTCCGGCACTAGCAATCATTCCACAGTCAAAGTCACTTAGATCACATTTCATCTCCATTCTGATGTTTGGTCTGAATGACAACTGAACCTCTTGACCATGTCGGCATGCATTTTTGCATTGAGTTGCTGCCACATGATTGGCTGACTCGATTCGATTAAAGTGGTCAATGTTAATTGTGGAGTTTTACATATTAGCCTGTTTCTTATACTCTTGTATTTTTTGCTTGTCTCAAAGATGGATGCAGGCACCTCCTTATTTACCGCAGATTCAAACCAGAGTGGGTTTGGTACAATGGTAAGTTGTGCAGTAGCACATTAATCGAGCGAGACATCAATTTTAAGACACCATTCAATTCTTGTTTCAGAAGCACACACTGTTAAGAGGAACACAAGCATAAGAATGCATGCAATGCTTAATTACACAAGGTTAAGTGACATTTTCATCCATAGGATTCTGCTTTCTCCTCTTGCAGTACAACATGTATTAAATTGTATCATTTTTATTTTATTTCTAGCACTGTGTGTTACATTTGTTTTATTGTATTTTTCCTTTGATTTCTAAATACTCATCTACATTGTTTCATGGTTTGTTTTGTTTGTTTATCCTTAAAATTTTTATAATGTATGTCATCTGATTATCACCCATGCTGCACCAGAAATAAATAACTTTGTTGTGGTTATGCACTTCACAAATACTTTCAATCTCAATTTACAGCAACACCATCCAGTTAGAAATTGAATGCATTTATATAATTTATCATGATAATTTGTTATTTAGCTGATGCTTTTATCAAAAGCGAGTAACAGTTGATTAGACTAAGCAGGGGACATTCCGTCCCAGAGAAATGCAGGGTTAAGGGCCTTCCTCAGGGGCCCTACAGCTGTGTGGATCTTATGGTGGCTACACCGGGGGTGGAGCCACCCACCTTCCGGGTCCCAGTCATGTACCTTAGTCACTATGCTACAGGCTGGCCCTGCATTAAGCATTTAAAGTCTGTCAAATGTTATTCTTAACTAAACTGGAGTTTTTCACGTTTCATGTGAGGCTTTTATTTAACTGTCTTGCAGTTAAATTATTCCAGCAATTTACCCCTCAAGCACAGTCATTTGCAAATAAATTGTAACTTTTCTTTTCTGTAGAAATGTTAGTGATTATTTTGACTGTCAAAACAATGCATATTTGGATCAGAATATATCTGGACTTTTCCATGTTTTATTTATTTGAGTAAGCCCCTCTACAGGTTTCACAGTTATGGTACTGGAGCCATTGTGTGTTTTGTTGTTGGCCTTGCTATAAAAAAGTAAAAGTTCCTTTTAACAGTGTAATTCTACATTGGTCTCTGTGTGGTTAAAACCTATACAAGTACATGTACCATCCCGTAACACGTGCATAGTGCAACAAGAGCAGAATTGGAGGAGTCTGTTGGTGTGTTTTGAATGTTGATGTACTTCTCTCCTCCCCGTTCTGTGATTAGCCTGAGGCTGAGGCAGCGCCCCCTGGTGCTGAAAAAGTGTCAGTCTCTGAAACTGTCTCTGAACCGGGCCTGGCCCAGGAACCCTCCAGCACTGTTGCTGATGCTAGCGCAGATGGCGGTGCAGATGCTGCTCCAACCAGACCGCCAACAGAAAAAGCTGCAGTGAGTCTCATTGGATATCATTACCGCCATCACCATAATCAGCATCATCATCCTTTGCCATCATCTGAATCGGCGTCGCCATCATCATCATCATCGTTATATTCATCATCGTCAATGTGATACCCTTCTTATTCAACATCTTTAGTGTCACCATCTTAATCAGACCAATTTCACTATCACTTCCATCGGCATTATCTTCAGCTTCCTTTCCATCATCATCATAGTCATCGTCATCATCATCATAATTTTTTTTATTTGCATGTGAAAATACAACTAATAAACATATCGATAGGCAGTAAATGATTGATTGATTTGAATATCTTGTTTTATTTTTCAATGGGTGTTTTTGGGGATGGAAATGGGACACTATTATCCATTGTTATATACTGTTTACAGTACTCTGTTAAAGTCCAAGGCACCCTAGATAATATAAATTTGGTCATAGATATTTTTAGATTTATTTATTTATTTTTGGGATTTCCAGTAATAGTCCTTGGGCCAAACCATTTTTCGGTACCATCTGGGTGGGCAAATTCTAGATGTGATTTTTTTAGTCCTATACATCCCTAGATTATGTTTTGATATGATAGACCTTTTGGTTTGGCAGCTTATTAGTGGTTATCACCTCCTAAAGGTATGGACTGCTTTCGTTCAAAACCGGAGTTTTGCCAAAAAAAGTCCCCTGCCATATTTTGCCCCCCTTCGCATGATTCGCTTGTAGGTCGGGCTGTGGGGGTGCTAGAGACATGAGCCTGCAGTTTTTGTTATGCGCCTGAGTCTCCTGAACACGTAGAAACCAACCCTGAGTCGATCAGCTATGGTCACTTTTCCCGCACCTACCCCCTACCGGTGAATGCCTAATTTTTGCGGTTTTCCGGAGGTATTGTGCGGTAGGTGCGGGAAAGTTACCATAGCTCAGCGTAGGAAGCTCTGATCGACTCGGGGTTGGTCTCTACGTGTTCAGGAGACCCAGGCGCATAAAGAACATGTCTCTATCAACCACAGCCCAACCACAGCCCGAGCTATGAGCAAATAACCCGAAGGGGAGCAAAATATGGCAGGGGACTTTTTTGGCTCCACCAGAAAAGTTAAAAAGGGTAAAACATTTTACCTAATAGATATCACCATGACACTTCCTCAGTTGGTTACTTACATAAAGACTATTATTTTTTGTATTAAAAGTTTTCTGAATTTTTATGTTTAAATATGCAAATGATGCATTATCTACTTAAAATATGTGTTAATTTACACATACAATACATAAACCCTTCTTGAAGGTTTTGTATATGTCCAGGTTTCAGTTCAGTTCAGTGAGTGAGTCTAGTGGCTGGTGACCGCTAGGACCATAGGCAGATGCCTTGTTGGTAAGTAATTTGTTCAAAGTACTTAAAACAAATAAAGTGTGTGTTTACCCCCTCAAATGAATGAATTAATTAATTAATTTATTATTTATTTAATTTATCTCCAGCCAGATCTATATTTAGAGGTAAGTTACCTTAGGTAAGTTAGCGGTAATGTATATTACATAGATACGCTCCCGTTAATAACTAGCTAGTTAATAACGAGTTAATCACCTTTTAGTTAGCTAGTTTGGCTAGCTAGTAGCTTGCTGTGCACCCAGGCATGAGACACGTGTTTATATTGTAGTAATATTAAACCTGTTAAGCCCGATCGGCCCGCCAGCAGGCCGAAAAAAATACCGGCTTGATCCATCACTAGAAAACATAATAAAACAGGGCAATGGTGTTTATTTTCAACTGTTGCTCAAAGTTTAGACCCTAATGTTCAAATGTTCGTCACAAAACACGATCGAAAGTGCAGGCTACAGTGGAGTCCAGTGGGCAAACGCAAAGACTGTTCCTGTTTACGTTATTTGAATGTGCAATAGTTGTTTTCAAGAGTACATTGTTTACACTAATTGTGATATTTTTGTTTTCTAATTGCACATTGACATTGATCACTTTTTATTTGGTTATTCTATTATTGGAGTGGACATTTTATAGCCCCAGGCCTGAGACTGAAGCCTTTGGTTCCTCCAGGTGTTTGTGTGTCCTTGTTGACAGTCTCCTCAATGGTCTGGTCGACAGGAATTCGCCCAAAAGGATTTCTGCTGCCAAATTGGACAGAGAAGCCTCCCTGCAGGAAGTGGGCATGTACTTCAGGGTGATCAGCAGGCAGTTGTGACATGGTTGCATAGTAGTAGGAAAGGTAGCGGGCGTAATTGAGCTTGTCGTAAGCAAAACACCAAGGGATCATCTCTCTGATGCATGCAAGGTGCAACATCCAGTTGCCTTCTCTAGAAGCACGAATCAGGCCCAACAGGATCTCTGTCATATCAAGGTAGGACATCCAGAAAGCTGAAAGACCATGTTGGCTTTGGAGAGAGTCCAGGTAGACCTGGAACAGCTCCATGGTGAGGGTGAATGAGGCATTCTCAAGAAGCTCTGTGAGTGACACCTGACAGACATCACCATGGAAGCTGCCAATGCCCCTCAGGGCTTCTTCCAGGTTGCGAACCTGTGTGGGATGTTTGTCCTTTATCCACAGAAGGAAGCCTTTCCAGGCAAGCCTCATTAATGCTTCGTAGACCAGCTTGTGCAGCCTGACAGCTCTGTTGTACTTTCTTCCTTCCATCACACCAGCTACCGACCCTTCAGCAATAACACCAGACTCCACACAGATGTCTCTCAACCCTGCATCTTGGAATCGTTTCCCCAGAATGGAAAGTAGGTTGCAAATGGTGTGGAACACCCCCATCCTGATGACAATGTTTTTGAACTTGTCATGCTTCCACACTATTTCTGCTGCCTTGGCGTAGAGTGCTTGGTCAAACACGCAGACAATTGTCTTTAACTGCAGGGACTCCATGATGCATACTGTCTGGTTTAGCATCTCGTACACAGTAGACAGTTCTGTAGCAGGGGCATTGATTGTTGGCATGTAGCTCACAGTATCCTGGACCACTGTGACATTGTTGCGGGTCTGGATGTTGAATCCAGTCCAGCTGCTCACGGTCTGAGCTTCTGGGGCAAACATTCGAGCAAGCAGCCAGACAACGTTCTTTGCCTTTGCATCATGTACCTGTGTGGTAGTGTTGGCATCTACACTTGGGGCGTTTGTTGGCCCCACTCTCTGTCCAGAATTGTAGGTGGGTAGCATCAGTGCTTTGGGGCTGATGCTCCGCTTCTTTGACTTAGTGACTGTAGGCATGATCCTTTGAGGTACAGGTCCAATTACTTTTGCCTGGACAGCTATGCCATTGACTCGGTGAGAGGTTCCTGCTCCACTAACCGTCTCCTCTAGTCGGTCTATGTTGTCATAAGCCAGGGTGGTGAAGACATTTTGGTATATGTCTGTTGGTAGTGGTATGCCGCCCCTTGACAGTTCCATCTTCTGCAGACACAGTGCTGTGTCAATCTCTTCAGCCTGTGAATAGGACACACCGTGTCCGAGCCGATTCAAGGTGTGTACCAGTTCTGTGTTTCCTGTCAAGGACTTCACAGCAAACGGCAGAAGTAGGTGTTTTGGTGGCTTGATTCTGCCACTGGTGACTGCAAAGACCAAGTCACTGCCAAAGGAGGTGGTAAGTCGCTTGACTCTTTCAGATGGACTTGTGCACTCGCCGTTTCCAGTCAGTAGTGTTTGCAGGAACTGAGTGATAGATTTGGGAAGGATGAATTCATTTTGTTCTACATCAGGTGGCCACACTTGGGTGTATTGTTTTTTTATCTCATTTCTTATCAGCAAAGCTGCTTCTGTTATATCACCTCTGACAGATCTGGTATGCTGTAGTTCCATATTCAAGGAGTACACAGTTTTGGCCAGCTCAGTCTTTGAAAGGTTGTCTGGGTACAGAAGAAGCCTCCCACTGTCATCAGGAAATATATGGATGGTTCCACCGAACTCTGTTTCCATCCTACGGCGGAGGTGTTTCTTGGTTGAGTCCTTGATCTGGCTGATACCAAGAGACGTCATGGATGATTGTAGTCTTGATGAGAGGTATGTCATGGGTAGTACTTCTGGGTTGGGAAAGAGTTCATTCCTAATGTATGAGAACAGTTCCTCGTAGGCATGTTTTTCTGCTACCTCATATGGAGCATCTGCATCTCCACTTTGTTCCCTTGACTTAGAGTTGGCAGCAGGCTCTCCGCGTGTATATGCTCGGTAGCAGGACCTATGATAATGGCCCTCAGCAGCAACAAGCTCTCTACTAGTGACAGCAAGCATCCTTTGGTCCAGTTTGGTGACTGCTGCTTCTCGGATCCTGTCATCTGCGCGCAACTCTGAACACTGTACGAGAGGTTCCCTCGTATTTTTGCCCTTCAGATACTTTGTTGATTTCTCACAGAAGATACACACTTCATCATACACCATGGATTTGCTTGGCACATCTCTAGACAGTCTTCTTGAACTTACTTCTTCGGTTCCAGAGTCAGAGGCAGTTTTTTTTTTTTTTGTGATAGAATCCAGGGATTTTTTCAATGTGAAAATACTACGGCAGCGGTAATGATACTGCACTGGTGGAATATCTCCCTCACACAAGTATTTGGCTAAGTCCAAAATTGGGAGATGTTGTCTCATTTCTGCCGCCCTCAACAAAGTTCTCCATGAGTCCAGGTTTTGGGGTGACACCAGGTTTGAGTTGGAATCATCATCAGAGCAGTGGATGATGCAGTCCATGCGGGCCCGCTTTCTTGGCAGGTTGCTGCTGCATTCGCCTGAAGTTGGATCCATCATTACACTACTGCTGACGATGTGGGTCTCTGACATAGAGGAATAAATATAGTTTGACATAAAATTATCAACCTTATTCTAAACTAAAATATTGTCAGGGTGCAGTAATTGGGGCCCTGCCTGCTGGCTCAGTGCTGCCAATCAAGGGCGCAGATCTCATTACAACTTAGGGGGGCTACAAACAAGGAATCTTCTGTAAATGTAATGTAAATTAAGTTACATTAATATTACTACAATATAAACACGTGTCTCATGCCTGGGTGCACAGCAAGCTACTAGCTAGCCAAACTAGCTAACTAAAAGGTGATTAACTCGTTATTAACTAGCTAGTTATTAACGGGAGCGTATCTATGTAATATACATTACCGCTAACTTACCTAAGGTAACTTACCTCTAAATATAGATCTGGCTGGAGATAAATTAAATAAATAATAAATTAATTAATTAATTCATTCATTTGAGGGGGTAAACACACACTTTATTTGTTTTAAGTACTTTGAACAAATTACTTACCAACAAGGCATCTGCCTATGGTCCTAGCGGTCACCAGCCACTAGACTCACTCACTGAACTGAACTGAAACCTGGACATATACAAAACCTTCAAGAAGGGTTTATGTATTGTATGTGTAAATTAACACATATTTTAAGTAGATAATGCATCATTTGCATATTTAAACATAAAAATTCAGAAAACTTTTAATACAAAAAATAATAGTCTTTATGTAAGTAACCAACTGAGGAAGTGTCATGGTGATATCTATTAGGTAAAATGTTTTACCCTTTTTAACTTTTCTGGTGGAGCCAAAAAAGTCCCCTGCCATATTTTGCTCCCCTTCGGGTTATTTGCTCATAGCTCGGGCTGTGGTTGGGCTGTGGTTGATAGAGACATGTTCTTTATGCGCCTGGGTCTCCTGAACACGTAGAGACCAACCCCGAGTCGATCAGAGCTTCCTACGCTGAGCTATGGTAACTTTCCCGCACCTACCGCACAATACCTCCGGAAAACCGCAAAAATTAGGCATTCACCGGTAGGGGGTAGGTGCGGGAAAAGTGACCATAGCTGATCGACTCAGGGTTGGTTTCTACGTGTTCAGGAGACTCAGGCGCATAACAAAAACTGCAGGCTCATGTCTCTAGCACCCCCACAGCCCGACCTACAAGCGAATCATGCGAAGGGGGGCAAAATATGGCAGGGGACTTTTTTTGGCAAAACTCCGGTTTTGAACGAAAGCAGTCCATACCTTTAGGAGGTGATAACCACTAATAAGCTGCCAAACCAAAAGGTCTATCATATCAAAACATAATCTAGGGATGTATAGGACTAAAAAAATCACATCTAGAATTTGCCCACCCAGATGGTACCAAATCGTCCAATTTTGGGGTTTGGCCCAAGGACTATAACTTTTAAGACAAAAACTTGATCGAGGCTGTCTGGGATTACCTGGATTGCCAGAAGCAAACGAGAGGGCGATCAAGTTTTTGTCCGAAAAGTTATTGGAAATCTAAAAAATAAATAAATATAAAAGTATCTAAGCCCAAATGTATATTTTAAAAAATCTAGGGTGCCTAGGACGTTGGCACAATACTGTAAACAGTATATAACATAAACAATGTAGATGGCCAATTTCACCGTTTTTGTGCACTTCCTGTCAGGGGTGCCAGTTATTCTGCAGCCCACTGCACCTGATCAGCTGGAGCAGTTGCTGTTGCCCGCCGTAGATAATGTTCCCCCACTGTGCCCAAAAGTTGCTACTGCCACAGTCAGGGTTGAATGTGAACCGTAGGGCACACCACTGCACTTAAACTACTGTTTTTGCAGTGTACCCTATCCATAAGCATATTAAGGGACTCTTACGTTCACACCGGGGCTATATTCTCAGCACCTAACCAGGGACAGCTGAGAGGCTTTGTTAATAATATGAGTTCAGCAAGGTGATAAGGAGTCTTCGCCTGAGGGGCTTCTAAATTCAGGTGCCTATGGCCAATAGCATTTACAGTCTACCAGGGGAAAGGTTGCCATAGGAACCGAGCTCATAACAAGGGGAAATGGGCCATCTGCTGAGAGTGAGGGGGAGTGAATAGTGGAGGAGGGATTCTTTTTCTTTTGATATCATTCTTCTTTTGGGTTTAGATGTACGTCATTATTCTTCTAGGTAACCTACTTCAGCTGTGAGTATGTTTATTAATCCGCTTGGCAAATTCCCGGAAGCGGGCCATGACAAAGGGGCTCGCGCAGAGAATTACAGAGATCCGGTGCAAATGTTTACTGTGCATGATGGGCAATACAATTAAAATTGGAATTAATGCAATGAAAACAAAACTAGATTATCCGGACTGAAACAAAATATTTAAAGAGCTGTACTGTATAGTGATTATTTACTTTTGTATGTATTTATTTTACAAAGAAAACATTGAGGAACTGCACATCAAAATTGCTGATTGCATTTTAAATAGGAAACAATAGTATTTTTAAGAATGGTGTGATGCATTGAAGGATGTATTGTAGGTGGTTCCCATACTACAAGGTATCATAGAGATGGTTGGGAATTTATAGTATAGTTGAAAGCAACATTTGTTCTCCCAATTGCTATCCATAATGGTGTAGCATCTGTGATCTGTTCGGTGGAATTGATTTTCGATGTCAACAGCAGTATGAACCTCATTCATGAGATGCTTCGCCCCTCAGACCCCTGCATGCCACCGATCCTACTCAGTGTTATTTAACAGTGCTAAATTTAGCAGTGTTAAATAACAGTACTGGAATCACAGGAAATATAATTTGCCATGGGGCCTCTTAAAAACTTTTTTACAATTTTTGCCAGGAAACATGTTGATGTTGTGGTGAGTTGTCTTCCATTCACAGAAGAGTTAAGAATCTGAATAGTTTTTCCATGATAGCATTCTGTTCAATATGCTCAATATTGACTTCCGGGTTCATTTTCTCGTCAGGATTTTATTTAATGATTAAAATCAGTGTAGTCTGACACAAGCATGTAATTTGTATCAAGATTTGTGGTGAGCTGATGTTTTCTACTGAATGGTTTTGCTTTTGACTTTATGATATTATATTCCTTCTGCTACTGTTTCATAAGACCCATGGTAATTTTGCTCCACCCATTTCTGTTGCATAATACAAATAATTTAAAACGATGGTATTTACAATATGGATCATAATCTATTTGAAATGTTGAGGAAATAAGTAATCCTAATGATTAATTGACCACATTTTTTGAGAGTTAAGCAGGCCATAATAATCCATAGTTTCATGACCGCTTCCACCAAGGACTAATTCAAGAGTAATACAAATTAAAAACAACATGTAGTGGCTGCTGAAATAATTGGCACACTTGATAAAGCTGCCCAGAAGGCCGCATACAATAAACACCATGGGTAATAAGATACTATATTCTCAAAACATTGGGGAATTCAGTTATTTCTTATTAATACAATTGTTCAAATTGTTCAATACAATTATTTTTCTAATCTAGGGTGGAGTTTATTTCCCAGGATGGGTAGAAATAAGGCCACCCTTGTTTTAAGAACTTACAAAGAACCTATAAAACTTACAAAGTATGTTTTGTAGTTTTAGACATTGAAACTCAGTCAATTTGTAGTCAGTTATGTCTGGAGGAAGGATTCTAAATGTCTTGGCCCTGACTGGAGATGATTATTTTGGCTGTCGTAAAAGTCCCAGTACCTGCTGACGCAAAACAACCCCATAAGATACCACCACTGAACATACCGTAGAGATAAAGTATTTTGCAACATAAGAATCCTTCTTCCAACCTCATACCCATCACTGGAGTGCATGGACAGGAAATTCAATTCAAGTCTCTTTTCACCATGACACCCAGTTCCTATCAGCATTCATAAAAACAATTGCAATGCATTATTTGTGAATGCACTGTTCCTTCAATCAACTACCTAACCTGGTGTCTTCTTTTTATGATATTTAAGGCTTCCCATTATATTACAGTTGTGTCATGTTAACAGGCTGCTGTTCAAATGTACGAGTGGGTATCAAAGCAGTAGTTTGAGGAGTAGTGACATTATCCCACTCTCTGACAGACAGAGTGAAGTCAGGGCTCAGGGCAGAATGTGTGTGTTGACTTGTAGCCTCGCATCCTCATTCTCGATGATTCTGTCACCTGCTAATGCTTCAGCGGCTTTGGAAACAAAAGAGCTGCAGCAAAGCATTGGATTTACTGTCATCCAGAGCAGCTCTCAAAATGGCACTAAAAAGTGCTCTTGATCCCTGACAAAGCCGAGAGCAGAATTCAGGCAGTAGGGATGTTGGGTAATTGGGTTGCCACAAATCTGTATTTGTCACTAAGGTGAACAAAAGCCAGAGAAAATGCTATTTATATAGACAGAGCCAGTGTGTACTCCCGTGGTGGATGGTATGTCACAGATTGTAACAGGGAGATGTGAGCCAAACTCCAGGAATTGTTGTCAAGGTTGGATGAACCTGTGGTGGGAAGTTGCACAAATGTATATGACAAAAATTCTGGGCAAGTGATGGAATTGTGAGCATATTACCCAACGTAGCATGTATTTATGAAGCTACTCTAGCTGGTAGAATATTCTGGAATATGCAGTATATGAAATGAATAGAATAACACAGTGACTGTACTTCTTTCTGGTTGTAGCATCGCTTCATGCTACAGCTCTGCTACTGCGAGTGTTATTTAGGATTTAGGAGTAGACAAGTTCAAGGCCTTTCCTTTCTTATAGATTTTGTGCGTTGTTGATAGATAAGCAGTTGTAATATTTATATCTGCAGCATTTCTGATGGTGAACAGTTTATATCTAGCATCATCATACTGAAGCAGCAATGCTTCTTTTGAAGCAGTCTTCTAAGATCATTGTCTGTTTTTAGCCTGTTCTTAGCAACACAACCAGGAAAATGAGAGGACAGATCATGATGGTGGGATTTCTGATATGCCATTGAGTCGTGTATTCATAGTAACATACCCGGAATAATCATTATTTATCAGTCATGCACACTGGCTTCAAGAGAACTTGTAAGGTGATCAATAGTGACAAATGTAGCCTGCTGACCTTGCTGTTTAACATGGCATGATGTGATCGATTGCGTTATGAAAACAATGGAGGCAAGATAACTTGAGTAAAATTAAGTAAATCCTTGTTCTGAAAGACCTGATTTTTTTGGTTTTTGCAAATTATTATAAACTATATACGAGACAAATAATTTTAAACTGACACTTCGAAGGCCAGCAGTCAGACTTTAACAAGTTCAGTGACACTACACACCACAGTACACCTCAAGTGAAGATAGTGTAAGTTTCTCGTGTTCTGCAAAATGTAAATCTTACTGAATCAAAATGATTAAAAACCATTATGGATGATGGATGAATTTTGGAAGTTCCAATATATAAATAGACAAATAAATACTAAGTCAAACATGAATTAGAATTTGGCAAAGTCCCAGCTGAAGTACAGTGCCCAGGTTTTAAGTGTCATGTCTTCATTGTTGACATTCATATCAGAGTTGTGTTAATGTGTTCCTGTTCTTGACCCCTCTGAAGGACTTTGAAGCCGCGGGGGATGCAGAGGTGCCCGAGGAACCCCCGGTGAGTGGGGTGACCGAGTCCACTGAGGTACGTACGGGACCTCCACACCACATGACTTTGGTAAATGAGTTGTACATGGGTGCGTGTCCACTACTGTATAAATCAGGGGTGTCCAATCTTATCTAGAAAGGGCTGGTGTGAGTTTTTACAACACAGGATTCAACAAATTAACTAATGATAGTCTTAAATTGTGATGTACAGTAGATACAGTAGGTAGAATCAAGCGCGTTAGCGCTGGGCTAAACCAAAAACCTGCACCCACACCCGCCCTTTTTGGATACTATAGAGACCCCTGGTATAAATCCTATGCATAGTTTCTTTGCATGTGGAGGACCTGGGGCCACATTCATAATGCATATCAGTGTATGAGTGCTGATCTCGGATCAGTTTCCTCTGTCCATATCTTAACTTTCCACTATGAGCTAAAGGGCAAAGATAATCCCAGGGCAGCACTTCTACCTTGACAAGCTTTATGAACTCAGGTCAAAATCAATTTGTCTTAATTGTTATCATATCATTACCTTTCCAGCATGTGCAAAGTACCTATTAGTTGATCTCAGTTTAAGGGAACCTGTTGAAGAGAATTGTTTTCATTCATTTTAATCATCTTGTTCTCTGTGCTTGTGAGATAAGAGTGTTACACTGGATTCTGTGACTTTAACCAACTTATATAGATACACATATACAATCAGTGAGCACTTTCATCTAATTACTTTCCCATTCTGACATTCAGCCTGAACAACAGCTGAACTTCTTGACAACGTCTGCATGCTATTATTAATTTAGTTGCTGTCACATGATTGGCTGATTAAATATTTCTATTAACAAGCTGGTGTACAGGTCACTGAGTGTGTATATATAGAGAGAGATAATGTCCATGCATATTTTTACCATATTTAATTGTTGCTTCCCCTTTATCTGTTGGTTGTCTTTAAATACTGCTGTATCCATGATATTTCACATGCATATGGTGGCTGGCTGGCAGCTGTTATTACTTCTATAAACAGAATCAAATTAAATTACCATGTTTTTTTTCCTGATGGCAGGCTTATTGAAAGGAATAACAACATAATTGGGAGGAAGACAGCCCATGTCTTAATATTATTTTTAGATTTGTGTTTGCAATTTACTCAATGTACTAAGTACAGCGTGATCCACGGCTGTGAAAACAAAATCACGTCGCAGACTGAGGTCACTGTTCTCATTTCCAGCAGCTGTTTCAGTGAGTTTTCTCACTCATACGAGACAAAATTATTCATATTGTGAAGTGCCTCCTCTGAACGTCTTCACTTTTTGATCCAGTGAAGCAGCACAGCAATTGATTAAGGAAAGCAATTCACTCAATGAGGATAGAACACTTGTTGTTCAGAGATACAAAATAGTAATGGAGACCTACTCACCTCTGGTTTCTGTTCTTCTGTGTGAACCTTTTAATTCAGCTGCACCTCTCTATCCTTCTCAATTCCTACATGCTGAGAAATCCATCCAGAGCTTCTCATTCTGTCATTCATTGCCTATATATATGTATAAAAACTTTCACCGGACAAAGGGGAAAAAAGTATTCTTTCTTTGTGAACAATCCGATCATGCAATGTTTGATCTGTATTTATTTTGAAAAATCTGTAACACTGAAAATGCAAATGAGAGAATTAAGTTGATTTTTGACAAAAAAATTTTTAATGAACTGGCTGCTATCGGATTCAGATTGTGCAGCTAAATACATAACAGCGACTCTAGAATAGAGTCTACCACTCCGCCCCCTCGAGTAGAGGAGTCCCTGCTGATTGCCATAATTCAGGAGTCACAGTGCGATCTTTAGGATACACTTGCAGTCTGCAGCTGTAACTGGTGCATATACAAATGTCTGAACAAGATATTATTTAGCTAATTAAATAATTAAGAGCAGATGTTGGCACAAAATCCTGAAGTGGATCGCCTTTGCTGTGCACCCCTACCATAATTGCTTGTGGGGAGCTGATTGATCGACTGATTCTAGATTGAGACGGTCAATCTGGAGAAGAATTACTGATGTTTCAAATGATGTTCCCATATAATATTTTCCTCCTAAATTATAGGAAGTGTATGATCAAGATTTTGATCTGTAAATCACAAGTGCACTGCTCTGAACAAGCATGTCCCCTCAAATCCAATCTGAGTACAATGCTCTGTCCTTAATGTAATTGCAGTTTTCCAATGCAAGGACAAATCCTTTTGTAGTTAGATTCAATTTGGGCCACTGAATATTGTGGACATTTTTCAGTAATCGGGGCAGCCTGTAGTGTAGTGGCCCACATTGCTCTAGGGGGGATTGTCCCCTGCTTAGTCCAAGCAACTGTAAGTCGCTTTGCACAAAAGTATCAGCTAAATAGCAAATTATTATGATTGTTCCTGCTTGAACTCACAGAATAAAAAATGGAACCGATACAATGGAACTGTTGCATGTAGTTTCGATGTGGTGATTTAGTGTACAAACGATGCTGTGAAAATATTGTCTATTTGCATCATTATTTATTTTAATGTTTTTTCTGTATTAAGAGATTTTATTCGTTTCTTTGAGAATATTAGTTTAATGTATTGTAAAGTGGCCATTTGTTTTTGTATCTAAAAGCTGATGCGAAACCAATACTTACTTTTTGTCCAGTTATGCATGTGCTTGTCTTGTGCATGTTTTGATCAATGAAGTGTATTAATCAATCGAGACACTCTTAATGGCAAACCCATTTTGCGGATATCTACTCTGCTTGAGTAATCGCAATGTTTTCTGCAGCAGAACACATTAATCTGGAGGATCTTATCCTCTTGTGCCCAGAGATAAACAATGTCTGTAGGCCTTTACCACTGTCTAGGCCTTTATCACTGTCCAAAGCATCGACAGATTTTAAAGATTAATACAAACCTGAATAATCCATCTTGTAGCATGAAATTCATAAAATCTAGTCTTTTGATGGCTATATATTTTGGTGAAAATTAACATTCATTTTCTTTTGTAAAATAAGCCCAACTACAGTACACCAAATAAAGCAGATTTTCATGTGTTTATGATGTAGAGGGTTTATACTGTAGTTTTCCATTGTGTTTTTTTTGTTGTTGTTAATAATGGTGCAGACAGGTCAAACATATCTATACATAAACAAAATAATGTGATGTATAAACAAAGTTAGATGCCTTCTTAGAATATGCATCATTGTTACTAGTGGGTGGCATGTTAATGGTGCAATGCAGACCACCGTCAGATAGCTGTGATGCATGAGTCTATTTTTTCTTCTCTGTAAGCAAAGGACTTAGAGTGCATCTACGTATGGTGGGCCACGTATGGTCAGGCATGCCAGTTGAATAGTCCTATTCTTTGTCACAACAAAGTCATCAAAAATGTCTGTTGTGGTTTACTTTATATCAACTGTAATACTCAATTACAGGCAACCGAAAACATAAACTATAGAATAGTGAGTCAGAGGCTCAATAATAGCTGAACAGGCAAAGATTAAGCTGTTTCCCTTAAGCCTGGCAATAATAAATTGAATTGAATTGTATTTTGTATTCTACATGATTGGTGGAGGTTTCCGTACAGTCATTTCTGTTACAGTTCCACTTAGGCTGTATTGTATTAAAGCAGCTGCAGTATTCAAATAAATAGTACTTCATTGTTCCCAGAGGGAAATTGTAGCAAATAAATTGTTTTCCCAATCCCTGGCCCACCACCCAACCCTGCCTTTTGGCTGCCTCTGTTACACCAGGCCAGATCAATCAACCACAGACAAGTAATTTAATCACAATGCAAATCCAAAACAATTATATTTTTGAGCCAGGTTTGGTTCCTACCATGCTTAAAGGCATCCTCGCCCCTCCTGTATGAGATGGGAGCTTCATTTCATAGCTATACCTGCTAAAGCAGTGGTCTCCAACCCTGGTGATGGAGAGCTACTGGATCTGCTAGTTTTTGTTCACACCTTAAAATCAGCACCTTGTTGAGACCCAGGTAAACAGGTGAGATGAGTTAACTATGTAATCAACCGCTGTAATTGATTAATTAAGTGCAGAATAATGACAAAAAACAGCAGACCCTGAAGCTCTCCAGGACCAGGGTTGGAGACCACTGTGCTAAAGCCTTTTGCTGAGAGGCCCCCAGCAAACACTGCAATAACAGCCATGACCTCTGTACCCCCAGATACCCCCAACCGCCGAGGCTGAGACAGAGTGCCCAGCTGAAACCCCAGAGGTAATTATGGCTATGACATCGTCCACATAAGGGAAGCTGAAGTCATACTATATAGAAGGAGAAATATGTCCATATGTGCTTTGCTTCAGCTGCAGGTGAGACACGGCAGATTACATTGGTTCCCCAGTCCCCAAAGTCTTTATGTTACTCTCAGGCCAAGCTGCAAGGCTAATTTATAATTAGCAAGGGTAATTTTAGAATTAGCAAGACTAATTTATAATTAGCACGGCTAATTTTAGCTTTTTTAAAACATGGAATCACAGTTTCTGGATGTACAGAATGCGGTTCCTTGCTTTCAATAATTGAACCACTTTGAGAAAAGGTATAGAATAATTTTATTTTTTTAAATTACATAGCCCCATACATTAATTTAACACTTTATATTGAATAATTATAACCTGGCGGGTCATTATACTTATACTTCTTCAAAACCAAGATACACAAACATTAAGAGATATAGGATTAATGCTAAATGTATCTACAGTATAGACATTTTTACAGTATTTATTCAACTATTACAGTATCTGTCAAACTAACCATTTGTTATTTAGACTTCTTCAAGACTGAGATCTGTGGCTTGTTCCACAAAGCAGAATTACTGAGTTAGCTTGATGCAATTGAGTAAAATCGGGACCCCACAAATCTGGAACATTGGACTTTTACATGTCACTTGGCTGACGCTTTTATCCAAAGTGACTTACAGCTGATTAAACTAAGCAGGGAACAATCCTCCCCTGGAGCAATGCAGGGTTAAGGGCCATGCTCAAGGGCCCAATGGCTGTGTGGATCTTATTGTGGCCACACTGGGGATCGAACCACCGACCTTGCAGGTCCCAGTCATGTACCTTAACCACTACGCTACAGGCCGCCCCCAAATAGCTATTCTGGGTTTTTCTTTGTGCAGAGAACTCGGTAATCCTGCTTTGTAGAACACCCCCCTGACCTCTGGGTGACTGCGAATGCCAATAACCTCTTTCTACATGTAGCAACCTGTTCCAACTGAGGAGGCAGAGAAGGGATCCCCCTCCGCAGAAGTTCCGGTAATTATCTCCACCCTTATCTCAGATTGAGCTGTGCCAAGGCCTGGTGCTCAGTGCAGTCTTCACTCCTGTCAGTCATGCCTACCAATAAAGTCTTCACACCTGTCAGTCATGCCTACCAATAAAGTCTTCACAACTGTCAGTCATGCCTACCAATAAAGTCTTCACACCTGTCAGTCATGCCTACCAATAAAGTCTTCACAACTGTCAGTCATGCCTACCAATAAAGTCTTCACACCTGTCAATCATGCCTACCAATAAAGTCTTCACAACTGTCAGTCATGCCTACCAATAAAGTCTTCATACCTGTCAGTAATGCCTACCAATGAAGTCTTCATACCTGTCAGTCATGCCTACCAATAAAGTCTTCATACCTGTCAGTAATGCCTACCAATAAAGTCTTCACACCTGTCAGTAATGCCTACCAATAAAGTCTTCACACCTGTCAGTAATGCCTACCAATAAAGTCTTCATACCTGTCAGTCATACCCACCTAGTACATGCTTATTGGTTGGCTTTCTTGGAAGTACTCAGTTCAGTGAGGAAAATTGTTCAATTGTTGTTTGTGGTATTGGCATTTCTCGGAGTACACATGCTCCATAATTTAAAGGGATAATATTTTGATCAATGTACCATGGTTTTAGGATAAATTGTATTATCCCATGTCAGTATTTTACCGAAAATAGAAACAAACCAATGTATCTATTCAATGTAACATTTTGAGATTGTTTCGCTTACAGCAGCTTTTCTGCGATATATAATCTGTAACATTGTATATTCCCTTTGGGTGTGAAATACATACGCAAGAATGCTTTGATACACATGATATACACAAGAAAGAGATACACACAAAAAAAACACGGTTTATAAGGAATGAAGGCAAGAAAGAACAAAAGAAAGCAGAAGCTTGTGGAAACCATGTCAGACTCATATTTTAAACAAGGCATATTTTATTTTCTATCTCTGTCAGTAATTGCCATCACCTCTTTTTGAATATAGGCTACTTCAGAGGATGTGGAGTCCCCCCAAGAGCAGTCTCCGGTAACTATCCAGAACCGATGAATAGACATGCTGTTATAATCATGTCTGAGAAGGATTTTCATGAGGGAACCACTGTCTTAGATACGATAGCATTAATGACAGCCTCTGAAAATGGAAACAACTTATGTTTGGTTTCAGCTCATTTAATTCAAAGTCAAGGCCTGTTGAGGAATGCTATCATAATAATATTATTTATGCTGTTGTGGCTTTGTACATTTTATATTCAAGTGAATGGTTGACAGTTGTGAGGTGAATGTAAGGATGTATTTGTTGTACATATTGCATTTTTAGTAAAAAAAGATCAGTGTTGTGAAATACATTTTTATTTTTTTTAATTATGTTTTGAGTAACTGTGAATTGTACTTCATTAACTGGAAAAGTGCACAACCAGTGTACTGTACTGTAAATGTGTTGGTGACCATCATCATGCTGCATGTCAGGTATTATTTTGAGTAATATAAATTATTTAAAGGGTAAAAATCATTGTGCATACTTTACTGTGTGTGCATACATTGTGCATACATACCCTCCTCATTCGTAATTTGTCTCAACATTCTGATGATTGTAATGTTATCAATTAATGCTATTGTCTGGTCTGTATGGTTAAAAGCGATGTAAGCCACTGTTTAGGTTTGGTCTGTGTCCGTTTAGGAATATAGTAATACAAAGGACAAAATTAATTTAGAAGATGTTACTGTGTTTGTAAACTGTGTTTAATTAGCTCTAATATAATCTCTCATATTTTTCTGTGGGAAGGTGTGAGAAGTTTTGCTCTTGTTTTTTTATTGTTTTGTTTTGATACTGTTTTGCATGTCTACAGTATATTCATTAGCCATCTAGTTAACTAACACTTTAATCTCTGTTTACAAAAATGTTGTTGTTGATAACATGAACTGAAAACCTCCTCAAGGCCCCCTCCCTCCTATAATGTCTTATGCAGTAATATCCTTATGGTGTTATTGATACAGCCAGTGTTTGTGGAGCTGTATCCAGTGTAACCAATGCAATTAGTTAACTGGGATGAGATAGAGTTCATTTGCATTCATTGAAAATAGTATATCTAAATCCTCCTCACCACCAGGTGGCTCTACAGATAACAAGTAAAAACATGTCATTTAAAGTGATTCAGTGTGTACAGTGGACCAGAAACTTCCACTTGTATGCCACTTGCTGCTACAAGTGGCTGTAACTCCAAGTGGCATAAACAAATAAGGCTTCAATTCATTCAACTTGGATTTAATTTTCCTAGTCAATTGCTGTAAATATAAATTTTTTCTGCCATGCTCTGCATCAGATTTACATGAACTATTAATTAACTGGCTGGTTGACACCCATGACAGTTTACAAGCCCCATAAGTAGAGCACTATAGCAGCTTTCCAGTTTGGATTTGTAACCCTCAGCTCCACGGTTCAATGTTCAGCAAATAGGCCGCTGGCTGTGACTGACACAATAACAGTGTGTGCCCCTCCTTAATTACCGTGCAGTTACTGAGCCTGCCCCTTTCACAGAGGGCTTTTACTATAAGACCAGCTGCTTTACATGGCAGCATAGCCCTGATTCTGTAGGGCCCTAGTCCGTCTCATAGTTCACTATGGGCAGGCTGATGAAACACATTCCAGCATGTGTTTAATTAGCAGCATTGGCGCTAATAACCTTTTGTTTATTCCATCGTCAACCCCCCCATTCCCACCAACTGTCATCATTCAAGCCTTCCCCATTGTCAGAATAAGTGAATGCAAGCAACATGCTAAATGTCTAGATGTTAACATCAAGAGTGAACCCAAAAGCCTTGGTTACCGTTAGCAGCGGGCAAGCTATGGGTTTCGCAATTAAATGGTTGTTTGTGATACCCCTGGGAAGTGCTAGAGCATCAGTGCCATAGTTATTTGGCACAGTACTGAGGATGCATGCAAATGACATTATGGTATGACTCACTCATTGTAGTATGACTCAGTGGCCTACCATAGGTAATTGTGTTTCATGAAACCGACACAAATATAGATGGAACCAGTAATATATCACCAGCTATGTTTAGACACTATATGTAGAGTAATGTGAAACAGCTGATAAAACATTTCACATCATAGGGTGTGTTTACATTTACATAGATTTATCCTACTGTTATAATGGGAAGAGAAGCATTGAAAGGTGACTTCATGCTGGTAAATGGTAAATTGTAAATGGCAGGCATTTATATAGTGCCTTTATCCAAAGTGCTGTACAAGTGATGCTTCTCCATTCACCCATTCATACACTCACACACAAACGGCGATTGGCTGCCATGCAAGGCCCCGACCAGCTCGTCAGGAGCATTTGGGGGTTAGGTGTCTTGCTCAGGGACACTTCAACTGTTTATTTGCTGATTTTCCTTCAGTCAATGTACCTGGAATTCCCTGATCCCATAACTGCCCCAGCTTGCCTCGCCTGAACCCCTAGCCCCATGATGTGCTGTACCCAGAGCATGTGTGCGATTCCCTCATACTACTTCCTATTGAGTGTGTCTCAACTCTGGCTCTCCTCTTTTAAAAATCTTTTAGACTGTTGCTCCAGAAGTAGGGGAGGAAAACAGTGAGAAAGAGGTTAACGAAGACACTGGGGCGAAGGAGGTACTTATCCAACCAAATTCAGGTGTTTCTTTCCCCTGTATTTCTCTTAATGAGCATTGCGATTAAATGCCTGTCCCCTCTCCCCATGGTAATAGCAAATTTTGTGATCGGCTTTGACTGCTGACATGGAATTCAGCCGAGTGAGGGACAGCTCATCAGCTCATTTCTAGGAGATTCGTTTTTTTACAGTGTTGGAGTGGCCTTATGTGTGATTGTGTAGCAGGGTGAGCAGCTAGTAAGCATGGTGAAGTGTGGTGAAAGCGAAGGCTCTTAGCAGGGTACCACAACAACGCTCCCTTGGCTAGAGGCAATCTTGTCTTTAGCTGACTAGTAACATGTTTGTCTAACAAATCTTTGCACGAGTGAGAGGCTGGGGTTGAAATCTCACCTCAGACTCAGGCAAAAAATTTGCTCTGTCGTTACAATTGCACTGATAAAATCTATTTTTGGCAGTCGTTACACAAGAACGTCTTAGTTGGCTCTGAGAGCTTGTGTGACCTGAAACGTCACTGTCAGTATTGTGGTAATCCTCACATCTGTGACCCTGGAATATGCGTCGATGTGTAGAGTTATTATTGTGCTTTGTTTTGTTTGTATTTGGTGATGGTTTTGCACATATAGAAATTTTACCACACAATGATAGCGTTCAAAATGTCTCTTTTTTGATTAAGTTGCATACTGTATGGCTTCAATACAAAAATGGTGGACATGTTTTTGAATTGGAAGCAATTGTGCTGCCAGGTGACTCATTCTGTTAAGGTACCACATTGTGCTGTCTGAGCCCATGTCAGTGCCGACTCAGTGTGGCTGGTAGCTCCACAGGGTGATGCGTAAATGGTGATTGCGTCACTCAGGGAATGACAGGTCAGTCAGTTAGAGGTCCAAGTTTCTTTAGCGACCACGCACCTGTGGACTGCATGCCAAAACCGCATATGAAAGGTCTTCCTTTGACTCCACTCTTTGCAAGCCTATCCGTGGTCTGCAGTGTGAAAAGAAGCAGGCTGGTGTCACCTTATGTTTTGGAAGATTGGGCAGTAGGGACCCCTGGACATGGCTATAGGTTGCAAATAGTGATTTGGACATTTAGAATTGGGGTGGCAATTGGATATGTACAATCCAGTAAGGAGACGTTCATGATGCATGCATCGTTCATGTTGTGTGGACCCTGTCTTCACTCGCCACCGTAGGAGAACATGCCCATCCCTTCCGTGGTGATCGAGCCCGCGTCCAGTAACGAGGGCGACGACGACGGCGACATCGTCTCGCCCATTACCCCCAGCGACAACGGGGAGCTGCCGGAGGGCGAGTCGTCGAAAGAGGGCCCCGTCTCACCCGAGACCGACAAGGCCGATGTGTCAGCGGCAGTCTCCAGTCTGCCTCCTGGCTTCCTCTATAAGGTACCCTCATCCCCACCAGCCCTTCCCATCACAACAACCTCATCTATCTCCCGAGTCTCGCTCCAGCAGAGGGTGGCAGGGCTTTTGCTGTGGCCGCACCGAGACTGTGAAACAAACTGCGCCTCTCCATCAGGTCCGCACCATCCAAATACACCTTCAAATCCCAGCTCAAATCTCACTCCTTTTTCATTGCTTTTAATTCCACATGAGAACTGTCTTTGTGGCAGTTTTTGTTACATCTCAATGTATTATAATTACAGTACTGTTTTTTTTACATTTATTACTTATTTTTTACATATATATGAAATTGTACGGCACTTTGGTTAACGGTAGTCATTTTAAATGTGCTTTATAAATAAATGTGACTTGACTCCCCACCAACTCTTCCCACTACAACAACCTCATCTATCTCTTGAGTCCCGCTTATTAACCTTTGAGTCACCGTCATTACCCTTTCAGTTTGGATTAGGCGTAGGCCCTTGTTCCACTAAAAGACGGGCAGTGGTACCTTTCTTACTCCCACATCTGTTCCCTTTATGGAGCTGGTAATTACTTTGGCGTCGACTGGAAATCCGGTTGTGTGTGAATTTGTTGTTTGAAATTGCCTGTGGGTTGGAAAACTCCAGACACGAAAGATGATCTTCAAAATGTATTGTTTGATACTGCATATTTCTGCCACAACAATCTCATTGAACTCTTGTCCCAAGACAAAATTAAAAATTTGATAAAAATACATGTAGAATATGGAAATAGGAGTCTTTGAATATAAGAATTAAGAGGTGTAAAGTACAAAGCAAAAGGGTAAAGGGAATTGCCTATTTATGATAGTTATAGGGAATACTGCCCAAGGCAAAATTATCATATGCAGTGCCATTTTACTGGTATTTATTATTATTTTGCAGTTAATCCACAAGCCATAACCCCAAGCAAGCTGATAGTGCTACAGTATAAATGTAACGCTGCTGCAATGTGCCTGTCCTCAAGCTGAGCACTTTATTATGTTGCTATGAGACAACTAATGAGGACCAGTGGTACTGAATCCTCCTGCCAGCCAACCAATGAGGAACCAGCAGCACTCTTATCAGGCTGCAACCTAGAATTTTCTCTTATCAGAGTTGATTTAGCTTTGAACATGTTCCTGTAAACCCATCAAATAATTGATTTGATCAGTGCTGCCACTGAAAATAACAGTTATTTGGCCGTTCTGTGTGTTTATTTGCAGTTAGAGAAGTGTCATTCATTCCCGAAATGTTTTTAATTTCATCTTTTCGTATGTCCTCACAGTAAAGTATAAAAACATACAGATGCTTTCCTTTATAGAACAGTCTGTTTTTAGTTTGCTGTGGCGTACAAATGAGAACTTTCTGTTTGGTCATTCCTCTGTCGCAATTAACAGGCCTGCCTGGTTCCAGTAATTCACAAACCACATCATTACATTACATTAATGGCATTTGGCAGACACTCTTATCCAGAGCGATGTACATTTGATTAGATTAAGCAGGAGGCAATCCCCCCTGGAGCAATGCAGGGTTAAGGGCTTTGCTCAAGGGCCCAACGGCTGTGTGGATCTTATTGTGGCTACACCAGGGATCCAACCACCGACCTTGCGGGTCCCAGGCATGTTCCTTAACCTTCTAAATCACTACAAATACCCCTATATGAGGTATACCTGGAGCAAGTGTATACCTGGAGCAAGATATGAATGTACACATTGCCACTGTATCCAGGCTGTGTAGCTGGCCTTTTTGGATCAGCAGGGGGGAAGCAGAGCATTATGGTGCCTCTTGTGTCTGGCAGGTGGAGACTATGCATGACTTTGAGGCGGCAAACAGCGACGAACTGGACATGAAGAAGGGAGACGTGGTGTTGGTGGTCCCCACAGCAACAGCTGAAGACCAGGTAGGAGAATATCATCACTCAGAAGCTTCACAAATTTAAACATGTTAGTGCTGTGGATATTTAGAGTGGCAAACCAACATGTTTCTACTTTCTACACATTCATAGTTCTGTGGTTATGAAGTAATCAAAGAACTTGGATGCAGAGATATTCATCGTAGCAGAATACCCACAAATATAGAATGCTGTTGCACTATTTACATTACATTACATTATTGGAATTTGGCAGACGCTCTTATCCAGAGCGACGTATAGTTGATTAGACAATCCTTCCCTGGAGCAATGCAGAGTTAAGGGCCTTGTTCAAGGGCCCAACGGCTGTGCGGATCTTATCGTGGCTACACTGGGATTAGAACCACCGACCTTGTGTATCCCAGTCATTTACCTTAACCACTACACTACAGGCCGCCCCTACATATGCAGCATATGTAAATCATTGAGGAAAATGTCATATCACAAAGATGATGAGCTGATAATGTAACTATGTAATTGGTGCACTCCCGCCCTGGGTGATACTATGGGCACTAATTTTGTGCACCAACAGTCAGCCAGGAAGAGGATGCAAGTGCATATCACCATAAAGTAGAACTGCATGTGATAGTGGTAAGAAGTACCAGTAAGAATCTTGAGAATATTATAGTATACCTACAACATTTACAAATGTTCAACCATTTACCATTCAGTATACTTACAATTTAAAAACATTAGCACACATAGCACGATACAATAGAATCTGTGATAATCAGGAAATAATCAAAGAAAAATCTTTATCTGTAAATAAGGAATTATCAGCAGAAACAACGGGATGTAAAAGTTCAGCCTGTCTTGAAAGCCATGATTGAATTGTAAAAATAGTATTTGGTATTCTCATTTTCCTCTTGATCTCTCATCGTGACCAGCCATCCAAATACTATGCCTTCTTGACGTCTTCCACGGAAGTTATTTTAAATTGGCCAAAGCACACTTCCTGTTTGCTTTCAGGATGCCGGTTGGCTCACAGGAATCAAGGAAGGTGACTGGTTGCAGCAAGGGGATGGCGCTAGCAGAGGACTCTTTCCAGCAAACTTCACCCAGCGTCTAGCATAACAACCGGTCCCCGAAACGGCAAGGGGATGGGACTGAGTTTAACTTTGAGCGACTGAAACTGGCTTCGAAACTGCAGTCTGTCGAAACATCTTTATCAGACGGCTGAGGACAGACGATCGTCAGAGAGGATTCAAAACAAAATTTAACCACTGAGGTTCAAATAGTGGAGCATGATGCAAGACTGTGGTCTAACTTCTTAAACCACTAAATGAGTATGTTTCATTTGTTTACCCGTAATCAGCAACAAACTGGTTTTGTGCTTTCTTTGAGCTTTGGTGACCCCTCTACATGTAATCCCTTGAAGCAAAAAAAGAAAAGAAAAAAAAAGAACAAAGTCAAGAATTGTCTTTTAAGAGCGAAAACACCATACCTTTTCAGCACTAAGTGTATTGTATTCATTTTGTTGCTCTCCGGATGGTTTTAATCAGTAATCTGTAGTAAAATAATATATTTGACAGTCTTAGTGCTCCACGAGACTTAATGTTTTATTTGAGACATAAATGTTATCTTGCATTGTTGTTAGTGTTCTCTGTAGTTTCAGGGCTGAATGTGTGAGTGTTATATTTGGCATATTTGGTGATGATTTTGTTCATGAACAATAAATGCTGCTCTTTTGCCAAAAAAATGATTAAGCGTAATTCTGGATGTTATGAGGAATGTCCAGCATAGTGTTACAAAGGTGTGAAGTGGGGATGAAAACTGTATTCTGACTGAAGCAGATGTAGCATTCTTCACAGTATATTTATATATCAGATCCCTGTTCTTGAAGAAAAGACCTGGAACCAAGCTTACAGTCTGTTCTTACCTTATATCTACACTTGTGTTGCCAGTTCATGCTGTGAATTTAATTTTACTTTAAGACATATTGAGTTTTATTTGCCTTTTTTTGGTCAAATGAAACCGGTGAGGTTCTTGATGTGGACAATGATACACAATACACTTACCTGTTAAAATACTTCCCATTGTTCAAACGTTAAATTAAGAATGAATACAGCCTCATGCTAGTGTGCAGTCAGCTCACAGTGTAGATCTATTTTGTGATGTACACTTACCTGTTTATTTATCAAAATGAATAAAATATACTTCACAGAGAAATTTGCCAATTTATTCTTAATTTTATAACTAAGATGCTTGCGGAGCTAGTTCGGGCAGACAACTCGAGAAGTACACCCCCTCACATGATGCTTACGTCTAATGGGAGGGACTATATAAAGCACCAACCTTACCTGTTTAGACCCTTGCTCATTTTGCACGCTCTGCCATGCTATGCTGCCTGCAAGCTGTTGCTGCAATCATACAAAGCTGCCCTGCTGCCTGGTTCATTCTGCATGCCAAAGCCATTGCGTGCCTGGCTCTTTCTGCTGCACTGCCTGTTTTGAAATGCTGCCATTGCCCATTTTGCATGCCATTGCCACCTTTGCTAGCTGCTTTTGCTGGAATTATCCTGCAATTCCTAATTCATACCTTCAAATTTGTGTTCCCCCACCACTCCAGCATCCACCAGTGAGCTCTGCTTCTCAAGATACCCATGGGGGGGTCGGGGGAAGGGTTTGTAGCCACTCCCTGTTTCGGCTACAAACAAGGAGTGATGAGAGGCAGAGCCGACGCCAAAGTTTGCATTTACATTAAACCTCAATAAATATTGCTTAATTCATAGTAAGTTGTCTGACTGAACCACAGGGGGTACATTTACTGTATATGTTGATTTACATGCATTGCTTTATCTATGCATCCTTCTATATAAAACTATTTCGACAAAGGGACTTAGTGTACATTTTATTAGCAACTGTGCCTTTTTATTTATACATTCGTGAAGTTACTTCTTTGTTTTCCTGCAGGCAACTCGACTGACACCATTTAATGAGATTATCCATGTAATTTTATACAGTATTTTTGACAGGTGGGTAGATCATGGATTTATTTTATTTTTTTTATTCTCTATGTAGTTATGCTTTCAAGTTTCCAGATGAGATTATAAACCATTTTTACTTTCATCATGAAAGAAAAATCAGGAAGAAACTTTCCTCCACTGTCTCACTAAAACATCCACCCACTTTCTGCCGAGAGGATTTCACACACTCTGGTGTCCATCCGGAGTACAGACCTTGGGTAATATAATATGTACATTTGTAACATGGGATAAATTTGGAAAATAAAACCAAAACAGTCACCACATCAAAAGGTAGGTTGCTCCATTGAAATGGTCGCATATTCATTCATCTAATGGCTATTCGTGGCTACAAGCTAATGCATGCAAACAATTGAACAAAATGAAAAAAAGGTGTTCATTTCATTACTTGCATACATGTATGCTACAGTATTGGAAAATAAATTACACTATACAAATGTGACAAAGCATTGATTAGTTGGGAGTGGACCACTAGTAGTAAGTTGAGCGAATTACCAATAGATTTTGTTAATGACTTGTAGAAATATTTCTGACGCAAATCATGCTTAAACTAATAGGCTTGATTTTTCATGGAAAGAATGAAAGGCTAATTTGTTACTTTTCCTGAACACTATTCTTAAGCATACATTTGCTACATTAACTCAAATCCACTTCACTGTAAGACCCACTCAGACATTCAATGTGAAATTAGAATTGATGTGAACCTTTCTACTCAGAAAACATCCTTTGAATGTTATTTGAATAAACTACTATGTCTTCTGTCAGGGTCACAGTTACAGTCATCTCCAGAATTACTGCCACCCTTGATAAAAATGAAGAAAAAAGGCTGCATATAATAAACAGTACAGCTAATAATATACGTACATGTTTATATTAATTGAAAAGGAAATTGCAGTCGTTTTCATTAGGCAATACAAAGAGATTTTACATTCTCATTAATTAATTGTGGGCAGGTCAGTTATAGCAAGATACATTGTTTCCAAGCATCGGGTTGAAATCAAGATCGCAATGACTACACAAAAGCATTGCTTTTGCTAACTGAAACTGAAAAACTTGATAAGAGCATGTAAAGGACTACTATATGGTGGCTTATTAAAAATGAAATGAAAATCATGGTGAAAACAGTCAATATTTTCAGAGATTAATACTAGTTTTAATGTGTCTACTAAATAGTCATTTGTGTCCCTAAGTTTCCATACTGTGGTGCTGTTATGACATTCAAGAGCATAAGCATGTTTGATTTTTAACACAAGAGATAAACCAGTAGCAAAACAAAGAGGCATAAATATATTTTATTAATGGATGGGGACTGGAAATCTGGACACAGAACATGCATTCATGCATTAAAGGGGGACAGTTTCTCACCTCCTGAACACAATGTTCTCTGTTCCACAGTACCTCATAACCATCCTTGCACTACCACAGTGTCTTATCCACATATTCATTTCTCAAATACTACTACTGTCAATTAGATACATTGAAGCAATTTACAGTTTAGACGTGATCGCATATCAAAATACAGGTGTTTCTCCCAGCCCAGAATCCATCTAACCCTGAAGTGTCTTTAACTTTGAATAACAACTAATGCATAACTGTCACAGTTGTTGTATTATTGGCATTGTCATTTTGATGATCATATTGAAAAATTCATAAACTGCAAATATTAAAGCCAAAGTGTACTGCGTTTGGCTGAGCCTGGAGTTCAATTGTCATTTTGTTACACAAAATGCAAATAATTAATAATAATAATAATTTTGCAGAGCCGTTTCAATAAATGGATGGCAGTTTGGATATATAGTGCTTACACTATATCAAAATGAAAATGCCATTTCATTTCATTGTAGTGGAGGGAAATGCAAAAAATGCAACAAACAATTATGCAAAACAAAAATAGAGTTTCATTTTAGATTTACAGTGTAATCTGCTTTCATTATTCAAAGCTTTACTAAATGCAGCTAATATCCTTCACAATGTAGATAAATAGATAGATAGATAGATAGATAGATAGATAGATAGATAGATAGACACTTTATTCATCCCAAGGGAAATTTTAGATAATTTTTAATTTTATGTCATCTATAAAGAAAGGAAGAGCTACTCACCATTCACATTTTAGGGACAGTTTCATGTTAAATGTGCTATAACGGTTATTTCTGGAAATTTTAACAATAGAAAGAACATTGTTAAACATCTTTATGAACGTTCCGATTATTTAGCACATCCATGCTAAAAATGGTACATTCTGGGGACAACTAAAGTGCAAAGCATTTTGTCTTTGAGACCTTTATTCAATGTAAATGCAATGCAATAAACCTTAACATTGAGTAACAAATCTGAGCAAATGTTATTTTTAGAAATACATTTTAAAATATACATTTCAATAAAAATCACTGAAATGAAACCAAAACTATTAAAAAAAATAAAATAAGCCAATAACATTTCAGTTAAATTGTGACCTAGCCAGAAAAAAGGGGAGAATTAGGGGCCGATCACACCAACTAACAGCTCAGTGCTTTTTTTGTTATTATTTTGAATGGGTTTGAAGTGTTTCCTACATGGCTTTTGTGCACCATGTGCTTCACGTTTATATCCCCCGGGCACCTCGCTGTCTTTAGGTGCACAGAGCTGCAAATTCTCCTATTTTCCTGTGCTCCAAGAAAAAATGCCGCATGTAACTGACATTCTTTTCTCCGCTGTCCAAATGCATAAGAATAGAAACAGGGTTTTTCTTTTCCATTGTAAACAAATATGGAGGAGAAATTGGTTGCTGCTGTTGACACCGTTTTGCCTCATCCACATACAATTTCACAAAGGTAGTGTTGTTTTTTTTAACTCTTTCTGTCGCTCGCTCTCCAAAAGAGCAAACGCGAGTGCCCTCCGCTTATCTATTGTTTTGAAAAAACAAATAGGCCTAAGACACCAAACATTCTGGTGTAATTACTTTAGCTAATACCATTAATATCGTTAAGAACATCAGCAATTTTGACGGGAGCCGAGTGTGGTTGCAACAGCAGAAAAGACACCTCCAGCAATTTATTTATTTCTTTTTATTTCTTTTTAACAGAGTAGGCTTCATAAAATAGTTGCGTTTTCATGCCGATAAAGCACGTTTGGTGTGGTCGCCCCCTAACCCTGACAAAACTTCCACTAGATTGTTTTGTTTCATTTACGGTAGATATAACATGGGCATCCTGTGTAATACACTTGTACTACTATTATCGGAAATAATTTGTGAATGACTCCCCCTTAAACATTGCTCATGATATTATGCTACAGTAAAGCCAATTTGTCTTAAGAGGACTAAATGTGTTTAAGTTGTGTACAAAATGATTCCAGCTCAATATTAAAAATTATCAAAAAATCTTTTTAAAAAATCAAATTCACTGACATTATTTACCATGAACCCAATCAAGCACTGTGTAAACGCGAAATTCTTGATTCCTGAAAAATTGTAATTTAAATCGAAGAGATGGTTCTCTCCTGAATTTTTTATTTTTTTAATGAAATCAGAAAAGAGGCAAACAATCGTATTGGCACCCTGTAAATACAAATATAATAAAAAATATATAGAAGCACGTCATTTACATTATGTAAGTTAACAAAAAAAGGTTATTTTAATAGTAATCTTTAGATCATTTTAATTCTGCACATGATTCCAAGGGTTAGAACATTTTCAATGGGTGTTTCTACAGGGCCTCTTGACTTACATACTACTGTCATATATACTGCACCTACATATGCAATACAGCATCTACATAGCTATTTGTTGTTGTATAAACGATGGCCGCTCGATGCCCGATTTATCCATGTTTCAGATATAGTGATTACAGTTGAACACGTCTTCCACTCCAATTACGGCAGTCATATTGCTTCACATAACCATATTTAGGCATTCCTTGGCTTTTTTTCCCCCAGTCAGAACGGATAAGTCTCGGATTCCACAGACACTGCGCAACATTCGCTATTCGACAGGGGTTCAAGCAGTCTGAAGAGACGGGAGAGGAAAGTGATTTATAGAAGGGACCATGCATCTCTTAGCTTTCTGAGACTGAAGTGATATCTAAAGCACATGATTACATGCACACGGTAATGCAATGCCAATGCAAAGCTTTCAAATTTTAGCTTCAAAGGGCACAGCAATTTGCGATGATTATAATAAATAAACGTAAAAGTGAAACGTGCCAGTGTTAGAAATGGATGTTTTGGGGGGGATGCAGGAGCTAAGACGACGCAGGTCTGTCCCAGGCATGCGTGGTAATCCAGTGCATCTTCAACTCGAAGGTGACGATCACAGTGTTCACAAGGCCCGTTTGTGAACTTTAAATAATAACCATATAAAAATGTAAACATCAGGAACGGCTTACACGTGTGCCACAACACTGTTTCAGGGTTTTTATATATATATATATATATATATATATATATATATATATATATATATATATATATATATATATATATATATATATTTCTTGAGAACGTAGCTACTTCATTCTTAAAAAGGGTACACCTTTTTTTTTTGTCCTTGTTGGGGAAAAAGGTGAGAACATTGAACTGCTTTGGAAGTTAGTGCACTAACCACAGGTGGAAGAATACAGTAGAGTTTGGAAGCAGTTGTAAGGCAGTGTGACCTTCCGTGACAGGAGAGGATAGTGGTAACCAGGGCAATTGCAGAACGTGGGGCAGCCAATGTCGCTGGACTTGGACTTGAGTCATTAAGTCATTGGGCTGTCAATGACGGCAGGCACCTCCCAATTATTAGCTTGTATTCCTTCAATTAAAATGAATCAATAATGATTAAACAATTCTAACATAAATATTGAATTTAATATACTTAATTAAAGCATACATACAGTACACCAATTAAAGTTCAGACATCTCGTAATACAGTTTATTTGTTTATCTGTATATTAAATATACTACCTAGTATATACTAGTATATTGTGAAATTTAATATTTTACCTTACCAGTTTGGGCCCGAATATTCTTCAAGCTAAGAAATGAAATACGAGTTGCGTAGTGTTTCAGGAAGTGAAACTGGTTGGACACAGTTTTTTGAGGATCGTATTGAATCAAGCTTACATAAAAATAAATTTTATTCATCCATAGTCTGATAATTAAATTAAGAATGATCTGAATGCCAGAGGTTTCCTTTAAGGATACTTGTCCAGTTTTGGTAGATTTTAAAAGTTTGTTTTCACACTCCAGAGTTACATTCTAAACAAAACTATTACTGGGATCACATTGAGTTTAAAAAAGAAATGGGGGGGGGGCACCTGTGTATGCTAGGCTTTGTTAGAACCTCCTGCTCAACTGAAGTTGAACACAGGTGTTGAAGTGCATTCATAATTTGTTCCTAAAACCTTAAACAAAATGCAGGTTTGACTTCTTATAATTTGCTTTGAATTCTTCCTTGTCTATCAATGATTAGTTTTAGTGGCCAATGGTTCACATTTTAAACAGACACTAAATTACAATTTTGTTTTTTTTTTCTCTCCAAAAATATCAGAAGACCCCCATCCTCAATCAGGCCACCCCACATGGGGTCCCGAAAAAAAAGAAAGAAAAGCATCTAATTACAAAATACTTTCATTCTGGGATTGCAGCTGTGGTTGAAAGAAAACGCAGGCATACACAGTGTTAACCCCAGCACAAGTTTGAGAACCACTGAACCATTTTCAGATTTGCGATTTTCAGTTTCAAGCACAAGAACTTGTGATGTGCATGTGAGCAAGACAGAAAGAAGTTGTTCTTGCAGTTGTCACCTTAACGGGCGACACGACAGCCATGTATACACATGTCAGGGCTGTCGGGCAATTTGGTTCAACACTGGAACAACTGACCCATCCCTTCGCTAAAACCCAGGAGTCATCCAACAGTCTTAATATAATGGAATCTGAATTTGCGCATCTCATTAATTAGTCCCGAACACAAGTGGAGCAGAATAGCTCGAATGGCAGATTGACGGCAATTTCAACATTCATTTTCATCAAGTCAGACTAGCCTGAGGCACTTTAGCTAATTTCTGAAGTGCCGCACTGGTAATCATTTCAGGTGAAATGTATGCAGTAGTGCCGAGCTTCAGATGAGACTGCACAGACTGCATGAATATAGGCTTGCGGCTAATGAGGAAAAATCAAATCCAAAGTATTCTCTGCACAAACACTAAAGAGTGGCGGTTGTAATCCAAGAGAACCACTTTCATTCGTTTTTGTTTTTTTAATTTCAATGGAGGCAGGTTTCACTATTTATATCTGATAATTTACACATACCTGAATAACTGGTAATACCAGGTTTTGCACACAACTGAGTGTTGCAGCTATAAGAAATACAACGTTAAAATGTGAGTAAATATTATGAATTATTATGAATTACCTGCTAAATAACTGGCTTCTCATGGTCATGTTTTTCCTCTATGTCTTCATCAGAATCTGCAAATGAAAAAAAGTATGGGTTTTTACTGAAAAGAAGCTAGCATTCTTAAACAGTAGATATGATCCACCTAATTTTCTCTTTTCAAAAAGATGCAAGTACAGGAGAGCTTTAAAGCAAGTTCAATTATCAATATATGACAATACATTACTTGAGGGGTTCTGGGGTCACACAGAAGTCACAATTGTTTCTTATCTGTGACAGCACCGTGCGAATGCAGTGTAGTCTAATCTCTCTTCCTGTAGACCGGTTCCTTTTTCTACTGTGGTTTAACAGCACAGTCAACATTTCCAAGAAAAACACTGCAAACATGGCTACCGTATGAACTGTCAAGCTGCGCTTTAGCTGAGTAATAAGGCACTGTGGTTTAACAGTTATTTTGGGCAGGACAACAACTTGCCTGTGATACTTCACTTTTGACCATAAAACGGTCAACAACGGTTGACATGGATGAAACCAGTCGGTTATAACAGCTGTGTTTAACCAAATAATGTAATGGTCAGGACACATGAGATAAACATGGAAAATACAAATGCATGACACTGGCAATAGACTATAGTACGAGAACTACAGAACTATAGTTCACGTGATAAAAAGATCCATTGCCCTTAACCCACAGATGTCAAACTCCTGGAGGGCTGCAGTGTCTGCTGGTTTTCGGGTTGTTCTCGGCGCTTGTGGTTCATTCAGGTCTTTCACACATACATTGTTCTCAAGGCCTTAACTGACAGTTGATTGAAAGGAAACCACAAAAACCTGCAGACACTGCGGCGCCCTCGAGATTCACTTTGACTAGCTTCACCCTTCTGTATTCCAACTAAATGTGTCCTTATAGTCAACATAACAAATATAGTAATTTAAGCATAATGCCAGACTGCTGATTGGACACAACTGTCCTAAGATTCATGTTTTGCTTCTAACATTGGTCAAAAACCGTAGTTATTGGTCTTCAAAGGTAGGTGATGTTTTTTTTTTTTTTTTTTTTTTTTTTTTACTACATAGCGCTAAATGAACATTATCTGAAAGTGCAATTGTAATTGTAATTTTTTAGTCATGCTATGAAATAGAATTTTGTCTAGGACTAGGTTTAATCTGCGTCTATGAAACTGGCCCATAGACCATGCAATGCTACAGGCATCCAGGAGATGGCAGTAAAGAAACAGAATGAAAAGAAAGATATGAATGATATGGTTAAGAGCTCATTGAAAAGGGCAGTTTCAGAACATGGTAAAAAGGGGGAAGGGGATACAGGCGAGCTGGGATATGCTTGACGGCAGCAGCGGCCACCACAGGGCCGGGTACACGGCCTCACCTGCGACTGACTCGGGGGGAGAGTAGAACTGTCCGTCCGAAAGGGGGCCGGGGTACATGAGGGGGGCCCTCTCTGAAGTGTCTGCCACCGACAGCAACCCTGGAGAACAGACACCCAAACAGGGTCACTTCAGTTCAACTCACGCCATTCTCTACCACAGTAAAACACTAGCTCAACAACTACAGCAAAATAACTGCCTTGTCGTTGTATGCCTCTGCCAAGCAGTCAAGTCAGAGAATAACTAACTTCTAAACTTGATGAATCCACAACAACTAGAGCTTAATTTATTTGTATTTGTTTTAGATTTCATTAAAGAATTAATGTGCTATTCCTGTGTCATGCGTTACCTATAATGCAAACAACCTTAAATGTTGAATAAAATATTTTTCCTCATTACTACCTGAATATGTACTCAAAGGCAGAGTTGTGGAATGATAAGACCAAGACAAATATTTGATTAGTTACATTTTTTAATTAAATTGAATCCTCTACACATCAATCAAATTAGCTCCACCAAACAAACAACAGTATACACACTAACACACTGCAAGGGGAAGGTCTATCTCTGCTCTCAGCAGGTGTGGATGTCAGTCCTGGGTCAAATACGTAACTGTTTTGGATTCTAATACTTTTCTACACTTTACAGTATCTTGTCTGGTCTATGAAATACTGTCAAAAAGTAAAAATCCCACCTTTTGGTGGGCTCCATTGCACCATGCAAGATCAATCGAGCAATGAAAAGTATTTGAATCCAATACAATCAAATATTTCACCCAGGGGCTCATTTCAATCGGTTATTTTTCTCATCTCTCATCTTCTTTTTTTCCTAATTCTAGCTCCACCCATCAGGAGAAGCTAGGAAAAGTGGCAAGAAAAAGAAATGAAGACGGAGAAATGATGTCCTTGCTCCTTCAAAAGTCAGTTCGAAGCCACGTCAGTCACAGATGTGGCAGATGGGGAGAGGTGGATCCACAAATGATCCACGATCATTTATACGTCAGCCTTTCCAAAAGAAAATACTTCTGCAAAGGATGCGCTCATGTTTTTTTGCTAAAAGGAAAGATTGGGATTTCCTAACTTCTACATCTAGCTCCTAGAACGGCGCTACTCAACTCCACGTCCGGCGTCTACAGGTATTTCCCTGGACCGCGCGGTACATCACCTGATTTTGACAATTATTTGACCAGCTCCGTTCAGATAGCTAATTATCGAAATGTGTGTTGTACAAGGTCGAAGTGAATGCCCGCAGACAATGTACATGGAGTCGAGTAGCGCTGTCCGAGAAGGAACATTTAACGGGTTGGATGTTGACGGACCTCTAGCGATTTCTGGGTCAGGAGCAAGTAAAAGAAAAAAAGAGGAGAAAAATAAGCAATTGCAATGGAATGAGCCTCAGGTCTGGTGGAGGTCCCCGGCTCAAGGACTGAGCAAACTCACGGTTCTCATCCTCAGCCTCCTGGGGCAGAACCTTGAAGTCCAGGAACCAGGTCTCGATCCAGGCCAGGATGAAGGAGATGATGGGTAAGAGGTACCCAAACGCTCCCTGGGAGAGGAGCTGAGAGAGAGATGCAAGATGACATCACACATGTGTAGGCTGCAACAGGGGAGGGGCTTTCTAACAGTGACACACCTACCTTTGAGAGAATGACTTTCACTATCAAGAAGGCACTAGTGACGGCTGTTGTTATCTGAAATGGAACAAGACACATTCTAATCAAATTTTAGCACTGGTTTGCTGTAATCGTAGCCTGGAATCAATCAATCTTTGTCCTTGGCTTTGACTCTCATGTTAACATTCAAGTTTCTGTGTTCACAAACCAGCTCAGCAATAAACAGAAATGTAAGAAAAAGCAGAAAAACAATTCATTTATTTTTACGTTACAGATAACTCTCGACTGAATCCAGTGTGCTCATAACTGGTTTCATTGTACTGGGGCTGTGTACATCACCAGCAAGTTGCTGTAAAATTGTTTTCTTTAATTTTTAATTTCATTAAATTAAATCCTGAAGCACTATGAAAGGCTTATGTTTGTTATTTTCTGGGACTGTTATATCCAGAGACCCAAATATCTCACTGATGCACAAGAAATTGCAACCAGTTTGTCTATCCTGTAAGGCCCTGTAGACAGATACACTATCCAAACACACTGTGTACTTAATTGAAAATGTACTGCAAATAGGTCTGGTCCCGGGCTTAAATTAGTGTTTATTGTTGTAGTAGCTCAACATTACGTACATACAACATTTATTTCCAGAAATTTGTGCTTTCATGGACGCTTTGTGCTGCTGTCATGACGGCACGTACCGCAATGGCCCACCAATGCCGCAGCTTGCAGACAGCGTAGGCCAGTATAAGAGCCGCAAAGCGGAACACAGCCAGGATCTGCGGAGAGAGAGCTGCAAGGTTCACCAGCAGCTACTCACTTGCAGCATGTGCAACAGAAATATAATACAAAAATACACAAGTAAATGTGTTCATTCGGACCAATACAGTACAACACACTGTGCCTGCCCCGCACACAAAACAAACTCATGGATTAATTTACTCATGGAAAAAGGCTTGAAATGAAAACAAAATATACTTACAAATATATCAAAAAAGGAGGCATGGTAATCGTAATGGAGGACTTCTTTATTCAACTGCTCTGGGATACCTCCACTAACCTACAGAGGGAAGCAAAGAAGGACATTTTAGACAATATATTGATACTTTTTTTGCTGGAACAAAGCAATAGATCAACAACTCAAAATCTTAAGTTGACGGACAACAGTGTATCAATCAAACACTGAGGCAGCCTTCTAGGGCCCTATTTCATATTTGTTGCTAACTCGGTTAGCCCGATTAGATTGTTAAGTTTTTGGGATAAAGGCAGGACATTCGTTTTCATTGATGAGACGCATCAAATTATCCTAGATTGTCCAAGCAACGGATTGTATACGATATAGATAGGTCAAAAATAGGTTTAGGAATTTAGAAGAGATCTACTGTATGATCAACCAGTCAAAAGAATAATAAGTGACAGATTTTTTATTGGTTTGGCTCTGTACTCCAGCACGTTGAATGTGAAATAAAACAATGACTACGAAGTTACAAAGTAGAGACTTTGAGGTTTTTTACATCCGTATTAGGTGAACAGTGTAGGCATAGTAGCCATAGTGATTGATGTATTTGAACTTTTCGAAATGTGTTTGCTGGAGTAGAGCAAAAACAACAAAAAATGTGTCACTGTCCAAGTACTTATGGACTGCATTGTCATTTTTGCTTCAATAGAAATTTTCCATATAAAGTGGCCAGACCAATGTTTCTGACAGGGAAGTGGTCTAGTTGTATAAATAGGTCAGGTGACTTCATGGAATGGAATAGGTAGCTTGTAAGGGATACTCACTTACTAAAGATAACAGTCGAGGCGGTTCAAAGAGCGGGCTGGTGCCATATAAAAACCACAGGAAAACAGATGTGGCTACGTTTGATTAAATATTAACTCAATTTAACAACATTTTTTTTTTTTTTTTGTTCCTTTTTTTTTTTTTTTTGGCTGTTCCTTCCCTAAGTTGTTACTACTTACCATCATGTGATCGAAAGGATAAGTACCAGACTGTACTGCTAATCTACTACCAACATTTAACAAACTGTCAATGCAAAAACATCAATTGCAAGTCCAAGTTTAACTGTTGATTAAAGGATAGAACTGTCTTCTTCTTCAAATCAGCCAAAGCAATTAGTGGATCAATGGCGAGTAATGTTATGCTAAAGAAATTTAGAAAAAAAGATAAAACATACCAATAACCAGTTTTATCTCTTGTTTAAAGGATAGACAAGTCTTTTTATTCAAAACAGCCATAGCTTTTGCGGCTATTGACCAATGGCAAGTAGTGTTATACTGAAAAAGACAAACAAATAAAGCACACTTATACAACCGGCACATTGAATATGTTTAAACGGGGAGATACGCACATTGAGCTCTATTATCCAGAGCAGGGTGATGAAGAGGAGGTCGAAAGTGACGAAAAGGCAGAAGGTCCTCCTGACGTCGGAGATGGACTTCTTCTCGCCGGCCTCGTAGGACTCCACTCGCGCTGAGAAGGAGCCGGGGTTGATGGAGGACAGGCCCCGTAGGGTGGCCCGCGATTCCTGGCTGCTGCTCAAGAGGCTGTCCATGGCAAGACTGGACCTTGATCAATGCTCACTGGAGCCAGGCTTGGACAACATGGCCACTGCAGGCTTAGAACCAAGACTGGGGGATGGGGGGGGGGGGTTGTTTAAGGGAAAAGGAAGAGAAGAGATCAGTAGATGGGTGGAAGAAGGAAGAAGCATGGTTATCCTCTGCATAGGAAAGTGATGTATAAATGCAAAAGAAGAAATGTTGGGAAAGACAGTGCATAGATTACATCAACGTGGCACATGATGCGAAAGTGTGAATTAAGATACTGTATATCACCGTAGGAGAAGCAGGTCAAAGCCTCTCAGTACGGTAATAGCATCCTGTTAATTAATCATATTGCAGACAGTAACTACCATTGACTTCATAAACTCAACAATTTTGTCAGCAAAACTACATAAGCTATGCATTTTAAACACGGATCTACATTTACGACAGTAGCTGGTGTTACGAGTCATTCACATTGAGGCAAGATTTTAAACGCCTCATACTCACCCAAAGGCTCCTAGTAGCTACACTGGGGTGTTAGTCTATCCATTCAAATAACTGAACAGTCCTTGGAGTTCATATCATTCAAACATGAAGCCCTAAGAATACGCCGTCTTATCTGATGTAAAAAAAAAATAAAAAATAAAAAATGGCTCGTCTTGATTCACCCCTCAAGCTAATAAAACATTTGTGGTTGCTAAAGAAAATATCGCACTGGAATAAGGAAGTTCAGTGAAGAACAATAAACTGACAGTGATATCTAATCCTCCCAATAGGCGGGCCGCAGTTTTAATTTGCCCCAAATGGTGTTTCACCAAGACAATAGCAGCCGCTTTTATTATGAAATTAGGAGCGCAGAAGATTTATGATTATTATGAAATAAATAGCCTATTAGTTACACAGAGGAGAAACAAATGCTATCCCACAACTAGATGCACGCGCAACAATAGCCAGCTGCAAAAAGCTAGCAAGCAAACTTTCAAATGGAATCTAAAAACAGAAGTCTGCTTAATCAAAGAAATAGAATTATGAACAAACACCTCCACGAGTAGCTCCGCCTAGCCAGAACATTACATTAATTATCCAGAGCGACGTACAATTGAGTAGACTAAGCAGGAGTCAATCCTTCCCTGGAGCAATGCAAGGTTAAGGGCCTTGCTCAAGGGCCCAACGGCTGTGAAAATCTTATTGTGGCTACACCGGGGATCGAACCACCGACCTTGCGGGTGCCAGTCATGTACCTTAACCACTACGCTACAGGCCACCCTGGACATCGGCGGAACATCATATCAGCTGAACTTTCGAAGTGCCACTTTTCACATTGACACCTTCTGATTTCCCATTGATAAGATAAGAATATTATAATTTTCTTTTTAGAGCAGTTTCGTTGTTTCAACATTTGACAAGGTGTTTGACATTCAGGCTAATTCATTCAAAGCGGTCCTGTGTAGCCGTTTCCCATTTGTTAATAGCATAAATGATTATTTGTATTAAACAAGTCTTGTACATCTCTGCCATGGTCAATTCAATTATTCAATGACTGAATGAATGAATAATGATGAATGAATATTTCATGAAAGTTTAGGGCTGCATTAAAGTGTTTCCAGCCATTGGCTATAATTGCACAAATTTGATGCTCCTTCATAAAAAAATATTTATTGAATGTTTTGTTTTGGTAGGAATGCATTTCATGTAGCATGCATCTAATAACAACTGGAATGACGAAGTACGGGAAGTCAATATGGCCACTGCATTCTTTTTGAAAACCATTTTTGCGACAGACCGGGAGTGGCAGTTGTTCCACTTGTGACTGCATCACACTTACTATATGTTCACTAACATTTCTCTCTAGATTATATTGATTTATTTATTTTATTTATTAGAGACAAAATTTTCACTTTCCACATCAATGTAAATGCGCCAGAGTTAGCTAAAGAGCTCATTTTCATCTGTAGAAATATTCATTTAAAAACTGCATTTTGTGTTTACTTGTGTTGTCTTTGAGTAATATTTAAATTTGTTTGATGATCTGAAACATTTAAGTGTGACAAACATGCAAAAAAAAAAGAAATCAGGAAAGGGGCAAACACTTTTTCACACCACTGTAAGTGTAGTATGAAGTATTTAGTGTGAAATTTCTAACACTTGTACATGTTGTTATTAGCTACCGAATTAAAAACTTTTAATAAGATTGAAAAGATTTAATAAAATGTAAAATAGGTTTGTACGATTAATTCTTGCATGAGGCCCATTGATCCCAAACGTACTGCTAAAGCAACAAAGGAGATTTTCAAAGCTAAAGACTGCATTCATCACTGGCATTCATCATCCGATCTGAATCAAGTACTAAACATCACTGTGTGTATTTACATCGCATTAACGCCAAACATTATGGGAAATGTATAAAAAGCTCTGTCATTTCTACATGGTGAAACCAAAGTGTATAAATAGGTCCTCATATAAAAGCTGAGAATGCACACAAATCTACAATTGCAGAGTACAGAGCCAAATGAAGAAAAAATTCTGTCCCAAATATTATGGAGCTCACTGCATAAAAATAGTCAGTCAATATAATTTCTTGTATGAGTAAAAACGGCTTCAGTACACTCCTGATCATAACTATGCAGAAAAGACAGTGAATGCTTTTCAGCACAACTGAGGCAATCTGTCTACAGAGTAGACTAAATCTGCTGAATCCTTTCAAGAAAGTTGTGCTAATGCAGGTCATGTGTCCTGTCATGGCTCAAGAGTTCCTTCGCTTCGAGCTTCTCATACCAAGTCAGTGTAATTCCCGTCTCACAAAAGGCTGATTTGAGTACTGGAATAGGCCTACTTAAGTTTCACTTTAAAAGACATTCTGGTCATCAAACACAGCAGGGTTAATTCAACTGAAGACCATTCTACTGGCCTAAACTTTCAATGTTTCAAATGACACTTTAAAAATTGCCTGTGAAAACATTATGCATCATTTCTAAAATTCTAAAAGTTAAAACAGGCAGCAGAATCCCAAGCATACAAACATGATGTTAAGTCTGGAACGCTGGATATGCAAATCTGAATTATAAACTCTGCTGGGCCCAACAGGCTAGGTTGAATCCCGAATGCACCCTCTCCTCTGATCGATCGACCCACCTGAAGTAGGCTATATATCCATTGTACTCCAGCACAATAGCTACACAGCCATATACCTTCTGTTTTCATGAAAGATACAGCAGACTACAATTATACATTCAAATTCACATAACCACTATGATAAAAAAAAAAAGGAAAAAACATGGTTCAAAACACTTTCCTCGTAGCTATACTGCCATATTCGGTCCATAGCCCAGATGATGTAGCTTAATGTCACCTTCGGGTGGGTTGAATTATGATTATAATGCTATCAATTCCACACTATCAATCAATTACCTGCTGCACAGGTCCCAATGGCTTCCCTTTGCTTCTTGTTTGTCCTTCTTCCACAGGTCTTCCACCGCTCCCTGCTATAAAATGCAGCTATGCAAGCTTGACCAGCTTGAAAATTGAGGTTAACCAGCAACACAGCTTGAGCTGCTCAAACCATGTCAAGCTGGGAGTTGGTCTGAACTGGTTAGCTGGCAAAACCATTTTGAGCCAGAACCTGTGCATAGATTCCTCAGCCTAACAGTGGTGTTTCTTTTCCAATTCATCCAAATGCTACATTTGTCATCCCATGTCATGAAAAAGCACCATGGCTCTTGTTAAATGCTTCCCATAATAGTACTTTTTTACGTGATGTAGATGTTCTCATCTACGTAGAGTTGGGTGTCACATTTAACAATTGCAAACAGGCTTCAGTTCCATTCAAACTATAGCACATGAAGAATCTAAAATCATGAAATAGGTTTTTATTTTATTTTTATTAATCCTTTGTAAAAAGCCCTGCTGCAGGTTTGGGGTGTTATATACAGTCAGGTCCATAGATATTGGGACATTGATACAATTCTCCTCTTTTTGGCTCTATACACCACCACAATGGATTTGAAATGAAACGAACAAGATATGCTTTAACTGCAGACTTTCAGCTTTAATTTGAGGGTATTTACATCCAAATCAGGTGAATGGTGTAGGAATTACAACAGTTTCTATATGTGCCTCCCACTTTTTAAGGGACCAAAAGTAATGGGACAATTGGCTGCTCAGCTGTTCCATGGCCAGGTGTGTGTTATTTCCTCATTATCTCATTTACAAGGAGCAGTTCATTTCAAGTGTGCTATTTGCATTTGGAATCTGTTGCTGTCAACTCTCAATATGAGATCCAAAGAGCTGTCACTATCAGTGAAACAAGCCATCATTAGGCTGAAAAATCTAAACAAACCCATCAGAGAGATAGCAAAAACATTAGGTGTGGCCAAATCAACTGTTTGGAACATTCTTAAAAAGAAAGAACGCACTGGTGGGCTCAGTAACACCAAAAGACCCGGAAAACCATGGAAAACAACTGTGGTGGATGACAGAAGAATTATTTCCCTGGTGAAGAAAACAGATGGCCAGATCAAGAACACTCTCCAGGAGGTAGGTGTATGTGTGTCAAAGTCAACAATTAAGAGAAGACTTCACCAGAGTGAATACAGAGGGTTCACCACAAGATGTAAACCATTGGTGAGCCACAAAAACAGGAAGACCAGATTAGAGTTTGCCAAACAACATCTAAAGACGCCTTTACAGTTCTGGAACAACATCCTATGGACAGATGAGACAAAGATCAACTTGTACCAGAATGATGGGAAGAGAAAAGTATGGAGAAGGAAAGGAACTGCTCATGATCCAAAACATACCATCTCATCAGTGAAGCATGGTGGTGGTAGTGTCATGGCGTGGGCATGTATGGTTGCCAATGGAACTGGTTCCCTTGTATTTATTGATGATGTGACTGCTGACAAAAGCAGCAGGATGAATTCTGAAGTGTTTCGGGCAATATTATCTGCACATATTCAGCCAAATGCTTCAGAACTCATTGGACGGCGCTTCACAGTGCAGATGGACAATGACCCGAAGCATACTGCGAAAGCAACCAAAGAGTTTTTTAAGGCAAAGAAGTGGAATGTTAGGCAATGGCCAAGTCAATCACCTGACCTGAATCCGATTGAACATGCATTTCACTTGCTGAAGTCAAAACTGAAGGGAAAATGCCCCAAGAACAAGCAGGAACTGAAGACAGTTGCAGTAGAGGCCTAGCAGAGCATCACCAGGGATGAAACCCACCGTCTGGTGATGTCTATGCGTTCCAGACTTCAGGCTGTAATTGACTGCAAAGGATTTGCAACCAAGTATTATAAAGTGAAAGTTTGATTTATGATTGTTAGTTTGTCCCATTACTTTTGGTCCCTTAAAAAGTGGGAGGCACTTATACAAACTGTTGTAATTCCAACACCGTTCATCTGATTTGGATGTAAAAACCCTCAAATTAAAGTCTGCAGTTAAAGCACATCTTGTTCGTTTCATTTCAAATCCATTGTGGTGGTGTATAGAGCCAAAAAGATGAGAATTGTGTCGATGTCCCAATATTTATGGACCTGACTGTACATTACAGTGATATGTCAAATGGGCAACTTGAACGCTTGGTCTGCAGAAAAATGCAGGTGTTGAAAATGCATTCATTGTACATCTCATGCTGTTTTTCATGCAGCCTATCAGGATAAAGAATGTTGGAACCTGCAGATGACCCAATACACAATGCCAAGAAATGACTGTTGAGTATCACATTGTTCTCGAGTCATGTGACTTCCTCTCAACTTCCATGCACTTCTATGGAACTTGGTAGGACTGACGTCATGATAAATTTTCCCCAGCTTGGTAAACAATATAAAGACCATACAGACTACAGTCTCAGGAAGCATAGTCAGATTCAGTGATAATCTATTTGCTGTACCAGCATTCTTAAGTTCTCCACAACCCTCTTAGTTAAGCCTTCATATCATTTTCACAGGACAAGGAGTTACATATACAATGGTTTATAACTACAATTTCTTTTTGTTTGGTTCTAAGACAATATCACCTTTGTAACGTGAAGATAAAGTACCTAAAAGCAAAAATGGGATTTTTGAGCAAAGACCTTTGGTCGAGAGCACTGTGTGCTACCTGTCACATGAAGCCTACCAATAGATAGGAGTTAGTAAGTCACTCTAGATAAGAATCGGGTATCTGATCTTTGTAATCATTGTCTCTTTTTCTGTCATGTAATTCACCACGGTGGGCAGCAGTTGAAAAAACACAAATCAGACACCTTAAGCCAAAATACATTTCTCAAATACTCTGCATACTATAGCACCACACATTGGACTCATTTTAAGTAAGCTAAGGACACCCACAAAGATCACCTGGGGCAACAAGGCAAGAATGCCACTGTACCTGTCCTGTTACTCTTGCATACTTGGCCTAAATTGTGAGGGCCACAATTTATCATGCTGCTGTGAGGGCTTATTTATTTCATCTTTTGGAGCAGCCTATTCTCCATAGGCAGACAAAAGCAGGGGTTGACAGTGATACTCCAAAACATGCTGGTAAAAGGCCAATGGATGAACACTGCAAAAATGCAAACCCAGCTAATCAATGGTCTTCCTCACAAGTGGGCTCTGTGTTCTAGTTTAACATATGTTGTAATTTAACATATTCAACCAGGATAATATCCCTGCTGGAAATGTTATAAAGACTTTATGGGACTGAGGCACTTATATAAGGCAAAGTATACTGCCATTGGCCAGAAGTTGAATTTGGTGGTATTCCTTCTGTCATAAGCAGACAGACAGATTCTCTAAAACACAGCACACTAAGCCAAATTAAGAAAACTTAGTTTAACTTAAAAACGAAGATAACTAACTTGGCTATAAAGGATGAGTATGCAACACAATTAACAAGTTGCGGTTACTACTATGAACAAATGGTATATTTTTAGAGAGCGCCGTGATAGCTTAGGCCAATGATATTGGAGATATCCTAATGTTTCAGAAGAAACAATTTGCCTCTTTACGTTATGTGAGACGGTTAGCAAATTGGACAAAATTGCTGCAAATAGGTGAATGCAACTAAGCTTTAAAGACAAGCACACTCTTGGAAAACAAGGCTTTTTACATCAAACACGTTCTCGTGTCTCCCGGAAGAAGAGAGACGTTAAATACGTTACAGAACGACAAACTGGTACAAACATATGGCTATTTCTATGGGGATACAGCGCAGTTTATTCCATTATCATTATGGATAACAGCACGCTGTTGAGTTTGGTTTATGAGGAAGTTGCTGGATCCAAGTCCACAACCAGTTGTGCAATGAGATGTCTGCACTGCAGAAAACAATAATGTTATAGTCGCAGACAAAGCATACACGTAAGCTTGTTCAATAATAACCCGAAGCAAATTGACTTCCAATCCTCATCGAACAGGTTCTTGTTGTGATGTCACCGCGCAGGGAGGATTAACTAACTTGCTCAATTCATGGCAAGGTAAATTAACCGACGTTAGACAGGCAATTGAGTAAGAAAATCTGCTATAATAGACGCAACCGTCCAATGTTACCTAAATACCAGTGTAACAGCGAGCAGGGTTCACTGGAATTCTTCAACGTTACATCATGATGGCCCGCTACTAGTATGAGGTTCGCTGAGTAATAGCAAGCTAACGTTAGTTAGCTACTCAGTACAGTCACAGTCACTTATTATTTTACGAAATATCCGATATGACCAGCTAATGTTACCTACTTGGCTAAATAAGCTATCTTGCGAGCTGGTCCTTCCTGGTCGAGTGATACGAAATAAAGCACGCTCAATGTGCAGAGTAGAAATTGGTTCAGAAAACTATGCCACAAACTAAGTAGCTAGAGCTAGCTACCACAATTTCATAATACGTTAGCTGCGTTCGATGGCTATATTGAATATACAACTGACTAGAATGAAAATATCTTACCTCAGGTAGCTAGCCAGATAGCCAGCTACCTACAGATCAGTGACTATCCTGTTATTTTCCAGATGTGCAATGATGTTACAGTTCATCACTCCAAGATTTTCTACGATAATACAAGAGTATGCCTGCACCCTTGTTTCAATCGTAAAGGAAGCAGGGGGACACATTATGGAGGAGGGAATTTCACTTTCGCATAGGTTCATGGGACATGTAGTCTCGAATGTAATAATACAGTTCGGTGTAGGCAGAAGACGAGAAACTAATGTAAAGAGTAGACTGCATCGTATAGGTTACAGTAGTCATGTTACTAAAACTCAGAAAGGATGAAGCATTATGCTTCCGAGGAACTGTGTGGACTAAACTTGACCATTATTATTATTATTATTATTATTATTATTATTATTATTATTATTATTATTATTATTAATATACTGGGTATTTGGCTGAATGAGATATTCACCTTCAACAAACAGGCTAATGAGGGTTTAGGTTAAGTTTATGTTGGAGCCATCTGTAAAAGCACAGGGCACATGACTGCTTTTAGTTTTAGTGCATCAGATTCTTGAGACAATTTACCACTCCAAAATACCACTCCAGTTCTCCTTTCCTTTTGGGCATTTTAGAAATATGATCACAAACCAAATATCTGTTTGCAATGGTTTTGATTGATTGCTTTGTTTTTTGACCTTGTCTTGTTTTACTTTGTATTGCTTTTTTCTCGATGGTATAATTCCAGGATCCATTGCTAATGAGGGTCCAGCCCCAGTGATCTTCTCCAATAATTAAATAAAGGATGATGAGCTTCCTCAAGTTAGCTTGGAATTATTGAGGTATTGCTTTTAAATTTTAAAAACCTAAAATGATTATCATTATGTACTGAATCTTGTTTCTGTTGTAGCCCTGGGACATTTTAAATCTTTGATTTAAACTCCGGCGGCACGGATGGTGCAGTGGGTAGCACTGCCGCCTCACAGCAAGGAGGTCCTGGGTTCGAATCCCCGTCGGCCGGGGCCTCTCTGTGCGGAGTTTGCATGTTCTCCCCGTGTCTGCATGGGTTTCCTCCGGGTACTCCGGTTTCCTCCCACAGTCCAAAGACATGCAGGTTAGGCCGATTGGAGAGTATAAATTGCCCGTAGGCATGAGTGTGTGAGTGAATGGTGCGTGTGCCCTGCGATGGACTGGCGACCTGTCCAGGGTGTATTCCTGCCTTTCGCCCAATGAATGCTGGGATCGGCTCCAGCCCCCTGCGACCCTGATCAGGATAAGCGGTTTCAGATAATGGATGGATGGATGGATGGATGGATGGATTTAAACTCCATCCATCTATTATCTTAACCCTGATTTAACCTGATTTAAACTCTTAAAAGTATATTTTTAATTTTTTGTAACATTAATTTAATATATATTTTATTTAATTGTAAACATTTTTATATGATTGTAATCCCAGCACCATTGCAAATAAGTTATTGTGCCCTCAGTATGTCTTCTGAAAGATGGGTCTACAACCTTGTTGTGCCCTCTGTTTCCCTTAGTCCAATGTCTTCCCTAATGGCTGAGAGAATCCTCTGTTTTTGCCTGAGCTTGTATCAGTCTCCAGTGCTTGAGGAGGACCATGCAACACAAAGACTGTCAAGATAGAAGTGGGAGGTGAACCACTGAAAATAACTTATTTTGTCCTCCCAGAGGTAGCAGCACTCTACCACCAATAAGAACCCAGGCACGCCTAGATACTGTACTGCAGATTTATGTCAAGATATTAATGTCTTCTATATTTAGTAGGTTATAGGAGGTTATACAAGTATGTGCTGATTTTGTTTAATTTGGCATTCATTTATTCTTCCCAAATATTCTCATTTGCACTGTCCCTCATTTGCACTGTTCACTCCTCACATTTCCTTGATTTTGGGCATTTTGTTTTCCCCTTTGATTATGTGTCAAGCTTAAAAGACCCCCCTCCCATCATAATTTTTAGTAGAATTTAAAACATTGAATTTTAAATGTACAAAGTGGTTTACATTTCAGACTGCAAAAAGCACCTTTGGCAAAAAACTTTGGCTTTTTTCTTGCCAAATTGTTCCAAAAATTGGGAATGTTGATGGACAGTATAGGTCAATTCCTGCCACCGATTTTCAATCAGATTCAAGTCAGCACTAAGGCATGACTTGGTCCCTCAAGAGCAACAGAGTAGTTTTGTCCTTCTGCTTTGATATAATCTGATAAAAATTAATATAACAACTTGCATACATTGCTTCTGTGTTGCAGTCAACATCTTACATTGTACATTGTACATATAAATACTGATGGGATTTCCCTGCATACAATCAGCATGGTCAGAACCATGTACATGTACAATGTCAATTTTCTTAGTGTTAATACAGCTCAGTACACTTCTATTAGCCCTTTTAAATGTTGTGGATCCATGTTTGTTTTCCATTAAGTATATGTGTAAATTCTGTATTTCAGAAAATATCTAACTAAATGAACAAAATACCATAAAAAGTCATACAGACTGACAAAGCTTATCCTATAAACCTGAGTGCTAACAGCAGAGGGTGCTAAAGCTCTGATATTACCAGAGGTAGTGCATCATTCTGCAAGGGAAGTTGATGTATTTTTAATGTGGGTGATTCATAAAGTCATTGGTGAATTCAATTATTTCACTGTTTCTGATCAGGGAGACGATGTATTATACTTATACAGCATCAAAGTAAAAAAATGGGCGCTGAATTGCATGTAGGGAAAATGGGTTCATATTCCTGACTGAGAACTCAGGGGTCTGCCAGAGTTGCAAGCGGTGCTCTCAGGCGAACCCAGCGGCCGTGTTCCAACTTTCGATGCACGCAGCAAAGCTTGGACTGACGCTCTGATGCCAAAGCTATCACACTGACCACAGAGTCACTCGGCCAGAGCCATTATCATAACATCCAGATCATTTCAATCCAGTGAATATTAATAGGACAGAGAATAAGTAACATCCCACGTTTGTTTCCATTTCTTTTTTGCTGAGACCTGCTGTTCACATTTCCAGCCCCGGTTTTTGTGCAGGCAATGACGATGGTGAATCACTAGGCAACATCGTCCAAACAGGACAACCTGCTGTCATATTCATTTCCCGGTACAAGGAGTCATGGTCACAGCTGACATGTGAGGTGGACTGAAGGAAATCATCTGAAGTAGTTTATCAGACATAATAAACCCAGGCTTAAAACAACATTTTATTATATAATGCCACAACGCAAAATCTGAAATGGTCAGTTGTCTCATATTTTATATATTTCTATAAGCCTATTTCCATTGTGACTTTCCACTGCTGAACCTAGTGACATTTGAATGAATCTAAATTTGAATTTATTCTAGCTTTGGCTAATACTCTTTTCGGTTAACTCAGCTGAGGGGGTGGGGTGTGGGGTTTTCTTGTTGTGCGTATATTACCATCTTTGGAGCATGGCCAAGACATGAAAAGATTTAAAAACCAAGAGGACCTCAGACAAAATGAAAACCAGGCACCGCAAAGCCACCTCCAAACTTTTACAACTGTCAGTCTTCCACATTCTTCTTCTATGAGCTCCACACCACCAAGAATGACATGAGGACTGTAGTGGTCAGCCTAACCTGCTGGCTCTTGGTGGCTGGTTTTGTGGGCAGAGTGCTAGATGGTGTGTGGTCCCATCTCATTTTGGCCCACCATGCACTACTGGGAGGAGAAACCGGCCGTAGGCCCAAGCCTTCCCTCCTGCCAGAGTGTCATCTACAAGCGAGTACCCTGCAATAAATAAAAACCCTGCAGCATCTCCTGGTCATAGCCGTAGATTTATCCCTGGCAAGACCCCTACCATGAACGAAGAGTTATTGCTCATTACAAATAATGAAGCCTGCAAGTTTCCTTAGCTTATCAGCTCTATAAATCTAAGGTCTGGTGTTCATTAGTAGAGCAGTTCGGATGATATACACATTGCACTGGATCTACAATCAGCCGAAATCCTGACCCCAAGCTAACGCAGCCAAATCACATCACTTGTGGTGCCCACTCGCTCCCAAATGGATTTATTTATTGTTGTGAGTCATGCTAAAGTCAAGCAGTCATAAAAGGTTGCCTGTAAAGATTGATTCTGCCTTTCGTTGCAGCAGTTGAGTTATACCATTTCATAAAACTAACAAATGACCCCATCACAATAACTGCCTTTACAAGGCTGTGACTTCGCAAATGATTATGTCATGGTTTCATTTAATCTGGGGACACAGCATCCAGAAAATAAAAAAATCCATGATTGTTGCCTCACCCGTTCAAATTTGCATAATGAAATTGAGATCACCTAATTATTTACTTTCAGTATGATCCCCCAAAACTACTAGACTCAGCATGGTTTGGCTGAATTTACTGAAGAACAGGCAAATTGCTGAGCAAACAATTAATCCTGATCTCCTGTTAGGATGCCAAGAGTCTCACCCCTCCGTGTAAATACCGTATGTTTTTCATATACATACAATTCATGTAAACCACGTTATATAGAACTTCAACATACTATATGACGCAATTTAAGTTGGATCCATTGACTAACACATGAAACGTTCTTACCAAGCTGATGTCACTTATAAGCCTAGCAAAGTCATTGTTTAAAATGGGAAAAGTATGACGAAAAAGGCAATTCAACTAAGCTCTCGGATGTAGGATGTAAATTGGAATTTACAAAAACGTACCTTTCTGATACTTGCCGCATACATACAGGTGGGGTCAAAAAGTCAGAGACCACTAGTGAAAATGTTTCTATTTTGCATTCTTTTCTAATTTAATACAATGTTTTTCATTACAAATTATATTATCAGCGTAACAATTTGAATCTGTGAAAAATGTCTGAATTTCTTAGTATTGGTATGTCCTCCATTTGCTTTAATGGCAATGTGCACTTGAGCTGTCTTGGACTCCACAAATTTGTGCAAAACCTGATGATCGATACCTCAGGATTATTTGACAATGTTTTAAAGAGAATCTTATGATGTTACAAAATGCCTGGCTTTTGTCAGTCTTGTGCCCCCATAAATATTCAATGGCGTTGAGGTCACATGATTGTGGATTGTGCAGCACTCTGTGCTTTTCAAGTAGTTCTTTGGAGCCTTGGACTTGAATTTATTTTAAATTTGGAAAAATATTCAATTTTGTTTCTGTATTTTAGACCACTTTAACATGCTATGTTTCACAGTTACCAATTTCTAGGATCAGATTTCTACCAAGCGCAAGCAAAAAAAACTAATAGGTGGATATATTTGTGTTTTGGACTAAGACAGAGAAGATATAAAGTCTGGACAACCAGGACCGACGCTGTATTTGAAGTCAATGATGCTATATGCTATGATACTATAAGAGCTTAACTGTGGAATGGATACCCCTGCCAGTTCAGGCCAGTCCTCTCTGTAGTGGTTTCAAATAAGTGCCAGACTATAAAGTTACAGGAAATTCCCCTTGCAGGAAAAAAAATGAAATAAAACCAAAAATCAGACAAATTGTCTCATATGATTCACCATCAGGACAGATAAATCATGAAAAGAAACTGATGTGGGGGAAGCCGATGCCAAGTGGCTCACTGGATACAGCATTTCTTTAATGCCTCATTTCCAATCCTCCATGGGGCACAGAGCTATTAGAGCTGGGTGGGCTTGGGAAATTTGCTCTCACTTGTCCTTTATGGAGTGGGAAAGGAAACGTCAAAGCAGAATGTGAGTGGAGGCTCGTTTTAATGAAAGTAGCCCCACTGTTCTTACAATTAATGATGATGCTGATACTCAGTGAGGACTTTATTAGGTATTTATCAGACTTATCTTTTAGACTTATTGGTTATTCTGCTGCTGTAGCTGTATCTACTTAGAGGTTTGAGGCGTTGTGTGTTCATGGGAGATCTGGTCAAGATTAGAAATTAAACAAAAAACAAGTTAGGAAACAGCCAAAGCATGCCAATGACTTTGATGTAGCATTTACAAAGACCACACTCTGCCTTCTGAGAAGTAGCTGTATCATTGCTAATCAATGGTGTATACACTGACACATGAGTTCTAAGAGGAAAAACAGACGTATTACACACAGTCGATGCATGATGCAAGTGCTGTCACGGCAGACAATTTCTATATAAGAAATTCAAGTAGTTTGTGAAGGCAGATGGGGCTATGCATGTGACCACAGCTCCGTATCACACAATCACCTGCTATAAATCTTTGTCCAAACCCTCAAGCAAGCTTTATATGGACATGATAATACACTGCAGTGGATGCTCAAAGATATGCAACTACCCTACAAAACTCCCACAAATTACTTATATTATAGTTTGAGTATCAATTATTCTCAAACCCCTTAACAAACAAAGCAGAACAAAAACCGTGTCTCTCTGGCAGCAATGTGGACCACTGGTTACAGAGCTGGGTTTCGTAACTGACAGTTGCAGGGTACAGTTACTGGAGAAACATGGCTGTTGTACCCTTGAGCAAGGTGTTCACCCTGACTTTTATTTATTTATTTTTTGTTATCCAACTGTGAACAAGTATGTGAAAAATGGTGTCTGCTTGCTGAGCAAATAAATAATGAAATGCTGGAGACAGATGGAAACACAACAGCCAGTCAGGGGTAGCTTATTCATAAAAATAGCCAGTAATTGCTGAGCGCTGTGTTGAAATTTAGATGGAAAATTTCCAGGATTCATAGAACCACCGGTATTAATAATAACATGCTGTTTAGCTGTCAACAGCATGCTTTTAAGTAAGCCACCCAATGGAGCTACGTGTTTAAATTAACTATCATGTCATTACTCAAAGTCATTGAAAGGGGAAAGACATTGCCGTCACTGAGAAATGTTACTGGATGATAAACCTGGAAGATAAAACTGATATAAAACATTTTTTGTACTTCTATTTTGTATCCCTGTATTTATAGAAAATTGTTTAAAACAGTAGTGGCCAATCATGTGCCATGGAGCGCTGAGAGTATGCAGGCTTTCATTCAAACCTATCACTACACCCGCTGATTTAATGAATTAACACACTTCCAACCAGAGAAGAGAACTCGAATTAGTAAAACCAACTGGTGAAGTGATAAGTGATTAGTTACACAGGAGAACACTAATTAGTAAAACCAGCTGGTGAAGTGATTGGTTGGGATGAAAATCTGCATCCCTCCATGGCATATGATTGGTTTAGGATAACAGCTATAAGAGCAATGCAGGCACAGTCCTAAAAATAGGGTTTAAATTTGCACAAAAAATACATTGAAAAAATATGGTTATCATGCTTTATAGCATATTTATGTATTTGAAGGTCTTGCAACTGTTTTTAAGAGAATTTCTGGAATTTAAATGTTGCCAATACCCCTTGGTTGTTATATTGCGGAAAATATGCAGACTTGGAAATGACAGGTTCAGAAAGTAAAATCCCTCTTCAGTTATTTACCCAGGAGGTTGAACTGATTAGTGAAATCAGCTGGCTGAGTTCACAGTTTGAAGAAACACATAGCAGCACTTTTATTTTCTGACCCCTGGACTTTCCACCACTGAAATAAGTATCTGTTATGTATGTACAGTACAACAGCTGGACTTAATATATGGCACAGTACAGCTCCAGGATTAGAGCACCTATATGTAAGCTGGCTCTATTGTGGCTCTCACTGAATTCCTCATCTCTGGAGGACACTGGGTTCATTCCAATCACTCATTTTTCCGTCCTCGTCTCCTTGGCCCTTGCATTACCTGGAAATTGATGTTCTCAAAGTTCTCCATCTTTAAGGACATCCCAAGCTGTTAAATGCTATTTTGAGGTATTCACTTTGTCATTTTTTTTAGCAAAGTGGACATTTATGTAGAGAGAGGCTTCAGCAAGGATACTGCAGTACAGTCTTTGCGGAGTGATGTGTAAACCTGTGGATTCACCTCTCCACATCTGCCAGGTCTGTACTTGATATGGCAGTCAAACTTACACATGACAGGTCAAGGATGTTCAAACACATATACACATGCTTATTCACATGCTTATGCTCTTTTCATTTTCTTGCTTTTATCTACTCCTAGCTCCACCCATTGGGAGAGGCTAGGAAAAATGTCAAGAAAAATAATAAGATGAGGAAACGTGAATTAGGTAAATGGAATGTCCTTGCTCCTTCAAACGTCACTTCAAAGCCACGTCAGTTACAGATGTGGCAGATGGGAAGAGGTGGATTAACAGGTTGATCATTTATACATGACTTTCCGGAAAAATGAAATGCTGATTTCTTGCTCAAAGGAAATTTTCAGAGTTCCAAACCTCTACTTCTACCTCCTAGCAGGAACGTTTAACGGGTTGGAATGTCCTTAAAGATGATGGGCCTCGATCGATTTCTGGGTCATGAGCAAGGAAAAGATAAAACAGGAGAAAAATAAGTTATTAAAATGAGTCCATTGCCTCCTCCTCGTATCTCAGCCATACCTCTCTTCCTCATGCCGTCTGTTGGGTGGAGCTAAGGAGCGAGTGAGGAAAGGACACGAGGAAGCGAGGCAAGGAGTGAAAATAAGCAATGGAATAAACCCACTGAATTATGTACTGTGCCATGGGATTTGCTATCTGGGTTTGATTATGGAGCATGGAGCAAATCAGCACACCGATGGCGCCAATTTGCTGATACTGCAGTATTTTAGGATTCAGTTGCATTTCTGTTGCACAGCCATGGCGCTCAGTGGGTACTAGCAACACAAAGAAGAAGACACAAACAGAACTGAATCTAGAAATAAATAAAAAAAATTTAAATGATGGGATTTAAACGATGGGAAGAGAAGGCTTCAGCAAGGATACAGGGGTGGCCTGTAACGTAGTGGTTAAGGTACATGACTGGGACCCGCAAGGTCGGTGGTTTGATCCCCGGTGTAGCCACAATAAGATCTGCACAGCCGTTGGGCCCTTGAGCAAGGCCCTTAACCCTGCATTGCTCCAGGGGAGGATTGTCTCCTGCTTAGTCTAATCAACTGTATGTCACTCTGGATAAGAGTGTCTGCCAAATGCCATTAATGTAATGTAATGATTTGCTCGGTGAGTAAACTGACTATTTCTTCCTTGAAAAAGAAAGTTGTTGCACTCTTTCAAGTTTCTGCAGCAATAAAAAGCACTGTTCAGTTCAAGACTTGCGTTTTCTCTTTCCAATGTTGCCATAGCTCCACTCAACATTCGAACATTTTGTCAGCCACGCTACATTGGTGGTGTGAGGTCAGATCCTCGGCCAACTGGCATACAAAGGCAATGATGACCTATGAGTGCAGCTGGGCTGTACCTTCTCTAAACAAAGTTGACCCAAAAGACCTCATTAAATGAATACATGCAAGCCACTCTGTATCCCGTGATCCATAGAGCTGATATAATCTTAATATATCTTGTATAAATTGCAGCTGTAGCCACTGACTGTTTCAGCAGACTTGGATAAAGTTGAACAATATGTTAAAACATTAGCTATTTTAGAAGCAGGTATTGCATCTGAACTGTTGCTGCTGGGTTTTGTCTTATTTTCCTGTTGAACACGATGATGTTGGAAAGTATGTTTTCATGGTTTTCCCATCCTCGGAAAGCTCAAGGGGGGTATACAGTGCTCTATTAGCACTCTGAAAAAAGGCTGCATATAAAAAACAACATGGATAATGCATTTATCAACATGAAGACCAAGGCGGCCTGTAGTGTAGTGGTTAAGGTACATGACCGGGACCCACAAGGTCGGTGGTTCGATCCCTGATGTAACCACAGTAAGATCTACACAGCCATTGGGCCCTTGAGCAAGGCCCTTAACCCTGCATTGCTCCAGAGGAGGATTGTCTCCTGCTTAGTGTAATAAAGCGTATGCCAAATGCCATTAATGTAATGTAATGAGTGGAGCCAGTGCCAGTTAAGACATAGGCCAACTTTTAACCTTCAATAAATAAGCATTGAAATGAAATTGTCATAGGCACATGACAGCACACAAGGTGAAAAATAACTTCTTGCTATGTTGAACTCAAATTTGAATAGACATTTAAATATAGAACATAAGCAGAGGTGGAAAGTCCAGGCGTCACAAAGTCCTGCTATGTGTTTCTTCTAACCATGATTTCACAAATTACATTAGCTCTACCTCCTGGCTAGAGAACTGCGCTAATAGTGCATAATCAGCAAATCCAGGTGATTGGAACAAAATACTAGGACTGCCTGAACCTGGATTTTGCACCTCTGGATATAAGTTATATTCCAGTTGCCCTGATAGGAAACGGTTATTTCAGATTCAGAAAACAGGGCATTATTCCCCAAACATGGGAACCACATCGGAACCACGTTGTTATGGCGACGGTTATGAGGGGAAGCATTTCTAAAACAGGGAACAGGTGGTCCTTTGTTCCACCTGACTTGGCCACGCCACACGAGGACACAAGACGCTCTCCAGCTGATTCATCTTACAAGTGATCGCACAGCTCCAGTTGACAGCAGCTGCTGTGGAAATCCATCCTGTCCTTTGCAGGAAGCTCAAAAGACAAATGTTTTCTTTGGCATGTCCAAGGAGGTTCTTGGCTGCCTGTATTACAATGTAATGGAGGTATAGATGTACTGTAACATTTCCTCCTGCTCTAAAAGAGGACTCCCCATGGTTGCTCTTCTTTGTTCTCCAGTCTGGGTTGTTAGGTACAAATAACATGACACTGGAACCGAATGACCACTGGATGGCCTGTCATGTGCTAGACTGACACAAGTTTCAGTATACGTCCACATCCAACCAGCTCTCTAGAAGCCCCTGTAAAAGTATAGGGCAGGTGATCGGGGCAAACGGTGTCCACTGTACCTATCTTCTCTTTTGCATGATTGATGGATTTGTTACTTACAGTACAATTTCAGCACAGTGTTTTTTGTAATGTCCAGAGTTACTTAAATCTAAAGAAAATTTTAAATTGTAGCAGAGCACAATTAAAAAGTCTATATCACTTATATACCACTACATATGTGTCCTTGAAAATGAGACAAAAACATGGAAATGTTGGAGATTCTTACAGTATCTTACATATTCACTACAGCTGATTGCACTTTCACCATGACACTTATCTATCTGCATACAGTTCCACCCCTGAAAAACTGTATTAAAATGAAAAAATAATTAGTGAAAATGTGCTTATTTGTACTTTCTGAAAGTAACTAGAAAATTAATGTTTGAATTAGTTGCACTTTCAATAGGTTTTTTTAGCCAAAGAGCAGTACATAAAATGATTACACTAATTAATAGAAACATGACAACCAAAATGGCTCAGCAATGAGCAACAAAAAATATACAAGTTGGGCCATAGTGGGGTCTTCTCTTTAGCAAACAACATGTGACTAATTGTTAGGCTATTCAAATGTACTGCTTCCTGGTCAAAGTAATGATCGTCTCTGAATAATGTGTTTTTTATTCATCTCAAGGAGAGCAGACAGTCTGCCCTCCTTTTTTTGTTTTGTTTTTTATTTGTTTTCATTTTATTCAGACGAGGGTAAGCAGAGCCCCCAAGTTATGCATAATACAGTTTCCGATGAGCATTGTTTAAAAATGATGAATAAATGGATTCAGCAATAGAATCCACAAATCTATGTATAAAAAAAATGGAATTGTACCTTGAAGATCAAGTAACTACTGCCAAAATTTTTTTTATTTTAATTTTTTTGTATATATAGCCAAAGGTTATTTACAGTGTTCTGGGAAAATGTTCTTTATCAATGTTCTAATGATGGGACATAATTTTGAAAACAACTGAATCATAGTATAGTGAATAGTATACATTTCATATATTAATATTGACTATTTGAACTATTATGACAATTAAAAACCAAATTATAGCATCCTCAGCATTGGAACTAAAGGGAATATGAATTAGTTTTGTTTTACATAATACTGTAGAATAAAGTATGATATGAAAATATGAAAGATAAAGGAATAAACGGAACACAAAAGCTTCAAAGACCACCCTCAGTATTTTTTCCTCCTTTGCTAGTCTCTCTCATTAACAGGAGAGAGATGGCTCACGTTGTCAGAGAATTTTGAGATTAGTACTGAAAAACATTGAGGCCAAATGTATTAAAACCAAAACAGGGATTTGCTCATGCAGCCAGTGAATGTCATTCACCAGGGATAGGGGAGTGTGCAAATCAAACTAAAAACACATGCTTTATTGCACAACTGAAATGTTCCAAAGCAAACGAAAGAAGCACTCAGTGAACTTGTAAAATTTTCCAGGGAAAACTTTTAGATCTTTTCAAACTGTAACTCAATATGATAAACCAAGTATAGAACACTGTGGGAATATGATTATTTAGCAGTTTATCATCATTTCATTATTACTTGAAATTACATATGTTTTATTTCCAGAAGACTGAGATGGATAATGTCCAAGTTTTGTTATTATTTATTTATCTTTTTTGATTATTTTAGTTAGTAAAAAAAAAACAAAAACTAAAAACTTTTTCTTATACCATTTTATAATCTTCTTGACCACAAATGACCCTTTGACTTTCCAGCTTTGGTTCTCAAATTAGTCACAGCTGTGCCTGTGAAAATTGTTCTTGTTGTATGTAAAAATACACATGCACGCTCACATGCACACACGTGCACACACACACACACACACACACACACACACACACACGCACGCGCACACACACCCACACACACACAAACAAAAGCCAGAAATTGTTTGTTCCACTGCTGTGGTGGTAAAACAAATACTGTGCTCATCTGACTGCATATGAAGCCTCTGCTTGTCTTATAAATGATAAAGCCTGATTTGGACAGCATATGCAGTAGGCTCCAGAATTTGGCACCCTTGATAAATTTGCACAAAAATTCCTGTAAACGAAATACTCTAATACAGTTAGTGTGCTTTAGTAATGATTCAATGGAAGTCAATCAAAGTCTTACATACACAGAATGTATTAACCCAAAAAACAGGTTCCACAATTATTGGTACCCCTGGTTTAATACTTTGTGCAAATACCCCTGGCAAAGATGACAACCATGAGTATTTTCTTATCATTTGTGATAAGGTTAGAGAGTATATTTGGAGGGAATGTTTTACTAGTCCTCCATGCAGGAGTTTTTCATGGGATTTAAATTTAGAGACTGAGATGGCCATTACAGAACATGGTTGTTGTTTTCTCTGCTTGCCTGAGGGACATCCAGAGCTGGATGGACAACCACCATCTAAAGCTCAACCCAGGCAAGACTGAAATGATACTCATCCCTGCTAATACCTCTCCTCATCTGGATCTCTCCATTTCCCTCGGGATACCACACTCATGCCATCACCCAGTGCAAGAAACCTCGGCGTGGTGATGGACAGCAGACTGTCCCTTTCCGGTAACATTGCCGCGGTGACCCGGTCTTGCAGGTTCTTCCTATACAACATACGGAGAATCCTCCCCTTTCTCACCCCCTACTCGACCCAGCTCCTGGTCCAAGCAATGGTTCTGTCCCACCTGGACTACTGCAATTCCCTCTTGGCTGGCCTCCCAGCGTCCGCCATCAGACCCCTCCAACTTATCCAGAATGTAGCAGCTCGTCTGGTCTTCAACCTTCCCAAATACTCACACGTCACCCTGCTTACTTCCCTCCACTGGCTGCCTGTCATGGCTCGCATCAAATTCAAAACATTGGTGCTAGCCTTCCAAGCAGTTAAGGGGTCTTCCCCAGCTTATCTACAAACAATCATCAGACCCTACACCCCTGCCAGACCTCTTCGTTCAGCCTCCACAGGCCACTTGGCACCTCCCCCTCTCCGAACCTCCACCTCACGCTCACGACTACTGTCTGTTCTGGCTCCACGGTGGTGGAACGAACTCCCCGTTGAGGTCAGAACTGAAGAATCTCTCCCCACCTTCAAGCGCAAGCTGAAGACACACCTCTTCAAGCAGCACCTCTCCCCATCCCTCCCTACCTCCCTGTGAACCTTAATTGTTGTCTCTGTGACTTGCTTTGTGTATCGTTATTTTTAGTTAGCTAGGTAAGCAGTGTTTGGATAGTGAACTTTGGTCACTTTTGCTCTGTTGGTTGTGTCTTTGTTAAAAAAAAAATAATAATAAAAAAAAAATTTGCCCTCGTCCTTATCTTTGTTGTACAGGTAGCAGTTGAAATTGTACTTCCCTCTAGGGTCTTTCAGCGAACTTATCCCCGGTTATGGGTATGCACTTTGTTGTACGTCGCTCTGGATAAGAGCGTCTACCAAATGGCAATAATGTAATGTAATGTACTTAACAATTTCTGTGTGGATTTTGATGCATGTTTTGAGTCATTGTCCAGCTGGACAATTTACCTATGACCAAGAGGTACCAAGCTTCCTGGCAGAGGCAACCAGATTTTCTGCCAAGATTTTCTGCCAAGATTTTCTGCCAAGATGTTTGCCCCTGGACCACTGGAAGCAAAACATCTCCAAAACATCAATGACCCACAGCCATATTTTACAGTAGGTATAAGATGCTTTTCCTTGCATGCATTCCATTTTGCCGCCAAACATGTCGCTGGTGTGTCATTGGCCAAAACTTTCAATTTTGGTCTCATCTGACCATAGCCCTCTCTTCCAGTCATAATTTCAATGAGGATTATCGCCTTTACCGTTTACGTATGTTTTCGTACCCATTACCTGACTTGTGATGGTCAATTACCATCTGTGTCTTCTGAATTGACAGTTTGGTTTTGGCTTTTCCCATGCTGATTATTGACAAAGGGATTTAGCATGCTTGTTACCTAATTTTTTATACTCTAGTGAACAGGAATGAAGGAATGCATCAGGAATTAGAACACCAGGACCCAGTAACAAAACCCAGGAGTATTTTTCAGAGTCTTTACTATAAATTTGGCGGGTTAAACAGCTGGAGGATGATAGCCAGCAAACAGAAACAGCAGGGGATAGGCAGTTCGTAAGTAAGTGTCCAGGCAGAGGGTCAATATACCAGCAAACAGAGATATCAAGGATAATCCAAAACTAAGTCATAGTCACAGGTGAAGGGTCAATAACGAGTGAGCAAAACAAACAAAAACAGAATCCAGAGACAGAAGTCGGGTATGGTCAGGACAGGGGCGGATGAGAAGCACTTTCAGTTCCATGAAGGCAGAGTTGGTGGCAGGTGTCCAGCAGAAGGTGACTTTGCTGGAGGTCAGGGCAGACAGGGGAGCAGCGACAGAACTGTAGTTCCTGATGAACCTCCGGTATAAATTGACAAACCCAAGAAAGCATTGAAGCTCCTTGCGGTTGGTGGGAGGAGGCCAATTAGCTATCACGGAGGTCTTTTCGGGGTCCATCTCGATCTGCCCCCTGGAGGCGACAAAGCTGAGGAACTGGATGGAGGACTGGTGAATCTCACGCTTCTCGACTTTGACGGACAGGCGGTTCTCCAGGAGGCGACAAAGCAGTTGACAGACGTGGGTGACGTGTTTCTCCAGGGTGGCAGAGAAGATGAGGATGTCGTCCAGGTAAACAAAGATCATGACCTCTAGGGGGAGTGGTGCCATCAGCAGCAAAGGAGGACTGAGGTGGAGGAGGAGGCGTCCTGAGGAGAGAGGAGAAAATAGAGAACAGTTTCCGGGGGTTAGAAGTGGAGTTGTGAATTTGTGTTTGATAGTATTTTACCTTGGCGGCAGTGACTGCAGAAGAGAATGCCGCCAGGAGAGACTGGTAGGTTGTGAGGTCTGATGGGTCTCTGGATTTTCCTCACTTCCTCTGAGCTGCGCAGAGGGTGGCCCTGGAGGTACGTAGGGTGTCGGACATCCAAGGACTGGGAGGGGATATGCGAGGTGGCCTTGAGACAAGGGGACAGAAAGAATCAAAGCAAGAGGAGAGAGATGAGAGGAGGGTGGCAGATGTAGAGTCAGTGGGGAGTTTGAAGGATTCGAGAGAGGGGAGAGATGCGGTGACAGTGGAGGCATAAGGAAGAGGCTGAGAGGGTGTTGAGGTCATGGCAGGCTGAGGAAGTGGGGGTGGGAGGAGAGGAGGGAGGATGGGGAAAAATGCGGAGGGAGAATGAGATGAGGGGCTCTGGAGGACGATAGACAACTGCAATAAAGAGGTTAGTAGGGTAGGATATTGTGACAGAATGGTATTCAAAAGTGGATATGGACAGGTCAGAGAGGGGGAGAACAGAATTTCCATGAGAGGGGAGATTAACAAACCGGTACCACCGCCACAGCCGGATGGCTGGGGAGTGTGAGAGAAGGAGAAGGAGGATGAGAGGGCAGGAGGGAGGGAGGCATATGTGGGGATAAAGTCAGCCATCCGAGTGGCAGACTGGCAGTTCCATAGTGCCCCCTGTGAGGACTTTGTAGCAGAGGTTGGAGGGGTTCCGGCGTCGTGGAGGCCCTTGTCGCAGGCTTCTTCTGTGAGGGTGAGAGCAGACTGGGATGGGGTGAAACATAACATAACAAACAGGGACGGAGAGATGCAAGCTTCGCTCTGAGCACACCTATTTCAATTGGCTAAGATTGAATATCAATTGTATTCATACTATATTATTATATATTATTATTATATAATATATATAATATATTATATATTTCTCTTTGGGCCAATCGATGCGTTCCTTGGCAAATTTTAACCGATTCTGCATATGCATTTTTTTAACAATGGTGCTTTACAGGGGCTTCTTGCTGATAGCTTAGCTTCGATCAAACGTCTTCTGACTGTAACAGCACTTACAGGTAATCTTTGATCTTTCTGGAGCTGATGACTGGCTGAATCTTTGCCATTCTGACTATTCTTCGATCCGTTTAACAATAGTTGCTCACTTTCTTCCACGTGTTTTGGGTTTTTGTTGCCATTTTAAAGCATTTGAGATCATTTTAGCTGAGCATCCTATAGTTTGCTGCACTTCTTTATACGTTTTCCCCTCTCCAATCAACTTTTTAATCAAATGACGTTGTTCCTCCGAATGTTTGGAACGGCCCATTTTACTAAGCAATTCAGAAGGAAATACACTGCTCAAAAAAATAATGGGAACGCTTAAACAACACATCCTAGATCTCGATGAATGAAATATTCCAGTTAAAAATCTTTATTCATTACATAGTGGAATGCGTTGAGAACAAAATAACATAAGAATGATCAATGGAAATCAAAATCATTAACCCATGGAGGTCTGGATTCAGAATCATACTCAAAATAAAAGTGGAAAAATCAGATCACAGGCTGATCCAACTTCTGTGGAAATTCCTCAAGACAATTAAAAATGAGGCTCAGTAGTGTGTGGCCTCCACGTGCCTGTATGCACTCCCTACAACGTCTGGGCATGCTCCTGATGAGACGATGGATGTTCCCCTGAGGGATCTCCTCCCAGACCTGGATCAGGGCATCAGTCAACTCCTGGACAGTCTGTGGTGCGACGTCGCGTTGGTGGATGGAACGAGACATGATGTCCCAGAGGTGCTCGATTGGATTCAGGTCTGGGGAACGGGCAGGCCAGTCCATAGCATCAATGCCTTCGTCATGCAGGAACTGCTGACACACTCCAGCCACATGAGGCCGAGCATTGTCATGCATCAGAAGGAACCCAGGGCCCACTGCACCAGCATATGGTCTGACAATGGGTCTGAGGATCTCATCCCGGTACCTAATGGCAGTCAGGGTACCTCTGGCTAGCACATAGAGGTCTGTGCGGCCCTCCAAGGATATGCCTCCCCAGACCATCACTGACCCACCACCAAACTGGTCATGCTGGAGGATGTTGCAGGCAGCAGAACGTTCTCCACAGCGTCTCCAGACTCTGTCACGTCTGTCACATGTGCTCAGTGTGAACCTGGTCTCATCCGTGAAGAGCACAGGGTGCCAATGGCAAATCCTGGTGTTCTCTGGCAAATGCCAATTGGGCTACACGGTGTTGTGCTGTGAGCACAGGCCCCACTTGTGGACGTTGGGCCCTCATACCACCCTCATGGAGTCTGTTTCTCACAGTTTGAGCAGAAACATGCACATTAGTGGCCTGCTGGAGGTCATTTTGTAGGGCTCTGGCAGTGCTCCTCCTGTTCCTCCTTGCACAAAGGAGCAGATAGCGGTCCTGCTGCTGGGTTGTTGTCCTCCTACAGCCCCTCTCCTGGTGTACTGGCCTGTTTCCTGGAATCTCCTCCATGCTCTTGACACTGTGCTGGGAGACACAGCAAACCTTCTTGCCACAGCGCGCATTGATGTGCCATCCTACATGAGCTGCACTACCTGAGCAACTTCTGTGGGTTGCAGACACCGCCTCATGCTACCTCTACTGGTGAGGGCACTGGCAAAATGCAAAAGTGACCAAAAATCAGTCAGAAAGGATGAGGACAGGAAAATGGTCTGTGGCCACCACCTGCAGAACCATTCCTTTATAGAGGTTGTCTTGCTAATTGCCTCTCATTTCCACCTGTTGTCTGTTCCATTTGCATAACAGCAGGTAAAATTGATTCACAATCAGTGTTGCTTCCTAACTGGACAGGTTGATATCCCAGAAGTGTGATTGACTTTGAGTTACATTGTAATTATTATGTGTTCCCTTTATTTTTTGGAGCAGTGTATATTTATACATATTACATACATTTTATAACAATGTGTGAAACATTTACTTCCCTTCTTCCTTAATAAAGGACAATTAATGACACCTGTTTTTTCACAGAATAAATTAATTATCTTATTAAACTACTAAACTAGCTATTATTTTGAACACGCCCCTTTCAATGAATGAGTCAATTACTCAGAACAAGCAGCATGCATGTCATGAGAGTTGGGTCTGTTGTTTTTCTATTACACTACTACATCTACAAGTAAATGATTTGCCATGCAGAAATATCACTACTACTAATAACAGTGGTTCATCAGGTTACTGATGTTGTACTGCTATTTTTTTTACACGAAGCATTCACTATAGCTCATTATCTGTGTTTTATTATCCATTATTGTCTATCATTATTTATTTTATGCAGCCTTTTTGTTCATCTTTATAAACCATGCAAATACTTCTGGATGCCACTGTATATTCATTCATAGCACATTGAATATGAATAAAAATGTAATGTACATTTTAATGCATTTTATGTTTGCTGCTTTATTTATAATGCATGTGTTCAGTGGAATTTCAAGCAGTGCATGGAAGCTGTCAGTCTGATTTAAAATGTGCAGCGAAACTATTATTGATTTAGGATGTCCTTCCTGTATAAAATAAATGGTCAGTGCCAACATAGACAAAGTTAGGATAAAAGTGACAGATAGTGGAAAAACTGAAAAAAGTACTTTAACTGCAGTCTCAAGCAGACCAAGATCACCCAAGTGGCATGCAAGAACCAACATAATTCAGAACATGTTGTCAACCTCGTATTGTTGGAAATTGCATTTGTCATGCCAAATCCAGTTTACCACAAAAGAGGACAGTTTGATGCCAAGATTCAAACTGAAATTGAAGCTTACATTTTCCCCAACGTACATCACAAACCTGATATCTGGTCTGAAAGTAAAGTCTCATCTTAATACATAATCATGTATAATACAAAACAGTCCAGTTGTATGCCGTGTCCAACCGAAGGCATGGTGGTGAGGGAAGGTGGTGGTCACTAGCAGCTAAATAAAAATAAACTGTCACATCCAAATTCATGAACCGACCGTGCCAACTCAATGGCACAACAAACACTTTAGAGGATAGTTTTTCTTTCTTTCTTTGTACACTAAAAAGGTAAGAGAAACTTTTCATTGGATTTTACAGGATCATCACGTTGTTTAGATTGTCAAATCAAGCATTTTCTGCCAATAATTGTTCTGTAGAAAAAATATTGATGGTATGTTATTGTCAGTAAATGTTATCGACTGACATTTAGTTATTGACAGAAAACCTGGTTGTCTTTTCTGGCTTTTTGAATTTTGAAGAATTTTGAGGGTTTTCTTTTCTTTTCATTGTGACGTTGAAGCCAATTTTATAACATTGAGGGGTCAGTTGATAAAGATTCTAATACTGGCACATATTTGTTGCATAGTTTACTATATTTGAACTCTAGCAGAAAGAGAATAATTAAATAACTTGCATTCACCAAGGGACAGTAATAGTAGTCAGAAAACATCATTTCTAGGGTTAGTTATTCCTCTTGGTTATTTTTCCAGTGCATGGACTTTGATTGTGGTGTTGACTGGAATACACAACACAAAGTACTCTGTTTTGTTTTTAATGGATGAGTCTCCAAATAATTATTGGAGAGAAAGAATTCCCCATTCCATTTGCAAGACATGAGACAAGGAATACCCTAAAGCCATCCTTGGGCAGTGCTGCCCTGCTAGCTAATGGGAGTTGTGGCTACAGTCTGCAGTGGTGTGGTGAAGATTCAATGGGGCTACCCACATATCCAAGTATATATTTCTTTAGGATGATAAAAACCAGACAAATGCATGTAACCTGGCAAATACTGTATTTTATTTAATTGAATTTATCACATCATATTGTGTGCTACAATATTGACATCCTCTCAATACCCATCTTCACCATGTTCTGTGCAAAATACAAAAACTATGAAATATTATTACATATTACAAATTAAGGTAAATATTTATATCAATGACAGTTGCAATGGAAACTACAACAAAACAAATCCTACCTAATAAGCTTAAAATAAATGAAGACATCTCCATTTAGTTTTAAATTAAAATGGGAGTATTAAATTAATGTATAAAAACAGTGCAACATTTAGTGATTTCAGCTGTTTGTGAACATGTTGTTAACTTAAAAGTTCTATAATAAGCCTAGACTAAAATCACCTCAGAACAATACAATCACACATATAGGCCATAGGCCATGTGGTAAATTAAGGTCACAGAAGTTGTTTTTTAAAGGATTTTTTTTGTCAGTGTCACTATATCTCGGTTTTTGGCTGTGGGTCTAGGTAAAGTCCTGAAAACAAGCAATTCCTGAAATTATTGAAACAAGGACTCAAACACAGATAGTGAAAGACAAACTAATTCAAAATGTAGTTACAGTAGTTACATTTTAGAAGATAGATGGAAGAAACTCCCATACATTGGATCGCTTACCTGGCTGATCAACAAATATATCAGGGAAAAAAATAATAATAATAAAATGCAATTCTTCATCAGGGAAAAAATATTTTTTTGTGTTAATTTTCCAATAATATACAAATTGTGCGAATGCACAGCATCTCCAGTTTTGACTCAAGCTTGTAAATAATTCCTATAATATTCTATAACCGGGTTCAAGAACTCATCGAGTTCGAGATCGAGAACTCAGCCCCGGCATATTTTTAAACCATTTCACTTTTTCCTACTAACTTGTAAATCTAATACATTGGGTTTATTAGTATCCTATGTGCTAGTATAGTACTCCCAATAGTAATTAAGTGGGCCTTCCTTCAGCACCTAGCTGTTTTTATTTATGCATTTAGGTGTTTGTGGGTGTGAGAGATGATGCAGGTACCAGAGGCTGTGCCAGGGAATCAGCAGCCCTGGCTCATCCTCACTGGACTGGCGGACTGGCAGGTGCTGGGTGGAGTGAACACAACCGGGTCACTGATGCCAAGCTGCAGATCAAAGAAGCGGGTGGAGGTGGTCACGCTGTAGTTCCTGGTGTAGGTCTCCTGCACTGGGTAACAGTCCTTGACCGTGTAAACACCAACCCAGGCTTCGACTGTGAAGGAAACGGAACATCTGCTGTCAGGAGGGGCGTCACATGGTCCAAAGGGCAATATTATGAATACAAAACTTGTTGGGTTGATGAAATGCCTGTTTTGTTCAACAAATATGAGCCATGACTCCCCACCCTTAAAACTAACTGGGGTCCTGGAAGGAGATCAAACTTTCAATAGAGGTAATTTAATGTTACTGCCTAATCAATATGCAGCTTATGGAATGTAGAGGTGGAGTTATTTCCTGTGAGGCCATTTTTCCTGTAGCCTTTCCATTCAGTATTTCAACTGTTTGTTAAATGTAACTATGGCTATAGTTACTATAGTAACTATAGTTTTAATAATATAAGTTCACACCATTGGTATAATTGATCTACATCCAACAATCATATAATTATATTATGCTTGTAATAAAAAGTCATCCAGTTGGAGCATGCAACTAAGACTAAATTGAGAATCATCTTCAATTCTTCTCAGTATCCCTCCTTTTCCTAAGCTTTTCTAACCTTTCTTTGTTGTCTTTAATATTAATACCCATAAATGTGAATCATATTTTCTTTTGAATATTTGAAGTGCATAGCTTGAAGCATTTCCATGCTATCATCAAAGTGAACAATGATTTATTTTGGCCTCTAGGCCTTAACATGGAATTAGAGGAAATTAAGTCACTGCAGATTGCCTCATCTCAGAAAGTTCATTTTTAATGGACTTGAACCTGAGCTACAAATTCATTTACACAGAAAGCCATTTGCTTAGAGCGGTGTTTAATGCCAATGACCCAGATTGGTTCAGTTAACGGTGTTATTCACTAAAAGGTATGTCGCTATGCCCACACTTTCTACAAACAAATGCTAATCGGTTTACAAAAGATTAAACGGCTGAAGGCGGCCAGAAAATCTCTCCCATGATAATGGCCCCAGTGTCCTGAGGGAGGAAGCTTCCCTTGGATACTATAGTGTGATGCACCCGTTGCTAAGGAAAACAATGCCTGTTAATTTACTTGTACACTTGGAAGGGTATCCTAAGGGAACCCCCTGACGCCTACTTCAGTAGATCAACTGGGGGGAAAAAAACTTCCTCAAACGCTTGTCAATATGGGGTCCCCAGGGCAGGACATTGAAAGAGCGCAGTCTGCCGTGCCAGTGGAGCAGGAATCCAGGTCTCACCATGATAGCAGAGGGTGCGCTTTATCATCCGTAAGACGAAATCAAAATACTTTGGACGGTTCGGCCTCCGCCGGGCATCCGCGCAGGGCCTGCCATTTCTTTTCCTCAGCTGGAGTAAAAGCTAAAAACAGCTGTGAGAAAACTCTTCGCATGTACTTCCCAGGAACCTGACTTGCGTGGCAAAAGATGTCAAGAGCCCTCTTTCTCTGACAGCCTTTTACCTTTCTGTATCATTTAGAGCACAGTTTCTCAACCTTGGTCCTGGGGATCCAATGTGTATGCTGTTATTTGTTAAAGCCAATCTTTTGACAAACTAAGGTTGTTGAAAATGTATTCTAACAAAAATCGTTCTACCATAATTGTGTGCTTAAGCTTATTTTGAAACAATGCATGGTTTGGCTTGTGACCATTTGCTGCCAGTAAACTTAATTCATTTTACACAAATGGTTTTAGGTTCCCACAGTCCAATTTCACCACTGAATGAATTAAAAATGGGAATACCTATTTTTAGGGCATACATAGCTATTTATGGGATATTGCGGTTTTAAGAAGGTGAATGGCCCCTTCAGTAAACTGTGAAATAGGGTAATTAATAACAATTATCAGGTCATTACAATTCATGGCTTGGATTGTAATTGTAATTGAAAGCAGGGCCAGGGTTGAGAAACACTGGTTGAGACATCTATATCCAGTGTGAAACAGATAGACTCTACACTTTCACGTATCACAGTCAGCTTTGTCTGAAGAGTACTTCCAAATCACAAAAAGGAATCCAACCGAAAATGAACTACAGTGTGTTTCACCATCCTCAGAACAGAGTCTAGAATTTCTCACAGACTCCTCTGTAAATGCAATACAGAAGGATTGCTACACTACACTGAATCATATATCAAGAGATGGGCTCCGTTAAACACGAACAAAGTCTTAGAGCAAATTCATTAGAATTTTTAAACACTGGAATAATTGTGGGAAGAAACCACAAAAAAAATAAATCCAAGCTGTACTCCCAAAAACTAAATTCCTTTGATGGTTCCATGCAGAGAGCCCACCATATTCCTGAGGTTGTTTCTAATTATTGTTCCATATCAGGTCTTGACAATGTAATCTGAACCATGGGTGGCATTCCAAACCACTCTTGTGACCTCCAACAGCACATGTAACAGGGCTGTACTTACAAATGCTTTTGGAAAGACCTTTGGAACAAGAGTTCTTTAGGGAATGATTTAAGAAGTATAGATCAATGATTTCTTGAAGGAATCTGATCAAGTTGAAGTTGTGTTGAACATCCAGGATATTTCAATTTAATGTCAAATTGGCTGTTTTTCCTCTCTACTAATCATATTTGTATTTCAAATCAATTCACAATGCATTTATTTGTTTTTGGACAATATTACAACAATGCAATTTAATTAGTCAAGTTCCCCTGTTTCAGTCAAGTATTGGGACAAAGTAATTTTGGCAAGTGAATATTTCATTGCTTACCACTTGCATTTGATGACTGAGTTTGCAACTCATAGACATCACTTGGGTAGTGATGTGATCTTTTGAGAGGCTCTGCCCAGGTTTTGCTACTGCCTCTTTCAGTTGCATGTTTGCTGGGGTTTTGGAAGAATCAAAGACAACCAACAACGTTGTCTGACACCGTAATATTGAGCAACATATTTTACACAAACTTTATTTTAATGCTTTTTGGATTTTATATTTACGTTTGCTGTATGTTTTTGGTCATTGTCTTGCTGCATAATGAGTTTAATGATGTGAGTTTAATATTTTGTGGCATTTCTCTGAATGTTGGTGAACAATGTATACTTCAGCTGTCATTTTGTTGCTGGTGACATCATCAAGAAAGACTACTGAACCTGTTCCAGATACAGCCATACAGTCCCAAATCATCACACTGCCTGCACCATGCTTGACATGAAATCTTATGCAGAGAGTCCAGAATAATCCCTCTCTTTCTCCACACTTTCACCTTTCCATTCCTCTGGTGAAGGTTTATCTTTATCTCTTCTGTCTATTAAGGCTTGTTTCCAAAACCCATCAGGCTCATCGTTGGATCTTTTTTAAAAATAAATGATTTCAGTTTTTGGTGATGGAGAGGTGTACATCTGGAAAAGTAGCCACTAATACTTTCACCCCAATGTATGATGATCATTAGCAATTACTCATCTCTTTTTGATGTCTTTCGTGGACAGCCTGACCACTGGTGATTCCTAAGTCCTCTAGTTTCTTTGACTTTGTGATTGACAAAAAATCTGCAATAGCTCTAATTGATTTTTTAATGTTCTTTTATCTTCACAATAGCTTTCTTGGTAGTCATACTCCTGTTAGACTTTAAACAGCTGACGGTCATAATGTCCCAATGTCTGTAATATGATTAAAATAAAATAAATGCAGACATTATGAATTTTGCCTAACAGCAAAGCTTGACACAGCTTCTACATTTAACTGTAAGTAACGAAACACAGTTTAGTAAAATCAATCAAATAAAATGAAGTCATCATTTACTTTGTTGTACGTCGCTCTGGATAAGAGCGTCTGCCAAATGCCAATAATGTAATGTAATGTAATGTACTTGTTTTAAACAGATCCATATTACTGAATAAAATGTCTATAATTTGTAGAAATCTATAGATGTATGATGCAAATCAAATCCTTATGAGGGCTGTCTCTGGGGAAACAACCAATTGATTTTAATATCCAATCTGAAAGTCAAACTCCCTCGGGAGTTGCCATCATGGCAAGAAGTCACTTACATTTGCGGGCTGGTTTCCTGTCTGACCATTCTTGAACCTCAATCATGTCACCCGGACCGCCGATGAAGTATTGGTCCTCGTAAGTGGAGTTGTCTGGAATATCGTAGGGGTCCCAGGCTTGAGTCAGAGGAATCTTAGCGCACAACTTGGTAGCCTGCTCAATCTGGAACAGCGTAGCAGCCTTGTAAAGATAGATGTATTCAAAGAACCTGAAAAAAAAATACATTTGTTTAATGAATTGAATAATGGTATTTCTATGCACCACAGTATCTCGGCCTGTTAATTTTACTGGTTCACAAAAGTATTTCAGCACTACTGTGAATGATATGTTCACAATAAACAACATCCTTCTAAATCAGTAAGTGGACATTATTAAACTTAAGCACAGTTTGTTGTGAAATAAGGCGTCATGCATGTGTTTGAGAACAAGCTGACTGTTCCATTGTTCCAAATATGCTATGGGAGGTCTGGAATACTTGCCCTGTGCATTAGTACAGAGAAGTTCATTTGAAGCAGATGGTTTGATTACAAACCAGTCAGAACCACTTTTTTTCTTCACATTATTTACATCAAAGTGCAATAACATTTGCTGTACATTACAGATGTATCAGAAACATGTGTTTTGTTTTGGTTCAAGTTGCAAATTAAATATCTTTCTTCAATAACTTTGAGGAAATACAGATGTTCTCAATACAGTCCAGGATAACAGCTAGTTTGACTGTTTGAGAACAAATGTTATAATTGCCAGTAGAAGGTATTCAATATATACAGTGCAGTCCGTAAGTATTTGTCACAATCAGGGACATAGGCCAAACAATAGGTTTATATAGTGCATCCGGAAAGTATTCACAGCGCTTCACTTTTCCCACATTTATGTTACAGCCTTATTCCAAAATGGAATAAATTCATTTTTTTCCTCAAAATTCTACACACAACACCCCATAATGACAACATGAAATAAGTTTTTTCGAGATTTTTACAAATTTATTAAAAATAAAAAACTAAGAAATCACATGTACATAAGTATTCACAGCCTTTGCTCAATACTTTGTTGATGCACCTTTGGCAGCAATTACAGCCTCAAGTCTTTTTGAATATGATGCCACAAGCTTGGCACACCTATCTTTGGGCAGCTTCGCCCATTCCTCTTTGCAGCACCTCTCAAGCTCCAACAGGTTGGATGGGGAGCGTCAGTGCACAGCCATTTTCAGATCTCTCCAGAGATGTTCAATCGGATTCAAGTCTGGGCTCTGGCTGGGCCACTCAAGGACATTCACAGAGTTGTCCTGAAGCCACTCCTTTGATATCTTGGCTGTGTGCTTAGGGTCGTTGTCCTGCTGAAAGATGAACTGTCGCCCCAGTCTGAGGTCAAGAGCGCTCTGGAGCAGGTTTTCATCCAGGATGTCTCTGTACATTGCTGCATTCATCTTTCCCTCAATCCTGACTAGTCTCCCAGTTCCTGCCGCTGAAAAACATCCCCACAGCATGATGCTGCCACCACCATGCTTCACTGTAGGGATGGTATTGGCCAGGTGATGAGTGGTGCCTGGTTTTCTCCAAACATGACGCCTGGCATTCACGCCAAAGAGTTCAATCTTTGTCTCATCAGACCAGAGAATTTTGTTTCTCATGGTCTGAGAGTCCTTCAGGTGCCTTTTGGCAAACTCCAGGCGGGTGCCATGTGCCTTTTACTAAGGAGTGGCTTCCGTCCGGCCACTCTACCATACAGGCCTGATTGGTGGATTGCTGCAGAGATGGTTGTCCTTCTGGAAGGTTTTCCTCTCTCCACAGAGGAACGCTGGAAATCTGACAGAGTGACCATCGGGTTCTTGGTCACCTCCCTGACTAAGGCCCTTCTAACCCCGATTGCTCAGTTTAGACGGGTGGCCAGCTCTAGGAAGAGTCCTGGTGGTTCTGAACTTCTTCCATTCACGGATGATGGAGGCCACTGTGCTCATTGGGACCTTCAAAGCAGCAGACATTTTTCTGTACCCTTCCCCAGATTTGTGCCTCGAGACAATCCTGTCTTGGAGGTCTACAGACAATTCCTTTGACTTCATGCTTGGTTTGTGCTCCGATATGCCATGTCAACTTTGGGACCTTATATAGACAGGTGTGTGCCTTTCCAAATCATGTCCAATCAACTGAATTTACCACAGGTGGACTCCAATTAAGCTGTAGAAGCAAAGCTTCATGGCAAAGGCTGTGAATACTTATGTACATGTGATTTCTTAGTTTTTTATTTCTAATAAATGTGCAAAAATCTCAAAAACACCTTTTTCACTTTGTCATTATGGGGTATTGTGTGTAGAATTTGGAGGAAAATAAGGCTGTAACATAACAAAATTTGGAAAAAGTGAAGCGCTGTGAATACTTTCCGGATGCACTGTATGTATAGGTTAAGTGTATGGAACATCATTAAAAAGAAAGAGACCACTGGTGAGCTTGGTATTTGCAAAGGGGCTGGTAGGCCAAGGGTGAGTTCGACAGATGATGACTGATGAATTCTCGCCATAATGAATAAAATAAACCGTAAACACCAGTCTAACATATCAGAAACACTCTTCAGCATGGATGTATCAGTGACTACTCCCTGCAGAAGACTTTACAAATACCTCTCCAGAGGCTCCACTGCAAGACTCACACCACTAGTTAGCTGCAAAAGTAGGATTTCCAGCTTACAGTTTGCTAAGTAATACCTAAAATAACCTGCAGAGGTCTGCAAAGAAAGGTATTTTGGACTGATGAAGCTAAGATTGACTGGTATCAGAGTGATGGCAAGAGCAAAGTGTGGAGGAACTGCCCAAGAACCAAAGAACCCCACCCCTCATCTGTGAAATGTGGTGGGGGTGTTATAGTTTGGGCTTGTATGGCTGCCACAGGTAATGATTCATTTGCCTTCATTGATAATGTAACTGTTGATAGCAGCAGTATGAATTTGTAAGAATACAGAAGAACCTTATCTGCTCAAGTTCAACTAAAATCCTTGGATGGTGCTTCATCCCACATCAAGACTATGATCCCAAACTCTCTTTCTTCTTTCTTCTTAATGATGTTCCAAACAGTTTTTTCGAAGCCTATTTTTTGTCTCGGTTTTCTTCTGATTTCTCAGCCTCATAATGGCTTCCTTGACTTTCATTGGTACAACTCTGGTCTACATGTTGACAACTGCCAATAACAGCCTCCAAAGGAAATCAAAAGCCTAGAATCAAGACTAGATACTGAAAGCTTTCTAATACCTACACCAAGGAAGCAACTTAATATACTAATCGGAAACAGCAGAGAAACCAACTATCAAATTAATTAAATCAAATGAAATAGAAATGGGGGGACAATGTATAAAAGGGAAGCAATTGCTACATGGATCACCCGATATGGATGTAAGTACTCAAATCAAAGGTGACTGCCTGCATGCTAATCTCACATTAAAGGGTAAGCACCACATAATGTCTCGCCCCACAGATATTAGACCAATAGAGGTTTTTCAAAAAAAGACCAATTCCCATTTTCGCACAACTCCAGCGCTTGCATTTAACATAACATTAAGAAATATTCCCCCACACATAAGCCACCAGTTGACTCAAGTGCTTTATATAGCATTGCACTCAATTGAATGAAGACAGTTTCACTACGATTATGATGATGATAGGCTATGATTAGCTGGAGGCTAGCTACAGTGAAAGTTTTTAAGAAATTGTCTTGCTAGCTAACTAACTGTCTAGTTAGCTTTGCATCAGGGGTAACGTTACAGTATATCACACAGCAGAGTTACTGGGTTAGCTGAATAAGCTCGCAAAGTATTCAGATTTTTAAAAAATCCCTTGCTGTAGCATGAGTTGTTGCACCCGAATACAATGCCTCTTCTAACCATTGTTATGTCACCGTCAGCGATCACAACGGTGCAGTGAACAATGCTAATCACACAATGCTACAAAGCTAAAAGCAGCATTATACTTCTACCTTATATTTTGTCATATAATTAGGAGGCAGGCGAAAACTTCTTCCATTCGGTGGGTGTAGGTTTTATAAAATATCGGGTGCTTATCCTTTAATTGTTTCATTTGAAATTCATTGTGTTGGAGTACAGAGCCAAAAGAACAGAAATTGTACCACTGTCCAAATACTTATGGACTGCACTGTATGTCTAAGATTCCCTGGCAACAGAAGAACTATCAAGATATGTCCCATCATTGACAATTACATTTTTTAAATTTTTTTTATTGTTGACTTCAATCCTTTCATGGTATTCAGATACCCAAAGTATGCAGAGGCCTTTTCCAGTTAAATGTGGAGAAAAAATATTAAAACATTAAAAAAGGGCATCAGAGGGGAATCAGGTGCATAAGGCGACTTACTTTAAAAGAAAGCACAGAAAATACTTGGAAAACAGCCCCGTTTTATTTTACAAAGGAAATAGTCAGTTTTTATGACCTAAGTGGAGAACTGAAGGCAATGGAGCGAGAGAGAAAGGGAAATCCCACAGAAAAAAAATCTTAAACTCTTTTTTTCCTTTACAATGGAGGATGGGTTTTCCTGTCAAACAAGGAATCCCCAAAAGTGCCAAAGAGCCCTGCTGGCAGGGAGAAGTTAATTACAGGAAAACAAATATATGAAACATTAGCTTAGGACTACGTGGCTAGACCATCTTTCAAGGACAGGCTCCTGTAAGAAGCATTACGAAGGACAGGACCTGTAAATAATACTGGATATAAAAATATAGCTCAGTCACTTTTTTCCATTGCATGGGAAAAACATTTTTAGATGGCCCTGTGCTGATTGGGCTTTTTCAGTTTCCATCCTAACAATAGGACATACTGAGGTTCTCCAGCACACAGGTAGACATTGTTTATTATATGTCATTGTACGTCCCTTGCACTAAAAGCGGTATGTTAGCAAAACTATACTACTTTGTGAGAATTAAGCAGAAAACACAGCCACATACTGCCATAGTGCAATTTACACACCTGAGCATGCAGAATGAGGAACAATGCACTTTCAAATGCTTCTTGACAGTATATTTCCCTTCCAGACAACCCTCTGCAACCTTTAAGTGGGCTCTATGAGATATAAATTACTACCATGTATTTCTCAGGTGCAATTTTTCATGCGTTTTAATGTTTTAAGAATGGAAATCATGCATACATTTTCCCCAAACAAAATTATTAAGAACTGTGGGAGTATGGAGCTCACCTTTATTGCTCTTCTATAAACAAAAGTTCTATGCAAAATGATTTGTCTGCCATCAGCCATTTTCAATGTCGTGCTGACGAGGTTTTATGTTATAAAAGCAAAAACAGCCTTGTATTCAATTAGCAGCCATGTTTAATTTGAGTAGCTAGAGATAAAATACAATTAAATAATTGCACTGTCCATGTTTGGATGTTTATTTTTCAGCGAGCTACTAAAATGGAGTAAAAGGATTTTTGACCGAAGGGCATATTTGGTCATTGCAGAAGTTCAGATAAAGTTGAGCGTTGTTTAGGAAACGGTAGCCTAAACACTGGCAGGGGTTAAAATTCCTGACACCACCCCCTGCCCCTTACCTATTACTGCCTTTGGTTCAAGACCTAAAAACAAACTGAGAGTGGCCTTGATGTACTTAGTGGGGCCTTTTTTCAAGCACACCTATTAATACTGCCTTCACGCGTGTCTCACAGAAGGATTGTCTCCCGCTGAAAGCCACTGGTTGGTGATTAAGGGAGACATGGCTGGGGATATTTCCACCATCACACACCTGTTGGGTTCCTGCTCTGCCCTGCGCCTCCACATCTCTGACAGACAGATACCAGCACCCAACGCAGGCCTGCCGGCCCCACATTTCTCATCCGTCCACGGTGCCAGACGTCAGCGCAGAGGTGATTTAAGGAGCTTTTAGGAATGCCTGTGCAACTTTTTTCCCCCTTGGTGAACTTATTATTTTACTTGATATGTGCTGCAAAAAATATTCTGTCAAAGGGGATTTTGTCTGATCATTTTTAGAATGGGTTTTAGATTTGGGTTTAGGATAATATAGTTTGTCCTCTCAGCCCCAAGAATTTACATTATAAACACAGTCCAAGACAAGCAAAACAATGGATTCTACCTCCATGGATTTTTTGGGCCAACAGCTATTCCTCCCATAATTACAATCAGTTATGGGTTTACAGGTCAAGCCAGTGAAGAATGTTAGAAACAATGACCTTCCAATCACTCCTACTTTAACTCCCATATCAAGTCAAAGGAATATTAGGGCTATGCTAAATTTGACCACACATTTAACATGAAGCCGTGTGGAATAACAACAGATAGGATTAACGGATGAAACCCGAGAAGTCCACCTCAGAACCAGTGGTCAGTCAGCACATATATCATCTTATACTGAGAAGGAAGCCGCATGTCGCAAGCTAAACTAATCTAAGGTTCTTTAAAACAGGAGGTGTTTTCCAAAAGAGTAAAGGTATCAATTATGAACTTTAAAAACCCTTTGGTCTTGATGGAGGAATGGTAATTGGTCAGCAAACACATATAAACTGAAGAATCCTGCACAAAAAGAAAAAACTTAATCTAACCTGGCTATAACTATGTATCTATATGCACACAAAACTTATTTATGAAGGCATGTGTGTAATATTTGAGACCAGAAACATGCCAAGAGAGTTTGTAAATAAATTGGAAATATATGTTTCTTTGTTTATCTTAAATGGATAGCACACTTCCTTGAGCTTTTGCCATTACTTTAGTTATAGTGTATGTTTCCAATTGGCCCAGACAGCTTTTGTGTGGAATTTAGGACATTTAAGCTAATACCAGAAGTTTCCAATGAGCTGACATCTTTACAATGACTAGAATATGGGCACCAAGGGGTTTGTGGTTTAAAGCAATAAAACACACTTCAAGGAACTCCAAGTGTCTTTTACAGCTGCCTTGTTTCCAAAGGCAATTCAGATGAACACATTAATTGTATAGTTTATTCACAATTTCTTTTATTTTATTTTGTGGTGGTATTTCTTTCCTTCTGGGCTTATAAGTGGTGCAAGCTCCTCACTCCCAAGGACCAGAGAGGCGTGGTTTAGATTTAGCTGGTATGGTCAATAGGGTAGCTATGGGTTAGCTCCGACTATTAAAAAGATAAGGGTTTACAGCTACATTGCCAAATGTTATTTATTTGCAGGGGTGGAAAAAGTACCCAGAAATTATACTTAAGTTAAAGTATGGGTAGTGTGTAAAAATCTCACTCAAGTTTTGAGTGAGTATCTAGTATAAAAATAAATTTAAGTAAATTCTCTTTTAAATGCAAGTATTAAAGGATTAAAAAGTAACAATTACACTCTTGAATTACCAGACATATACAATGCTGAAATTAAGGGACATAGGGGACTTTTTAAAAATGAGTTTATTGTTATTTTACATGATATCAGTTAAACATTCGTTTATGAGTTTTTACTCTTTACCATGCACAACAATTCCCGAAAATTGTTGGAATGTAATGCCGCAGGTAACTTGCTAAAATATTCAAAGTTTTATCTCTCAGGTCTGGAATACATCAAACTCTCAATTCTGGCATTTAAACACACTAATGCACAATAAATCATATTCGTTAAGCAAGATGCCAATAGCTATCATTAATGGCTAGCTAGCTGTGGCACTTCCTCACCTGCAGCAGTGATGTAATTAAATATACTGCACTTCAGCTGCTGTCTAATAGGGTGTCAGACAATGAGCAAGACTGGGTGTGGCAGATTCATTAACAATTGATATTGGTTTGATTGACTGTTTTAAATAAAAAACAGGGACTGATAGTTTGGCCAGAGAAAAACAAAGTTTGTAGTTGGACCTATGACATTTGTAACGAGTACTTTGAAGGTGTAAATTTAAAATTTCAAATCTGAAATGTAATTGAGTGAAAGTATAAGTATACAAACTTTAAAACACTCAAGTACAAATCCCGCAAAATAGTACTTAAGTATAGTAACAAGGTACAATGACCGAAGTACTTTCCACCCATGTTTATTTGACCATGAATTTACAGAAGATAGAGGCTGAGAGGCTGAAGAGGGAAGGTAAACTGGCACGCTGACATCCGGTTTGTGGACTACTAGCTTCATTTTCAATAGATCTGGGTTGTGTAATGGTATTTGGTGAAAGTTGGAATTGTACAAGCAGGAACAGTTTTCAGCCCTGTTGATTTGTAGTTGCTTTGAGATTATTCTCTCCTAGTGCAGTACTGTCGATAGGGAAGCCATGGCACTTCTTTCCATTCATCATTAGAAATGATTCTAAATGAAGATGAGATCAAATGCAATATGCATATTTTTAAATCAGGTAATATACGTACGTACAACCTCCAGAAGCGTAATCTCACTGTACAATTTGCTTTTTGAAGTTTTATTACTTTAAACCATAAACACCTTGGTGCCCCTACACCAGCCATTGTGAAGCCAGCAGGTTATGAGAAACCTCTGTAAGCATCTGAAATATGCTTCATCACACAAAAACTGTCTGGACCAAAGAAAGCATATGCTAAAACTGAAATAACATCAAATATTTCCAGACAGTAAGCTGTCCATTTAAGGGGAAAGGCTTCCGTGCAATTTCAAAATTAAACGAGAAAATCTGGATTTACTCAGCAGTTAAATCAGAAGAAAGTAAATGACTAGTTGATTCTGGCACAGTAGTTTTTCAAAGCTGTAGCCGAGAAAGTTATATTTGAATTTGACCATATGGCACTGTTAATCAGAGCAGAGCAAGCCCTGACACACAGGTATGCAGACAGTAGAATACTTACCCCTTGATTGTGGCTTTATGACTTCTGCTTAACCCCATGCATACTTCATCAAAATAGATATGAAATAAGCTCTCTGAGACTGAAGGCATTACTGAGCCATTCAACATCTAGAATAGGCCTATATGTTATTCAGTTTTATAATGCTTAGACTTATATTACAGAAGCTGAATATAGTGGCCTGGAATTACTGCATAAAATAAACTGGAAGATTTGTACCTCCATTACATTCTGTGTTTAACTGTTTAAAAAAAAAAAAAAAAATTTGGGTTTTAAATAATACCATTACCATAAAGAATTTGCAAAAATGCTACTTTATTTCAGTGCTATATTTTCATTTTTCATTTGTGCATAATTACATTTTATATTTTTATGCTGTTACAAGGTTATGCCACAATGGCTGCAGGACTGGCTTTGTTCAGTATGCTTGTACCCCAACCCAGCAAAGTAGGACGTGATTGGGGCAATACATTGGGAAAATGTTGCGCAACAAATACCTTGGCCAATAGTATCTTGATACTTTGTGATTCGAAACAAGTTGCCAGTATCATGCACACAACACACTTCATAGCATGAACTTCAATGACTGTCGTAATGACATTCAATATTTCTGCAATAATAACAAAAAGATCATCATCGGCCTAAGGTCATCCTCTTGCACAATCGATGCACTGACTATTTAGTGCATGCCCATTGCAAAAACAATAAAGACTTACGAAAAAATACGTGTAAATTGAACTGAAAACAGACAGATGCAACGCAGCTCGAAGATCTCCCATTAAAGCAACTCGTAGCGGATCACACCCAGGCTAAAAACAACACTTCCCATGATGCAACAGTATCGTATTTGCAGCAACAGCCCTTTGAAAACATTAAAATAAAGCTACATAGGCTATGCACCCGCTGCAATTAATTGACTTTTATAGCATCGTTATAGATAATTAGCATAATAGCATTTTAGTAATATTACATTTATTTGAATGTATCAGGTAAATACGCCGCAAAACCTGATGCCTGTTTTCTTTTTGAATTCCAACGCCCAAAATAGCACAGCCTATGTCACTAACTACACGCTGTAATTATACGTACTTCTTACATGGTACATGTCCTTTCTTCTCCTCCAAGACCCTAATTCGCTGGTTCTGTCCATCATACGACACCATGGCCCTTGTGTTCCGCCCTGAATTGTGATCATACTCCACCGATCTGCCTTCCCATTGCAGGGGAGCAAGACAAGGCTGAACCGGGGAGGCGACAGCCAAAGGGTGGCCCAGCGAAGGTACCACAACCAAAAGACTGTACATAACCGTGGGCAAAATAAAACGGTTCATTTCGATACGCTTGACGGTTTCAAACAAATGCATGAGGAAAAAAAATCTACCGAATTCGGCTTGCCAGTAAATGAGGCTATAAGGCTGGCAGAGAATAGAGGCAACTCCTTCCACCGAAGCTATCCCCGATTGTCTGAGTAGCAACGCTGCACAGCAGAGCAGCAGCGCCCGGAAAAACAATGACTTTCTGTGAAGCTGTTCAACACCGAAGTGCTGAATCACTCCTTCCTTTAATCCAAGGTCTTTTTTCACATGTGCCTGCAATCAACAATACATTTAACTTCACTGTTCCTATGTTCACATCTATTACAGTTGATTGGTATTTGCTTTGCTTTCCAAAATACACGTTTATAGGCTATGTTAGTATGAACAGCTATTGTTCTGCTAATAATTGCGCTGACAATCACGGCAATAGGCCTAATAATAATATCATAATACTGATATGAATACGCCCAATAATCGTTATTATTATTATTATTATTATTATTATTATTATTATTATTATTATTGTTGATGTCTATTTTGTATGATACATTTAGGCACAATTAAACATAAGACTGGAGTGAAGGCATACTTTAAAACATTTTAATTTATTCAAACGAGTGCCCTTCGTCAGGTTCTCTAATAAGAAAATTAATTTGTTTACTTGTTTACTTTCCCCACACAAAGTGACTAGAGATTGCTACAGAAGCCAGCATTGACCACGTAGGCGATTCAAATACATTCTACAGTGATGTTAAAAACGTATTAATTGCAGCCGAGTTCCAGTCGTATGTGTATTGCGCTACAATATTATCCAGATAATGTATTAAATAGATTAAGCTACTTTTCTTTTGTTACCGCTAATAGTCGTTTGACAATAAGAGAATGCCACAGAGTCAGCTTCGTTGCCTACTGTAGATTAAACCATGCAATAGGCTACCAAACCGATTTAAAACACTCTACAAAGATCGAGGGATGACAATGTGAAATACTGACTTAACTCGAGTAGATGAGATGCAGTGTCAGTGTGTAATATTGCCTAAGGGAGGCACCATGTGGGTGTGGGGTGAGGGATAGGGGCGTTTTCAGCGTTCATATTTCCTCCCCTTAAATTATGGTTGTAGACGCAGGGCTGACACATCGTTTGGGACAGGTACATGGACATTTTGGTGCGAGAGTAAAGCGCCCTGCAGTGTCAGCGCTAACCCGGACGATGAGAATTTAGTGAAGTGCGTTAAAAGATGAGGATGATGTCACTGAGACTGGAAAATAATAAATAATGCAGCCAAAAAATAAATGGAAAGAACCCGCGTCACTGGTGGTGTTGGTATTCGTCCCACGTTAAATCAAGTTTTATAATTTCCACGACTGCGTCCTGTAGCGCTCTTTACAGTCGGGCTTCCATTCACTGTGACTTCACCATCCTGTTGAGCAAGTGCTTGAGGAATTTATTGTGATAGCCATCCACCCAGAGGATCGTCCTTGGGTAAATGGTCCTGAACTTTCACTTTACCTATAAAAAGGAATTTCAAGTTGACTCTTGCAGGTGAATAGGCCTACTGGGATGGACATGTTCTCGATAGCAGCTGCCGTTCTGTGTCTGTGGATAGGTGCTGGGGTCGTGGTGTGCGGTGCCCCTTGTGAGCCGGTCAATATCCCAATGTGCAAGAATATGCCTTGGAACATAACCAGAATGCCCAATCACCTTCACCACAGCACGCAAGAGAATGCAATACTCGCGATCGAGCAATATGAAGAGCTGGTGGACATCAACTGTAGCCCTGTATTGCGTTTTTTCTTATGTGCAATGTACGCTCCAATCTGCACCCTCGAATTCCTCCACGACCCAATCAAACCTTGCAAGTCGGTTTGTAAGAGAGCTAGAGACGGCTGCGAACCCATCATGAGGCGCTATAACCACAGCTGGCCGGAAAGCCTGGCGTGCGATGACTTACCTGTGTATGATCGAGGGGTCTGCATCTCTCCAGAAGCCATCGTTACTGATTTACCCGAAGGTGAGTCCCGAACTTATCCACACCCCTTCTGACTGGTGCGCAATTGGAGCACTTGCTAATATAGCGAGACTATTTCTAGTTCAGAATAATAATGAATCTGGGTAGATTTTTATGCAAGAGCAGTCATTAGCAACAGTTACTGTGCGTGGTTGACAACAATTGCCACTGATGCTAAAAAAAATTTTTATTAAAAAAATTGTATTTTCTCTAGATACGAAGTGGGTTGATTTTTCAAGTGATGTTGTGCTAGAAAAACCACAACCATCAGATTGCAAAAGCTGGAATTCCGGTGAGTTTCCTGGTCACTCACTTTTTATCAAACACATTTTTAAACGATATAGTCGAATATTTTTGAGGGGGACAAACAAAAATATGAGCATTGAAATGGCTTTTAACAGATCGCTGCAGGTGCCGTAAAATAAAACCAACGCTTACAACATACATTGAAAAGAAGTACGACTATGGTAAGTTGTGTATTCTATGCTACACACAATCGACCTTTAAATATACAATCGTGTATTTTAGTACTTTGTGGTTTGTCATTTATTTAACGAATGCCTACTTCACTCCTGCAGTTATTCATGCAAAAGTTAAAGGTACAAGCCGGACTGGCTGCCAGGAGATAACCACAGTTGTGGAAGTGAGGGAAGCTTTCAAGTCTTCCAACCCGATCCCACGAGCACACGTTCCTTTAATCACCAATTCCTCGTGCTCGTGCCCGCAACTCCTACCTAATCAAGAGGTGATTATCATGTGCTATGAGTGGCGCTCAAGGTAAGTCATTTTAGACTGTGAATAGTATCAGTATTATAACAATATCATCACTTATGTTTAATACCACTGTAATACCATAAAGCCCTTTAGGCTTTCACACCGAGCTTATTTCAGTGATTCACACATGTTTGATATTATGATAAATGCAACAACTCATTAGGATGATTCTTTTTTTCATCTGGGATTTCACGATGTTCAAATGATGAACTGGCAACATTAAATAACATTCAACTGCCCGAAAGGGTTTGGTGTAAAATTATGTTCTCCTGCTGGTTTGGCCATGACCTTTTTGAACCATGTTAAAATAAATACAGGCACATACTTCCACTTGAACCTGCCTTCGTCACTTTAGGCTGATGCTGCTCGAGGGGTGTCTTGTGGAAAGATGGAAAGACCAACTGGTGAAGAGATACAAGGTAAGACTTGCTTTCCGAAAATGAGGCTCCAACTATGCACATACATGCCGTGTCATACATGAAGTGTTTAGTTTGTGGCATTTCACATGTAAGAATTTGCTACAACTGTTATGGCAATTGAGGCAAAGAGACAGTTACATGCATGTAGTTGTTCATGTGAAAACAGAAAAGTACATTTACAATTAATCTATTTTACAATTTTAAATATATTCAGTCATTTTGATTCAATGGCAATGCATTATTATAGATTCTAGTATGAGGTCTATATGAACAGCATGTCTGACAGATCTGACTCATTTTGGGGTTGAGACATTATTTGCGATATGCTGTGGATTGTCACGCCATAGCAATGTCATTACAAGCTGCATTAAAGGCAGTGTAAGCAGTTTACAATGGTCTATCTGATTGAAATTGACTGAACTAACAGCCAAACGTTTTGTCAGTTCATTTGGTAAATTGAACAGTTTGCCAACTAGAAAGCTCAGTCTATACAAGAATAACAGAATAACAGAATAATTATAAAATAAAACCATTACATTATACAATTTGGATAAAGTGCTTGAATTGCTCAATATTCTGTATAGATGTTTCTGTTACAGAGCCCATATTAGGATTTCAAAATAAATATGTATAATGAGAACACAGAATGTGAAATTCAATGTAATTTAAAATAATACTGGAATTTCTAGATGAGATAATAATTGTAATTCTGGAGTAGAAAAACAATATATTTAAAATAACCTAAATAACTTCCCAACAAAATGTGTAATAAAAACAATTATGTATCTATTATATTAATTTATGCAAACTAGTACAGTACCACTTACAGATAATAAAAAATGACTGGTAGCTCTTGCAAAGTCTAATTTCTCCAAAGCACTTCTTATGCTTCAGACCAGAAACCTCATGAAGATGGTTGAATGCAAGAATACAGTGAATGCAAGAATACGGTGTTGACTTCATTTGCCAAGCATATGGTTTCCATCATCACTTATGTTTCTTCTTTTGCACATTTACTGGTCAAATTAAGCTACGTAAGCACAAGAAAATGATTGAAGATTTTATTCAGATTCAATCTTGTTATATTTCTCCATTCACGAAGCCTCCTCATATTTAAGTTAGTCACCTGTTGCCTGGAATCTATTTGTGATATTATTTTAAGATACTATTTTACTGTTGCTGCAAATAAAATAAATCTAACTTGAGATATTTTTGCATTCATATCCCCGTGTATGTATATTTTATAGCATGACATCACATGTTTTAACCTCATAAATACAAATTAGGTTATTGATATTTATCCAATGAACCTACATCCCCCAATAGATGCATGTACACATGAATGTATGCACATTTGTCATAGTGCACCTCAAAGCTAGGGAAAGGAGGGGCTTGAAACCAAACAGTTTGCCAACATTTGGAACTTGTTAAAGCAATTTATAATGTTGCAGCACATGAGGATAGCCTTCAAATTGAACCCAGAGCGATTTTCTTGTCAAGTTTATATCGTGAAGTTACAATTTTAATAAATTGCTACCATCCCTATCTCTGAATGAGGTATGCCCAAAGCCCATACGAGATGGCAGCTATGACAGAAGAAGTGTGATGTAGCCTTGTAAACGTGACTTCCCCTATTCCCTGAAGCGCTGGGAGCAACGCCTGCAAGAACACCAGCAGAGGAGCCCCAGACTGAGCCCCAAGGGTTCCAGTGTGACCACAGGGAGCTCCAGGAAAACCACTAGAAGCAAGAACGCGCAGAGGGACGGCCGACAAAGGAAAGCTTAACCGTTCCCTCCCTCCCTTTCTAACTTCCTCCCTCCCATTTCCCTCTCCTCTGCCCTTGGAGTTTTTTTGCCTGGTGAGCCGGCATCTGACATCACAGCCAGCCACCACGTAGTTTTCCGATCCTATGTTAGCTCTTCCACAGGTAGTCCGTTGGGAATCCTTGGAAGATACCACAGAGCACAGCCCCTGGCAACAGGTTTGCACTACATTTGTATCTTGTGTGTCCCCAGTGTTACCAGGAAGACAATGTCCAGTCTCCCTCATCCCCCTCCGATCCCCATTGCATCTGGTTATGCTACAAATGTACGCTGTGTGTGCCGTGAATTAAGCCATTTAGTGCATTTTGTCATTTATTTTTATATTGTTTGTATGGATACAGAATTTTCATCTCCGCGACAACTGTGTTGTATACTTCAGACTGGCTTCTGTTGTTTTTCGGCATGTATGAAAACAAAATCATCTGAAAGATGGTTAAGTTTGACCCTTAGGAAATTGTGGTTTTGCAAAAGAGAGAATGACAAACATTGAAATACCCTGACGAGAGCTTTGAAATTCAAGACTTTGTATTAATGAAACGGATATCAAGAACTTAGCTTTGGATCTATTGCAACGATGTGAAAGTAGATCAATATTATCGCTTGCTAATATTATCTCCAGTGAGTGCAAATACTATGTTGACATGCACCTACAATTCAAATTGCAATGAGGATGGTAGACCGCTGCATATCCATTCTTTTTGGGGGGTTACTCTAGTGTATAAATTAGATTACAGAGAAAAAATTGGAATTGGAAATGTAAAAATGTGGAAATTTGTGCAGTTGAGAAAACTCGAGGAAAGCATACTTGATTTACCCAGCAACAATGTATCCAGAATGTAGAAATAATAAGATGTATAATAATATTTTTCATCATTTTAGTTTTTCAAAGATATGGACACTATGCATTTTGTTAATACTGAATAAAAAAGAAAGATTGTGGTCACAGGTGTCCAGCTCCATCAGAACATTATTTTTCCATTGCAGTTTGAATTAATGTGGTGTGCAATAATGAATTTGCAAATAATAAATTATGAATGAATGCTTTAGCTCCAACCCCATGCAAAGTCAACTACATTTGTTGGAACAGGGCCGAAATCTTCTTATGTTACTGTAACAACGGCTTACTGTCCTGCATCCTAAATTAAGTACAGGTATGACATTTGGCCAAAGTACATTCTATGTATTTTCCTGGCCATCTCACTTTCTCTTGCTAAACATTGTGTACTCATGTAATGGTTTTATATCTGTACTATTTTAACTGTGCACCATACAAAATGCCTATTACTATTGTTCAATAACCGGGTTAAGCCATTTTGTTTTCCTGCTGCTATGTTGTAAATGAAGTTGGTTGCAGTCATATTTTCACTTGTGAGAATTGAGCATGCTGTGGATAGTTTGACATTGTGTATACTAGCCTGTGTAGCCCCAGTGACAAAACGTTGTGAATAGTGTCCATATTCTCCACACAAATACTTTCAACAGGCAGCCCTGAACTGGTGTTGACACTACTTTCAGAGGAGGTGATATGCTAATGGTAATGCTAACCTTTCTTTGCATTTTGAATGCAGGACCCAGCCTCACACAAGATAGGCTCGCCGAGCGAGTATCTTAGACGTTTATTATTTCTGTGAGGTTGGGGTTAAAGGAATACAGATGTACAATTTTACAATCTTAGTTCTTGAATCTTGAAAAAAATCCATGTAAATGTCTCATCTTCCTTCTCTCATCTGCCTTGCAAATGAAACATTCAGGCTACAGTGCAGTCCACAAGCATTTGGACAATTTGTTTCATACATTTTTTGTTGTTTTGGCTCAATATTCCAGCACATTTGAAAATAAACAATGAGCTAATGTATAGACTGTCAGCTTTAATTTGAAAGTGTTCACATTTATATCAGTTGATTTGTGTAGGGATTATAGCCCGTTTATACATAGTCCCCCCCATTAGAAGGGACCAAAAGTAATTGGACAAATTAACTTAACCTTAAAGTTATCATATTTAGTACTTGGTCGCAAAACTCACAGACATCACCAGACTCTGGGTATCTTCCCTGGTGATGCTCTGCCAGGCATGTACTGCAACCATCTTCAGTGCCTGTTTGTTTTGTGGCTTTTTGCCTTCAGTCTTCAGCAAGTGAATGGCATGTTCAAGTGAATTCAGGTTGAGTGATTGACTTGGCCAGTCAAGAGCATTCCTCCTTTTGGCCCTGAAAAACCCCTTGTTTGCTTTAACAGCGTGATTCGCTTCATTGTCCTGCTGCAATTTAAAGTGCTGTTCATTGAGTAGGCATTTGGTTGGATCCGAGCAGATGTTTCTGTACACTTGAGATTTGATCCCGCCACTACCATCAGCTACCACATCATCAATTAAGTGAGCCAGTGGCAGCCATACTTGCCCAAGCCATAACACTACCACTACCATGTTTCACATATGAGGTGGTATGCCTTGGATCATGAGCAATTTCCTTCTCCACACTTTCCTCTTTTCTTCACTTTGGTACAGGTTAATACTCATCTAGGTAATTACTAATCTAGTAGTTCTGTCCTTGAGGCTTGCCAGTGCTTTGCAACTTGCAGTGAAAATGCTTGTGTTGTCTACTCTTTATTGTAGTCTTTCATGCATCTATACATACAGAGAGGGTTCTTGATCTATTTGAAAAAAGGTATTTCTTCACAATTTAAAGCATTTCTTTGGTCATCCATGGTCACCTAGGTTAGTTGCTATTGCTGAGCTCACCAGTGCGTTCTTGCTTCTTAACTAGGTACTAAACAGTTGATTTTGATGCATCCCAATGTTTTGACTGTGTCTCTGATTCACTTATTCAGATTTTTCAGAACCTACTTTGGTTCTCTTTTTGTGAGACAACAGCAAAACGAAATGCAAATGTCGTACCTACAATCAACTCTAAATCTTTTTCTCAGTTTCTTATGGATGAACTAATGATGCAACGACACACAGCTGGCCAAAGATAGTCTGCATTTTAACCTCATATTCATTGTTTAATTTCATGTGCTAGAGTACAGAGCCACAACAACAAAAATTGAGTCACTGTCTAAATACTTATACTGGACTGCATATGAAGCTACATGTGTTGTTTTGACTTTCACATGTTATTTTCCTGTATGAATGTCACCTACTTGTTTAGTTTAAGTCTTTGCTGATAATACGATTCTTCAATGGAACATGTCAGATTATTAATTATCTGACAAGTTCTGAATTATATTATTATTTTTCCTATACTTTTCTGAAGACACTTTTCTTCTCTTCCACACACTAAGTCAGACGCTACTCAGATGACATTGCATGACAACACTGACAAACGCCCAATAAGGCAGCATTGCTCTCCATTTACTACCCAATGCAATGAAACGCAGGAAACTAATGCAAAGGTGCTTCTACCCGTGATTCTACCCATGAATTGTTATGTGTAGGAATGCTAGATGAATACAAGTCTGTTGGTTTACAAATTATCATCCAAGCAGAGGTTACTGCTGAAGTGGACATACTGTTTTGGGATTTACTGATGATTGTAAAATGTTATGTCGAGTTTGACAAAAAATGGCTAGTGATAAGCATAGTGCTATGTTACTATGGCACATCCCTTATTATGTTGGTTCTTATCATTTTAAGCACAATTATTCATTTTAAAGCTGGCTTTATTGCATGCATACATGTTTTATAACAACTTGAACAAGACTGCTGGAACAGCTTATTTTTAAAGTTTGCCATATCATTTTTTACAGATCTTTTTTTTTAAAACATTGTATGTAATTTTCTGTTAAACCAAAGAATGACTAAAATGGTGCTTGCCGTTCTCCAAATTGTACAGAACCGGTTCATTTGTTAATGGTCAATGTTCCTCCTCTTGAAATAAAGTTAAACTATCATCATGATTTGCTGATGTCATCATGTCTTTTATTGAGAAATATTTTTATATTTCTTTCCATTCATGGTTATGATGTCAAACTGCAATGAATGTAATTGTAAATCATATTCATAAAATACAGTATTTCATATTTCATGTCTCTTTCTGAGATTACATTTTATCTTTAAATTATTTTGTTAAATATTTGGAGTGAGTTTTGAAATATTTTTAAAGAGATCCACAAATAATCTTTAAATGCTTAATAGTTGGCATTTATATAGCACCAAAGCACTCTACAATTGATGCTACTCATTCACCCATTCATACACACACTCACACACACACACCTGTCTGGCTCAGGGACACTTTGAAGCACCCAGGGCGGGATCGAACTGGCAACCCTTCGACTGCCAGACGACTGCTCTTACCACCGGAGCCAATGCTGCCCCTTTACTAATTTTACTAACACAGGTACTGCTATATTTCTCCTGCCATATGCAGGAACTTTCATGTTACACTTTTGGAATTTTGTACTTTTCTTCCTAAAATGAACCTTACATTGAACATTGAACACCAAGAAATATTCCCCTCCAAGGGGTGCCCATTCAGTACTGTATTATAACAAAATATATGTGATTAACAAATAAATTATGATTCAAGACTAACAATGATAGTACCAATGGAATATATGGAATGCTAAAACCTCTGAAAATACCACATTCTACTCCAGTTTTATTCTACTCACTTATACTGTGGGTGGTAGAGAAAGACATATAGCTGAAATAAATAATATTTAAATGTAAACTACATTAAATGTTAGCATTCAAAATATATTTTAAGGGTCTGCATACTAAAAGATCTCTGCCTCAGTAACATGTGGCAAGAATTACTGCAGCTTGAGTTGCTTGCAGATTCAGCCAGGTGAATTAATTTGGCAGTTGGTACCAGTAGATTGTGTTGGAACAGTTAGCTGGCTGTTAGGCTGTTTAAGAGGTTTACCAGCCACTGTTTGGCACACAGTTTTGGCACACAGGGGTTTGATTTGTTAAAGCTTCTGGTGCTTGGTTCGACAGTCTGCCATAAAGTGAATCTTTTGGTTCTGGGAATTGTTACTGGCTGAGATATTTGGTCTGGATTGGAACTCTGGAATGGACTACCTAACAACAATTCAATATGTGAAATTATATTTTTAAACACATTCGCACATACTATAATTTCACAAGTTTGTGTGTGTGTTAATGGTTCAAATGTTCAAAAAGTCATATTTGTGAATTTTTGAATGATTTTATCCCCTAATTGTTTGTATTTGATTACTTTACATGTGTGTGAACAATAAAGTATGCAATGGGGCATGAATGAAGTTGTCATGATGTTGGTTTGATTGAGATTCCATAAAGAAAACAATTCACAGTTGTAAAAAACTGTATCATGAGTCACTTTTATGATTGTTTTCCAAATTCAAATAAATATAATTAGGCTGGATTATGCACACAAATTAGCCAGTAGCTATGTTTCCCCAACCACACAAAATAGAATGTGCATTATGTAGCATATTAATTTCATTTTTATATACTGCATATAAAATGCATAAAAATATATAAAATCAACATACAATAACTTTGAGGGGTTTACCACTTTCATTGATGAATCATTGATAAGCACCAGAATTATTGTGTAATTCTGGAAAAATAGTGCTTTATCAATATAAATGTTAAAGACATATGAATTGAATTGGACTTCAATCAGCAATCAATAAGTACTATTAGCAATGTATTCGTATTGAATATCTACACTATGAAGTATTTTATCGTTGAAGTATCTAACTCCTAGTAAGGAGTATATAAGTGGTATGCCTTGCCAGTACTTGTAGTTTGTGACCTGCCATCCCAATTTTTCAACTTGTTCAGCTTTGTCAATGTTAAATATAATCAGCAACTGGCTTCAAGAAATGCCCACAAACTGCATGGCCACCAGGCAGACCCTGAGACTTAACACTTAACACACCCCTGAAGGATAAACTAACTGTCAGCAAGTCGTACAGTGTCCGACAGAATCATTACCAGTCTAAGTCAATGAAGCAGATTCCCATTGATGAATAAATGCAGTGTAATGTAAACCTAGTATAAATCAACTGCTTATACATTATTGATTAGATTGAGCCTCTGCAATCTGGCTGACTTGGTGATGTTATCGTCTACCAGTATCGAGGTTCCACAGATAATTGTACAGTAAATAACATTACATCATTCCCCGGCAAAACACGACTGTCATCCCACTCTTCAGCTTTGGGAGATTCTCACAGACAGCACCAATAAATATACAAGCATGTTATCATTTATTTTCTGAAACTTTCACCTTGAACCACACACGCAGCCTGCTGTTAAAAACTTTTAAAAACATAAACTTCTAAACTCTCTTTTTATTATTCATGAATATATTCTAAGATATGAATGCTTTTCTGTAGACATAGGTTAACACACAGACAGCTCACCTTAATTGAAAGTGCAAATAATTAAATATCATGAAAAGTCACTAGCTGATTTTAGTCCCACAAATGCATTTATGAATAAAAAATACAGTAACATGATTTATGAGACAAATGCTGCTCAAACTATGTCACAGTCAGTTATATAGTGTATGTCACTGCAACACGCTTAAGAATTGAATACGTTCATATTAAAATGTAAATAAAAGTAATCTGTTGAATTTTTAATTGAATTTATTTATGTCATGTAGCATTCCCTATAGCCACTTGAAGTAACTGCTTTAAAAGACAACCCTTTATCTAAAATTCAAACACTGCAGTCAAATCAATATGACTGCTTCATTCAAACCCAGCAGAATACTTCATGATCAAGCTATTGGACCCATAATTGAGGAATCCAAAGACTGAATAATGTGTGACGATAGCTGGGCGCTATCTATTGGCTCGCTGTGACGTCATTGCAAAAGTCTGATTACTTTCATGGAGGCTGCTGTCAGATGATCTACAGCTTAGTTCGGTGTTGCTTTCTCTGTGCAGACAAGAGTCCAGCACATTTATGGCATAGTTTACCATGTCTCTTCCATCTTTTCTGCTTGTTATACAATAACTAAGGCATGTGGGTAACCTCTCGCAATCCCCACACCTTGTGCCGTGTGACCTGTACGGGGGAGTAAAATAGTTATGCAGGCAGTAGAACCCATATGTCAGCTGCTATGTAGTAAGAATGTCTAAGAATGGGTGAAATAATACAAATGAAAAAGAATATCACAGACATGATACTGTAATGTTCAATGGCCTTTATTAGCTGGATGGCCTTTATTTAACTAGAACGCAGGTCAAAGATGTTATATTATTCTAATGCCTAGCACTACTTTGAGAAAATATCAGTCACTTTCAAATTAAGCAGAGGTTTGTAATTACATCACAACTTTTATTTATACAGGGTAGGTTTGCAGCAAGGCCCTGTTAATGCCCCACCAAGTAGCCTAATCTGCATGTCTTTTTATTCATACCCAGAGGAAACCCACACAGGCACTGGGAGAACACACAGAAAGGCCCAGGTCGGGATTCGAACCCAGGACCATCTTGCCGTGAGGCGGTAGTGCTGCCCACTGCACGACCGTGCCACCCTAAAGTAATGGATTGTGTCTTCTCCTGTCCTTACACATTATGCAGTCTTTAGATTCTTCATTTATGATTGATATAGCTTAATAACATTTCAAATTAAGCATTCATTTCAATTTGACAGTTCTTGCAGACTGCGGTGTTTGAACTCCAGAGCAATGGTGTATGCTATTGCTATTACCCGAATATAAAATCCAATGTGAAGATACAGGAGGAGAAACTCGAGGTAAGAAGCTGAGTGACTGAGAGTCTGCTTTAATGATCCTCAAGTCTGGAGCCTTTGCAACATTTAGTGCACCTCATTAACACATGAGATGACTGCCTGAGGGATGCCAACAATCTCTTTACTCTGAGAGATCAAGGTATCAGGGAACTTTAAAAATCTCCAGTGACTGTCCGTGACTACTTCATATTCTTAACATTCTTAAAATGTTTGCCTAGGTATTTTCTTTCATGTAAATTCATTTAAATTATATTAACTTGCAAGAATTTTGAATTTTTTGTAATCTGTCTTTGTTAATTGTGAATATGTCTATTAATATATACCTGGTGAATCTGTCAGTAAGCCTAATTATTTACATAAAGCTCCACTTGAATGAATAAATCCTTGCAATTATTATGTAAATTGAGAACCACAGAATTCAAATGCCTCTTTATCTTTTAAGGTGTATGATAAAGTGCATAGGAAGTTTTTCAAGTGATGTTTGATGTAACTACAACTGATAAATTTTATACTTTCACATTTTATGGTATGAAGCCAAGATGAACTTCATTGGCATACAATCATACAATCGCATACATAATCAGGACTAAATTATGAGTCCCGGTAGATCTGGTTGGTCAAAGCATTTGTCAGAATAGGGCACATTTTAGAGAACAGAAATACTAAGATCCAGGCCAAAGTTTGATAACTGAAATGTGGAAACTGATTCATGTTCCTAAGGAATTACTCCCACTGTACATAGTATCAGTATATCACCTTGCTTTGGGTCGGTGGCATTTACTTAATTACATTCATTTTCAGAAACGGAGTCGTTTGACAAATTGTATATTAGAGTCTTTGGCGCCCTCTATGATTAGAAAGAATAAAATTACAGTTCCATACTATTGTTTAAACCAACACGTTTCTAAATGCGGAAGTGCGTAATGATCGATTGCACAAAATATTACATCAAAAAATATTTTGGTAGACAATACTAGTACATTGTAAAATTGACGTATACAAAAGTGAATTCACTTCACATTACAAAGGCAAAACGACTACAAGAGATCAGACTTCCATTTGTTTGCAGATGAAAATGCTTAGCTAATATAAATGACTAATCTCCAGAATTGTCATGTACATGGTTACAAAAGCATAGAGTGATAAAAGTGGGGTCTTCTGTGACGGAAATGATCTTGCCCAAAATGCTGTTGAACGCCCACCCGTGCCACGTGATTCAGCCTACTCGGTCATATGATGAACAGGACAGAAAGGAAGACTTAGCTTTTGCCATTCGCAAGTATGTCTGAAAATGAAGGAGAAGATGTGCATAGTTCAGAACTCTTCTTGGGAATCAGTTTGCCCGAAACCGAAGAGGTAATTCATAATATCACAATATTAAGAAATATATCGGCTTTATTTTTCTGCGGCAGTCTTAAAAGTGAAAACGGATTTGTGGTCGACTTCAATGCAGTCAATAGTCTTAAAATGGATAATTTAAGTATAGGGGTTCTGAGTTTTTTTATGAAGCAATACACCCAGACGACTAGTCACTGTCATTTTAGCGTTATGCGTGGTGCATGGGTCAGACTAGCAATTAGCGGCGCGGCTCAAATTTAATTATTTAGCTGGAAAAAGTTACTTAAGTGGGAAGCAGGAAATGATGCATGATGCATTCTCGAGACAACAACGCAGCCAATTAACAATGCATTAACTGGGTGACTCGGATCGTCCACGCCCATTTTGAAGAACGGAATAATAGCCGCTTGCATTGATTGCATATTGAATGTATAGAACTTTCTGTTTCTATTTGGAATAAGTAAAGATAAAAAAACAGAATACAAACGAAAAACAGGGCAATGCATTCAGAAGTACAGTGATAAACATAATCTTAGCGTAAGCTGCATTGAACATTGTTTTTTTAATCACATCACTTAGTGCAGCAAGTTCAGTTTCTATGAATGCTGTGAATATCTATTGTCTTAAAAGCTTGTTTAAAAGAATATCTGTTTAAACAGCAGATAGTATATAATATACGTTTCAGATGAATGTAGATAGAATTTAACGCAAATAAATTGCAGTGCACACAGGAAATCTGTTTCTGCAAGCCGGTGGGAATTGAAGTGAAAACCCAAGCTTATTGAGTTACTCCTGAAATTTCTCTCCCAGGTTTAAACACAACAGTCACTGGCTCGAACAAACCTGTTGCAGTGCTTCTCTGTATCAAATGCAATGGTTTTCTTACTGGTGTCGACATAAATCCCTACCCCTTCCTAGAGGAAAGTTCTGCTTTTTAAAAATGGCTGGGAAACCTTCTGGGTTGCAGGACTCTATGACAGTAATTGAGTATTGAGTGTTGTAGTGCATGCCAGTGTAGCGGGGTTAGCTCGGCTAGTTCGCTTGTAAGCACGGTTAAGTGCAGTGAAAATGAACGCTCTTAGCAGTTACTGCGACAATGCTGCCTGATGACATAATCCTGAAATTCAAAAGAATGTAGCTGCCCGCTAGAGGCAATTTCATCTTTGCCTCGTAACGCGTTTGTCCAACAATTATTTGGGCGAGTGAGAGGCTGGGGTTCAAATCCCACCTTGGACTCAGGCAAAAATCTTTCTCTCGTTACACCTGCATATCTCCAAACATTTATATTTCCTTTTTTTCAGTTGGACGACCAGGAGTTTGACATTCCTCAAGTAGAGACAGCACCCACCCTGGAGAGCATTTTAAATGAGGTATGGTTCATGCAGCTGAGAGCTTCCTCTCTGTTACTACAGATATAGCCAGGCATCTGTTTGCACCAGTGAACAGCCTTGTGTCTGTGTCCATATGCAGGACTCTTTCATGGAGATGGAGTCCAACCCCTTCTTACCTGATGACTTTGCACTCTCCACACTGGAGGCAGGAGAGTTGGGTGGAGGTGACTTGCAGCCCCAGCAGGAGGAGGTGGAGGTGTCTGAGGTGGAGGTGGAAACAACGTGTGCCCCAGAATACCAATGGTACCTCAACAGCTCATCTGAAAAGTGGTTGCAGAACTTTTGCATCCCATGATAACTTGAAATTAATGAAATAATTTGGTTATGCGAAGGATGTGCAAAGCAATATAGTGGTTACTATATTTTAGCTTCATTTCTTAAGTTTAAAGCTTCTGAAAAACATCATCATGTGGTCTAAACCAGCATACGTGTATTCAGCTAAATAGATAAGCTGGCCTATGTGCTCTAACTGGTGACAAAGAAAACCTCCAGACACTCTGGCCCTGCAGGAATGGAGTTGCCCACTTGCCCACCCTTGCTTTATGACCATATTAATTTTGCACTGGTGCTTTCAAATTAAATTCAATCGGTGTATGCCTGTGGCTTGTTTCAAGAAAAAGATCACTGAATGTTTAAAGGTTTGTGTGCATTCTCATTTTGTTCCATCAAGGATCAAAGATCCTCCTCTTCCTGCAGTTGAGCAGGATGGTGTTTTGCATTGTCTCACTCTGAAAGGCGTCTCTGCCCAGGTCCTCTCTGCTGTGGTAAGACATTTCTTACGCATCTCTCTGAGGAAAAACATTGGGTGTGAGCATATAATATCAGATTAATTCAAGTGATTTTTTCATTGAAGAAACATGAACTGTTGGTGTTGGTTTTCTGTTTGAACTTAATGCATTATCTTCCTGATTGGTTCATTTGATCCATGTGGCATTTAGGACAGATTTATTTTTTCATTAGGGAATGCCACACCAAATGTTTCCTCTTCTCATCTGCTGTACAGTATTTGCATCCATAATTTGTTTGCGTATGAACATGTGAACACCATTTGCTGGCTGTCATTGAACACAAACATTTTTACAAAAGGGCTTATTCACTGTGTTTTCATACAGGGCCGAGTTGAAGGTGGAGGCCCAACTGCAATGGTAAGTCCGGATGTTTTTTTTCCCCAGGCACCCATTGATGTTTTATATTAAAAAAAGAACTTAGATTGGCCACAGATTTGACACCTGGCTGCTTGGTGTTTGCTTGTTGCATCAGGGGGTCCAAAAGTCTGAGACCACCAGTGAAAATGCTTCTATTTTGCATTCTTAGCTAATTTAATACAAACTTTTTCATGACAACTTAAAGTGCCAAAGAGCATCTTGTGATGTTACTGAATACTTTGCTTTTGTCTTCAAGTGCCCCCATAAATGTTCAATGGGGTTGAGGTCTGTATGTGTGTGTGTGTGTGTGTGTATATATATATATATATATATATATATATATATATATATTATATATTATATATTATATATTATATATATATACATACATATATATATATATATATATATATACACACATTACATTTTAGTAATTTGGCAGAATATTTAAAAACTGAATCAAATCAATATTTTTTGTGACCACCATCACTTCTCTGAGATAGCCAACGCTGTCTTGCAGTTCTATAAGACAATCAGCAGGGAGGTTGTTCCAAGCATGTTGGAGAACTTGCCACAGTTCTTCTGCAGACATTGGTTGGCTCCTTGCTTCTGATCTCAGACGGCCTTGATCAAGTTTTGCATGTAAAAAGTAGTCAATTGCTTACAGTAATATGTTTTTTTTTGAAATACAAAAATGTCTCAGTAAAATAAAATCTTTTGGAAAATGAATATTTGGAAATCTCAAATGTGTTCTATACACACAAAAAAAGACAAATATATAAAAAAGTATAGGGTGCCTAAGACTTCTGCACAGTACTGTGTGTGTGTATATGTATATGTAAATGTGTGTATATATATATATATATATATATATATATATATATATATATATATATATATATATATATAGTAATCATGTTCTTACTTCCATTCAATCTAGATCTAATGTTCCTCTTCTTTCCCTCTGTGGATATCACAGATTAAATTAAATGCGTCATTTCCCTTGTTTCTTTCTCTAGAAAATCTTTGGAAAAGCTGTCTTACAATTGCCATTTGAAGTTCATTAAAATGTCCTGAAAAGACATTTGCAAAAATAAATGTCTAGCTGGTCTAAGCATGCACTATATAATGTTGGGGAATGTCTTTTGCAGAGTATCAAGGTGGTACATGCTTGATTTATAGATTCTTATATACCTGTGGGCTAATGTTTGGATTTATTTTTTAAAATCTCCGACTTAAAAAATAGGAGATTTAAAAAATGTTCGTAAAGATTGGCTGGTCAGCATATCCATCCTATTACATGTGAGGTGTTTTCAGGGTAGCTGAGTGAGAATGTCTTGGCAGTTCTTGAGTCTGAGGTATATCTGTTCATCAGAAAGCCTGTACTTGAAATACATAATGTTTCTTGGATGTCTCTCTGTTCTAGGCTGTCTGTGGCATTATAGCAATAGGAACATCAACTGGCCAGCTGCTCATATTTGGTAAGAAAGTGCTTGTTTTGCTGACTTGGCTGGTCTATTCTCTGCATCACAAAGGTTACCAGTCATTAGCTGCATTTAAGTTAATGATTACACACTGTCATCCTAAAGCCACAGTGCTCGAGTCATTGCCTGTGGACTGTTCTCAGATCTGTGGTAGGTTTGACCGTTCTTCTTATCAGCCTGTCACATTGCATGCTTACGGCCTCCTCTTGTCACCAGACCCCAGTCAGGTTCTGAAGCTTTGTCTGGGGAGCCAGGCCTTGGGGGCCCAGCACGGGTCCATAACTGCTCTCAGCTTCAACCGCGACGGCACTCGCATCCTCTGCGGATTTTCCATGGGACCGGTAACCCACACTGCCCTACTTCCAGAAACATTAAATGGAAATGATGATAATATAACAACTTATATAACATAAGTGCGCATATTTGTTTATGAAACTTGCCTTTCAAAGGAGTTACTTTCAGCCTAAAGTGCTTGGAAAAAAATACATTCCATATTAAAAAACACTTTTTACTAAACAATTCCAAGAAGACAAAGTAAAATTATATAGGCAAAATCCTCTAACAATCAAATTAAAAATACTAAAAGGATAAGGAATAAACCATAAAAGCAGTTATATGAATAACTACAGTGATTTCCTCTATTGCATATTTGTCACACCGAATGGTTTCTGATCTTTAGACAGTGTGTTATATTAGATAAAGGGAACCAGAGTAAGCACAAAACACATTTTGTTTAATGAAAAAAGTTATCAAACACTCATATCACCCCTGTAAAAAGATAATTAATAAGTGTTTACGCTAGCACCACCTTCAGCAGAAGCAATGGCACCAAATTCTTTCGATAGTTTCATATCAGTCTTTCACATCACTGGGAACAAATTTTATCCCACTCTTATTTGCAGAACTGCTTTTATTCACAAATTGCTAGATGTTTGAGCATGAACTACTTGTTTCAGGTCCTCCAGACAAACCATTCAAAAACAAACATGCAGGGAAATCAGAAAGAGGAAAAGTGCTTTTTTTACGGCACTGTACACGTAATATCCATGTAATTCTGTTCAATAAACAGATTTCTGAATTTACACATATGCAGTTTATTGTAGTTATTCTCTGTAACCCATTTGTAGCGATACATGATGCACACAGTTGATGTAAATGGAGTTCTGTAGGTATGTGAGAGGGTTTCCTCCAATATGAACTATGTGTGCTCTTCTACATGAGTGTCACTGTCCAGTCCAATTAGTGACTGACCAGCAATGTGTTCCATGCTTGTTTCATCCATAGATTCTTCAGTGGGATGTTGAATCAGGAAAACTGCTTCGCACAATTACCATTGTTCCAGCAGGCACTGCAGTAATCACTGTTAAGGTAGGATTCATTGTGGATGGAACTGGAGTCGATTGAAATGGGAACTGGGCTTTCACTTTAAAATAGTATCACCTCAATCTCATAGTTTTTACATATTGCTGTGGTATTTCAACACATACTCTTACATTTGTCCATTCATGATATTGGGTGTAATGGTCATCTTTAATTTGCACATTTCAATGAATCCCAGTTTAAAGCAGCTATAAAATGGCTGTGAAACGGGTAACAGGTTATAAATCATAACAATACTTTTAAATTCCATAAAACAAGAAATAAATCAGCAATTAGCAGCAATTGTGGAAAAATAAAATCCTTTGACTTGACTCATTATTTCTAAAGCTAATAAAATTACTGACAAAGATGTACTTGAATGAAAAAAACCTATCCAATTATTAGATTTGCAGTGTCAGTTCTAAATGCAGAACAATGACAGCTGGTGCACTATCACACCTTGGCTGATTAAAACTTTTGGTCTGCTGAGTGTACAGAAAGTGGATGTGTGCTAACAGTTTTAAGATCCATGACTGGTTGGTTCTCGATCACTTGTTTCCAGTTTACAGATGACCCCACAGTTGCTGTGTGCAATGACAGTAGCGGCTCTGTGTTTGAGCTTCAGTTCAAGTGAGTGTCATCGTCATCTGTCTCTCCTGTCTTCAACCATGTCTCACTAACAATGAAAGGTCACAATGTCCTCATCGCTATGTGCAGGTAGATGCCTAGAACTCTTGAGTTCTCTTCTCTCTTGCCTTTTTGAGAAGACCACATAATGTTCTTGTGGTACCTTGCCAATTTCAACCAGTCTTGGGGTTTATGACTTAAATAGTATCTGCATATACAAAAATAAGAAAATATGATCATGAGAACAGGTCATTAAGCCTGTCTAGGCTCTTCATTTGCCTACTATCTAGAAAGTAGTCTGGAAATTCCCAAGGTTTCTGCCCTGACTTCATGGCTGGGCAAGCTGTTCCATGCATTTCCTCACATCAGTGTGGAATTGTCCTTTCATTTCCATATATAGCCTGATGACAAATGTTATTAATTGCTTTTAATTGAAATACTACAAACCAATCATCTCCAATCTTTTGATTATCTTTTTTAAAATAATTAAGGCCCTGATATATGAAGACCCTTCACTAAAACCTTTTAACACACGCAAAACCAATGATTGGTGCAAAACAATTACTGTGACCAATCTTTGGTCATGTTATTGGTTTTGTGCACATTAAAAGATTCTGAAGGCGCACATTCGATCGATGGGTGCCCTGCATGGCAGCCTTCCACCGTCAGTGTGTGAGTGTGAGTGTGAATGGGTGAATGAGAGGCATTCATTGTAAAGCGCCTTGAGAAAAAGAGCTAGATAAATGCAGTCCATTTAAAGGTCTCAACAAATCAAGTGCCTAGTTGTCTTCATACTGTAACTCTTGCATGCCATATCTCATTTAGTCCTTCTTTGCACTTTTTCAGGAGCTTCTGTGTGTTTTTTGTATACAGTGGTGCTTTTATTTAGAATTTTTAACCGTCAATGGTGACCTCTCTGTTCACTTCACTCAGGAGATCCCTGGGAGCGAAGGCGTGGGACTCGCGCTGTTTGTTCAACAGCGAGAAGGGGGCAGTGCGCTGTGTGGAGCCCCTGCAGCTCAGCGAGGAGCTCTCCGGACACCCCGCTGCTCAGCTCCTGCTGCTGGCCATGGTGTCACAGCGTAAGGTGGGAGTCTTTACTGGTAGCTAGTCTCACTGATCCAATCGATGGATTAATTTGCAGTTGACACACCGTTTGTCGTTCACCTCTCCTCAGCTCCTGGTTGTCTGTCAGAGACCGGAGGCTAGGGTGATCCATGCTTCCCCTCTGGTCAAGGTTAGTGTCCAAGCGCCAATTCTGCTGTCACTGAAAAGTGCTGAAATGCAGCATCTTAAAATTATAGAAATATGTCTGTAATAAAAGTGTATTAGTCCTACTTCCTGTTTTCATAATAGAACAATGCCAGCAAAACATTGGCAATAATATTATGTAGATAACCTTGTGCTAATAATTTTTCCGTTTTTATCTGTTAAGTATGGCGCTATTTCCAGAAGATGTATTGACATACATTTAAAACGGTTAAGAGCAGCAGTACTGAGGAAGACTCTATGTTACACTTATATAGTATATTATGTATAGTTATCAACAGTGTAAGAAGTGCTAGAATCAACGCCGAATAGAAAACAGACCGAATACTACAGTGCTACAACTGAGGTCTGGATGCAAGTTCAGCATTTGTTTCGTATCATGACCTTAAATTGGTTGTCAACATTTTCTACCAATGTTTTGGCAGTCTGTTATTGTCATTTTACTCTTTCTTTGGGTGGCTTTTGCTTTTTTGTCTGTCAGTTTAACCCGTTTATGTTCAAAGTAGCTTCATTGTCAGACATTATACACCGATGGATTTGTGTTTTATGGTTTGTACCATTACCTGTCCATCAATTGTGTGAGGAAATTTGGAGTGTGTTTTCTGAACTCATAGGATAAGGCATTGCTTAGAGCGCTGACAGTTGTGTGTTTGCACTTCGCAGGTCCATGGCGACTGTGTTCCCAGCCTTTCCTGGCACTTCCTGCGGATAGGGGGGTCTGCTGATCCCGCTGTGGCTTTCTGCCAGGGATCCTGCTTGTGTCTCTACCATGTGAGCAGAATTTCTGAATAGTACCATGCATGTATCCTTCTCATTTAATATTTTACACTTGGGCTAAAAAAAAGTCTCCATCTCACTATTGTAGGCACCTGATTTTAAAATGGTTAAATACTGTGTGTACATTGAGGTAAATCATTGCATTTGTTTTCAACTGCAGGTCAAATTTGGAAGTGAAAGTATCTCTGTAGAGAAATTAAAAGAATTCAATTTCCAGTTTGAAATAATAAACACCAAGGTAAGTGGAAACCCACTTGGGATAAATGCTGAGAACTGTGCAAAGATTACAGTATTGGCACCCCTGACACAAACAATTTAAATAAATTATTTAAAAAATCAATACATTCTGGAGCCACCTGTATCTGGAGAAAGACTTTAGAGATTTTATCCACTTATTGATTCTATACATGGTCAATCAATTCAATAAAAAGTAATGGGGTAAAAATCATGAACAGAAGTCTACAGTGAAGCTGTTATTACTTTCAATACAATGACTTTCAGTATAAACAGTCAAAATGTGTATAGGTTTGTATGTATTGTATATATGTGCGTGTTTATGTTTGTGTGTGTGTTACCAGTGTGTGTGTGTGTGTGTTACCAATGTGTGTGTTTGTGTGCCCATGCTTCAGTAAAGTTTAAAAAAATACCTGCATTTAAAAGTTGAAATACTTGTGAATACGATATGTTTTAGTGGCTGCGGCCCAGAACCTTGCTGTTGGTAGATGCTGCCGAGCAGATTCATGCAGTGGACAGGGACAGTGGGGAGCAGCTGCAGGAGTTGGAGCTGGAGAGTATGGCCCTGGTCAGCACCTCTGCCCCCTACCCAACCAACCAGGCCTCAGAAGAAAACACCACCGCAAAACCGGTATGTTAGCCAATGGGCAAAATATTCACACAGTCTGATTATTGGGTTTAACATTTCAAACCTCTCTCTGTTTTCCAAAAATGATGGATACCTAGATTAATATAATAGAAGATAAAGATCTGAATTTAATTTGAACTTTAACTGGATATTTAATAAGAACAGCTTTATTTGAGCTGTTATTGCAGCAATCGCCTCACTCATAGAGTCTTATTCTCAAGCATTCTCTTATTATCTTATTTTTATATTCAGAATAAAAATGCCAGCTTTTCATGGTTGTGTTGTTTTCAGAGGGAATACAAGAAGCTTACCTACCAGTCAGTGTGTGCACATGGAGGTCAGGTTACCCTTCTGGGGACGAAGGTGATTTCTCTTCATCTTAGCCATGAAAATTTGCGAAATTGATCATAGCATTAAGTGTCCGTAGACAGACTTGAGCTGTGAGTTATTCACATGAATACTTACTCCACCTTCTCTTATATCGTCTTAACTTTTCAGTCCGTGCAGCGGGTCACTTTGAAAACATGGGAAGAGGTAAGAATTTCAGTAGCTCCAGGAAAGATTAATGGATGTCCTGTAGATCCTCTCATTTCCGCTCATTTCTAATTTCTGTAGCCTCTATTAATTTGTGATCCTCAGAGGCTGGACTGCCTGGTGGAACTGGGGCGTTACATGGAGGCGCTGGCTCTTGCTTGGAAGTTCTTTGACCGGAGTGCCAAAGCAGTTGTGGGTAGGTAAACACTGGCAACCTGGTGGACCCTAGGTGTCTGCAGTATCTGTGTCTATATTCGGATAGAAACCCAGATGTGGGAGGAGCATTCACTAGAAGTTGGGTAAATCACATTTAGGCTAGAAAACTGGAACTTTCTACTGTGATTTAAGCTCGAAAACTTGATAATCACTACGAATCTGAGTTCATTAAAATTGTTTAATATTGTTGCCATGTTGTAAGCACTAGTCGTTAGCAGTGTGTTGTATTTCTTTAAATTCCTGCCTTTAAAGTTTAAACAGAAATGAATATAGATTTTGTTTTCTGATGTGTAAGGTCTTCCTGGGGACATTCAAATGCGGAAAGAAAAGGTTGCTAATAAGGTAAATGCATTTTTGTTTTTCTCATAATATGCCTCTAAATTTGAATGTCTTATCAACGCTTTATTGCTGTGATTGTGCTGTCAAATAATTATGTTACTAATAATGAATAACTGACCATTATGAAATATTAAGTCTTGCATTTCTAAGATAGTAACGTTTTAAATGTACTATTCTATATTCTAATATGTTCAAGTGCTGTATTTGATTCCTCAGATGACAAAACTGCTGTTGGCCTATGTGGAATTGTCACTGAGAAGGTGTCCTGAGCAAGGAAAACTTCAGGTCATGGAGGAGCACTTCCAGGTGCATCTTGGGAAACCATTCACTGGCTTTGTATACATGCCAATAACATGAGATGACTTTAGGTCATTTTTATATATTTTTAAGTCCAGATATTGTCAGTGTTACATTCAGATGTAAAGTCAGTATCTTGCTGGGAGACTTCCCTTATTTTTCCATCAGTATGTAGCTATCAGTGCAAATCTCTTTAAAGATACTTCCTTACTCCTTACTTCCTACTTTAAATATTGTCTGATCCTGCTATAGAAATCAGATTGTTGGATTGAGTGGGATTGGAAGTTTAAATGTTATGCGCAATTGCAACTTGAAAATGATATTACAAAATACATGTAAAAAATGATGTTAAAATTTTGTCAGGAATAATGATATTGTGGTACAAACTGAATATGGAGTTGCTATGTTAGAGACAGTCAAAGTCTTGTATAGACTTTAAGATGTGCTTTAAATCAATTGGAAAAATATTTGTTGTTTTCATGTGAACCAGTTTTATAAATGCCTGTGCTGAGTTTAGACTGTTTAAAATCGTTTTCTCTTTTTAAGCAAAATAATTCAGTTTTTTTTCTCTTCAGAAAACAATCCCCCTTTGTGTTACTTGCTGCATCAAGTTCAACAAAACGTGAGTATTAAGCATAAATGATCATGGAACATTTTGTGTGGGATGCACCAAGTAAATTTATGTATCACTTTGCTTGTTGAGAAGCTGTAACTATACTGCTTGGGAGTTTGATGCATGCCAGAGGGGGAATGTACAGTGGGAGCAATAATTATTTGATCCCTTGCTGATTTTGTAGGTTTGCCCACTTACAAAGAATGGAACTGTGTAGAATTTTAATCATAGGTACATTTTAACATTGAGAGACAGAAGATCACACAATAATCCACAATAACAACATCATATACATTTTATAAATGTAATATCTTATTTTCACATGAAATAAGTATTTGATCCATAGAACAATAGGACTTAATACTTGGTGGAGAAACCTTTGTTGGCAAGCACAGAGGTCAGATGTTTGTTGTAGTTTTTCACCAGGTTTGCACAGATCTTGGGAGGGATTTTGGTCCACTCCTCTTTGCAGATCCTCTCCAAATCCTTAAGGTTCCGAGGCTGTCGCTTGGCAACTCGAAGCTTCAGCTCCCTCCACAGATTTTCAATTGGATTTAGGTCGGGAGACTGGCTAGGCCACTCCAGGACCTTAATTGAGCTTTTTGAGCCACTCCTTTGTTGCCGAGGCCGTATGTTTTGGGTCATTGTCATGTTGGAAGACCCATCCACGACCCATTTTCAGTGCTCTCACTGAGGGAAGGAGGTTGTCGCCCAAGATTTCCTGGTACATGGCTCCATTCATCCTCCCCTCGATACGGTGAAGTCGTCCTGTCCCCTTAGCTGAGAAACACCCTGTTAAATAGAGTGTTGAGGGTCTTTTAGGTTGGCACAAAAGATAGCAGTGAGGAAGATATGATGTTTTCTTGGAATTTATTTTTCCACCACCAGGTGTTGAGGCATCCAAAATGAAAGAAATGCAGAAAAATGACAAAGGAAATAAAGGAAAATAATAGAAAAAAAATGTTTATATAAAGCTATGGCTACATCAGCCAAACAAAAGTACTTGAATAAAGTCAGACTTCAATAATAATAAGAACCATGATGATGATAATTAGACCATACCTCACAACTGAGGGATAAGGAGGACCTAGGCATTGGTTCCTTCCCCATAGAGATCTCCAAACAAATGAAATGCCTTCCTTTTTAACAGGTAGACATGACCACCCCAAATTGGCACACACCATGACATTCCATAAACACAGGGGTGTTTACATATCACAACACATATGTATTAAACAGCATTTAAAAAGGTACCTATTACACAAACACTACACCAGGCCTTTAAGTTTACAACAGTACATGGACACATGCCATTAAACTCACAGTAAGTGTTACACAACACATAATTGATTTTACGAAGACGTAAATGCGCCGATCGCGAACGTACCCAACCATATAGATGTCTCAGGACGGGAGCGCGCTTCCCTAGAAGCACCAGGAAGAGAGCCAGCTGATATGGCGGTAAGAAGTTATGTCTCTAAATCACTGCATTTAACCAAGCACTGTACATTAAATAAATATCTTATGCTCACAGGCCCATACCTTTTGGTTAACATGTAATTTTATCAGAGCACAACCTAGTTTTTGCATAAACGAGTGAATGACTTAATGAACAAATGTGCGTGAAATGTTTGGCGAGGTCTAACCGCATGTGTGCACCCATCCGTTTATACTCACGCAAACTCAACACGTAACACATATCACAGTACTAGTGAATACTAGTGGAGGGAACATATGCACTTTATGAACGCAAGTCCATAATTTATAAAAACACATATAAAAGTTCAGTGCAGCCACAATAAGGACGCGTGAGGACGCGCCAATGAGCCGCGACATCACACACCCCCAAAGCATAAGGTTTCCACCTCCATGCTTCACAGTGGGGGTGGTGTTCTTGGGGGTTGTACTCAGCATTTCTCTTCCTCAAAACACGGCGAGTCGAGTTGATGCCAAATAGCTCTATTTTGGTCTCATCTGACCACATCACCTTCTCCCAAGCCTCCTCTGGATTATCCAGGTGTTCTTTGGCAAACTGCAGACGGGCCTGTACATGTCATGTCCCTTCTTCCGCAGACGAACCTTGCGCGCGCAGCAGGATTTTAATCCTTCACGGTGTAGTGTGTTACTGATGGTTCTCTTCGTGACTGTGGTCCCAACTGCCTTCAGGTCATTAACAAGCTCCTCCTGTGTAGTACTGGGCTGATCCCTGACCTTTCTCTATGATCATTGATATCCCACGAGGTGAGATCTTGCGTGGAGCCCCAGACCGAGGGAGATTGGCGGTGACTTCCATTTTCTAATAATTGCTCCAACAGTTGTTAACTTCTCACCAAGCTGCTTGCTTATTTTCTTGTAGCCCATCCCAGCCTTGTGCAGGTCTACAATTTTGTCCCTGATGTCCTTAGACAGCTCCTTTACCTTGGCCATGGTGGAAACATTGGAATCTGATTGATTGTGTGGACAGGTGTCTTTTATACAGCTACATAACGATGTAACGAGTTGACACAGGTGTTTTGGATAATGAGTTGAGATTAGGAGTGCTTCTTAATGGAAAACTAACTGGCCTGTGGGAGCCAGAATTATTGCTGATTGGTAGGGGATCAAGTACTTATTTCATGCAAAAATACGATAATACATTTATAAAATTTATATGATGTTGTTATTGTGGATTATTTTGTGATATTCTGTCTCTCAATGTTAAAATGTACCTATGATTAAAATTCTACACAGTTCCATTCTTTGTAAGTGGGCAAACCTACAAAATCAGCAAGGGATCAAATAATTATTGCTCCCACTGTATATTCTTTGTATTTGGGAGACAATAGAGTGGTTTGCAAAGGTGCCACACTTCTAAAATGTATAGGTTAATTTATTGGGATTACAAAAAAAATCCACATTCAAATGTTTTCATTATCCTTTCCCACCACAGGGAGGTGCTGTTTGGAGAGGTGTATGAGAAATTGATTCACCATTCAGTAGCGCTTGGGGTCCTGTTTGAGTGCCTGCAGCCCCACATATCTGCAGGCCGAGTAACAAGTATCCCCCCACTGGTCATGAAAGATATGGTGGGCCACTATGAGGACCAGGGCATGACCAAGCTTCTTGATGACCTTATACCCCACCTTAATGTCATGACCCTTGACCTCCACCAGGTGAGGGGTGGTATACTTCTGGGCACTTTGATGTGGCTAAGTTCACACTGTCAGTTTTTGGGAGTGACAACCGTATACATTTTTGAGAACAGGCTGAGCAGCATGAAATAAGTCACTCTCCTAATGAGATCTAGCAAAAGTAGTAAGCACATGACTGCAATAAGATCCGCACAGCCGTTGGACCCTTGATCAAGGCCCTTAAACCTGCATTGCTCCAGGGGAGGATTGTCTCCTGCTTTGTCTAATCAACTGTATGTCGCTCTGGATAAGAGCGTCTGACAAATGCCATTAATGTAATGTAATGACTGCATTTGTGGTGTTAAGTCATTCATTGGAAATATTTTTAAAAATATTACCATAACCGCATTAAGCACTCCGATGGGGTGGTGACCGTATTTAGCTTCTGTCTGGATGTAGCCAATGTGTGATCTAGACTTGTCATAGTGTAGTTTAGGTTTCAGTTCAGCTTTATTGTGCTCATCATTTACCATTTAATAGATCGTTTTTAGCATTTTGCATGCTTTCAGCCGACAGTGTATTTACAATACAATGTATCTTTTTTCAGTTTGAAACACCATATGAAAATTAATTTTGAATAGCCTTTTTCGTTCAACCCATAGTGACTTTGTGTTTCTGTTTCATAGGTGGTCAGTTTATCCAGGCAGTACAGGCTCTGTGATGTTCTGATCTTTGTGTATAACAAAGGAATGAATGATTACATCACTCCCATTGAGGTAGGCGACACAGTTCCTAAGTTAGATCACTTGCCTTCCAGTTATATCACTGATTGGAATAATTCCTATTGTACATTTAGTAAACAAAAATTGAGGCCACAGTGACCAGTTCTCTCTAATTGTCCTCTTGATAATTATTGAACAGGAATTGCTAGGGAGCATGGCCAGTGCTTCTCACGAGGTGAAACCAGGTACACTTTCTGCACCACTCCTAAACAGTACTGTTTGTAAATAATTTATCTTGCTTTGACTGGAATTCAGAGTAAGGGTCATGAAACACGATGTGTATGTGAAAACAGTGCAAGTAACTGCTTTTTTGTTAATAGGAACAGTAATATAATGATGAAGAAATATTATTTACCAGCCAAGAAATGCCAGACTTTATGCTTTAACCTAGAAACCTACATGGTGTGGTTGATGAATTGTTTTCTGTTATTATCCAGATGAACTGATGACAGTCGGCAACAAGATTCTAGTATACATCAGGTAAAAAAAAACATAGGCTTTGAATTTGAATACATTTTCAATTTATAAACAATAAATATTCAATTTATTTCTGACAATGTACCTGTGTGTGCTTGAACTTCAGTTAAGTCACTGACAATACCAAGAATACAATTTGTTGCTGTTCCGAGTTGATGACTAAATGCTTACTGCATCTGAACAAACACATTCACATTCTCACATAATCACTTTAGGTGCTCCTTACAAACTATTAAATGCTCAGAAGAGCATGAAGAGAGCATCTATAGATTGTAACCGTATGTGCTTTTCTCATTTTAGCTGTTGCTTGACTGGCCAAGCATATCCTTTTGGAGTAATCCCAGACAACATGGTTCAAACTGTGAAATCAGAGGTGAGAGCTAATGACCAAACCAGAAACACACTGACAAAATAGTTGTGGTCAAAGGGCAGGTTCTTCATATGAATACAGCGAGTGCTAGAGCTAGTGCTGTAAAATGCTGGGTCAGTGTTCATTTAACCAAAATCTGATGGAAGTCGGTGATTTGTGGAATGTAACCAGAAATGAAAGATTTTTCATTGCACAATTTTTCTTTCTTTATTTTTGGAGTCAAGATGATCGCTGACAGGTCATAAGCTATCATGCAGTGGGCCTCATTTATCAAACATGAGCCGAACGAAATTCACCATAAATCCATCGGAAATACATTTCCACAAATAATGTGGAACTTTTCTAATGTCAGTTTTTCGTAGGAGCTGAACAAACATCACAAGTGGTCTCAGCTGTTTGTGTTGTGCATGGAAATGAAAAAGCACAGTTGTAAAGTGTTTTGTTACTTTATTATTCCATTCCATTCGCGATGGCGTTACATTTACAGCTTTATTAGAAGATTTCAAGCATGGCCACATAATCACTTTGTTTGAGCCTGCTTCTGGCTCTCTGCAAGGACAAGGAAAACGTAGCTATAGGCTACCCTCTGGTGGGATTCCAGATAACGACGTCTCGTATGACTTGCCAATGCCAAAGTGATAATATGTAGTACACATAATCTATGGTTGGCGGAGCTGAAACGGCTGCCTTGCAGAGGTCACTGTGGAAAGGAAAGTGTCAAATATTTATTTTTACCAGTTGCATAGTGCGTGTTACTTGAAAAAAGTTTACAACCACTAGGCTATATTGCCAGGCTTTAGTCTTCCACACCAATCAGCCACCCACCTGCCTAAACCAGCTTTTCATGATTAAAAAGGCTATAAACTGTATACACTTGTCTATAAACACTTAATATTTCATTATATGATATGCATACTTATATAAGCAGATAATCATAAGTGAATTTCATGAAGTTTAATTTTTAAATTAAAATGGAAGTAAGTTTATTGGACTGCTTTGTTATTGACATATCTTTGTATGTTCATATTTAATAAGAAATACATTCTTTAATATTTCTTTATATTTCAAAATGCATGGCATTTAATCCTACATCAGTATCACCCTTCTTCCCTCCTTTAGAATTGCATGGTCCTCCATCTGTCGGAATAGATCCGATGCATTTTTAAATATGGGGTCTTTTTTTTTTTTAAATATGAAAAATTCTATAGACGTGATTATGAACACCAGTACGACCAAGATATTTAAATAACAAAAAATGCACTATTAACTGTTTATAGACTAGTTTATACAGTTTAAAGAATTTTTAATTGTGAAAAAACTGGTTTAGGCAGGTGGTTTTAATGTTATGGCTGATCGGTGTATGTTTTTGGTTGTTTATGTACTTCCATTAACAGAACTTCAATCTCTGCTTCCAGCTTTTTTCTTTTTTCGACTTTCTCTTTAAAAAGCCAATGGTGTTTTAGGGGCGTCAATTTATGCTTATCCCAAATTTTGTGCACACGCCTTTGATTTCCAATTACTTAGTATTTATCAACATACACACTTGGATACAAAAAAAAGCTGTGTCTACACGTGTTTCAGATCACACATACATTTGCACACGCATTTCCAAAAATATAGATAAATAAGGCCCAATTTGGGGAAATTTTGGGTTTTGGTTACCGGGTTTAAGGTTCCTTTAGCGTTAATTTAGTGCCTTTTTTGCTCTAGGTGTTTACCTGCCTGACGAGCATGCAGGTGAAGGGTTTTGAAGCAAGCGAAGAGCCTTATCCATTCATCCGCACTTTACTCCAGTACAACACAAGAGAATTCCTTAATGTGCTAGCACTGGTAAGACTTGAGGAAGCAGACAAATTGTGCTTTTCTCCAAAGTTGAAGACCTTTTGCATTGTGTATTATACTGTATGCAATAGCAAATGTTATTTTGTAATAGGCTTATACATTTAGCTATAGCACCACATTTCTATTCATATTTGTAAAAGCAACTTTACCTCAGTTTTAGCAGTAATAGTCTGGCCATAATATATCCTCAAAAGGTAAGCATAAAAAAAAAACAGAAATTTACAGTAAAATATTCTATAAGGTTGGATGGGTTTAAGTGTGGCGTCTTTTCACTTGTTATTCTTTTTTTGCTTTAGGTGTTTACCTGCCTGAAAAGTCTTATCACAGGAAAAACATTTCTGAGAGCTGCATATTAAGTCAAGTGGCTGTGCAATGATAGACCACATTTGTACCGCAAATTCATCACATTCTCTGTCAGTTTATAAACTGCAATGCTGTTTCTAGGCATTTGCGGACCTGGAGCAAGACCAGCAAGCAATTGAATTCCACCAGAGAATGATAGACATCCTGCTACAGGTGAGTCTTCAAGATTGGGAGACAAAAAATAACTCTGCATTAACAATCACTTCTGTACTGTGGTGTCATTACGCCGTTAATATGCAAGATCTGTGGCTGCAGGTGATGCTGGAGAGCACAGATTTTAGCCCCTCCCAGATCGGCAGCCTATTCACCTTCCTGGCCCGCCAGTTAGCCAAGGCTGAGGACAAGCTGTTCGTCAACCGTCAGCTCTTCCACCAGGTCTGTACTAATGCGACTGCTGACTATGATGTGAGGTCACAGCTCCACAAGGTGATGCTGTTTATTTATAAGAACATGGATCTTTCCCCAGTACAGCTCGTACTATGAGGACACTGTTCTTTCACTCTATGTGGCTGGTGACTTATAAGGCTGTGTTCTAGGCGGTAGTGGTGAAGGCCCTAAATATAGCAACTGTAGGCGTAGGTTTCATTTCAACTTTGCTAAACTTGTAAACCTGTAGTCAAACCTTGAGTCTTAAAAGTATACTAGCCAGTCTAGTAATAAATTCATATGACAATAGAGGGGGTGGCATGTCTATTTATCTCGCCCCTACAGTATACTTACGTAACTGTAAACCTGAAAGCAGTTCAAAACATTTGCTTAAGTGGAGGTTTCATGCATTATTCAAGCATTTTATGCTGCATTTGGAAAATGTGTACTGATCTGTTCAGTTTTGATTTCAGATATGCCTTGTATTGACTTACAAACCTGTGCAGTTTTGTAATGTTCTGAGGGCCAAGGGATTGCGACTGCTTTTGCAACGTAGTCACTCTGCAACTTTCCTTTTGATGCATAGTTAAATGTATTCATGCATATGTACAGTAGCTTCAGAAAGTATTCAGACCCCTTCACTTTTTTGTATATAACATTTTAAATGGATCAAATTTCATTTTATTGTCCATCAATCGGCGGCATGGATGGTGCAGTGGGTAGCAGTGGGGCCTCTCTGTGCTGAGTTTGCATGTTCTCCCCGTGTCTGCGTGGGTTTCCTCCGGGTACTCCGGTTTCCTCCCACAGTCCAAAGACATGCACGTTAGGCTGATTGGAGAGTCTAAATTGCCCGTAGGTATGAGTGTGTGAGTGAATGGTGTGTGTGCCCTGTGATGGACTGACGACCTGTCCAGGGTGTATTCCTGCTTTTCGCCCAATGTATGCTGGGATAGGCTCCAGCCCCCCTGCGACCCTGATCAGGATAAGTGGGTTCAGATAATGGATGGATGGATGGATGGATGTCCATCAATCTACACCAATACTGACAAAGTGAAAATAATGTTTTTAGAAATGTATGCTCTTTGAAATGTATAAAAAATTAAAAACTGAAATTAAAAACTCATTCAGCCATTCAGACCCTTTCTGTGGCTCTCCAAATTCCGGTCAGGTGCATCCTGTTTGCTTGAATTATCCTTTATTGGAGTCCACCTGTGGCAAACTGAGTTGATTGGACATAGTTTAGAAAGGCAGACACCTGTATATATACCTGTATATATGATGATTGGCGAAAGCCGAAAAAGACAGGAAATTCACAGCACCGAGAACATTATCTTAACCTATGCTCTGACGAGGCTTCCAAACACAATGCATTAGTACCTGCTATGGGTACTGTAACTATGGTGGTCTACTTCAAACAACATGTACCACTGGGCAGGCTGCTGAGGATTCAATCAATATTCTCTTTGAATCAACAACCAAATAGATTATTTTTAATGGAATGCAGGAGTTCATTAAATGTTTGCTAGCTAGCTATGTCACCAACCAACCATAGGAGATGACGTTTGGCTAACTTTACTGTTCAAACTAGCTAATGTTACAGCATGATCAAAGCCAGTTACTTGCTATCTCTGCCTATCTTGTTAGCTATGATAGCTGTCCATGTAATTAATGTAGCGACGGGCAATGAAAGAGAATGAACAGAGAAGATGTCATGCCTCATGCCAGGATGTGCTAGCTGTTGATATCTTTAGGAAACATTATATTAAGGCAATGTTGTTTTGTAAGCTTGGTGGTGACAACTAGTCTACTGCTGTTGTTGGTTTAATGTATATGCTTTACAGGACTTAATAACATAGCTAGCTAGCTAGTTAGAAGTTGCCATCATAGCTAAATTGTCCTATTTTACATAGCTAGCTAGCCAACACAATTAGCTAGTAATGTTAACATGACTTTACCACCAAGCGGATATAGACTAGCTAGCTAAGCATAGAACTAGCTAGCTAACCCTACAAGACACACCGATAGACATTTGATGGCTAGAATAGCTACTGACTAACCAGAGATGCTGTTTTTTTGTGGTGCAAAGTATGAGCATGTAAAGACATAATGTTACTTAGTTATTTTGGAAAATCAGATCCTAGAGCAGCAGGCCTGTTCGAGACACAGTGAGTCTGCTGCCTACGTGACAAAAATTATTTAGGCTACAACACCTACCCCATTGTTTCTTCTCATCTACCTTAATTATATGGATTGCAACACAATGAATGCAATACATTCCTCCTTCCATGGCTTTTTATAAACACTACATGTGTTTTTAAAATAAATAAAAAACTTAACTCACTAAAGAAATGCAGACAATATGTGCCATTTTCAGGAGTGAATGTGTAGGGCAGGCTATGCAATTCAGCAACATAATGGCTGACGCATTGAAGCTAATTGCGCGAATAGCGCTGTTGAAAGTAAAATCGCACATAACGTCAATCACTCAAAATGCATTCACTGCAATGGGCCTTGTGACAAAGATATTGAAGATTGGTGGGATTAATTATTGTGACTAATACAGAATCGAACAACTGATTTTTATTGAAAATAAAGTGGTTCTAGTTTATTCTCGTTCGCTTGTCACTGGCGTCTTCAGACACGCGTTTGCCGGTCTATCTCAGAGATGCTCCAAATAAAACAATTTGCTACTCATCAATATACTAAAATTAATAGTTTAATTCAACAAACATAGGGTAACTGTTATCCATACCATTAAGCCAGCTTCCACAATAAATACTAGTTTGTTGCAAGAGATCAGATACGATTTCAAATAATTGTGCTGTCCACTCTGTACCTAGTTATGTAGTAGAAAATGCCCTCGATTTTCTTTTTTTAATCAAAATAATACAAATCCAGAAATCCCAGTGCACTCATAGCATAATGAGTATCTGCTTACAGTATCTGCCACATTAAATGGTCAAGTTTTCTTCCAGTCCATAATGGGATGGTGTAATTTACTGAGCTGGTTTGTGTAGTGCTTCATTGTGGCCAACGCTCCCCGTTAAGTGTTTTTTGAATGTACTTGATGTCACCAGCTTCTGAACACTGGATGTCTCTATTTCAACGCAGGCTCTTGATTTTCTGTGCAATCCAGAGGACACAACACAACATGCAGAGAGACAGCAGGTATGTACAGTAGCTCCATGTATTTTCGTATGTAAGCCAGTCACTTCAAGCAAAAGGCTGGAACTCTCAAATGCATGCAGCTGCTAGTTGGTATGTGTCAAACTAGTAAAACATGAGGTGATATTGGTACAATACATTGGTGGAGTGAGCCTCCATCGCACTGTTTCATAGCAAAAAGGAAGTAGATGGTGTGTTCTGATATACTCAACCACAGGTTTCAGGAATACAGTGATGAAGACCTCTGTACATACTGTATGTTCACAAAGTAGAGATTAAGATCTGTGGTGCTGTGAACAACACACAATTCTAGCAGTGTGTTCCTCATTTGTCAGTGCTGCTTCAAGAATTTAAAAATAATTAGAACCTGGGGTACACAAAATATTAATTTGGATTTACATTGTAAAGTGATTTTAAAATGTAGCTACCTGCATGAAAATGATTTGGTTGTCATCCTGTTTATTTTTCTGAAACTAGTTACTGTAGTCTTACAGAAAAACAGGAAGGTCTCCCGAACTTCATGATAATGGTTTTTATTTACAGGAACATCAGTTACAATATATGAAACGTATTCTGGATGCAGCAGTTTGACTGAACCCAAAACCTGTGCTGTGATGACTTTTTATTCCATTCCAAGCCTTGATTGGCAATGTTCAATATAGAAAGGATGTACATAGTGAATCTGCGACACCTATCAATTCGGCTGAATGTATTAGATCCTGTGGTGATTGAATTAGCATGTCTGTTGACTTGAGTAGCTCCTGATCTCTCACTCCCTGCTACTATTCTACCATTGTACGAACTGATAGCTGATAACATTCAGGAAATGTGTGGCCAGCAGATATATTGGCATCAGAGACAGATTTCTTACAGTCCCCCCTTTGATGCTTATTTGCAATAAAGCATCACCCATAAATACTGTTCATTAGTGGCGGTGCTGTCCTGCCTTGGGTTGCTCTCCTATAGCATGGAGAATCTTACCCATCATTCCACTGGTCTTACTCTGAGCACTGCCTGGCATTGCCTCTGCTTTTTTAGTGGATGTTATCACCCCTACAACCTGGGTGCCATCAGCTAAACAACAAACTATAACAATAGTCAGCAACGAGAGATTTGAGACTGAGCAACCCAAGCCAAGAGGAATGCCTAACAATATCATTATCATTTAAAAATAGAAAATGTCAGTTTAACAGTTGGATAGCATGAAGTGACTTTGAAAGTCATTTCCGACAATGTCCAGAAATGTTATTGATGATAATTTGCTGGGACCAGGTTCTCGTATTTCAGTGGTTATGAGATCTTTGTATATAGTTATCTTGTATATCTGCTAAAAAAGCCTACTCTGGATCCCTCCATCATCCAGAACTACCGCCCGGTATCTCTTCTTCCTTTCCTTTCTAAAACTATAGAACGAGCCGCTTCTACTCAACTTTCTTTTTCCTTTTCTAACAACAACCTGCTAGACCCCCATCATTCTGGCTTCAGATCGGGCCACTCGACAGAGACTGCGCTCCTCTCCGTCAGTGAGTCACTCCATGCCGCACGAGCAGCCTCCCTCTCCTCTGTCCTCATTCTTCTAGATCTCTCTGCTGCCTTCGACACTGTGGATCACTCCATCCTCCTGTCTGCCCTGTCAGCAACGGGCATCTGTGGCACAGCCCTGGACTGGATTGAGTCCTACCTCTCTGGTCGCTCCTTCCAGGTTGCCTGGGCTGGTTCGGTATCGACAACTCAGCCCCTCGCCACAGGAGTTTCCCAGGGCTCAGTCCTAGGCCCGCTTCTTTTTTCTCTTTACACTCGCTCCCTTGGCCCTGTGATCACTGCACATGGGCTATCCTACCACTGCTACGCGGACGATACCCAACTCTTTGTCTCGTTCCCGCCGCCTGATACGCAGGTTTCAGCCCGTATCTCTGCTTGCCTGAGGGACATCCTGAGCTGGATGGACAACCACCATCTAAAGCTCAACCCAGGCAAGACTATACCTCTCCTCATCTGGATCTCTCCATTTCCCTCGGGGATACTACACTCACGCCGTCACCCAGTGCAAGGAACCTCGGCGTGGTGATGGACAGCAGACTGTCCCTTTCCGAGAACATTGCGGCGGTGACCCGGTCTTGCAGGTTCTTCCTATACAACATACGGAGAATCCGCCCCTTTCTCACCCCCTACTCGACCCAGCTCCTGGTCCAAGCAATGGTTCTGTCCCACCTGGACTACTGCAATTCCCTCTTGGCTGGCCTCCCAGCGTCCGCCATCAGACCCCTCCAACTTATCCAGAATGCAGCAGCTCGTCTGGTCTTCAACCTTCCCAAATAATCACACGTCACCCCCCTGCTTACTTCTCTCCACTGGCTGCCTGTCATGGCGCGCATCAAATTCAAAACATTGGTGCTAGCCTTCCAAGCAGTTAAGGGGTCTTCCCCAGCTTATATACAAAAAATCATTAGACCCTACACCCCTACCAGACCTCTTCGTTCAGCCACAGGCCGCTTGGCACCTCCCCCTCTCCGAACCTCCACCTCACGCTCATGACTACTGTCTGTTCTGGCTCCACGGTGGTGGAACAAACTCCCCGTTGAGGTCAGAACTGTAGAATCTCTCCCCACCTTCAAGCGCAAGCTGAAGACACACCTCTTCAAGCAGCACCTCTCCCCATCCCTCCCTACCTCCCTGTGAACCTTAATTGTTGTCTCTATGACTTGCTTTGTGTATCGGTATTTTTAGTTGGCTAGGTAGCAGTGTTTGGATAGTTAACTTTGGTCACTTTTGCTCTGTTGTTTGTTTTGTTTCTTTGTAAAAAAAAAAAAAATCATAATTGGCCCTCGTCCTTATCCTTGTTGTACAGGTAGCAATTGAACTTCCCTCTAGGGTCTTTCAGCGCACTTCGCCCTGGTTATGGGTATGCACCTTGTTGTACGTCGCTCTGGATAAGAGCGTCTGCCAAATGCCAATAATGTAATGTAATGTCGTTGGAACTCGTTCATGTATGCACAGCTAGTTGGAACCAAGCTCCATGCAATGAGATCTGGAGCATGGACCCAATGGACATTGCACATTCCTTGGTGTGGCTTAAAATGGCTCCTGGTGTGGGTGGCAACTGTTGTTCGACTCTCTATGGCTTATCTGAAAAGACAAGAGACAGAGACCAAAGCAGTATATATTCTTCCAAAAAGTATGTAAAATGATTGATAAAAACAGATTCCCCAAAGAAACAACTGGTTTACCCACTTCCTTGCAGTCTTATTAGTCTCTGTTCTAGGTGTGAATGGCTGCTTCTTGAACCCATTTTTCAAGGTGCAACCTCTGCTTGCAATTTTTGCAATGTTTGAAGTAGGTCACAGTAGCCAAGATTACTCTTCTGTGCGCCCACTGATCCCACATGCGAAACAAACAACCCCATTCATTTCTGTGCTGTGACTGCAGTGTCTGCATTGTAGACTGCAGTGTCCACTCTCCCCACATGCATAGCATTGAAATGCGAGGGCCTTTTGCATCTACCTTGTATACCTTTTTTCCAAGAAAATGATTTACAGAAGAGGGTATTGTGTACCCTCCCCCCCAATTGCACCGATAGGTTTATTTGGGTTATTAGTTAGGTTTATGTTATATAACTTAGTCATTTTTGCAACCATATCAGAAAACTGTGTGTTGGAGTAAATATGTAGTGCAAGAGCACTGCGTGTATGATTCACACTGTGTGAACAGACTTAAACAACAGATCCTGCTTGGTAAGATTTACAATATTGCTGTAGGAACTGAACACTTCCCATAACCTTGCCTCATATGCCACTGGATTTTCCCCTGAAGACACCACTACCTCTAATCACAGGACTCCCAACAAAGCAGTTTTCCTCCCAGTTTTCCCTGCAACTCTGTTGTGGATGTTCTGAGGAAGTGTGCTCGCTAACGCATGGGGCAAACAAGCGGTCAAGCTTATGCAAGCATCAGCATCCGTCAATTGATCTAGATTAAGCCTACGCTCTAAATTTGATAGAAATTCAATTGGATCTTGCTTTGGAGGCTCAAACTTACCGATGTTTGTAATAATTTCAGTGGGTGATAATGGCTTCACAGTTGTCGTGGTAATTACACGGTTTCCATGCTCGGGTTCAAACGTCGCTTTCTCACGTACTGGTGCTAGCAGGAATTTCAATGTAGGCCTACACTCAGAACTGCTATTTCATGCGGTATGGCCTGTATTATGTTTGCCTGGTTTATTAGATATATCACTCTTGCTGCTGTTCACCTTGTCTACACGATTCCTTGCGTTCCTATTCTCAAATAGTTACTAGTGTGCGGTTTGTAATCTTTTCACTTCCGCATGTGTGTCAACTAATTTGTGTTGTAACTCCGAGTTAGAATGTTTTAATTTGGCCACCTCTTTACGCAAATCCAACTTCAAGAGGCTTTAATCTCTTCATATACAATTTACATGACGTCAGAAGGCTTTGCGAAGCTGTCTCAACTTTCCCTTCTTCATTTAATTTACAGACTTTGAGACTGTCAAATTGGGACAAAGTCCATGTATAAGGCTGCTCTTGGCTTTCAATTCCCTCCAATAACATACTCGTATATTAACAGGATCTTGAGAACATTTCCCCAGAATAATTTAACACATATTCGAAAAGCCTCTTGAGCACTCGATTCTAAATGCAAAATACAGTTCAATCATTTAGACGGCCTAAGCGTGAAATTATTGAGACTGGAAATCTTGGTGGCAGGTAACACCATGGCACACAGATAACACGGCATCACTACAGTAATATTTGGAGTCACACCTTGACAAAAAAGGGCTGCTTAGGTTGGCTGTGTTGGTATGATATTGTGGTCTCTCCACAGGCCTTGTTGGAGCTGTTGCAGGCTGGTGGGGCTGCATACTTTGAGGAGAATAAGCTTCTCGCCATGGCTGAGGCTGTTCATTTGTGAGTATTCAAAGACACGCTCAAAGACGTCATTGTGGTAGCCCAATCGCTTTTCTATGGGAATAACTTTGAGCGCATCTTATTTTGTCAGCAAGGAAGTTTCACAGATAATTGTTTAATAGCAACTTGTGATTGCATCTGCTTTCTTATCACCCCTAGCTTTCAGGTGTGTGAGTTTGTGTATGAGCAGAGACGTTTATATCACAGAATTGTGACCTGCTACTTGAAGGATCCTGCAAGAAAGGTATGGCACTGTGCAGAATGTTGGAAACGTATCTTTTAAATGCAATTTCTTTTCTGAGGATCCAAATATGTTCCAAACCAATAATGTTCAAAACAGTGTTTTATTTCTTTGCAATGATATAATGAGGCAAGAGGAATTATACAGTTTAAATATATTGAATAACATGTCTTGATGTTGCTGCTTTGATACTGGATTAATTAAATTATTGTATGGTATGAGCATTTTCGTTGAAGAAAGCACAATATTTTTTAGAGATAAGCAATACAATTTCCATTAGAATTTTTACACCTCAGTATTTAGTTGTTACTGTCCATTACCAGGGTCAAGCTCTTCGGTATCTACATGATGTCATCTCCTCTGATGAACTCACAGAGGATGAGAGGGTCTTGTTCCAAAATGAAGTTTTCTGTAACCTTCAGGTAATGATCATCATACAAAACACCCTAAATCTGCAAGACCTAACTTTTTAGAGAACTTGCATTTTGAAAATTATGTATTTTCTGTAAAGAAATACATAATCAATGTACTTCAAATGAGCATTTTTCTTTTGTGCAGCTGAACAACTTTATTTGACTGTAAAAATCTCAGGCAAAACTACAGTTGTGTTATGAAACAGTGCCATTCCGTCCGTCATGTGTGTCACAGGAACTCCTGGAACTTGGTGCACGCCAGACCGCCACTCTCGTTCTACGTTATTTCCAGGACAGCATTCCCCTCATCATGGAAACCCTTCAGCAGGTGTCATTTTCCTTCAACCCATACACCCCCCCTCATAGTTCATACCATTTAATGTTATTAAATAATGTGCCCTATATTTGTGTTAAATTGCCTTTCTGTGTTTTCCCAGGATGCCAAATTGCTTTTTGAATTTCTTCACGGAGTGTTCAATCCCAAGTAAGAAACTAATACATAATTTGTATACATAATAAAATAATTGCCCTTTACCACTACATAAATGTCAGCCAGCAGTAATATTGTTGGCAAGACTATAGCACTACATCCCTGCTACTACTAGCACATCTGCTGTACTTGTGCTACTGCCATTGGAAGACTATTATTATCTTGCTTAGTTCATGATAACAGGCAAATGGCTGATCATTTGAGATACCCTATTTGTATTTCATACCTTTTTGTTATATTCTTTTATTTTATTTTATTTTTTCAGCCTGGTTTGCTCTGTCCTTTCTTGGGCATGTAGCAAGACAAAGCAGCTGACCCCATGTTACAGAATTAACTGTCCTTACCACTGTTTCCATACATGAACCTCGCTTGCAGAGTCTACTTCCTGCTTCTGTGTGTATTCTAAAAGTGTAAATTCTATTCTCACCGACCACCCTTCACACTGTGCTCAGAGTGGAGCCCTGGCCTTTCAAAGACGCTAGCCTCCTTGATCACGACTGTCATGAGCGCTACTTGGAGCTGCTGTGCCAGAGCCACCCATCATGGGCACTGGAGTTCCTCAAGCTCTCTGACCTGTATCGGCCTGAAGAAGCAGTGGAGGTAACGGGGCACTCCACAATGCAAGCTTCCTGGGCCTTTTAGATATGTACGGTCATATTTTTACACACTAGGAGAATACACGTGGTTGTGGCATTTACACACTCCGATTGTTGAAGGATAGTGTCTGCACAACTAATATTTATTTCACCATCTGTTCACAAATCTCAGATCTTGGCAAGAAAGTGTGCAGGGCCATTTCTTTATACCACTCATCTTTTTCACCATTTTAATAATTTACCTTTCATCATATTTACCTATTTTGATGTGTCGCTTTTGAAATGTAAAATGTAAACATAAGCTGTTCCATAAAGCTTCCCTTACCCAAGGATATTTGTCATTGGTTGTCTTTCCACAGATAACACAAAGACACAAGGTGCATGATGCCTTGGCATACCTCCTGGAGAGCCAGGGAAACACACAGGGGGCGTTCTCAGTGCATATGGAGGTGGGTGTGGAACAGTGGGCAAAGAAGGAGAAATGTACACTCAGTGAGCACTTTATTGGGTAGACCTGTACACCAGCTTGTTAATGCAAATACTTAATCAGCCAAACATGTGGCAGCAACTAAATGCATAAAAGCATGCTAACATGGTCAAGAGGTTCAGCTTTTTTCCAGACCAAATGTCAGAATGGGGAAGAAATGTGATCTAAGTAACTTCGACTGTGGAATGATTGTTGGTGACCTGACACCTTGACAGGGTGGTTTGAGTATCTGAGGAACTTCTGATCTGCTGGGATTTTTTACATGAATGGCATTTGGCAGATGCTCTTATCCAGAGCAACGTACAGTTGATTAGATTAAACAGGAGACAATCCTCCTGGAGCAATGCAGGGTTAAGGGCCTTGCTCAAGGGCTCAACGGCTGTGCGGATCTTAATGTGGCTACACCAGAGATCGAACCACCGACCTTGCGGGTCCCAGTCATGTACCTTAACCACTGAGCTACAGGCCGCCCCTAGACACTGTTGTTTCACACACAAAAGTCTCTAGAGTCTGCAGAGAATGGTGCGAAAAACTAAAAACATCCAGCGAGCAGCAGTTCTATGGGCAGAAGCAAGTTGTTAATAAGAGAGGTCAGATGAGATTGGCCAGACTGGTCAAAGCTGATAGGAAAGTGACAATGAGGCAAATAACCACACATTACAACAGTGGTATGCAGAAGAGCATCTCTGAAGACACAACATGTCAAAGGTCTTAAGTGGATTGGCTATCACAACAGAAGACCAATAAGTCTAAAAAACAAGTCTAATAAATATCTAATAAAGTGCTCACTGAGTGTATGTCTAGATAATATTCCATAACACATTGTGATCACAATGTAAAGGTTTTTTACAGTAGTTATGAATGAATGAAAACCTTATCTTACATAATTTATTTGTATCTTTACTTGTCATCTGTGAGGTCCACTCAAACTAGAACCAAGTTAGATATGAAACTGTCACAAATGGATAACTATCAAATGGTTTGGTTGACCGTGCTTTTTGTCTTTTTGATAGAACTGAAATAGTTTTGTGTGCTGCACTATATGTGCTGTATATGTGTGGCTTCAGTGAGTCACAGTTATTTATTTGTCCCCAGAACCTCAAATCGAGTCTGCAGTCTGCAGCACCCTCTGCCAGCTTAGAGGAACCTGGAGGTTTGTCGCCAGACAGTCCCTATTTGTGTACTGAAACCAAAACTTAGCTCCTGCAACACAAATGTTTCCATAGCTTTTCTTTGGTTCACGCAGTATGCTTCAGGTCCCATATTTCCTGATGGTTAGACTCCAGGGGCCTGTAAACACAAAGCTGGATAACTGAGTTGGCTGGATAACTGCACTGAGTAAAACCCAGTACTGCTATTTTTCATATTTCATATTTCCATATTCCAGATCACAGGAGGGTTCTGGGTTTTTCTCAGTGCAGTTACCCAGCTAACTCAATAATATGGCCCTCAGGACTTATAAGGGGGTGTTGGTATGAAACACTGAATTTAATGGAACTGTTCTACCAGATTTCTTGTTTGTCTAAGTGTATTGCCAAAAGGAAAAAAGTAGGTTATAACATGGGCTATATGACTGATCCAATATCACATTTGCTGAAATGTTGACAAACGGTTTTAGTATGTAGTCTTGATTCTAGGCTTTTATTTGCCTTTGGCGTCTGTTATTGGTGTTTGTCAACATGAGGATCAGGTTTGTGCCCATGACAGTCAAGGAAGCCATTATAAGGCTGAGGGGGAAAAAAAAAAACCAGTCAGAGACATAAATAAAAAAGAACTTCAGTTTCCTGTGCCACTTGTATTTATATTTAGGAGAGAGACCCGGAAGACACGTATCCTTTGGGTGGTCTGTCTTGTTCATTAGTAGACAAGGCTAAAGCAGTTTCACTTGTTTAACAATGCTAGATATATGGAGCCAACACAATAAGGTCTAGTGATCGCAAGACATTTTTGTCTCGTGGTCTGGGAGCAGCATTTGCTATAGCAGTGCTAGGCACAGTAGGTACCTTTTTATATCACAGTCATTACTGAAATAACTGGCTGTTACACCTTATAATAACAGCCTATAGAACTGAAGAAGAAGAGTAAAAGCCAGCTGCATTTGCTTTGTTTAAAAGCAGGCTAAAATGTTTACATTTACTTCTTTAAACTACGTTATTTTGTTGAATTTATTTTTAGATTTACTTCTGAATTCCTTTTTGTTAAAACTAGTTATTGGCATGGCCAAAAAAGTTCAACAACAAACTGTATTCAAATTTTTTTTTAAATTGGTATAAATGAGTATTTTTAAGTAATAGTAAGTATGTATATAAGATTCAAAATCTATAAGACTTTCAAATTCAAGTGTGCCATATTTGACTTGGGCCTCCTTTTAAGCAGCTTCCCTGTGTGTCATATTTGCTGTTTGAATTGCCGCCTTCACCTTAGATCTGCTCCCACTTAACCGAGGCCATATTACAATGAAAACTTTCTGAAGGTTGAGTGGGTTTATCGCACTGAACGGCACAGGTGTCATTTGGCCTACAGTGGAGAGGGATAAGCCTGGTATGTGTGGCTAGTTACCATATGACACTCTACAGGAATCTGCGAAAGCCCTGAACTTCTTCAGACTGTCCGCTTACTACTCCGGGACCTCGTTGCCTTCTGTCAGCGGGCTTCGGTCACACTCGACTCCAAGCAGAGAGAAGTAAGATGTCACTGTGTACGAATGATGTATGTACATGTGGCTCCTTGCTGCAGTGTGGTTTAATGATATTTGATATGATGACCTTAGTGTCAGCAGACCCTTGTATATGTACGACATGCATAAAATGTAATCAATATTGTTTCCCTTGATAAGGCTATAAGTTCATGTGTTCTGCAAGCAGAAATAATTCTTTATTATTTCAGCTGAATTATTTAGTTTATCTTAAAGGTACAATAGGTAAGTTTTTTTTTTTTTTTTAAACATTGTTACAAGACCATTGTAAATCCCTTCCTATCATTGAAAAAGGCTGACTGACATGTTGACTCACGCTCTGCCTGTGTTTATAGTTAAATTTGGGTTTTAAAATATGGAGTTGAAGGACCAGCACTCTGAACCAAAACATAATATAGCTGTACAATAATTCAAGCTCATTGGTTAAAAATTGGTTCTAATTGTTACAGCCAATGGCGTTTCAGCAGCAGTGCATTCACAGAGAAGGGGTGGGTTAAACTGTGTTGTGATTTGAGCGTGTTTGTTGCTGCAATTCCTCTCTTGACCGTTAGAGCTCCAAAATTACCTATTGAAGCTTGACTGCATTTAAACTTACATTTCACCATACTCTGTGTTTTCAGGGTGCAGTTGTCTGTCATTCTGCAACACTGCATTGGCTTGTTATGGTGTAATTCTGTGGCGTGCCTTTTCTCTGTGTCTTTTTTTTTTTTTATTTCAGGACTTGTGGTTTCCTCTTCTGGATTTCCTGATGTCCCCATCAGAGCAATTACAAGGACCGGTTTCACCTGAAATGGAGAGGGGTGAGGCTGGGAATTTCATCTTTGAACTAAAATGCATGACACGTCAATCTAATTATGGTTCAGTGTTAAGGAAAAATGGTGCTTGAATTGTCAAAGTGTCCCTGAGCAAGACACCTAACCCCGAAATGCTCCTGACGAGCTGGTTGGTGCTTTGCATGGCCAATTGCCATTAGTGTGTAAGTGTGTGTATGAATGGGTGAATGAGAATCATCAATTGTACAGCACTTTGGATAAAGGCGATGTAAAAGCCAACCATTTACTATTTACCATTTAAAGGTATCAAAGACCTCACCAAGGAGGTATTGGACGGAATGACCTCCTACATCCCTTTGATGGCTATTCTCCAGCGCCTTATGCAGGTACAGCCCCCCCCCCAAAAAATTTCCCACCACTTTCATACTGTAGCAACTGTAGTCATTCACGGCTAATATACAATAAGTGCTGCACTTCTTTAGAAATGGTAAGTTCCCCATAAATGTGGTAACTGTAATGTAAAGTATCACGTGTCTGAGTGGTTACCCCGTTCTCTATGCTCACTTTCACAGCCAATTTTAGTTCCTCATTCACTTGGCAAATAAACTGAGGCTGTCGCAAGCTGAAAACTGTTTTGTTTGTTGAGCTGAGATACTACTCAATACCCATTTAGCTGTTTCAGTGAGGCACTAAGAGCATTCAATTTGTCTGTACCATTCTGGGAGAGGGATTCAGGATTCAGGATTCAGGATTCAGGATTCACAATTCAAGATACTTTGTGTCACATGCTCATACAAGTACACTTTTCTCAGTTTGTAATCAAACAAATAATACGTGGCCAAAGCGCAGAATCAGAGCTGTTATTTAAGGGTATTTTTTATACATTTTGGTTTCACCATGTATTAATTACAGCACTTATTATAGGTTGTTGATACCTTGGACCCTTGATGACTTAAAACCATTTAGCCAACGAATGTGTTCCAAACTGTATCAGCATAATTTGCAGTAGTCCCACCCCCCAATTCCCATATCGATCCATTCAAGTGCAAAGCGTTTTAGTATCGCTTGTGGGACAACCTGAAAAAACAAGATGACTCTGATGTTGAAGGAAGTCATGACATGCAAAGGATATGCAACCAAATACAAAACATGACTCTTTATGTGCATTTGACATCATGTTAATTTGTCTCAAACATTGAAATGGGGGACTATGTCTATAAAGTGCTGTAATTACTACATGGTGAAACCAAAATGTATAAAAAATACCCTTTGTAAAAGTCTGCGCTTTGATCACATATAAATGGTTTGATGACTTTACAAGAGGCAAAAAGAAATTACGCCATGTCATTTCAGGCGGTAAACAAAGAAGAAGATGATAATTATAATGACAATTATAGACCTCCGCAAACTGCACCATTAGGTCTCGCGGAGGGAGAGGCAGTTAACCCTCCCCAGAATATGCCACCGCCATATTCTGGGACTGTAACTAAATTGAGTCTGTCTCCGGCTGGGCCAGTGGGTACCTTATACCCCATACTGCCGGAAGGGGAATTCAGTACCCCAACTATATACCTGCCGACACCACCCGGCAAATCATTAAATTTCCCACAACTATTCCCCATAGTCCCGGACTATATTGACTTTTCCAAAAACTGTATAATTGTCATCAATGCGGAAAGCACAACGTCAATTTAGAGTCCTCCTCGACTCACGGTACCAAAATTCACTGTCTCCAACTCTCACAAAGCAGAACATCATTCATAATTTAAACTTCAGGAAAATCCCGTCACTCACCCCGTCTCTCAATTATACCTTTCCTGGCCTCTCTGATATCCCAAAAGTGATCCTGGAAGAGTCCCAGACTCCCCCCGTGCACGGTTTCAGGTTTGGTATTCAGTGAGATTCGAAGTAAAGATGTTGGGATCCTGGACGAGCCCCCAAGTTATGTTGGATACAAATCTGCAACACAATAACAGCTCTGCACAACAGCTTCATACAATATATACACATTCTGTTGCTGGGGAGAGTGGGGCAGTCCCTGTCTCCCTCCAGTCAGCAGCCAACACATGCACCAAGAGAAACAATTCTAAGCTCTGGGGTCAATCCAGTGTGGCCCCCTCCTTCGTGGTTAGGTGGGCTCCTGCTTTTCTGCGAGCTTGTGATGATATTTGAAACAAATGTTTCTGATTCTCTTATCTTACTGGTATTCGTGCCCTATGACACATATTTGCTCACATTGCAACAGTAGACAGCTTCTCTCTGCACATTAGTAGAAGCGGGCACATATTAATGCTTTGCACAAATTACACAGTTAATGCCATATGAGCTATATTTCGTGAGCCAATTAAAATGATCCCACAAAGCTAAAAACCTGTATCAACCGTCAGCTAGTATCATGCCTGGAAAATGCAAGTTTCGAGACTTGTGGCTCGCAAATGCCATATGTAAAGAAGCTACTCAAAGATTCACGGGACGTCCATATGGCCAGATGTAGAGCCTGCAGTAAATCAATTAAAGTTCACGCGATGGGCGAAGCTGCGTTGACGAGTCATGCAGCTGGGACATTACACCGGACGGCACAGTGCAAGCTAAAAGCAGGTTAACATGTAGAACTTCGCAAATAATAAGCATTTGCTAGTTACTAACTAGTTACTAATGTTCACACCTAAGGTCTTTTATTATGAAGAAAAACTATTTTGAGGAAGAAAATAAGTGGCAGGGTTTTATGTTTTGATTATTTTTTTAATTATTTTTTTCAAAAAGAAGTTGAAACCGTTTCAGTCTTGTGTATAAAATAGTTAACTACAACAGCTACTGAAACATTTTCTTGATAAAAAAATACGAGGAGAAAACTGGCTCTTGCTCTGATTTTTGAAGTTGAATTAAGTGGAGAATGTCCGTTTTTCTGTAGCTTGCTACATAATGAAACTATGTGAGACCTACATTTGTGGGTTAATGACATGATAACCTACAGAGGAGGGCACAGTATGCTGGTTACGCCATCTAGTTACACTACTAGACAAACAGTCTAGTTTTGCTAACGACAAGCAGTAAATGCACCGTGTATGATCCATTAAGGTGTGATCGCAGCCCAACACTGCACTCTGACAGCATTGCACTCAGTCATATTTTCAGTTTTCAATCTCCCGATTGACGGTTTTAGCTTGTCATAGTGCATGCCTGATCAGATTACAGTCTTGGCTGACTGGTGAAGCTGTGCACCCTATAGCTATGGCGATATATTGAAAGTAACGTGAGAGAAATACCCCACTTTAATTGAAATAATTGAATTAAACAGTAAGTTAATGTATTTATTTTAAGGGGAACCATAGCATGCAATTATCAGTATCAGGTAGCTCTATATGTCAATCATATTGAGAGCATAATGTAGCTTATAGTTGATAGACATTAAAAAATATCTATATTATTCACGGAAGCCTAGCCTATAGGTGGCATGCTGCAAAGACTTTGTGGACAAAGACTAGTTTGCAGACCGTTATAATTATAATGTTACAATTACTTTACTTATTCACTTAATATTAACACAGCAGATACTAAAATAACTTGTATAAAACCACCAAAAAATATAGAATTATGGAAGACTTCAATTAGATAGATAGATAGATAGATAGATACTTTATTCATCCCTGGGGAAATTTTAAGCATCCAGTAGCTTATACATACACACATATACACAAATATCTCACACACATAAAGATCAAAATCACTCACAGAATTAAATGCCTAATTGAAATGCCGTAAAGCTGCATGTCGGAACTTTTCAAGTTTTTGTGCTTTGACACCCCTGGTCGTTATAAACACTGAACTGAACAACACTTCCCCTAATTCTGTCCACAAGATACCTGGAAGGCAACCAGTACTAGCCAATAAAAAAAGAACGGCAGCAACACCTGATAATGTTTTGGGCAAAACATGTCACTTACCTGTGATTTCTCACCAGTGTACTACCAGTACACCAAATTATAATATAATTGATTCTCAAGCTCTCATTCGGTGTCATGTCACGATAATGATTTTGTTGGGTCTTGCTAACACATATTTTTTGGTCTTCTTAGAGATGGTAAGAGACCTACAGACCTAGTGAACACACATTCAAGCCTATTTTTAATTGTTGTCTGTGAGCTGCTTGTTGTGATTATAAAAATTAGTCTCTCAAACTATACCACAAAGGATCCTTGAATTTTAGGTTATTGATCCTTGAAAGTTATTGAAAGGTCCTTGAATTGAATGTTTAAGAAGGTGTGGGAACCCTGTTTTTTTCTCTCTTGCTTTCACAGGATCCTGTTTACAGTGTTGGGAAATATGGAGAAATAAAAAACCTCATCTTTGGAATACTTGATGCTTACATCTATGAAAAGGTAAGTGGATTTTACTTTATTCACTAATAGTATATCTAGGCCCAGCAGTTTGATTGAGCTCAATAGCATTTCTATTTACGTGAAAATAGTGAATTGTATGTACACAGATCCAATGGAAATGTACACTTAAGTTCTAAACTCTGGTTACATTTGGTCAGTTGGTTAACAGCTTTTTTTAGATGATTGATAGTGCTTTGTTGACATGTCCACATGACGAGACATACAATATCGAGACACTGATATATCTTTTGAATGGACCCCATAGAAGTTGACCCCATAGAACAAGTATTGTTTTCCTTCCTCCAAAAAATTGTAGAAACGAGAGACGTTGTTTTCGGAGAAGTTGAACCTTTTGAGACTACCTTCAGAAGGTGCATGGATCACGGAAGAGGATACATCTATGTTCAGCGGTTATAGTTCCAACAGTCAAACTTTTCTGAAAACAACGTCTCTCGCTTTTATTTTTTCAAATACACATGATTCCTCATGTAAATAAGACCGCTTCGGAGTTGCTATAAAGTGCATTTCTTCACTTTGAATGAGGCTACTGACTCATATAGGCTTAAAGTATTTATGCTAAGCTAACATGTTATGCTAATATGGACATTGAGCCAATAAATGCACAAAAATGAAAATAGAATCATACTAAGTCTGGGTAAGTCAGAAAAAAGGCATATTTCCCAAAAATGTTGGTGTTTCCCTTTAACATTTGACCCACCAAATTGCAAAGTCAAATTGATTACTGTGTCAAGTGAGTTGAGACATAATCTTAGGAGGAGATTTAAGGATTTACCGGCAGGTTGTGAATATGTGATATTGGGCGGAAGCAGTCTGGTCTGTAAAGGTATCCATTTTGTGTCTTCCCAGACCCTCCTTGAAGCTACCAGCAACCTGCTGAGCCAGGACCTGCACTGGTCCCTATGCAGTCTGAGGGCGGCCGTGACACGCGGCCTGGCCCCTGTCCAAAAGCGCTGCGGAGTCTGCTCCCAGCAGTACACCCGGGCCACCAGCCATGGGGACAGGGTGGTCCTCTTCAGGTGTGGGTGGCAAAAATATCACAGCTGAACCCTTTCAGTCCCAGGCTCAATATGAAGCATCTCCACCAAAATCTCGAGGGTGTTTGGCTTTGGTCGAGAAAGTTGAGAATTTAGTAGGGTTTTAATAGGGGCTCAAAACAATAGTATAGCAGCCATTTTGATTGGTTGAAAAAGTTTAAGGTCAAGAGAGCCATATTGCACACTTGGGATTTTACGGTAGTTACACTTGAGTGCCATATGACGCACACAGGACTGAAAGGGTTCAAACAAACTGTGTGCCTGTGTGTCTTTTTCTGAATGTCCCTTTATGATATGGTGGCCAGATTTCCCTGAGTATCTAATATCAGGGCTCAACAGTGCTCCAGTTTTAGGAAATTGGATGTGCACCAACTGGAAAAATAAATTACTAACACATCTACTACTGTACTTGGGATGCATTAGTGTTCTCCTACATTTTTCAACGTGTGCTCTTTGGGAAAAAAAGTTAGCATAGAGCCCGATAATTTACGTGGTGAAAACATTATCATTGCAAAGCTTTCCTTCCTTGTGTATCCTGTGGCTTGCTTGTTATATTGTTTCTCTCTGATAATGTACTCTACAGAATGTATTTTATATGATAAAGAGAAGTTTATGTTCAAGACTATCTGATAGCAGAGATTAAAATACTCGTATCAGCTGAAAATGTATATTTATATTTCTCTGCTGACTTGTGAAAAGGCTGCAAGTGTATTGTCAACTGTACCAACACAACAGGGCCAAGATTTCCGTTGTGAATGAACCGGAGAAAATTTGAGTTTGCGCATAAAAACAACACACTGGAAATTCCTGAAATATCGCAAAAAGGAGGAGCAGAAGAGGAAAAGTTGCTGTATCAATAGAGAGAAGATGCTAAAAAGGTTGATGGAAACAGTTTTTAGAATAAATAATGACGTGACCGGGATCCAAGTCCCACCAAGTGGGATCCTAGATCTCTGGCTGGCCCCAGCTGGCAGCCTTTTTCTTCTTGTTGTGCCCTCTTCAGAATATTTGCAAAACAGTAGTTAATGGAAACATACAGATTTTCTTTTGCCAAGTTTTCAGGAATTTGCTTAACATTTGTAAAACATTTAGATGGAAACTTAGCTAGTGACTCTCTGCGTTGTCTGTGCCCTGGTAGCTGTGGGCACATTTACCACCACGCCTGCCTGGAGAGCAGTCTGAGCCAGCAGGAGAGCCAGGCGGAGGAGTGGGCCTGCTTCAAGTGCCATGCCCCCAACAAGAAGTGGACCCCCATCACCCCCAAACGAGTCTCCCAAGACCCTCAGGTACTGCCCAGCCGTGTGTGTGTGTGCGTGCGTGCATGTGCCTGTGTGTGTGTGCGTGTGTATCTGTTAATATCAACTGAGCTGAGACTGCCCACATTTTGTTGCCATGGGTTCATTTCGATGCTGTTATAATGGGTTGTTGACTGTCAAATGAACTGATGTGTCATTTCCTGTTATTTGGTGGCTTTGCTGTTTAATACGTGTTAGAGTACTAGCCTCTACACTCGTTACTGCCCTTGTTTCATTGAATAAAATGTATTATTAAGAATGAATTAAACACTGGCTAGTAGCAAGTTGGTGGTGGACAGCAAACAAACTCATGTCATTTTATGACCCCAACTCTATATACTAAGGCTTAACAGCATCTTTGCATTTTAAATACATCGTATCACACAAGAAAATAATAAATAATTCCCCTCTTTTACTCAGCAGGAATGATAATTTCATTGTGAAATTTGTTTTAGCTGGGTCAGAGCCCCAAGTCAGATCTTGAAAAGCCATTAAACTTCTATTCTTTTCACAGTGCTTGGAATTAGATCCGGGTCAAATTGCTGCATCAGACTGTCTGAGAAGGGTTTTCAAGAATCAGTCAAGGGTGAATTTTTCATTTTCATTTTTTATATTGTGCATTTCAGTTATCAGCAATGCCACATCTGTGTTTGTGTCTCTGCTGCCCCTCCTGTACAGTGGGGTTCAAAAGTCAAAGACGACAAATGAAAATGCTTCTATTTTGCATTATTTTCTCATTTCATACAAACTTCTTCTTTTTCCAAGTAATAAACTGAATTACAATTCATTACTAGTTATATTATCAGCATAACAATTTGAGTGATAAGTTGATTCTTTCAAAAAATGACATTAAGTTCAGAATTTCTTAGTTTTGCTTTAATGTACTCAAGCTGGCATGGACTCCACACATTTGTGCAAAACCTGATGATTCATGTTGTCCCAGCATTATATGACAACGTTCCAAAAAGTATCTTGTGATGTTACTGAATGCTTGGCTTTTGTCAGTCTTCAGGTGCCCCCATAAATGTTCAGTGGGTTTGAGTTCAGGTGACTGTGGATTGTCCAGCACTCCTTGCTCTTCTTTGGTTTTCGAGTAGTTCTTGCAAAGCTTTGAAGTAACTTTCATTTGTTTGCATTTAAAAAAATGTATTCAATGTGGTCTCAGACGTTTCGACCCCACTGTATATTTGTGCATAGTCTTAAAAGTGCCTCCTTCAAACATTATTTTGTGTTTTATGAAAATGTATTTATTTTTATATTTGTCTCATGAGCAGGAACACAGAGCACTCATCTATGACATCATGTCCTTTTTCCTACAGATCTCAATTCTGATGGATCTCATCAGACAACCATGCTCCAGCATGGACTCAAGTAAGCCCGGAAGTATCTTCAGACACACAGGGATCTTAGAATCGGCGGATTTAAAGCTAAACCTGGCTCCGCCTCCTTTAATAGACTAGGGTTGCCTGTAGGGTTGCCAATGGGCTGTCAATTCCACTAATGATGCATCCCATAAGATGGACCTATACCATATACTACTCAAATATATGAATGTATTTTATAGCTGGCCATATAACTGAAACCACTGTATTAAAGCCACCAGGGTTGGATTCAAGTTCCAGTTCCTTCCAGTCAATTTAGAAAATATACTTAAATTCAATTAATTCATTAATAAATGTCCACAATGTTGCCTGGAGTTTTTTTTTTCAGTTAATAAACTGAATTAAAATTCATTTTCTGAAATGAATGAATTGAAATTAGTTTGCCAAAATACTTGCCACTGTAGTACACCTTCTATAATATGAAATAATTGATGCGGCTGTTCAAAGCAGGTTAAACTAACATTCAGAAATCTTCAGCTTTCCAACTCAGTAATTCAGTTCAACTATGTGATTAACTGCTCAGGTGATACTGTAACAGATGGATAGTGGAGCTTTGATACTGTAACAGATGGAGCTTTGGCCATATTGGAGCTTTTCTTTGTCATGTTGACGGTTGATGCAATGTACAATATATGAATTACCAAATTTAATTTAATTTTTATTTTTATAGCATACACTAAATGTTTTGTTATTTTCCTAAACATTTCAAATCTGGTGCAAAAGTTCTGTGAAATTAAAGAAAAATCAATACACAAGGAAATTAATTGTCTTACTATGTCATCTTCAGTATGAAATACACTCACTTTAAGTATTTATTTCACTTATTTTTTTACTTATTGGTCTTCTGCTGCTGTAGTCAATCCACTTAGAGGTTTACTAGTAGCAAATGCCTGCAGACATTGCGGCCCACAGGACATGGAGTTGAGTAGTGCTGCTGTAGAGACTGTTGTGCATGAAAATCCTATGTGTCTGATATACTCAAACCACCCTGTGGAAAGTCCACCTACGACCAAGTCCCAGACTTCTGGCAGAGGGAACCAGATTTTCTGCCAAAATTGCCTGGTACTTGCTGGAATTCATTTTGTCATCAATCCTAACCAGTGCCCCTGGACCTCTGGAATTAAAATAGCCCCAAAACATGACTGACCCACCACCATATTTCACTGTGGGTATGTGGTGCTTCTCCTTGTATGCATCTCTGTTCCTGCGCCAAACATACCGATGCTGTATCTGACCAAAACGTTCAATTTCGGTCTCATCTGACCAGAGAACCTTGTTCCAGTCATAATGTAAATGACGTTTGCCAAACTCCAAGCACTTTCTTCTGTGTCTTGTGGTCAGAAAATACTTTCTTCTGGCAACCCTTCCAATGAGGCTGTGGTTATGGAGGTGGTGTCTGATGGTGCTTTTTGAAACCTGGTGACCCCAAGATGCCACCAAGGCCTGCAATTCTTTCACTGTGATACTTGGGGATTTTGTTGCTTCTCTCACCATTCTCCTCAGTATCCTGGGGGGCAAGATGCAGTTGCGTCCTCTACCCATGAGATTTTCTTTTGAACTTTTTTATAATTGCTCTGACAGTGCTCAGTGGTATATTCAATCGTTGGTGAATTTTCTTGTAGCCATTACCACGTTTATGAAGGTCTACGACCATCTGCCTCTTTTGAACTGCCAATTCTTTTGTTTTCTTCATGGTGTTGGATGACAAAGGGATATTGCATGTGTGTTACCTCATTTTTATACCCTAGTGAAACAGCAAGTGATGTAATCACTCAATACAGTTCCTTAACACATAGATAAACTTAAATAAGTGGAATTTAATACCTGGTTTAATTTTGGTAGGTGTTAAATTGATTTTTAATTAAATCAGTAAATGATTTTTGTTGGTTCCATTGAAACATTAATATAGCACAGTATTTATCACATGTTGGTATTTCGAGTTTTTCTATAAATATATTGTTTAGAATTTTTTTGATTATTGTTTGTTCATTTTCTGTCAGGGGTGCCCACTGTATATACCACTGCTAGGAGTTGTAATGCTTGTTTGCAGTTCTATTTCAAGTTCCACTCCGTGGCGAGGCAGCCATTTGAGTCAAAATGAGAAACAATTAGATGCTAGCCAATGCACGTCAATCACCTTGCAACAATGTTGCCCAGGATTTGCAAGCAAGCAGGGATGCAGATCAACACACTGCCTCCGCTGGCACTTGATTCAGAAAATCCGATGTGGGTCTTGGTTTGTGAATTTTGTGTCTGCAAACAGGCAAAAGTGTGAGAGCTTTATGGTGACTGAAACTTGTGGACTGGAGAAGCGCTGCTCTGCTTTAATAATAATAATAATAATAATTAATAAAATGAGTAGACCTCTACACAACCTGATCCCTAGTTTTTGCACAATGCGAACATACAAATAAACATCAAAAAAGGCATAAACTCTTGTTCGTTCACTCATGGCAGCTTGCAAGCTAACTAGATAGCACAACGCTAGAACAACTACAATTACAATGAAAAGATTGTTAAAGTTGCATTTATTCTCATTACAGAGTGGTGTTATAAAAGGAACTAAATACAGTACCCCATGGATCACAGTGTAGTATGACAACAGCCATAAACAACTAAAAGCAAATACAGCAATTTTTTTTTTAAACTAACTAAATAAAAATGCAATGTCTGCATTTGTCCTGCTCGTGGGATTTATATGAAATTATATATATATATATATATATATATATATATATATATATATATATATATATATCAAACTGGGCTGGAAATGATCCAGACGTTTGATTAGCTGATAAATTGATAATGAGCCATAAACTGGGCTGTGAATTCTGCCTTAGAGCTGGATTGAGCTGGAGAATGGCGAAGGGGCTAAAGGCAGGCTTATCTGCCTGGAAAATTGCAATAGGCCACATCAATAACAATGCACTGCTCACTCTTGACTGACACACCACAAGCAGAGGCGGTGCACAAGTCATAAAATGACCCAAAAAAAACTGCAGAGGTGCATAAAAAAAAATGAAAAAAATCCATGACAAAAATACCACTAGGCCAGTGCTACAGCACATAACATGCAGCATGCAAAGCGCCTGCTGGACAATAGAGCCCTTAAACGTAAAATCTTTTTTGTTAAAACATTGTTACAAGACCATTGTAAATCCCTTCCTATCAAAGGCTTACTGACATGTTGACTCACCCTCTGTTTCAAAATATGCAGTTGACGGACCAACACTCTGTACCAAAACATTGTACAGCTATACAATAATTTGAGGTCATTGGTTGAAAGTTGGTTCTAATTGCCACAGCCAATGTGATGGGGGAGGGATAAACAGTGTTGTGATTTGAGGGTGTTTGTTTCTGCTATTCGTCTATTCGTCTCTTGACCAGTTGATGTCCGAATTGACCTATTATACCTTTAATGTCTGTCCAAGTCCATGGCTTTATTCCTTACACAAGTCTGAGTTGCAAGTCTGCCATTTTTAGTTTACATGACCATAGGCATGATGGACCATAATCCATTTGAAAGGCAGGTATGACAAGGGCATCACATCCACTGCCCCTCAAATGGCCAAGAAAGTGAGCAGGTCCAGACAGCATAGTGTTGTGAGTGACAGGTAGATCTCATTGTGCCAGGAGTTGTTACCACTGACGTGTAGCACATAGTAGATTCGGTAGACATGGTACGGTAGGAAGCACACAACCATGAAGGTGAGGAAGGTCAGATTTTTAAGCTGGGCCCGGAACTCCTGCTGGGAGAACAGGTTGCCTGGGTTAGACCGGACCACCCGGGTCAGAAACACCACTTGGATCACTACCATGACTGTAGAGATAAATATCACCACGGTAGATATGGTGATGTTGAGCGCCACGTGATTCTTGATCTCGGCCTGGAACTCGAAGCACTTGGTTTTGTTATACCTTTCTGTTTTTCCATACTCCAACCAGAGAGGTGGAAAGATGGTGATGGTGAAGACAAACCAGACCGCCGCACTGCCGACGAATGCAGTCAGAGGGCGGTAAAAGTCCCGGGTAGGCAGGAAAGGCAGGAGGCGCACCACTAGGATGGCCACGTAGAAGAAGAAGGAGATGTAGAGATGGGTGTGGATGGAGATGCTCACCAGCTTGCAGAACGCGAAAGCATAGCGCCAGGTGTTGCTGGCATAGTAGTCGATGCGGAATGGCACAGTGAGCAGGAAGAAGCCATGGGACAACACCAGGTTGATGATGGAGGTAGTCGTGATGGAGAGCTTGTTCTTGCTGCGCCTCAGGAATCTGACCATGAAGAAGATCCCCAGGGTCCCGCCCAACATTGTCACAGTGTAGATGACCAGCAGGGAGGCACGGAAACCGATGATGTTATTGTTTATTGTGTTGTTGGTATTATTCACAGCCATTGCTCAGTAGCCAGATGAGCTGAAAGGCAGAAACAAATTGCTTTTACTTTTACTTTTATTTAAGCCCAGTTGTAAAAGGTTTTATTTTGACTAACCTAGTATTCTATACATTTGATGGCATTGTTTTTAGAAAATATTTGTTTTTATCCTTTTGTTTTAAAGAATCAGAAAAAATGTAGCATGTTGAAAGCTCTTGTTGCTGGTGCGTAGACTGTATTTTTTTATGTATTTTTTATTTTTTATCCTATGGTCACCCTTAAGATTTAAACAGCTACTTAAATACCCAAACACAAGTCAGCATTTACAGCCAGCTATTTCTCTATCAAAATCAATAGATTTTTCTCCAGTTTCTGGTTTGAATGCGATTAATATTTTATGTGAATTAATATCCATTCCAAGTAAATGTTTCATACACAGTACTATCAATTGAACAATTATGGAGTCATATTACAATTTTAAAGTCTTAAACATTTGTCATTGCACTTGCTAAAGCGTATGGTCTTCTGTCACCCATCTGGGTGGCTGCACCATAGATAGGAAAAATGTAAGTAATAGTTTACCTGACAATCCGGAAACCTTAGTTAACACAGGAGGAAAGGAACTGTTTACCTGGCAAGCAACTTGATGTCCTAAAATGCCTGGAGTGACTAGTGTAGCAGTCTGAAGAGAGCAGTTCCTCCTCTGTGCCTGGACTGTGATGCAATGCTTTTGTTTCTTCACATCCGTTTTGCAGACCATTTCTGGGCAAGGGAGGTGCTGTTCTTTCTGGTGGAGAAGCCACTTGCAGGCTGTCATTTGGGTGCCTTGCAGGATGATACAGCTTAAAATATTTTGTCCGAAGCGTTGTGAGTACATCGTCAACTTCCTGTTTTTGACATCACTGAAGGGTTGGAGCTTTGTGAGGTGCTGGTGGTTTTTGGTGGGCCATCAAAGGTGCTTTCAATTTGAAATGATCATAAAATGGTCTGTGCGGCATGCAACAATATGCCAAAAGTGTAAGTATTTGAAATCCTGTGCTCTGAACTGAAGAGGGGGGTCCATGGGCCCAAACCCAAGGATATCAATGAGTTCTGCAAAAATCCCTTCAAATTTATACTCCAACCTAATCAGAAATTATAACAGGGGTGCCAATTATTGTGAAATCATTTTTTTGTGGAAATAATTAACTTCACACATGTTGGAAAATTAAATAACTATATTTTTTATTATATTTATTTGCACATATGTATCAAGGGTGTGACTGAATCCTGACAGGGATATAGTTCAAATACTTTCATTTATGTCTTGGATGATGTACCATGCTTCAGAGAAAAATAATATAATTTTATATATAATTTTAATTCAGAGTAAGACTAGAGAGTCCCCTACAGGAGACAAAAATGAACTGTCAAAGATAGGAAGCTTATTTTTTTAAATATGTGGGGTGGTGTTTGCGCTAGTAGAGCATTTCTAAGCTGTAATAGCCATATTCTAATGTACATACACACACACACTGACAGATTAAGAGGTGTACTGAGGGTTGAGATGATTACATGAGTTGGCAAAACTGGCATACACTGTATAATAACTCCCAAGCTTTCAGAATTTGGGGTGAGAGGATGAGATTTTGAGGTTTTGAAAAAGCCTGTGCTGATAAATTAAACGATACACTTCCATAATATGATTTCATCAGACATGTCTCGGGTTTCCATTCAGTACAATTTGCACAACTTTACTACTTAAAGTGAAACATTACTACCCTCTGCTGGTCATTGTATTATTTAAAATACACTTCAGAAGATTTCTCCTCACCTCGTTCTCACTCTGGTGGGAGTACTTTTGCCCCTGTAGTCAGGTCTGTTCCTGGTACAGATAGTAATTTTTTTCCTACCTGTGTATGCCATGCTTGAAGTAATAAGGGTCACTGGTGAAACGAGTGTCCAGTTTCAAAGCCTACTTCCGCTGTGTACGCAAAGCCAATGGCTTTAGCTGTCTCTGAACGTTCACCTTCAGCAGCTGTCTCTTATGTGGGGTTGTCGGGGAAAAAAGGAACTTTCCAATGCAGAAATTGTGAAAGCAGAGTATAGCCCTTTTATTTCTGATGGTTATGTTTCATTTGTAGGTGAACTCAGTAAAAAACCTGTGCGCGTGTTAAGAGACACTGGTGCCACTCAAACTTGAATTCTTTGTAATGTGTTGCCCTTTTCTGAGTCCTCCACTACTGGGGAGAATGTCCTGGTTTGTGGTATTGGTCTAATTCCCATGAGTGTACCTCTGCACAGGATTCATTTGGACTCTGATCTGGTGCGGGACGATGTGGTGGTTGCTGTCCGGCCCTCCTTGCCTGTGGAAGGAGTGGAAGTCATTCTTGGCAATGATCTAGCTGGTGGTAAGGTCTGGAAAAACGTTCAACCTGTGGTGGTTATACTGGATCCAGTATAGTTAGATGTTAGTTAGATGAAGTTAGATGAACTCGCTAAACAGCACCCTTCAGTGTTTCCTGTGTGTGCAGTGACGCGCGCTATGGCTCGAGACCGCACCCAGCTAGAGTCAAAATTGGAGTTTAGTACTGCCCAGGCAAGCCACTGCTCACCCTCATGGCTCAATACCACTGATGTTTCTTCTCCTACCCCGCTAAAAGCTGAGGAGGTTAAGTTTTCTGAGCCACTGACATCTGTGGCCAGAGAGGAGGTCATAACAGAGCAAAAAAGTGATAGTTTGAAAACAACTGAACCTTCCCCGAATGTGCTTGACTATGTGAGTGGTTTCAAGCTGAGGCTTTATCGAGCCTGTGTCACGGCTAAGAAAAATCTTACTGTCTCACAAGACAGAATGAAGTGTTTATTTGATCGCCACGCTAAAAACTGCCAGTTTCGGCCAGGGGATCAAGTTTTAGCGCTCTTGCCTGTATTTGGATCTCCCTTTAAGGCAAAGTTTAGTGGTCCTTACACGGTGAACCTTGCTAAGTGTGAGTTTGCACGTGCCACTGTTGCACCTCCATTGCCTCTGACCAAACTCCTTGAAAAACCCATATTCTTCCATATAAAAGGTTGAGAGAATATAGTGGCAGATGCACTCTCTCGAGCTCCCATCTAGTCTGACGGTCTGTCCCTCTTGCTCTCATCTCTGTATCTCTCTCTCTCTCTGTGCGCGCGACTGGAGTTGAGGTGAGGGTCAGCGGGAGTTTGGATCTTCTGGAGAGTAGGGGGTTGGTGAATAACTCGTCTGGATGTCTTGGAGCTTGACTGGTTTGAGGAGTTTAAATGCATGCTAGCTTAGGTGTGCTGTGTATTGTGTTGCCGGGCTGTGTGGTCTGAACTGGTGTAGTGTTTTTGGTTTTTGGTGCCGGGGAGGGGGGCCTCTCTTGAGGAGGGGGATGTGACGACCATGCCTGGTCTTCCTCAGCTGAGGTTGTTGCTGTCGTCCAGCAGGTGGCAGTGCTGCGTGCTATCCCTCCCTTCCCCTGGAATGGTCTAATGGTTGATTGAATAATTAGTTGATGAGTCACCAATTTTCCTGGGTGTTTGCACCTGAGAGAACCCTGATAAATGGCCCAGATGCTCAGGGAAGTGATTTCTCACTCCGTGCTGAGCCTTTGACAGTGGTTGTTGGTTGTTGGTTGACTTGGTCACTCAACACTCAAAACACCCCTAAACTGATTCACTCTGACAGAAACACAATTATTGAAAATAAAACTCTTAATCTATTTCCCTGGTCTGGTCTCCATGTTTTGTTCGACTGCTTGAATGCTGGTCATAACAGGACAAGTAATGACACGTTTTTTCACAGAATTAATGAATTTTCTAAATAATCTCCACACTGCTATTATTTTGAACATGCCCCTTTCAATGAATAAGTAAATTACTCGGAACAAGCAGGGTGCATGTCATAACAGTTCGGTCTGTTGTTTTTCTATTACACTACTACATATACAAGTATTTGCCATGCATACATATCACTACTACGAATAACAGTGGTTCATCAGGTTACTGATGTTGTACTGCTATTTTCTTGAACACAACTGGCCGAACAATAGGCTTACCGAAACAAACTGTTTGGAACATCAATAAGAATGAGAGCACTGGTGTATGTTTGGGATCATTGTCTTGCTGTGAGATGAAGCATTGTCCAATAGGTTTGGAGGCATTTGATTGAACTTGATGAGATACTTATGTACACAATCCAGAATGTATTCTGCTGCTGCTATCAGCAGTTACAATGAAGGCAAATGAGCCAGTACCTGTGGCAGCCATATTTGCCCAAATACCCCCACCACATTTCACAGATGAGGGGGCTACTTTGGTTCTTGGGAAATTCCTTTTAATCTCCACAATTTGCTCTTGCCATCACTCTGATACCAGTCAGTCTCTTCTGTCCACAATTCCTTCCAAAACTCTGCAGGCCTTTTCCAGAACTTTGCAAACTGTAACCTGGCCATCCTGTTTTCCAGCGAACTAGTGGTTCGCATCTTGCAGTATAGCCTCTGCAGAGGTTTGTAAAGTCGTCTGCAGACAATAATCATAGACACATCCACGCTTGCTTCCTGAAGTGTTTCTTATCAGTCTTTGGGGGGTTTTTTCTTCATTAATCAGAATTATTTTGTCATCATCTATGGAGGTCTTGCTTAGCCTACTGGCCTCACCAGTGCTCTTTCTTCTTAATGATGTATCGAACCATTTATTTTGGCAAGCCTATTGTTTTGGCCTATGTATCAGTTTTTTTCAGCCTCATAATGGCTTCCTTGACTGTCATTGGCACAATGCTGGTCCTTATGTTGACAAACGGCAATAACAGACTCCAAATGCAAAACCTAGAACCAAGATGAGATACTGAAAGCTTTAGTATACTTGCACTACAGAAACGATTGAGTACACCCGACGAATCAGAAACAGCTGAGAAGCCAACTGTCCAATTCATTGTGGTCCGCAATATGTAGGCAAATACCCTCAAATTAACCCTCTGCTCTTAATTTAATCATATTTCATATATTCATTTCATTTCAAATCTAATGTGCTGGAGTACAGAGCTAAAAGCACATACTGTAAAGTGTACCACTGTCCAAATACTGTCCAAATTACAGGCTGCATCGTACAAAAATAGAAATGGAAGCGAGTTAAACGCTTTTCAGACCTTTCAAACAGGTGAGCCATTTGACACCATTTCATGGAAAAAGAAGAGACTTCTAGCAATGCAGCAGCAATATTTGTCCGAAAGAAACGGCGATGGTGTCAAAGAAGCGGGAAAATCACATCTATGGAATTAAACTTTAATGGATGGGTCAAGGTAGCACTTTCCTAAGTTGTTTTTATTACAGACAAGTACTTGCTGCAGCCCTATTATAACCCAAGATGCACACAGTTCAGACATCGTCTTCGTATTTATTTCTTTATTGTAGATGCAATTACCACACAGTGTTGACAATACTGTTTGGTTTTTACCTCTCTACAATGGCAAATGTGTACAATGGAAGTCTAGTGAGTTTCAGAGTCAGGCTAGGAAAGCAAAAAGAGAAAATGAAGAGAAAAAAATATAATAAAAATACTCCTAACATCTGCAGCACGGAGGAGGGAGGGCGTCGGGCTCCTGAGTTGTGCAAGGTTCCAGGACTAGCTTGACACAAATATGCTTAAAGAAGAATGGTCAAACCAACGTCACTTTAAACCTTTCTATTTTTGCTGGTCTTTGTACTGTCTGAGAAGTGTGGGGATTTATGGAAACGTAGGAATAAAATAACTACTATTCATCATTCCGACAATTATGTCGATATGCTGTGCATTACCCATTATGGACTTGATTCCATGACAGAGGTGGTTCCACTGCTCATAAGCTCTTAAGGTGAATGCAATTTAATCCTGATGATATGTTCTTGCAAAAAAACTGAAAGTTGCCACAGCGATATAAATGTGTGTCCACACAGACATATGCAGGAGCATGAGCACAAGTTCTTTGTCTCGTGCACGAATGATACTGTCAAGGAAAAACATTCAGGTGACCTTTGAGGCAAAGGTTTTTACAACAAGAATAAACATTTTTAGAAAAAGGTATCAAGAAGACAAGGTGGTAACGTCCCTAGGTTTATAAAGAATCAGAACCATCTCTTTCTTGGATGCAAGTCTCATACATGACACACAATACATCATATACCATTTTCATCTTCACCATCAGTTACGTTTCAGTCACTCAAATCCATTGACCAGGGTCACCCGCATTCAGTACCTTACACCAAGGGTCCATACAAACTTATCACCTTATTTCTGGTTTTCGTTTGGTAAAACTCAGTATTTTTTTTCAATATAAGTCAGTTTTTTAAATATATATTTATGTAATGTATATTTTATATACACACACACACACACACACACACACACACAGAAACACACACGCAGGCACATATACCATTCTTGTGGTAAATGTGAGTGGTCCTATAAAATAATGATTCTTGGAACGCCATGTGACTTATTCGGTGGCATACTTTTCAGGGCCTTTATTTATCGGTGGCATGCACCACACTAGTTTTCAAAATGGGAACAAATAGATTTTATATGCAAGATAGGCTGCTAATAATAATAATAATAATAATAATAATAATAAAGGCAAGAATAGTTTGCATCATGCCTTTGTAAACTAGGAAACAGAAGTTAAGTGACAATCAGAGCCTGTCCCCCAGTACGTAGCTAATTAAAAAACGAGGTTGTCTATTCCCTCAGCCGCGGTCCGTTCCGTCTCCGTGCGTGGGAAATGTCCGGTGCGCTGGCCAGAGTTTGCATAGCTAGTGCAGGAAGTCATCCACGGAGGCAAAGGCGCAGGATCCGCTCCCTGACCGGGCCATGATCGCCAGGGACTGGGTGGCCTGGCCCAGGGCCAAAGCCAGGGGGGGCTGCTTGGGCAGGTTGTGAGTCTCTGTGGGGGGGTTACGGAAAGGGTCAAATATGGTTGTAGAGGGTTCGCAAAACTCGTACTGCTATAATGGGTGGGGGTGAGGTGGGTGGCAACCAGGCACATTAAAAAGACAAGCATACTGTACATATAGCACCTGCCATTTAAGTGTGTGCAATATAGATCATTTTATATGCAGCAGTCACAAGCATGCTGTTACAAGACCATTGTCAATCCCATCCTATCATTGAAAAAGGCTTACAGACATGTTGACTCTCTGCCTGTGTTTATAGTGCTTAAATTTTGGTTTCAAAATATACCGTGTACAGTCCGACAATACCAAAACATTGTATATCTGTACAATAATTCAAGCTCATTGGTTGAAAATTGGTTTGAATTGCCACAGCCAATTGCTTTTCAGTGTCAGCGCGTTTACAAAGGGGGAGGGATAAACAGTGTTGTGTTACGTCTCTTGACTGTTATAATTCTGAAATTACCTATTGTTTGGTCAAATACCTTGAATGATTAACTGCCCTGTTCAATCCCCTGCCCCGTGTGTATCGAAGTGTCCCTGAGCAAGACAACACTAAAATATCCATAGCCATATCAGTGTACTGTTTGCGCAAGACTGCCAAGTGAAACTGTATTCAAATTAAATTTACACACAAACACAACAATAAATTAATAACAGAATGCCGCTATTAACGTTACAATCATTTCACCTTGCACAGTTAATTCAATACCACTGATTTATACATACGACATAATGGCTTTGCTGTAATTTTGGTGCATTCTGTTCACCATGGTTCATGTACCGTCTTGTCTCTAGCCCAAGCATGTGTAGTCAGTTACATACCTAATATTGCACTGTTGAGGGTGGAACACACCGGTTCCCTCTGTATGGAGTCAAGCTGGTACCCAACCGGGCTGCTCCAGGGGTCTGAGTATGCCAGTAAACTGAATGCGTCCTACAGACCAGAGTAGACAAAGCTGAAAAATATCAGCCTGCATGGTTTCATCGACACACTGCATTTCATATTCAGATTATTTTAGCTACATCTACTGACGTGCGAAAAAGTGATCCAGCGCAAAATGGCCACCGTACATCACCAAGGCTGGGTGCTACAAATAGGCTGAGAGGCCCCTTAAATGTACTTTCCTAATTTTCGGAAACACTGATTTTATAACAAAACAACATTTTCGTAGCAATATCCATTCAATGCATTTGTGTTCTTAAAATGGCGTTTTCCACTGCTGGTGACGGGTGCAACGTTCCCACTCTGTATCCACATGTGAAGCATCTAAAATCCAAAAAGCACCTTAAAATGAGGTCTGACATGTTGCTCCATATTACCTGACAACATTGTTGGTCAGCTCTTCGCTCTCCAAATTCCTATGCTACCGCAGGAATAACTTCCCAATGTTCTCCAAGTAACTAATCGCTTCATTTTGAATGGAACTCTGGTATTTGGAGTGTGAAAAAGATCTTGTGACCACCAGTGACCACAGTTGTTGCGAAATCCTACTGCAAGAAAGAGGGATTACGGCCAGGTGTACAGGATTTGAGATTTACAATGGGGGTTAGCGCCAACACGTTCAACATCTCAGAACTCAAAACAGCTGACATTCAGCACTCTGAAACAGGAGGGCTGCGCGATGAAACCGTTTTCATCCCCCGTGAACACACACCAACGCTGCCTCCGTCCCAGGCTATCCCAGCCTATACGCGGCCCCCCACACTGAGCCTGTGGAGAGGATATATATACCTTCAGCATCTTCTTGTTGGCGGAGTTCTTGCCGCACTCCTGGCGAAGGTGCTCGCTCATGCTCTGCAGTTCACGGCCGAAGTGGATCATCCTCTCGATGGCCGCCTGGCTGCCCCCGCACAGCTGTCGTCTCAGCTGAGAGGAGTCCACCTCTGCGAAGTCAATCAGCAAAGCGAGTTGCAGCCGATTCTTCAGGGCGAGTTTTGTTTGCAGAACGAGACTACGCAATTTGAAATTGGCAAAGGAGAAATTCTGTACCGAAATTAGGAAGTATTTTTTCGCACAGCGAGTGGTAAATGTGTGGAATAGCTTGCCGGTACATGTAGGAGAGGCAGAAACATGGCGGGGTTTTCAAGACCAGGCTTGCTATGGTGTTACATACTATTTCGCTTTTAGGCAAACTAGGCAGTAGGTTCACTTAGTGGTAGGAACAGGCGAGCACTACAGGGCTGAATGGCCTGTTCTCGCCTTTATGTTGTGATGTTGTGTTGTGTGTTGTGATGTGTCATGTGATGCGTCATGTGATGCGTCATGTGATGCGTCATGTGATGTTTTATGTGATGTGTTAAGTGCATTTCACAGGTTTCAATACACCAGACAAGTTCAGTCAGGCGTAGTATTTGAATACAAAGCAATTATGTATTTGACACAGGTCTGCTCGCTATGTATTTGCAGTGTTGCCATCACTACTACAAAAACATATCCCTTATTCACTTAAAAGCGTAATAAACACTAAATCACCGTTTCCGAGTTGTAAGGCCGAGTGTCTTGCTTCCATTTTATAGATTTAAGAAAATATATGATTCATGTTTTTTAGTCTAATTAAGCCATGCCACTGAAAAGTTTTGTTTGAGCCACACCCAAATCCGTGGCACCAGGGTGAAACCCTGCATAAACACAAGCAAATTAACTCCCCAACTCTGCCCCTCTTGTTGATCCAGTCAGCAAGAGCAAACACGCCCACAAAAACATCATAATCTCTCGAGGCTCAAGCCCCGAGGGGGAAAGTCGGTGGCGGTGTTTCGAAAGTGGTCAGTAACAAGTCTTCAAACGAGCGCAAAATGCAGTCTTACGTATATTAAAATCTTAGTGATTTGCAAAACAGCAGAAAGCCATTGTGTTGCTGACCGCACAGAAAACCCAGATTTGCAATTCTCCTATGATATCATTACAGGATTGAAAATAGTTTGGGATGTCGCAGGCAGTGACAATATTTCCAAAAAAAGAAGAAAAAAAAAGAAGAGTCTGACTGGCAGTAGGAAGTTTCCAGAAGATCTTACCCATTTCCGCATCGCAGTCCTCCAGCTCCGTACCGTGCTTGGAGCTTCCATTCACGAAGCCGTTGGATGAGGATTCCGTCACACCGTTGCTATAGTGATCCATCTCCATGTCCACGTCATTGCTGTAGGGGGCACAATGAAAACGTGTTACAATCTCAGAACCGGAGGGGCTCTGCGTGTTAAAATGGAAATTCTTCACTTGCAAGATAAAGAAATTACTACACTGCAGCACTGGCTGTGGCAGTGTACTGTAAGTTCCCATCTAAACCCTCAGGTGAAAATTACAGTTGTGCTAACTAGACGGGCTGTTCAAGAAAGCCGTTTTTGTTTTTGTTATGTTTTTGTTTTCAAGATTTCAGTGGACTGTAGTTTCTGTGATTGAAGGGGAGCTTCAGAACTTCAGAACTACATGCTTGGAGGCCCAGGCTCAGTCACCTAGTGCAGCTGTTGGCTTGCTGGTTCCTGGTGCAGTTTATGCTGTTGAGCTCAGTTTTGGAGAGGCTCGGGGGTGACTGCTTGTGACTGTGAGGCTTGCTGGACAACACTCCATTACTGCAGCTGCTGTCAAAGCCTAGGGAGGAGGGAGGGAAAGGAGAGAACCAGAGATACACAAATTAAACGCCAAACAAAGATGAAAAGGCTGCAGTGGAAATACACAGGAAAAGGCGAGTTTTGTTTCCGTTGAGGATTAGCATTAAGTTGACAAGTTCAGGATGTCTCTGTACATGCCAAAGGTTGACAGAAGCATTCAGGCATGTTCACAGGCTATAAATCCACCGTAGTGTAATACTGCACAACATCAAAGCACCAACACAATAACAAAGATTTTTGACATGACCCTGGTGAACATGGCAGTCATGTCACCTTTTATACAGACACAGTCAAAGTCTCACTTTAGACAGCACAGTCCTTACCAATTAAAGCACAGCGTAGATAACAAATGCTTGCGCAACGGTTGGCAAACACTGTGGTTCCTGAAAGTTATTTTTGAGCCACTGGAGCTTTCCCCAGTGGCTCCAATTTATCACCTAAATACTAATTATGCCTGGAGCATGCAGGAACTCCAGCCTGATATGGTATTAACGGGTTTGGTTTCTGATATGGGTGATTTTGGATTCCTATTGGCAGTGTTTGCAGTGATACACAGCAAATCCCCCGTGGTCCATCAGGTGTTTTCACGATCGACTGAAACAGGAGCTCTCTCTCACAGGTGGCAGCAAAATTGCTTGAGGATTAGCATATCTGCCTAAATTGCCCTAGGGATGATTTTGGGGGTAGGGAAGCTGAGAGCCAGATGCTCCGACAATCTACAATTGCGTATAAGGACCAATGCCCGTCTGGCAAACACTTCCTACATATCATTGTCATTCCTTCTGAAGGATTTCAGGTTGCAAGAAATGTTCGACATAGGATTCCTGGCAGTAGACTGCAACCTAGCTTTTAGAGAAAATGGAACGGCCACATTGTGTTTGCAACAGTTGAACTATTGTTTACCGCAAAATGTATTTATCATCAGTCCAGAAAGATTGTTCACAAGATATATTCTAAACAATGCCTTAATGGCATTATACAGTTGAACTGTGTGCGTACAGGCACTTGTTCCTTCTTTCCATAACCTTTGCGGCACTTACCCGGCGGGTTGGCAACAATTTGCATTCCTGCAGTGGCTGCGTTTTGCGGAACTGCGGGAGAGTGGGGCCTTGCAGTGCGCGTGAGAAGTCGCGGTTACCTGGCAGGTAGGAGTGAGAGCCGCCGGCTTTGGTGGAGGAGGAGAGGCTGTGGATGCTGGTGCAGTGGCTGGGGCTCAGGGCGGGGCTTCCGAAGGGCCGCGGGCTGCCGGGGTAGCTGTCCTGGGACTTGGGGCTTCGCCCTCCCAGGCACCGCACCTCGCTGTCTGTGCCGTTCACCATCTCTATGAACTGCCGCACCCTGAGGAACAGGGGAGGGAGGGGCTCCGTTTGTAACGCCGCTGTCCCTGGATGCCTCCCTCTCTGGGATGGATTAGTCGTCCCTGCCGAGTCTTAGCTGAAGTGTCTTGCGTGCGTGTTTTATAGCACCTGGTACAGTGCGTGTGTGTCATGTGGGGACAAGCTATCGTCTGCGAGTGAGTGTTTTCCACTGCTACTGTAAAGGTTTAAAAGGATCAGTGGTAGTGGCTAAACAGTAATGCACGGCAGTAAGGAAAGTATTGGCTATATTTCCAGTTAATTGTTGCCCTTTTCTCAAGTTTTATTCTCCAATTCTTCTGTATTACATGTTTTTAAATTGTAAAATATGTAACCTACTCACTACAGGAAAATGCTTGGGGCTAAAAAGAAGTCCCCACGCCCATTTTCATTGTACCAACCTGGGTGGAACTGAATTGTTCAAGCGGGGAGTCACGGAACTAAGAGCAGGAACCACTCCTTTTAAATTGCACTGGAAAAGCAGGCTCCAAGATTTTATGCATATCAACCAAGACCATGATGTTGAAAAACACTACCAAGTCCCTTGTCATTCTGAAACAGTTCATTTAACTGTTTTAATTTTACATATTATCCATGAAGGTGGACATAAGGAAACAAATGATAAATATGCTGGAAAGAGAATATTTGCTCATCCATACACAAAATGTGAAAATTTGGGTTTCACACCAATAAATAACCCTTCTGACTGGTTATGGGTATGCACTTTGTTTTACGTCATTCTGGATAAGAGTGTCTGCCAAATGCCATTAATGTAATGTAATAACGTACTGTAGTAAATACATTATGATTTATCAAACAATATTTGGGTAATTTCGACAGTCATAGCATCAGAAACATTGTTGCCAGAGTGTACTGTACAGGGCTTGTGAGTTATGGCCCCCTTCAGCTTTTCTGACTACCAGATTCACATAAGGCAGCAGCTCATGTCAAGTTCTACTGTTTGAAATTATGTTGGCAGTCACAAAGTTGAGAGTCATCGTAGCTAGGCATAACTACCTAGCTGATTACTATAGCCAGAGCTCAGAGTACCTTATGAATTTTTACTTCCATGGTTATGCTTATTCTGTTATGCTTTGCTACCTCAACATAAGCAAGATAACTTGGCAACTTTATTAGGTTAAAAACATCCATATTTCAATACTTTGAAAGCAATTCAGAAAAAGGAATTGTTTGAAGGAAGTAGTGTCCAAAAAAGGATTCAAACATACACAATTACACCAAAATTACACCATTTCATCAAGATCAATGCATCTAATGCTACTATCAGCTAGTCCAATCCCACCCATTACAGATGTAGATACACCCAGCAACATGCATATATGGACTGGTGAACCTTAAACCTTTTGTGACGCAAAAGCTATGAAGTGTCTCAGCACTTACTTTAACATGAATAAGAGGTCTGGACTTTTTTCTAGTAGAGTCGGGTAAAGCTGTTGTGTTGTCTCAATGGCCTCCCCCATTCTCCCAGCCAAGACCAGCTTCTGAATTTCTGAAGGTGAGAGAAGCAGAATGTTTCGCAGAGGACAGCGATGGGTTTTGTGAATACTAAAACCACGGGCTGAAGTGAAGCGGCTTATTTATTTATTTTTATTCAGTTCCCAGGCTTCTCGGGCAACCATTTGGTCCAAACTCACTTTGTCTGTTTTTGATTGAGGCTAGTTCCTCATGTACCGCCTGGTCCGTTGATTTGGCAAACACCTCTGCAGTGGCACAGTAGCCGTGGTGAACCAGGTAAGAAGCTACCATTCTGTTGGACGGAAGCAAAGCAAAAGAGACACTGTAATTCATGTCCCAACAATTAACGTCTGTTCTGAAGGTTAATTCCATTCTGTAAAAAATAAAAAATAAATAAATAAATAAATAGAAATCTCAAAAATCTTCTGTTTTCTTGATGAAATCCCAAATTCAGCCTTTTAGTTACTGAAAATATTTCTTACAAAACTAAGGAAATAAAATAACTTAAGTCATTAAAGAGAGGAGCAGTTGTAAATGAATAATCCCATGGGAATTGGATTTAGTCAGCACATACAGAGTTTATTTAAACAACACAATGAACCCACTGTTCAAATGAAACTGGAGCAATACAAGAAGATGACTTTTGAACATAAATTTAAGCACTGAGGGCTTTGGTATGCATACTGGCTGCTTGAGGAATGTGAATATGCAAATAACTTGTAGCAGCCCACTACTAAATCATGCAGGCATTTGTGACACTACCACATATATACATAGACACTGTCTATGCCTGTCATCTCAACCTCAACTTCCTTGCGCTGACAGAAGCGTGGCTCTCACCAGAGAACACAGCCACCCTGGCGGCCTATTCTTCTGGCACAGGTCTCCTAATCCCAACCTCATGGAGATCGTCTTCTCTTCATCCTGCTCCTCTTTTGAATTTCATGCAGTTTCTATTACTTTCCTGTGTAAACCTTTCATTATTGTTGTCTATCGCCCTCAAGGTCCTCTGAGGAGCTTCTTGGATGAGATGGACTTCCTGCTTAGCTCCTCACCAGACGGCGGCACTCCCCTGATCCTCCTGGGTCACGTTCCTTTCTTCCTTTGACCTCACCCTCACACATTCACCTCCCACCCATAAGGCAGGCAACCTTCTTGACTTTGTGTTCAAATGCTGCATGACAACAAAACTCTTGGTAACACCCCTCCATATATCTGACCATTCCTTTCTCTGTTTTTGTATCCCGCTCTCCTCACTCATCCATCCCTCTCACCATCCGCTATCACCTGGCGGCGCAACAAGCGCACATCACCCATCAATGCAGGAGTGACAAGTACACACTTGCGTAAGGCTAAGTTTAGGCGACGGGACTCACTTCTGGATCATAGTTTGCCACTCGCCCTCGCGTTCCCCGATGGGAAATCTGTCGATCTGGGCCTGGATCTTCGTCCGCCACTCGTGCATGTAGTCCTCGATGTCGAAGACAAACGGGTGCTGGCCGAAGTTGGCGTCCACCACCTCGCCAGGCGTCTGAAGACCCACCGTGGGATATAGGTTGGGCTGCGGAGAGACAGCGGGAGAGGGTGATGGAAACGGCTCTCCCGGATGCTCTCGCTTACATTTGGTTGCACGATTAGTTTCAATGTCACTGTCTTGTAAATGTCTCTCTCGTGTATTCTTCTATATGTGCGTTTCTGCATGTCGTGGCTGTTAAAAAGATATGTCAAACTGAACAGGGTGCATCCAGGAGAAATAAAGAATAACTAAGTAAAGTCAATATTGTAGTGGTGAACAGAGGAAATCTCATCACCTTTAAACTTTTGAGTGTGGATCATTTCATAGTCGAATGTGTAGAATGTGCATTGCTTTGCATTTCTGATCGATGCAACCACTTTAGCAAACAGGGTAAAAGGGACACTGGGTAAGGGTACACATGTGGGCCTTTGGGTTGGGTTGAATCCCTCAGATTTGGGTAAACTCCACTGGGTAGGGTAACCTCACTTTCGACTGAGTTAATTTTCCTAGAGCTTAGGTAAACTCTACTTGGTTGTGGTAACCTCCCTTTGGGTTGGGCTAAACTCCCTATAGATTGATGCGTTAGCAAAATGGACACCTTTTAGTGGAGACATTCTGAGCAAAGGTTCATAGATTCATGGTCCAATGAAGTGCTGTAATAATAGCTTTAGAATAAGAACATTGCAATGCACACCATATGCTGCTTTGAGGCAAGTTTGGCTGTGTTTATGTTTGAATGGATTATTATTTGTACAGCAGTCACTTCACATGTCATTTTCCCAAAAGCATGCCAGTAGTACAATCATAAATGCCTCAGCATGGCCTAATGATAAAGGGGGGAAGGAGGTTATTTCAGAAGAATGACAGAAGGGAACAAGGTAGCATGCTACACAGTGTAAGGTGTCTAATGTTCCCAGGATGTACTAGATTTCAAATTAAAGAGTGTAAAAACTCACCGGTAAATCTGTAAAAGCAATACCTATAACATAAGCGGAGAAGAAAGACCATGATTACTTGAAACAAAATTATCAGGACATTTTTTTAAAGTAACTTTATTTTTCTAAAGCCCAATTCAGACCAAAGATTCGCGACAGGACAAAACCATTTTCAAACTTTCCAGAGGTATTGCAGCAGTGTCTACTACCAGTCTCAGAACATCTGATGCCAGCGCTTGTTGTTGCAGGCAATTCAACTTGTCTGATCAAGGTAGAAACATTTAGAACATTGAGTCACCAGTAGCAAATTGTTGCGCAAATCTTTGGTCTGAACTAGTGCGGTAGTAGAATTGTTTGCATGGGCAGAATTCTGTTTAGTGTTTCAGGAGGCATTGCCAAACCTCAATCCTAACAGCAAAGAAGGAAAGGAACTCTATGGAGTTTAAACATCCATCCATTATATAACCCGCTTATTCCAGGTCAGTGTCACAGGGGGTGCCAGGGAATATCCCAGCATGCACTGGGCGAAAGGCAGGAATACAGCATGGACAGGTGGCCAGTCCATTTCAGGGGAAACACAGTATCCTCACACAATCTAAAGGGCAATTTAGACTCCCCATTTAACCTAAGCTCCATGTCTTTAGACAGTGGGAGAAACCCGGAGTACCCAGAGGAAACCAAAGCAGACACAAAGAGAACAAATTCCACAAAGAAAGGCCCAGGCCAGGATTCAAGCATAGGACCTTCTTACCATGAAGTGGAGTTTAAACACTTCTCCCAAAGCATTTCCGATGTGCTCACTCTCAAGTCATTACTAACACATCACTGTTAATAACTTTATAGAATGGTAACCTTGACACGCAAAGCATAATTATGTGAAGTAACAGAGGACAATACAATCTTAATAATAATGCAATATAAAAAGGCCTAGACTACACTGTGACCACTGCAGATGCAGTTGTGCAGTATTACATTACCTAAACTGTGACCATTCTTTGTATAGAAGCAGGTGTTGTTAATCAGGTTGACACAGCAACCGATGACATCTCCTGTGGTGAATGTCGGGCCGTAGGGCTGACCAGTGCCTGAGGAGCAGAAGGAGTGGCCATCGTCTCCATGGTAACCATACGAGTGCTTATCCCAACCTGGGGGGAAAATAAATATATACAATGATTATGTGATACCCTAGATTATTCATCATGCATTATTTTAAGCTAAACCTATCTCAGTTTAATGCTGGAAAAAAAAACTGTCATTGTACCCTTGAGAAAGAAGACGCTTCAAATGCCCCAGTAAATGTGTTGCATCAAGCCAGAAAGTGTGTTGCATCAAGTGGCCCAGAAGGGGGGGGTCCCCAACGAAGAATATCATTTGAGCTCTCCTCACTGCAACTGTGATATTCTGCCTCAGGATAATTATTTGAGTGGTAATGTGAGCACTGTGTAATGTAAAAGGACTGTAAAGGTTTGACCGTGTTTGGGCTGAACACTGGTGCAGGGAGTGCAAGACATGCCCAAGAGAAGGCAACAGACAAACACTGCAGATTGCAACATAGCAACATTACCTGGGAGCCGATTCATATTGACACCTTGAGCTGAAAGACCGATCCCCATATACCTGAAAAGACACAGAGGACCTTTAATACTAGCTTGCATTTTTCACATGAGGCAGTCTACTTATTGCTGATTACCAAATCTGTGTGACCATATGACAAAAAAATTGTTCATTTCAAAACAGAAAAAATATATATGCTGCATGTATGTATGTTTGTGATTAGGTTGAACTTTGAAATTAATCTGGTTCTAATCTGCCATGTTAAACCTATGGAATTAGTTACAGCCTAGCATGATCCAGTGTCACCTTCTACATTCTTCCTGACGGCAGCATTTCACAGCGTGTGATGTAGACATGTAGACAAAGCGGCAGATTTACTAATGAAAAGGTCGCAACGCGGAAACATTTGCACTATAGCGACTCGTTTGCGGTCGCTGATACCAACAAAGCAATGACCAGTGTAACAAAGTAATGACTATTACTAATTACGTAGTCGAATAAATGAAATGCCCTCATTTGCAATTTTGTGGTCAGAAGGTGCTGGGAAATGGGTATGGAGCAACCACAATGAAATTTGTAGATCAGGAAATGTACAATAGGTGGTACACAGAGTGTAGCTGCTTCATGCCATATTACAGCATAGGATTACAATGGAGAGGAAACTTTGAGGCAATACTGACAGCCCATAAAAATGATTTCTCCCAGATCAGGGAAATTAATTAACATATAATAAACAGCACAGTGTTACAGGACAGTAGAGCACTGATCTTTAACTATATTGATGAAAGAACTTGATGAAACCAGATAGCCCTTTACCTTTAATTCTAAGAGACTTAATTTGTAAGCACATGTAACTCAACAAACACAACTGTCAACTGTTGTCAAGTGTATGGTGCAACAAAAAAAGAAAAGAAAAACCCTTTCTATGATCTATCCATTGTGACTTTTGCCCCTACTTGGAAACCCTGTATACATTACAGTAACCTTACAGTCTGGTATTCTTCAAACTCATTTCCACAGCTTGTTAACGTAGTTCACAGCTCTCTTCTATGTAAAATAATTGCTTAGCTATGGTACTGCATACCAATTTACTTGCACAAGTGGGAGCTTCCCGCACGCTTTATCGATTGCAAAGTTTTCTTTGATTGTCAGTGAATGCTTGCATAAAGGACAATGAAATAGCGATAAAGGGCACTGTATTATTGTAAATCGTCCACGATTTATATTTTTGTAAATAGTTCAACACATTTTCTCCTTGCGGGCTGTCGCCTTGTTGTGGTAAGGAGGCTCATGTACCTCTATGACATTATAAGACATGCCAGTGGCAGGTTTTTACCACTCTGGACAGGTCTAAGGTGAGAGGTCAACACAGTCAAATCAACTATTATTGTAGAGCACTGCCTGTTCACATGCGTGTGCAAATACGTCTACCTTCATGAGTGAAAGACAAGTTACTGTTAGTGAAAGACAGTTCCTTCACCTCACACCTCCCAGTTTCCCTGTGACATTTGTAAGCTTAGATAAGTAATTAAAAAGAGGTGCTGAGAAGCTCTGCCTCATTTCAGACAGCCACTGTCTGCAAAGGCAAATTACAGGGCTGCTTGGAGCAGCCCCTTCTCCCGATAGCGGAACACAAGAAGTAGGTCAGATGGCAAAGCAAGGTAAAACCAAGTAGTTTGCTGGTTTCTAAGTAAATTTAGTATGTGTGATAAGTAATCATAATGAACACATTTTGGACACATAAGCATTTCAAAAGCACACCTTTTGACTGAAGCACAGGGTTTAGCCAAAAAGAAAGAATGGGCAAATAAGAGTGTTTGTTTTGAGGGTAACGCGCTCAATAGAATTAGCTCCTGGAAGAGGAATATGACAGGAGAAAAAAAAAAAAAAGATACCCACAGTCCCAAGCTGGAGGTTTGGTTTGTAAACTGATCTGACAAATTCAGTCACTCTCCCCAAAAGTATTGTGCGTGAACAACGATGCTCTGCCCAACTGTGGCAGAGGTGGCTCTTACCCGTCTCGCCCTTTGCTGACGATCTTGACTTCAAAGTAGTAGACCCCGCAGGCTGCAGGGATGGGGTGGGTGGCTCGCACAGAGGCAGCATCTTTTGGCGTTTTTCCGTGACCTGCATGGTACAAAAAGGGAAGAGGGGTCACAATTCCAGAATTAAATTATACCTTTTCATCAAAATGACTGCTATACTAAAATATTAAAACTGCTATACTGCTATATTAAAAGGTACAATAGGTAATTGCAGCAACAAACACCCTCAAACCACAACATGCACTTCTTTTAGGAAAGTTGAGGGACAAACGTGACAGAGCCTGCCGTCTTTTCGTAGTGTAAGAAAATGTTCACCGAACAGTGTGTTGCACAACACTATTTATACGTTTTGTCTTTTTGAAGTTTTCACTTTAGCTAACCAACTATATTATGAGCAAGCAACTCAATTGGCTATGGAACTAGCTGGCTATATAACCAAGATATGAAAGTGTACCACAAACGATGCAACAGTTTGAGACAAATAAAGGTTTAGCTAAACACGCATGATTGAACACAAAAAGAGATCAAAGGAAGGTGTAGCTACCCAAACTGCAGTCCAGACAAGCGATCACTGAAACTCTGCTTATTACCCAAGCGAAGAATACATATCTAGTTATAAAAACGATACCAGTTCAATACGCTGAATTTACAAATATCCACCCAAGACACAAAGCGTGTGCAACAATGCTTGCAACGCTCCCTACTATGTTCGTATTGCCTCCGGTGGATATTTGTAAATTCGTTGAGCTATCTAGGGATAATTTGCTTGTTCCTACCGATAGTGAACTGGTATTGTTGTATGTAGTGTAATATAGAGTTTTACAGTGATAGCTTTACAGTGATAGCTTAATAAGCTTGTGCAATTTGGGCAGCTACACACAAACAATCCAAATAAACCCCAACGCCATTTACTGTGGCTATTAGAACCAATCTTTAACCAATGAGCTTGAATTATTGTACAGATATACAATGTTTTGGGACAGAGTGACGGCCTGTCAACTATATACTTTGAAACCAGAACTTAAGGACTAGGGTGAGTCAACACGTCAGTAAGCCTTTTTCAATGATAGGAAGGGATTAACAATGCTCTTGTAACTATGTTTTAACACAAAAATCTTACCTACTGTACGCTTGATGTGGGACGAACCAAATACAATATTGCATTTTTCGGTTTGGCACAGTTACGTTTCATACTGCCTTTTTTTTTTTTTTTTTTTAAGTGAACCATAATTTCTAAACAAAAACACGTGTGCTAAGGTTGTTCATTTATCAGACAGAAATTTGCAGCGCGAGTCGGACAAACCGGTAAAACTAAACTCGCTACAGCGGTCAGATCAGAGTTTGTTTGTAACCGTACCGAGACCACCGTCTCAACAGGGTATTGGTATGGTTCTTTTTGTGCACATCAGGGTTCGATTGCTGCATTCACACCTCACACCGGGGGGGGAAACCCACCAGGGTTCGATTTAAACAGACTAAATGAGGCAGGTGTGAAAGCCCCCTAAAACCCTACTAAACTTTCTCAACCAGAGCCAAATCCCCTTGGGATCTGGGTGGAGCCACATCATATTGGGCTAGGGACTGAAAGGGTTAAACATTCAGTGCCTTCAGGGAAAAAGAACCGGAATATTCCGTATTTCTCATCTTGGACAGAGAGAGGAAAAACGTACAGTTGGTCTTGTATGCAGCTCAAAGATGCTCAGTGGATCAAAGGAAACCTCGGCCTCCCGATATTAATGTGTCGTAACCGTTTGGGGATCCCGCTGGTTGCTTTTACCGGGATGTTCTGAGCAAGTGACGCACGATGTCTTGAGCAGAGCCGGTTCTTCAAATAGAGGCCGACCGTCTCAGTCCATCGCACTTTGTGGCGAGAGGCCAGGACGGGTCCCTCGGCTCCCATCCCCGCAGGACGCTGCAAACGGTGCAGTCCATTCCAACGGAAGCTGACCCGTGAATGCCCGCAGCCGAAGCAAGGCTTAGGCCCGAGCAAAGTGCCGGCTCTGGGAGATCTCAGGCTCCCGCAAGAGTTAGCCTACAGCAAAGGTGCCCTTGGAGGTCTACCTTCCAATAGCTTTTCATGCCAACCCTAACAAAGCATACCTCATCTAACAGTGAGAGATTGAATTTATTGTGCCGCTAATTAGTAGAATCAGTTGTGCTGAATTATAATTCAAATGAAAATCTTTGGGACAGTAGAAGAACAGGGTCAGGCAGAACTCGCCTATAGTAAAACCAATGGGCTTTCCTGCAAAGTTTTTTGAACTGCCCCTTTCCCCTCACTAGAAGTTTGATGAGTACATTTAATTTCCAAGTGCTCGACACAACTTGGAGAACATACATCATGGCAAACAAAATATACTGTGACACAAACAATAGCAGGTGTCATACAGAGGGAAAACAGCCATGACCGAGTCCTCATCACCTGGTCAGTTGGAATTAAGAAATGTCAGACAGGTATTAGAAAATAAAATAATACAAAATAACCAGTGCTGTTCATTTCAAAAGAAAACATGACATCGAGCCAATGCAACTCAGACATGGAGAAGCCATATGCGTTGTTTCCATAAAAACACATCTATGGCATTCCAACATTTGCACAGAGCAGTTTTTAATACAAGCTGAAGAAGCTCATCGAGTCAGGATGACATTAAAAGGCTGACAACTGGCAAAAAGCTAGAAACGGAATGACAGAGCACAGAAAAACGAACACGAGAGGTTTGGGAGCAGAATGTCAAAACATCTGAAACAACATTCACGGTTTGTTAGCATCGCAACCTATAATTCCAGTGGCACAGCCATCATGGGTTTCCCACTGGGTGTGGGCAAGTGGTCCGAGATGAAGGGAAATGAGTTTGTGAAACCACATGAGCCTTTGCCCAAAGGAGCCCTCCCAGGCTTCAGGAAGCAGAGCCCCAGGTTCAAATGGGTACCTTCTTGGATAAGCGATTATTCCATGTTCAAAATTGTCCCACAGGAGAGGTCACACAGTTTAATACCGTCTGCCAGCTGTTTGGGGAAAAAAATGAAACCTTTTTCTTTTCCTTTTTCCAAAAAGCAGATAAAAAGCTCCAACAGCCAAAAGCCATCATGATTAATTAAGTAGCATAATACATGAAACTCCTTTTCTTAACATGGATTAGGGTCTTCTGAAAGGTAACCCTTTGGGGTTTGTTCTCCAAGAGTCAGAATTACTTTAAGTATAACTAAATCTTACAGAAGCTTAAACCCAGTTTAAGCAGTTAGTTTCTCAATTAAAAGATTTTCAGTTTTTGTGAGTGGATAGATTATTGTGGCAGTGCCTGATGCACGTAGAAACACAATGGAGCCACAACCAAAACACTGTTGGTGACAAACACCAAAAATGAGCACAGCTTTCTCTAAGCTATGTCTATGCTGTTATTTGGAGACTCCAAAAGGACACATGGAAACAACATTATTCTGAAAAAAAAAGTGTTTGCACTTCCCCCTGCCTAACCCTCTACTTGTGCTCTCCTTAGACAGCAACAGGTAAAGAAGTCTGTTATTTAAAAAAAAATCTGTAAAATAATAACATTTTATATACTATATTCATTGAGGTTTTCGTCAAATATCCATCCCCCATCAAACACATTCTACAATTTCACATGCTATTTATTATTCAAAAGCAGGCTGGCTCCTTATATATAAGCACAATATTTTGAAGGTATTTAGATCCATCCATCCCATCCATTATCTGAACCCGCTTAACCCGCTTATCCTATAGGCTGGAGCCTATCCCAGCATACATTGGGCGAAAGGCAGGAATACACCCTGGACAGGTCGCCAGTCCATCACAGGGCACACACACCATTCACTCACACACTCATACCTACGGGCAATTTAGACTCTCCAATCAGCCTAACATGCATGTCTTTGGACTGTGGGAGGAAACCGGAGTACCCGGAGGAAACCCACGCAGACACGGGGAGAACATGCAAACTCCGCACAGAGAGGCCCCGGCCGACGGGGATTCGAACCCAGGACCTCCTTGCTGTGAGGCGGCAGTGCTACCCACTGCACCATCCGTGCCGCCCCAGGTATTTAGATGATCACTGATATAAAATGGGGTCATGACAATGACCCCTCTATTGTGGAGCCAAAGGTGTTTTCACCGTCTTCCTCATAAATATTCACAGGAGAATACACGAGGCGAGGCGAGAGAGACGAGAGTTTTCCTTGCTCACGGATGGAGACTATGCCTTTGCAGTGCAACAGGATTACCAATACTGGTCAGAGAAGTCCGTACGTGGGCTCTTCTCGTTCCAGAAAGTCTATACAAAACGTAGGTAATATCATTCATATGTACAAGTACCTTTGCAGAAGTATGCAGCAGCAAAACGGACAACAATGATAATTCCTCCAGAGAAATTATAACTAAACAATGGACATTCTATCAATGTATTTCTAAGTTTTTAGAATTGCATTATTATGCATTTGGTTTGCAGGATCCTTGCTGTTAAAAGGACACTGACATTACCGTATTTTGTGTAATAGAAGATGAGGTCCCCGTTAGAAAGAAAATGCCCACCCTGTTAGGAAAATAAAAATAAAAAAGCACTTTGTTGTACGTCGCTCTGGATAAGAGCGTCTGCCAAATGCCATTAATGTAATGTAATGTAATGTAGACTTAAGGGATTAAAGGTTCTCAGACCTGTAGCATATGCAAAACCTTTAAGCATGTGCAAAACCAATAACATAACCATGGTATTGGTTTTGTACTAATCATTAGTTTTGCATGTGCTGAAGGCCAATCAGGCCATAAGTGCATTGAAATTACATTAAGGCAAGTATAAACAAGTAACATTGTTCTTCTAGTTCAATGGTGATGTTAGCATCAGCATTGATGTCATCTCGTCCATTTAAACCTGAACAGAATGATAATGGGTGGAGCAAGCTCTATGGGCTTTCAGTGCTGTGCTGTGGGAATGTACAGGCATACAGTAAGTAGGAATCAGTTAGAATGTTTGAATATTCGACTCGTCGAGCATGTATAAATATACAAATAGCATGCCAGGATCGCTTTTTAAAAAATATTTTATTTTTATGTATTTAATTGTATTTTTTACACAGTGTATAGAACCAGATATGGCGGTATGTGCTGAATCTGGTCACTTTCTGGCCAGACCCAACTTTGCAATTGTATAACATTTGAATAAATTATCTACTTGATTTAATTTTCCCTGGGGCTGTTTTTAACAAAAATATCAACTTGTCTAGTCATACACCAATGGTGCTGATGTAGTAGGCCATTCAATATTTTTTTAAATAGCCAAGCGGCATGATTTAGCATTTTGTAATGAGCATAAAAAAAGAATTATGTATTATGAAAATCTAAATTCATAATCTCAAAGTAGACAGAGAACTGTATCAGAGTACTGGTTTAGTGCCAAAGATATGATGCTCCAAAATGGACACAAACCCCAATTTCCACTTGCGAGTGACTTTGGGTGCCACACGATATCAAAGCATTATACCTTTCTTGTAAACATGCATATCACGCAATAAAATAATTAATAATTATGCCCATCGCCTATTCTATCGGGGATAGAATAAAATATAACGAAAACATTGTTATCGGGTCATGTTAGGTCCAGTTCGGAATATCCTGCCATTTAGTGACAACGATCCACAAATCCAAAATAGATTGAGTCCATCTATTTAGCCAAGCCTTGTTTCTAAAGACTTGTGTTGGCACTTGGTATTTAGTGATGACTCATTTGGGTATTCACATAAACGACCTATCAGCTGTGCAATGGCTGATATTGGGACATTGGGGGAAGGTGTGTGGTCAAAAACAATCCAATGCAGTTTAAATAAATCAGTTTTCCCACATAGTGACATTATACAGAGGTTATAGGTTACCTGATTATTCTTGGGGGGGTGGGACCTAATTCCTAAGCATTCAACCTGTGGCCCCAGCAATCAGGATAAGCAGTGTAGGCAGATTACAAAAATTATATTACAAAACATGGCTGTGCTTTGCAGATATCTGAACTGCACTTTATTTCTCTAGACCACAAACCTCTGCTTGCCAGACACTCCAAATATCTAAAATGTCATACAAACTATCTGGGCAAATTGAAAACATACCCAAAACTTACACAAAAACATACGTTTAAAAACTCCAGAAAATGCACGATTTATTTAAAGGGAAACGACCTACAGTTTACTAAAGGCAAGTAACTTAATGAGCTGGATGAATGACATTTTATCCAAGCACTCCCCTTTCACACAGTACGTCAGCATTTGTTGACAAAGTATCAATTATGTCGCAGTGATTCAATCACCAGATGATTGTATCTATCGCACAAAGCTTACTTGAATGACAACAACAATATCTAAAGAAACGGACATAGCTTGTTTAGTATCAAATATAGGTTAGCATTTGCTTTTATATGCGAACCTAGTTTGTCACCATTCCCCGTATAATGTAGTATTTCAAGAAATGTATTAACTACAATACCTGTTTTGTTCATTTAGGGGACATCACCCACATCGGAAAACCAGTTTCCCCCCCAACAAAAGGCCCTCTTCACTCTAGACGTTACAGTAACGACGTCTCTAGCTAGCTAAATATGGCATAAGCACGACTCAATGCATCAATTTTCCCAATGACGTTACTAACTAGTAGCCCAACTTTGTTTTAGCTGCTACCGACAGCAGTACCGTAATTTACCGTACAAAACAGGCATGGTAAATTAGCAGTAGCATTTTCAATAGCACTGAAGTAAATTACCTTCATAATGTAATCTCTTTGTTTCTGAACATGTCTAACTAGCGAGCTGGATTGGTGCAGAATATCAATCTCAGCAATAAGGCTGGTTACATTGTTTGCAACAACAGTGAAAATAAACGCATAAATAAATAACAATCAACAAACTAGCCATTATTGGCCAACTTCTGAATAAAAGAAAAGGCTAGATTAGCAGATGCCTCAACCACGTTATACCTGTCGAATGTAACGTTAGCTAACGAATAGCGTTATAACGTTAGCTGGCTAGTCCTGAAATTACTAGCTGCTGTCATAATACAGTTGTAGCAAGCTAGCATTTATTTATCTTAAATCAATCTGTCATATTTAAAACGTTACATTACAAAGGGAAAAAGAAAAAGGTGGCACGTTTTGCCCTGCAGTTTATTGTTTACAACCTTATAAACACAACAGTGTCAAATAATAGTGTGGTGCAGGTGCATTGTTGACGAGCTGCAGCAATGCAGAAATTATCTATGCTTGCCTAGCTAACATTCGAGAGCGCTAACACCCATGTAGCTAATTAGCTAGCAAGTATACAACAGTCACATTACGCCCGAGTGATTATTGTTTACACAGCATCTGACACTTTTTCTAGAGCTAAATTCTTGAGATTTGTAGCTATGAAGTCTTTTATGCGTATGCACACCGCACAGTTGTCTACGGGGCAATTGTAAGTTAGCTATAAAGCTAGGTCTCTAACGTTAACGTTATCTTATTTAGCCATTATGTTATTTTACAAAGCAGACATAGCTAACCGCTAAATGTCCCATCAGATTAAAATATTTCACATGCAATGTTGCTAAAAACAAAGCGCTCCCTGAATTAATCTATGTGGAGAAGTAGCTAGCTAAGCTAATAGTAGCACTAAGATAGTTCCCCAACTGGATACACTGGGCTAATCTTGTGAACAATTCCATTTTATAATTCCCAAGACAGTAATCAGAAAACAAGCCACAAGAAGTGGCAATTGCTAACTAGTTAGCTAGCCAAGGCTATTTACAATTCCTGGTATATTAAACGATCACTGACATTCTTGTTTTCTTCTAAGCAGGCCTTTAACACTAACGTTAGCTAGCCAAGAAAAGGAACAAGAAAAGTAAGGCCGCAATGGCAACTAGTGAGCGAACATGTATAGCTAGCTACCGTTTCTTTTGGTGTTGTTGTTTAATAAAATTTTAAAAAGCTAGCAGGCTAGCCAGCGAGCTGACATGTTTACCTTTATAATGTACTCGAAGATTATTCTGGGAGAGACCGATGTAACTGAACTTGTCCTTGGGGCTCCAAGATCGGGGAAGCGGGGTTTCCTGCTCGTTTACAGCCGGGTAGAGCCGCCTGAGTCGTTGGTTTAGTTCTTTTTCCTGCTCGTTCAGAGTCGAGTCCCCATGAACCACAACCGACATCAGAAACCCACAGCCCGAAGACTGCCCGGACATGGCGATCGGATTGTTTTTAGCTAGCTCGCTCTGTAACTATTAAAATACAGTTAGCAAGCTAGCTACCTAGCTAGCTAGGGAGCAAGGCGACGTTGCGATTTACAAACTATAGTCTAGCTAAAATATATCAGTACAGTCAATGCCGTGATAAAGAATGTGTGCCAGCTTTTAAAAAATAATATAACGTTAGCTAATGTGACTGAAATAATTAAGTCGCTTTCAAGCTCCTGTCTGATTTCGGCCGATAGACCTTTTGTTTGTTGTTAGCAAGTGCGTGATCCACAAATCTGATTGGAGTAGAGAGGCTCCCGTCAAACTAAAAACACTCTTCCCCAAGGCTGACTCTGTGCACAGACATAACCAATCAATGACTACATTGCTCGTTCCGTTTATATCTTGTTTATTTGAGTGAACATACTTGTCTGGCAAGTGATACATTTGACTACAGAATTCCAGCCATGCCACAAAGCAGAGTTTCTTCAGTAATCACATAGCTAACTTATAGCCAAGGTTCAGTTTGAATGAATACATGATTATCGGGGAAAACCTCGAATAGCCTGTTTTTGAATTGCTGTGCCATGGTATTGTGAAACAGACTCGTGCAAAGGAATAGATCAACAAAGGTTACCACTAAGCTGTGGCCAAAAGTGTATTTTACACGGCCAAGGCCGTCATCAATAATCACTAAATGCTAGGGGTTAGTATCGCTGCCAGAATTCTAATTGGTCGACAGTAGAATTACGTCTAATTAACTGCATTTCCACACGTCATTCATTACGTTACACTGCATTCTGATAAATGGGAATGCGGTAGACTAGAGTAGCCGCAGTAGGCTTTATTCACGGGGAGGCATCCCCAATTATTTATGGATACCATACAGTTGGCTTAATCCAAGTGATGACCACTGTACCATTCAAATGAGTTGCTCAGGAGGCATGTAGGCTAATAATTTCAAATCAATCATTTTTGTCAGTGGAGCTGAATTGTGGCAATTATTGGACATTGTATGATTAGTCTTAATCATGCTTGAATTTACTTTTACATATACCAGCATGTTAAATTACCACCCCTGTGCATTTACCAACCTATGAAAAGTTTGAAGTAAAAACACAACTGTGATCTAGCTGAACTGAATTAAATGCTTTTGGATAATGGAACTGTGTTGTTATGGGCAGATGCTAAACCAGGTTTGAATAATTGGCATCAGCATCATCCTGGTTCAACTCACATATATTGTGATCTACAGTCTTAAATGACTGAAGGCAAGGTCATTGTCAGGTGAATAAAAGGCACATCCACATTCAGAGCAGCACAATATCCTTTGTGTGCACACTGGGAGAATACGATGATTCCACAAATTGTCAGTTGATATAGGATAACAGTAAAATATATGCACTTTAAAATAATAGTCTACAGTATGTAGTACATGCTAATTACAAGTAGTAGTCAGAGGACAGCAACATGGATTATTGGACTGAATTAATAGTTGGTGGTTCAATGTCATTATGGTATACTTCACTGAGTATTTACTGAAGCTCTCCTAGATACAGAGTATAACTCACAGATAACTGGCTCAGAGATGGCTATTCAAATTGATAAATTTTCACCGATATTCCTATCACAATGGAAAGACATAAACAGGCTTTTCAGAACTTACTGTAGTTCAAAAATGGCAGGATGTAATGAGGTGTACCCACCTACACAAAACACCCACCTACACACAAAATATGGATACCACAATCAACCCCATTTTCCCACACTGCATTTTAACAATGGTGGCTTTGCCAATGCTGAATGGACCTTTGACCACGGGGCAGCCAACTTTCACATAAACAAAGACATCTTTGTGCACCATTGGCAACACATTTTTTGGTTGCAACATACATCTTTGATGATTCAAAACACATTAATGCAGGAATTTTCTCCTACTCACTGTGAGGTTAGTTATACACTCCCATGTACCATCACTCTATGTGTGTGTCCCACCAATTGCAAAAAAAAAAAAAAAAAGAAGCTCAAATGTTTCATATGTATTTTAATTCAATTAATTTCAAAATGCTCCCAACAATAATATATAAAAGAAACAGTGCAAAATCAGATGTTAAAAATGTTTTTAACATATATTTTTGGACTTTAAGGCATCAGTGGTCAGAACACTGCACTGAGGTGTAAAAAAAGTATGCATACACAAGTAAGAGTATCATGAGAGCTTGATTTGGGAGCTTTGAGCTTTGCAACAGGGCTCCACATCTATTGTCACATCTGTGTGTAATGCCAAGGGTGACACTGCCCCTACAGTTTGTAAAAGAAGAAGCTTTGTTGGCTATGCAACAGACTTTGGCCTTTTCCTCATCTGAATAAATGTGTCTTGTTGGAATTTGTGTGCTAGGGGGCTGCACGGTTTCCTGGTTCAACACCACTAGCTCTCACAGCACACTAAGCTGCATATACACACTTTAGCCATACCCTTTTAAAAACATTGTAGAGGTATATCTACTGTATCTTCATGTATTAACTTGAAAAACCAAACCTTATATATAGTTCATTGCCTTGGTGTGATATCAGAATATACATTTTCAGTACAAACAAAGTTGGCGTAACACAGACGTGACCATTCCCATTTCCCTCATATGCCGAGGAAGGGAGCACATAACGCAAATGGACCATATGATGTGTGGGAATATCCTGCAAATATACCACACATATACCACATATATTAATCTTGAAATTGTATGCCTTCAGTAAACGGAATGCTTCACTTTTATGGGTTATTGGTAGTTGAGTTAGACTGGATTCTTGCTCTGAGCAAAATTGTAAATGTACAACCTCTCCTTAAGCATCAGAATAAATAAACAGAAACTACAGCTAGTTCTCTGGACCTTCAAAAGTGAAATGGTACTGGCATGAAAGAAGGCACTAACTTCCTGAAAAACGATAGTTGGTGGATTAAAATTTAACTTTCCTGACTTCAGTTTTATATTAATATAAGTTTTTTGGGAGGAGCAACATGATATACAGTACTGTATATCACATAGATGGCATTCATCGGGAATTATTTTACACAAGTTGGTTCACTCGACTTAACATTTTAGCTAGGTTAAATCTGATTTACTAATCGGCTCTTTGGCAAAACATCACATCTTAAATTTGTATTTTATCAAGCAACCTTTGGTAACAGGTGAAGCTCCTTAGCAATTGAATTCCATTACCAAGAACAAAACTGGTTATGATTTATCATCAGTCCTGTACCTATCAAGGTTAACCATTGTTTTGAGAGAAGATAATTTTTAGACTGGATCAAATTACCTTATTTTTTGTTCTAATTTTCTGAATTAATCAAATGATTTCTAGAAACTAAATGACTTGTAATCTCAAGTACATCATAATTTTGTAACATAATTGTTTGACATTTAAAGTGCATTTCATATATTTTTCTTAAAAGTTAAACACACAAACGCGCACACACACACAAGCACGCACACACACAAGCACACTGTAGTTAACCCCTTAAGTCTCACCTGTTTTTTTTAGCATTTATTTCATATTTATTATTGTATTTTCAGCCGGCAATTTTCAATCACTGTGATATACCATTTGAAAGCATTAAAACTCATGGTTCTATCTGTATAACCTATTTTAACTTGCCATTGCTTTAGCAACAACAGTTCCTTATTTTGTAACATGTGGGTGGTATAAGAAGTGTGGGGGGACCTTGCGTTCTCTGCATTTTGTCAGTGTCCTTTTCACTACGTGTCCAGCGGGCCAAATGCATAATATTGTCTCATTCTGAAAATCTGCAAACGTTAATAGAATGCCCATTATTTACTTACTAACCCTAATTTCTTTGGAGGAATTATAATTGTCCGTTTAGCCATGTATACTTCTACGAAAGTACTTGTACACAGCAATGCTATTATCTACGTTTTGGATAGGCTCTCCCGAACACAATGAGCCCAAGTACAACCGTCTCAGTATTTGTAATTTAGTTGCAGTGAAAATGTGTTACCCCCATCCCCAACTTCAGCTCATCAAAGAACCGACTACGGGCATGTTATTGAAGTGACGACTAAAAAGCATTTTCAGTCAAAAACAGAAAATCTTTTCAATGAGAAAAAAACTTTCACTTTGAGCTTCTGTAATTTGTTTCAGTAATATTTTGAGTAATTCTCAAACCCCAAAGGGTTACCTTTCAGAAGAGACCAGGATTATGCCTGTAGTCAAAAGGGTTCAAGAATAGTAACAGTTTTTAAGCTTGTGTCGAGAAAAGGGGCGGTACATAAACCTTTGAATTGTGCTGTGGGCAGAGACTGGGCAAAAGCTGGGGTTGCATTACCCTTTAAAGGCATACTCTCACCTAGAAATTGTGAGTAGGCACAATAAAGTGTGAAAAAAGTGAAGGGGTCTGAACACTTTCTGAAGCCACTGTATATTCCTAATTTTTGGACTGTTAGATCCTGATCCTCCAGAGACCAACATTATGCCCTTATACTTAAGGGGTTAAGTATATTAAAACCACAAGTAACAGACTAGTTCAATTAAAATGGAAAAACACAGGATTTTAGATGACTTTTAGGAGAAAAGTCACTTCATTTCAGTGATGAATCAGACACGGAGTCTGTGACCATATCTGTACTATTCTAGCGGGCTGTCACCCGAAGTTTCTACTGCGGGTATTGTGTTGCCTGAGGGCCTGTGCAAATTTGAACGCTCTGTATTAGTGGTCCGCTGCCATGGGCCTTAGTGACGAAAATCCAGAATGCTCAACAGGCCCTTTGGTGACTCAACCTTTTCTGGAGAATGGAACAAGCTGATAGCTAACAAGAGCCCATCTGTGTGGACTGAGATTCGGGGAGCCGCTTAGCAAGGGTAATCCATTCTGTCACTCAGTTTCACATCCAGATTCGGTAGAACCCCAGAACCACTGTCAGACAGGTGAAGACCGAACCTGAAATGAAAATAAACAAAAATTGGGAGGGGTCTATATTTCACACCTCAGGTTTATCAAATTGTTTTATTTAACATCATTGATAACCATGTTATGCATATCAAGCTAAAGCACTAGTTTTTTGATGCCACAGGGTCCAAAAGCAAATCCTGCTTGTGTCTCTGGTAGGAGCAGCAATTGGTGAAATATAATCATCTGGGGAGGTAAATTTCAGTTGGCTCTCTCCACAATTAACAAGGATTTCAGAATGCAATGGGACATGCTTACAATTGCAAGTAAACAGTAGAAAACTCATGCATTTAACAAAATCTTTGTTTATTCCTTCTATTTTCACCGAAAGTGTAAACAGTTATACACATATAAAGAAGTTTCCTGGCACACTGTCCCTTTTAATTAATTTTCCAAAGAGCATGATTAATTCAGAGAAATTTTATGTCTGAAATAAAATAAATATTTACATTTTACACTAAAGGGGTGATACCATTGCTGATAAATTGTCAGCAATAGCATTCTTTTAATAAGATTTCCCTTTGGACCTTGTCAAATCATTGCGATGGTACTGTCAGAAAGTGTGATAAAGGTGGGGGTACTGTAGGTAAACTTCTGTGAATTGGGCCTGAAGACAAATTACCTGCTAAGTACTTGATAGTGTCAAGTTTGTGTGATTCCAGCATGGTTTTCAGGCCTGCCACCTGAGTGTCAATTTTCATGTTGGTCTGAGTCAAATGCCGTTCCTGTTCAGCATTCTAGGGGTGAGAAAGCTATTGTCAATAAACATAATATACGAATGTCTGAACATGTATGTCATTGAAAGTTTAAATAAGATGCCGTCTCCCCTCAATAACTAACCGATTAAATGTTCAACTATATTTCATGTGGAAATTGAACCTTTTACTGTGTGCAACAGGGACTAATGTGCAATGATTTGTATGTATTTCTTGCGTAAGAACAACTTAGGCAGTAGTCAGGCTTTAGTATGCAATTATAATAATAATACTAAGTAGGAGAGGAATACACATTTAGCAATTACAGTCTTTCGGTAAGTACTTCTATCCACAGCTATGATGAAGGGCAAATTAATTGGCCTTCATGTAATGACTATACAGCAAGTAACAAATACAGTAAGTGAACTTCATAAACATGTCTGCAAATGAATACACTGGGGAACAGTAAAGATTTGATGGAAATAAAATATACTGTAGTGTGCACTGTAAGTACACACCATCTCCATCATTTCAGTCCGGGTTTCCAAAAGCTTCCTCTCGTTCACAGCTTTCTGAAACAAAAGTTTTCTATTCAGAAAATGTCTTCAAAAGAATACACGTCATTAGAATAGCTTTCCTGAAGAACAGCACAGCCTGTGAGCATGGAATGGGTGAATGGGTTTGCACTGGTATGTGAACACAACGCTGATAGTGTTTTTTTTTTGTTGTTGTGTGTTTTCATGCTCTGGTAGAATAAGCTTTACTCTGTAGAGCTACATTTTTGCCATTATTTTTTGTAACTTGCGGCAACGCTGTGTTAAAGCTTTGAGAACATTTCACAGAACCTCACCGTGCTCCTACACTACAGCAAAGATGTAGTTCCGACACTAAGCAAAGTTTCCACACTTGCAGCCGCCCCCAAACATTTTTGCCATTTACCATTTCCTTGACTCTGCTCTTCTCCAAATTCATATCCAAGAGGTTGTCAGAGCGCACTTTGTTCATCACATCCTGAAATTGACAAAGGGAGGCCCATACAATTTGAATAACAAGGCAAAGACATAAGAAAATCACAAAATTCTTCTGACAGTTACAGGATTATAATGTGAGGGTAGTGTATTAAAAAGTCAAGTCAAGACAAAATGCAATACATTTTGATAACTGTGGACATTTTGTATCACAATCATAATTATAAAGGAAAAACAATGTCTTATTCAGTCTATACAAATTTAGCAATTGTCCTTTCTCACCAGAAAGGATGGCAAACTTAGTATACCAAACTTAGCCCCATTTTACCTAGAAGTCATTAGAAATGTTGGCTTATACTCACAGCTAATTGTATCTTCAGTTGGAATAGCTCAATCTTGACTTTCTACAGAGAGAGATAGAAGTAGCACGCCTCCAGTTCAAATGCTGGTGACTTTTCCATTCAGACATGCAAATCATATTCAAACCAAATGACATTTTTTAGCTAGCCTCAACATCGATGATCAAAAGCACATGAAAGCGCAACCCATTAGTAGCTGCCAGAGTTGCACTAGTTTCTTATTTTGCCAATAAATCTCCAGTCGTATACTCTTCTAGTGCTTCTGCAACTACACTCACCAAGCACTTTATTAGGAACTTATACACTTATTACACTTACTTATTCATGTGATTATCTAATCAGGCAATAGTGTGGCAGCAGTACAATGCATACAATCATACATACATACGGGTCAGGGGCTTCAGTTAATGTTCACATCAACCATCAGAATGGGGAAAAAAATATCACATTGATATATGTGACATTGACTGTGGAATGATTTTGGTGGCAGACAGGGTAATTTGAGTATCTCATGAACAGCTGATCTCATGGGATTTTTACACACACACTAGTCTCTAGAGTTTGCAAAGAAAAACATCCAGTGAGCAGCAGTTCTGCAGACAGAAACGCCCAAGAGACGTCAGAGGAGAAGGGCCAGACTGGTCAAAGCTGACAGGAAGGTGACAATAACGCAAATAACCACACGTTACAACAGTGGTACGCAGAAGAGATCTCTGAACACACAACGCATCATAACTTTAAATGGATAGGCTACAGCAGTAGAAGTCTAAAAAATAAGTCTAATAAATACCTAATAAAGTGATCGGTGAGTGTATATAAAGGTTTGTGCTAAAGGGTGTGATACAAGTGGCTTAGCTGCCTGGTACTCCTCACCTCATTCTCGGTCAGTAGAGCAGAGAATTCGCTCTTCTCCAGAATTATCATATCCTTTTTTACTGCTGCGATTTGTGACATCACTCTCTGCAACATGATTTCCTGCCAAAGACAAATAAATACCTTGAATCTCCCTGCCTGGCCACCAGGTGGCATTCCATTTCAACAAAATACTGACTTATAAGTAATACATCACCATTTTAAGCTCTTCATATTTGAAGGCATCACAGAAAATAAGTATCTTTTGCCAGGTAGGCATTAAGGCAGTACTGTAGGCAGCTGCTTTTGAAACAAAGTGCAGAATTAAGAGTCTAATAGTCTAAGTAAGAAGGTAGCATTTGTCGTATAAACAGAAAACACTGGACAAAAAAGCCTAAAATACAGAACTAGATACACGTAAGCAACAAAAATGACCATAAAGTCTCTAAATCACATATTAGTTTGAAGGCCATACAATAATTTTCTATAGAAGTAAGTAACAGTAGATATGGCAAATGTCATCTGACCTAGACCCCAGTCCTAATTCATCACTGCATCTAGGCACCCGGAAACATGACCCATTCTTTTCAACCAAATCTTTTTGAGAAACATCTTCACACATCGTGTAATATTGTCAGTGAGCAGAATACTTTAGCCTCATTAAAATAGTACACTATATGTATCATTATCAGTAGTGCTGCTACTGTCACAAGTTATTTAAGTTATTTAACTCATTTTGTAAGAAATCCCAGGTATTTACTAAATGAATGTAACGTGAAGAAAATGCAAATTCAGGAATTGGTTAAAAAAAGCTACCTGCTGCGCTTTGGTGACCATGTCTTTATAGATGACTTCCATGTTGGAGTTAGTGATCCTCACCAGGGCACTGACAATGACCTCGGCCTGCTGGGAGCTGAACCCTGAAGAAAATGGTACGACGAACACCACAATCACTACATTTATGCCAATCATAGATCAGCATGAAATCAAAGACTGAATAATATACAAGAAGAACATTTTCCCCTTGCAGAGAATGAAATAACAATTCCAAAATACAAGTTAGCACCTGGTATGCCTGCTTCAGAATGCTTTGTACTGGCAGTGTTATTTCCATCTATGCACCTCTGCAAAGAATAAATTATCAAACCGATAATTATCAGTTTACTTAGTAACTGTGCACTCACCATTCTCTTCCAGGAGGCGGACCACAGCATGGGTGTCAAAGAAAAAATTCCTGCTTTCAGACTTTGCCATATCCATGTTCTTCAAGTCATACTGCAGGGCTTTGATTGAGGTGCTCAGTTCTGCATTGAACAATAAAGTGAGGTGTTAAATTAGCGTCGCTGCACAGAAATTCAGCAATAATGCTAACATAAATCATTTGCAACCAAATGAATTGACAAACACTGAATTGACTGAACTAGCAACTGGCCCAAAGCTGCATACTGTCCTATGGAATTCTGCTACAATCCTGTTTTTCGCCTTTAGACAATCTTTTACCTGCTGATTGATCTCTTGGCCTGTTTATCCTATTTGCAACAAAACTGCCAATCAAATCCTAAGAATATACAGTGAGCACTGTAATTAATTGGACTGTGACACATTTTGTATTATTTTGGTTATGTACTTTGAGTTTGAAAGGTACCTCAAGGACAATGAGGTAACTTAAGACTGTCAGCCTTAAGTTGAGGGTATCTTCATCCATATCAGATGATCCTTTTAGAAACAGCACCTTTTGTACATGGTCCCCCCCATTTTAAGGTATTTATTGAATTGGCTTCACATATGTTTCGTTAGGCAGGTGTATTCATCTGTGTTGTTTGTGAATGAACAAAAGTGCTGTTGATGTCTAGTCTGGATTGTAGACTTTGCAATTGCCTTTGGAGATTGTTGTTGGGGTGTGACAAAATGAGCAAGACAGCAGTGTTGATGCAAGCTGGCTGTCATAAAAAATAAATAAATGAAAATCATTCAAATCAGGAATACTGCAAAAACCCTGGGCATGCTCAAGTCAACAATTTGGTCCATTACTTATATTTGGTTCATCCACATATATCCTCCACTGCCAGAACCTACAGGTTCTTCCTCCATAATATATGCCATATCAGTCATGTCCTGACGGAGAAAGCCACCCAGCTCCTAGTCCAGACGCTCGTCATTTCCCGTCTGGATTACTGCAACTCCCTCCTGGCCGGTCTGCCAGCTTTTTCCATCAAGCCCCTCCAGCTGGTCCAGAATGCTGCAGCCCGCCTGACCACCAGTCAGCCCAGGTTGGCTCATGTCACCCCACTCCGCATTGGCCTCCGCTGGCTTCCTATTGCCGCACGCATCTGCTTCAAGGCCCTAGTGTTGGCATTCCAGGCTACTAAGGTGACCCACTCAACTTCCTAACTTTAATTGCTCCCTACACCCCAGCAAGACCACTCCTGTCTGCCAGCTCTGGTCGCCTTATGGTTCCCTCACTACGAGCACCTGGTGGTCGACCTGCACGTTCAAGGCTGTTTTCCGTTCTGGTTCCTCAGTGGTGGAATGACTTGCCTACCACCGTCAGGACAGCAGTATCCCTCCCCTTATTTCGATGCAGACTAAAAACACACGTTTTCAGACTATACCTTCATCTTCCCTCCTGATTTCCTCCCGCCGATATCCCTCTTGTCTAACCCTAACCCTTAAAAAAAATACTAATAATACTACTAATAATAATAATAATAATAATAATTTGCACTTACAATGACTATTGTTTTTTTGTTTAGAACAGCTCTTCTTCATGCATGCTTTGCTATTTATGGATTTGATGTTTTTAACTTGTTGAAGAACCTATGCACTTAAAAATTCAAAGCGTCTGCTAAATTACAAAGATGGAAATGTTATTAACAAGAAAAAAACAACCGGTGAATTCAATTATGTCAAAAGACCTGGTTATGGCTTGGGCCTGTATGGCTGATAGTGGAACAGGCTCACTTGTATTCATCGATGATGTGACTGCAGACAGAAGTAGAACCATGAATTCTGAAGTCGACAGAAATATTTATCTGCTCAGATAAAACCAAATGCCTAACCAAATGTAACCAAATAGGACAACTTTGGATTTCAGTGTGGGTTTCCAGGGTCTTTGCAATCAACAAGAAAAAACAGCTGATCTAATGTAAATGTTTAATCAACTGCTTTAATTGTGGAGTAACGAAAACTAGTATAAGTTACTGTGTACTGCCACGTTCAGCGTTACATATTGATTGTAACCTTATAATAATTAAATAAGGCATTGACTACATTGGTAGGTGACCACCGCACAATTCAGTCACAGCCAGGGAACACCCACCAGCTGCATAACTTGCCTAGGAGTCCTCTCCCTTTACTTAGTAATGACAAGGTTGAAGAGTTGCGTTAGCTCTTCGTGTAGCGATTACTGTATGTAGGACACAAGCAAATATCTGCGCTGCGATGTTTCTAACATGATGCTGTAGGACATAGCCTATAGCAAGTGGTCAAATGAAATGCAAGTCACTGATTCTTGAGAGTTGGGACAAAACATGTCCTACATAGAAAAGTCTAATTTATATTAAAAATCAAGAAATTCATCATGATTTACATACTTACAAAGTTAAACTGTGTATACCTATGTTATTTTTTAGCACATCTTTTTATCTTTTTTGGGGAAATATGTTTAAATGGTCTGTGGTTAGAAGATCCATGTTATTGTACTTGTCCTCAGCAAGAGGTCACATTATTGACCAGCCCAAAAAAACTTTTAAAAACTCTACAATTGCGAATACATATATATGAAATAAAAAAGAAGGGTTATAAATATATAAAACAATGCATGAAGTGAACATCAAACAATATTTTCTGTAAAAATCTGCCTATCAAAGTTGTGTCCTCAGTTTCTGTCAACTCCGTCAGATTTTTTCATAAACCTCATTAAATCAGGAAATAGCATGGTCAGCTATATCCCTGAGGACCTCTTTTCATCTCCCTGCCTGTGCTGAATGCAACACTACCACACATGCTCTGGTAAGTTTTACATTTTTTGATATTTTAGACAAACAATGTCAATATTCCTATGGTCACAGCTGGACCATGTCAACACCATCTCTCCGTTATGATACGTTTTTTTAAACCATAGTGGATTGAATTTAAGCAATTTAGTGAGGTTATTGAGACAGCTAGCAACTGAGGAAAAACTAGCTAGCTGCAGTGTACAATACATGTTTTGGAGGGAAAATACGTGCCCTTACGTCAACTCCATCAGACGTCAAGTTGATGTGTAAGCTGACGGAGTTGACAAATCCACCTATAACCTCTTAATGTGCTAATATAATATTATTTGTGAACATAGTAAAGGATTAAAATGTTATTTCAGGGTTTTATTTACACATAAATGTACACATGTAAATGTACATGCATTACATTATTTAACCATACTGTTTAACCTACACTTCTGACTTGTAGAGCATGGGCAGGCTGTGGTCTGCTTATTATTGTGTAACTTTCCCAGCACTTATATATTAAATAAAAAAGCCAGTGTGTAGATTTTCGCAACATCTGGTTGTGAAACTGAATATTACATTGAATGGCGGCCTCTGTAGAGGGACCCACTTCTATGTATGTATGTGTATGTATTGTATGTATTGTAGGAAAGCATGGCTAGACAGAAATTGTCAGTTGAGGAGCAAAGGAGAAGAAATAGAGAGTACCAACGAAAGAGAAGAGAAAAATTAAATAGTGACCAAGAGAGCAAACATGACATGCAAGAGAAGGAAAGACAAAGGTGGAAAAGAGAGAGAGAGTTCAAGACAAAAAAGTAATACAAATAGGCGAGATGGGAGACAGAGCAAAGAGGAACCAGAGAAAGTATTGGAGAGAGGCACAGAAAAGGTCCAGACAGAAAAGGTCCAGTGAACAGCAGAGTGATACAAGGAGGGCAAGGAAGAAAAGACCTTTGGCCATGTTGATGGAGGAGATGGAAGGGGAAATGGAAGAGGATATGGAAATGGAAGATGTGATGGAGGAGGAGTTGGATGAGGAGCCTCTGAAAGGTCCTGAGGGTACTATGACAGTAACGACTGTTAGCAGCCTTAATAATGGAGGCTGGCTAGCAGTAGTATATGATGACCACTGGTGGCTAGCCAAGACCGTTGCTGTGGATACTGAGCATCAAAATGTGAAAGTGGAGTTTCTGCATCCCTATGGTCCAACAGCAAAGGTTCAACCTAAGCTTGGCAGGAAGGATGTCTGTTTCTGCCCAGTTGAAGACATCATAGTGAAACTAATGGGAAATGCATCCAGTCCAATCAAGAACACGAGAGATCTACAGCATAGCCCCTGATGTGATGGACTTCATAGAGCATGAGCATGTCCGACGCCTGTTGCTCAAGGCAAAAATGAAATCTTAAGTAAGCTAATTGAAGCTAATTTTGTGTCGCAAGCCTTTTGAGCAGTATTGTTGTTAAGGAAGGTTAATTTAAGATCACACCCAGTATGAAGTAGGCAGTGCAGCTCTCTCTCTCTCTCTCTCTCTCTCTCTCTCTCTCTCTCTCTCTCTCTCTCTCTCTCTCTCTCTCTCTCTCTCTCTCTCTCTCTCTCTCTCTCTCTCTCTCTCTCTCTCTCTCTCTCTCTCTCTCTCTCTCTCAGAAAGGCACCAGAAAAAGTAGAGGAGGAAGTTGGGGGGGGGAACACAGGAGGAGAGGAAGAGGAGAAGAGGTGGATGAGAAAGAGGAGAGCGGGAAGTGGTGTAGGAGAGGTAGATGAAGACAGGGAGAGGAGGGCAAGGAGAGGAGGAGAAGGGCCCCTGCTCTCCATTATTGTTTTTTGATAGTTGGAAACAGTCTAATTTCTAATAGTTGGAAACGGTGTATGTACAGTATGTTTATAATAATTGAATTTACAGTATGTTCAATATAAGACGAGGAGTAGTTAGTTCTTCATCTATTGTCACCTCCATCTGTTCAAAAACACATTTGTTTGTTAATCAGCAATGCACACACATTTTTTTTGTCAACACCGTCAGTTTTACGTCAACACCGTCAGTTCTTCGTCAACACCGTCAGATGTATCCATCCATCCATCCATTATCTTAACCCGCTTATCCTGAACAGGGTCGCAGGGGGGCTGGAGCCTATCCCAGCATACATTGGGCGAAAGGCAGGAATACACCCTGGACAGGTCGCCAGTCCATCACAGGGCACACACACCATTCACTCACACACTCATACCTATGGGCAATTTAGACTCTCCAATCAGCCTAACGTGCATGTCTTTGGACTGTGGGAGGAAACCCACGCAGACACGGGGAGAACATGCAAACTCCGCACAGAGAGGGCCCGGCCGACGGGGAAAAAATTAATTCTTTCTTCAGTTTATGTTGTTTATGTAATAAAGGACCATCTGATCTACATCCTCTTATGTCTTATTTATTTAAGGAAATTGTTTTTATAATATTAAAATTAAAAACAAAGTTTGAAAATGCAGATATTTAGAAATCTGGGTTTTCAGAATAGTGTGAAATCGCAACTTAAGTTTACACGTTGTATTTTATTACATATCAGAGTAACTAAACACTATTACAACATACTTCAGAACTTTAGATTCTTGTTGGACTGGAAGAATTAAAATTGTATACTTTTAAGTGTGTCTGACGGAGTTGACACAAATAAAGTTCTGAAGGGAAACATGTTTATTTGTTAAAAACTCTAATGAATATAGTGTGCATTTAAAAAAAAAGATTTTTAAAACGTGTTTTGTCCCAACTCTCGAGAACTAGTGAAGTACAATACAACTAGCTGAAAGCCCCTATGAAACTCACAGCTATGTACCCCCGTCTGTTTGTATTGAAAAGACACTCAACAAATGTCGATTGGGACGGGTTTAGACTCCTGCACAAATACAAACTGGATTTTAGATTTGACTTAACTTAGAATGGTCGGTCCTGGACAACCACGTGGTTACAATTCCACATTCCATAGTTACAATATAAGAAAGCCCGTTGTCTTTCGTCAACCTTGATTGAAGTGAATCGGGTCAATTTTGAAACATCGACTACTGTACCGGGCAAGCCTACTGTATAACTTACCTCTAACTAGCGTACGGGTCCGCTTAAAAAAGGATACTGCAGTATTCATTCCCGTGTAAAGGTCCTTTTTGTGCCATAACTTGTTACAGCAGCTCCCAAATATATAACCACAGCCGACTCTCCACCTTCTCCTGGACGAAGTACAAGCTCCAAGAGACACTAAACTAGACACTGTCATTTCCTTCGAGTTGGCACGTGCGCGATCGAAACAAAAAGATTTGATAAAAATACTGGCGACGGAAGTCTTCAGAAGGCTGGGAAAGGTTATCAACTACCGTAACGATCAGCGCTTCCAGCACGGTACAGAGGCCACTCCGTTCCGCGCAGTGGATGTGCTACACATGCTAGCCAACAAGCCGAGAGGTATTAGCCCTCCGGTCTGAATTCATTATAACGGTTATTTGGTCACAGCCCTTATGCGATTTCAGAGATATTTTTAATAGGCTACATCAGGTAAAAGCATGCTCAGTCAGTTCTGTTGGAATTAATTCGCTATTTAGCCAGCAGTCTGTCATACTGACACATCAACGACATCTGTAACCTTTCTTTGCTGAAGGAAGGCGCACACTTTACGGCGCCGGACTCGCTGGATGTCGGCTGTTGTAGTTTTTTCAGCCATAGCGATGGTAGCACGTGGAGTTATTACAAAACATTATCTTGTTATTATGAGCAAATATCGGGTTATTACAGAATAATTAATTTACTCGTTAATTTACCCACAAGAATACAAGATAAAATTATCATATACAGTGAGCTCCAGAATTTTTGATAAATATGCAAAAAAAATGTGTTCAATAAAAAATTATGCAGTTATTAACATATTTCCAAAAATGCGTAGTGCATTTTATTAATGATTCAATGAAATCAACCAAAATAAATAAATAAATAAATAATTCCCCAAAACGGGTTTCAGGATTATTGGCACCCCTTGTTTAATACTTTGTGCAAACACCACTGGCACCACTTTTCTTGTAAGGTTAGAAATTTGGAGGGATTTTTGACCATACCTCCATGCATTGTCATTGATATCCTTGGGATACCCTCCTCTTCAGTTCAGACCACAGGTTTTTCATGGAATTTAAGTCTGGAGACTGAGATGGCCATTGCAGAAAACAATTAATAATTTCATTTTGAATCATTGTCCTACGACCAAGAGTCATCTTCCTAGCAGAGGCAACCAGATTGTCTGCCAGGATTTCCTGGTACTTTGTTAAATTCATTGCGCCATAATTGATCTTAAATAGTGTCCCTGAACCACTGGCAGCAAAACATCTCAAAAACATTAATGACCCACTGCTTCTGCTTGTATATGTTCCATTCCATTTCAAACCATGTCCATTTTTGGCCATACACATCTCGATGGTATGGCTTTCCGACTTTCTGACTGAAAATTAGGCGTTAAAAGTAGTATAACTGTGCTGCAAGTGTGAATGTAAACCCCTTAATTTGGTAGAAAAAGGCATGAGTTTCTCTATTAATTCCCATGGGGAATTTAATACAGTGCATTCAACTCCATATTGGTTCCTGTTACTTCTGTTCAGTGGCATGATGTTGCCTGGCTGATGGGATGTCTGACGGATTGCATTTTCATTCAGACAGTTTCCTTGCATAGTGCCTGAATGTCTTTAATTAAGACGGGAGGCACTGTTTGAAAATACATACAGGGTAAATTACATTTACATAAACATTTTGACAACATTATTGCGTAATCACATGAAGCAGTTCATGATCTTTGAATTAAAAGGTTTTATCTGCTTCTCAGTGGTTTTGAGATATTGAGATACTGAGCTTCAAAGTCACCAAAGTGAATGGGCTTTTTGGCAGTGATATGCTTCCATATAACTGAACATGCTTTTCAACTACTTTTTATGCTGAAATTATATTATTTCATTAATGTTGAAATAATGGCATGGATTAAAATTTTTCACTCTAAAGTAGGCATACAAACAGATTTACAGTAAAAAAACAAAAAAACAAACCCATCTAGTCTGTAATTACCCTTTAAATATATGGGTATTTTGACGAAGATAATAAAAATTAAGAATGCATAATGGAAGAGATATTTTTTTGGCTTAATGTTAAATCGTCCCTTGATAGCTACTTTTGATATTACACAAATACACACATTTCTATCCAGCACTGAAAAACAGCATTCTGAGTCATTGCCAATACTATTGTACCTGTAGCCATTGTGCCATGTGTTGTGCTAGCTAACGCTAGTGGAATTGGTGGGGCACAAGCGCAGAGGAATTTGGTAAACAGGTGCCTGCTTCATGCATTTGTGAGATTGTCGCAAATGTCAAATCATGCTGCCATCATCTGATTTGCTTCTTTTCTAAACTACCTGTAACTAGTTCCAGTATATCTGTTCTGTCCTTATATACACCCAGTGAACACTTTATTAGGTAGACCTGTACACCAGCTTGTTAATGCAAATATTATTCAAATGTCAGAATGGGGAAGAAATTTGATCTAAGTCACTTTGACCATGGAATGATTATTCACAGATTATTTTCACAGTAACGCAAATAACCACACATCTCTCTGCATCTCTGAACACACAACGCATCAAACCTCTAAGCAGCAGAAGTAAAAAAATAATAAGTTGAAAAAATACTGAATAAAATGCTCAGTGAGTGTGTGATTAAGCTCTGTCACCACAAACACAGTGCCTACATTATGATGGGAATTATAAACACTGCTCATGGAAAAAGAAAAACTCTTTAGAATAAAATTTAGCAGCTAATTTGTTCACAGAATGTGGTCATTCTAAACAAAAACATTGAAAGTCACATGCTATTTAAAGGAACTAAAAATGCAATTACAACACGACAAAGTGGTAGGATTGAATTTGATGTGCAGGTTAGGAGATTGTACACTGATTTATTATCACTTAACAGTCAATGCCATATAATTGTTGCTACAATCACCAAACTAATGTTACGTGATCTCACTAAGCTAAAGCTTGTTTTGTGCAGTCAGACATGTACCCAGACATAAGGTTCATTTGATAAACTTGTGTGCACTATTACATTTTGTGAGATGTTCATAATTAATTAGGAAAGAATCCATGCAAGCATTAAAAAAAAATTAAATTGCATTGTTAACCTTTCACCATAGATTTTGTTTGATTCTGACAAACAGTCCTCCAAATCATTTTTTGACAATAAGGTAGGTGCTGTCACATCAAACTGTAACTCCCAAACACCACTTTAGAACCCATCTTGATCCCAAAACAGAGGAGTAGAAATATGCAAATACAGTGTAATTCCCACAGATAAAAGTGTGAGCAAGTACTTTCCAACGAAGACTCATGCTAAGAAAACCACACAGACGGACAACACAACAGCTAGGATGGCTACCCCACACAGCATCATGGACACAAAAATTTGGCTGCGGTCGCAGCAGCGGTCCGGCTCTTCCTCGTCCATGGCGAGCAGGGCCAGAGAGGCACTGTCAGTGCTGACGGGGTCAGCGTACTGGGGGCCCCGGGCCTCCACCGTCCAGCGCAGCACGTTAACCTTCAGCTCCATGTCCTCAATCATCTGGTCCACCCGGGCAATCTCCACCTCCAGAGCACTTTGCTCCAGCCGGTCCACGCTAGACGGGGTCTCATCGTGGTTCAGGTCTGGCAGGCTCAAGGCCCGGGCAGCCACCTCTGTGGTCTTCCCTAAAAATGGGAAAGTACTGGTTTATATTTTTGGATTGTTAATAATTGATTTCCTTTTTTTCCTCTAGGTAAGTGTAATGAGAGAGATATTTGCCTGAGTCCATAGTGGGATTTGAACCCCGGCCTCTCACCTGTCCAAATATTTGTTAGACGAACGCGTTACCAGTTAGCTAAAGACGAAATCGCCTCTAGCTAAGGGCAATAACATTCTTCTGAATTTGAGGGTTACATCATCAGGGAGCGTTGTCGTGGTAACCTGCTAAGAGCCTTCGCTTTCACTGCAATTAATCGTGCTTACTAGCGAACTAGCCGAATTAACCCTGTTACACAAGCTCCTTTGGGTTGGTTCTCAATTGGAAAAAAGCTAAATTTCAGTTTCATGGGATACATCTGCTTGTGAAAACAGCGAAAAATCAGGATCGACAAACTTGACTCATACCTTGAATGCCGGTTTGCACAAAGGCGGTGGCCTTGTTGGACAGAGAGAAGCTTTGGCCCATGTCGAAGACCTTGCACATGTCGGCATGCAGGAGCTCCAGGCTGGAGGAGAACGCCACCCACAGGTACTCCATCTCCTGCCGCTCTTCCTTGGGCAGGGTCTTGTCCCGCAGGCTGGTGGTCAGGTGTTGCCGGTTGGCCAGAGCCAGCTCTTGAGCTCGTTCCCGCGTGCGCCGCAGTTCATCCCGTAGGTGCGCGCCATCTGTACTCCCCCCCACGCATGAGGCCAGGTGCCGGTAGCACGCCACCACCTGGCCGACACAGGAGCACAATCCACATATGCTTTGTTTGAGATAACGGTGTGATTCAGGGAAGGGGATTTTCTCCTAACATATCCTGGGAGTTATGCTCCATTGGCTATAATTCCAACATGATTTCGCACTGATTTTTCATGCCCTGGAAATTGGTTCACATTTACTGAATCCCGGATAATCTTCCAAAATTGCAAGGAGAAATATAATTCATATAAAATAGATGTATCTACACATAATCTATGGGCAAATTAAAAAATTTTTAGCAACAGAGGTTGTGTTTATGTTTAGGGTTCGGGTTAGGGTTGAGGTGTAACATTAACAATATTAATTGAGCATAGAGACACAAAAATGTTTTCAGGGATCTGAACATTAGGTCACCTGATGTCAAATTAGTGTGAGACCAGGCTCTATAATTCATTGTTTTTTTAATCCTTTTGGCATATAGTATACATCAAACTACAAGCATTTCTTACTTCTCAGCTTCATGTTGCATGCTGAATATAGATGTGACAAGTAAAGTATTTTTTTAACCAGGACATAACCAATCAAGCAACAGAAAGTAAGTGAGATGTTAAACTTAGATAGTGAATAAGCTAAAACAGATTTTGGAGTTACCTTTTTTGTGAAGTGCAATTGGCTACAGGAAAGCAACTACATGAGTGTATTGTGTATTACAGGTGTATTGTAGGATGGTTCTGTATGTGCTTCAGACAGAAATGTAGTTGGATATACTGCTCTGAGAGGAGGCCAGCAGCCAAAACCTACTCAGACTGATCCTTGTTTATAGAAAACCTGTTTGTGTTGTCCACAGAGCCAAAAGGTCATCTTAACTGACAGACACAACATAATACAATCTAAGCTTAAGAAGTCTTCTAAACATCTATTCATTAAACTGTCCCTACAAGCACATTAACATTATCACTCTAAAAATAAAAAAAGCTTTTGTCAACATTAAAATGTAAAATGTACACATACATGCAATTGTCATGAGTCATGGGAAACAGAAACAGCAAGTAAAATTTCTAAGAATTTAAACAATTTTACTTGGAACACTCAGGTCTAATTTATACATTATTTGCTTTGTGTATCGGTATTTTTAGTTGGCTAGGTAAGCAGTGTTTTGATAGTTAACTTTGGTGACTTTTGCTCTGTTTGTTTGTTTGTTTGTTCAAAAAAAAAAAAAAAAAAAAGGCCCTTGTCCTTATCTTTGTTGTACAGGTAGCAGTTGAAATTGTATTTACCTCTAGGGTCTTTCAGCGAACTTATCCCTGGTTATGGGAATGCACTTTGTTGTACGTCGCTCTGGATAAGAGCGTCTGCCAAATGCCAATAATGTAATGTAATGTAATGTAATGTAATGTAATGTAATACATAAATACTTCAATTACAGAAGTTTTATTTCTTTACCAAGACAATAGCTTTTTCTTGAATCATTTCAGCCATGCAATGACGGTGGTTATTTTTGTCTCAGGGCTAGTGTCCCAGAAAAGAGAAAATAACTGTAGAAAGACACTCTTGGTGCACTTTGCTCTCTTGACCCTCCAGACTTAAGTTAAGTTAAATGAAAGACCATGGCTAGTTGTCATATCTCAGTGATTTTTTCATATACAAATATGGTTACTGTACAGATGTACAGATAATACAACAGCAGTAAGGAGTTTTATAGCAAATGAGTGGGTTTTTACTCTCATTGATCAAAGCCAATCAACTAGGATACTAATATTGTCTGTCTCTTTCATACTAGTGCAATTTCAATACACACTTGAAGGTATGAAGGTACACCAAACCCACTCAACAGTTGTAGGTTTGGTGTAACAGTTAATTATTATAAAAAATGACTGCATGAAACTGAACAATTGTAGATGCCTAACAAAAGTATTTTGTGTCCTGACATATGCATGTGCTTAATATTAACATGGGCGATGCACATGGAAGGATCTACAGCCATTAATGATGAACAGAATAGGTCATTTGGATCATCACCAAATGTATCTATTCAATTATTTGGGCCTGTCTTTCTGTGTGTGTTATGGTCCATGATGAATATGGCAGTTATTGTTAATAATCTGCCCTGCATTAAAGCTCTATTCTTAGATAAGCTCCAGGGCTTTGGATGGCTCACCCTCTTCCAATACAGACATGTTGTATGGAGAAAAGGAAACTGGCATCTTATACAGCTATGACAGTTATTACAGATTTTACATTGCTAAATGCCATGAAATTATAATTAGCTGGCTGCTGATGTTGCATGCTTAAGTTCTGAGCAGTACTGCCTCCTCAAAAACGTAACATTAGTGTACCATAAACTTAATTTTATTACATTTCCGAAAGCAATTGTATACTCCAAATGCCATTGTATATCAATACAAGTTTCCTATAAGTTCAATACAACCTAATGGTTTACTCCTGGATACCATACAACACCTTGCTTTAAGTTTATTCTCAAGATCCTTACTTTCTAGTTATTAAACAATGCAGCAGTGCATTGTTCCACTATGTTTTACTGCGGGCACTTACCCTTTATAGTTTTTGATTAGCTCATTTCTGGATGCAAAAGCTGAAATGTACTGGCATTGCATTTTGGAGGATTTTGTATTGCTAACAAAAAATCAGTTCCATGAATGCTTTCTTGTCAAAACAATATGATATCCACTGAAAATAATGTTTTTATAAACATTTTTTTTATAAACATTATTTGTGGCAGTAATTTGTATTCTATTCTTCAGGCTGTGTTGTAGCCTATGTTTACTGTATAAACAATATATTTACATTATACATTTACTGTATAGTAAAGTTCCAGTCATTCCGTTTTTGTGCTTTCAACGTGATAGAATCTTGCCTTTTTCAACTGCCAGTTAGTCTATCTACAAATTAATGGCCTCATTGTTATATACATTCCAAAATAATTTGCACCATGAAGCTTCCAACAAGTTCCTAAAAACCCCATCTCCAAATTATTATGACTGCTTTATATAGTACAGCCATGTCTTAATTGAGACCATCAAAGTGACCTGAGTCCTTGTGTAGCTGACCATATACTGTAAAGCATCCCGTACATATGAAATATAGAGAACACAGTTATATATGTTTATATATAGTTATAGATGCTACAGTTATATGGATGGTTTTCAGATGACTGGTTTTCAAAAGCTGTCAGTCTAAATCCCTTTATTGTCCTATTTTATAAGGAAGCAAGGATACATAACATTGGCCCTTCAGGCTAAGTAATCTCAGAAAACTAGTCTTTCACAAGTCGTGCACAAAGTACTTTCACTAATAATAACTACACAGCACTCACTGGGTTACATTGTATGACACTCAAATCGTGATCAGATTACTATCCTCATGCAACTATTGTGCCTACTAGGTCAGAACCAAAATGTATTCTCCCTTTGATTCTCGTAAGTGCAGCTGTTGTTTTTTATGTATAGTGCATTTAAATTGTAGCATTCTTGGTACATTACCATTTGCTATAGAAGCACTGAACAATGGATACAAACTATTGACGGAAAGTGCTTTTTCACCCACAGGGGAAAACACATTTCTTTCAATTTGCTATTACGTGGATGAGCTTGACATGCTAGTGCATGGATACAGCTGTGGGGAGTAAGAGGAGTTAGGCGTCTTAAAGTATCAAACCTGCTGCACACCAGGAAAATATTAAATTGACTACTTTCTCTCTTTTGATTGCGTAGAGGACCTTATGCACTGGAGAAGTCTTTGACGTGCTGATGAGGGTCACAAGCATCACTGTCCCTGATAAGAATGTTCCAGCTTGCTTTGCATTACCCTGGAACAACAGTTTGATATGAAAATTCTCAGAGGTGATATGCAGGGTAATAGGAAAATTTGTAAAATTGGCTCTTTTGATGCATTACATTATTCTGGTACAATCAGAGCTGACCCAATCCAATAAGCAACATAAGCAACTGCTAGGACCCCACAACCACCAGAGGTCCCCCTAACTATTGAAAAATTATATTATTTATAATGTTCACATCCTGGCTAGGGCCAGCACTGGGTACAGTATTGCATGAACGATCCTTCTTCCTTCCATCCTGTCAAATTATTACTTTTTTGTATTTAGAATCAATTCACAAGATAGACCACATTTATGGATGCAGATATGGAAATTGCTATCATATCATATCATGCTGCATTCTACTCTACAATTTTCTTGTCTAAACTTTCTTCCAACAAATTCATCATGTGATGTCCCTTAATGTACTGTACTTACATACTGTATTTATACAATACATCTAGTGCATTTGCCTGGTCATTAAAGGACATGCAGTGTTTATCGTAATTAAAGCAGGGCTCTGTCAATTTTCACCCTTCAAAAGACCATACTCCCATGTAATGCAACCCATTTAGCCGCTCTTACCTTGCCGAGTGCATCTACAAGGGCCTTCACCTCCTCCACAGGTTTGGATAAGCCGATGTTCTCATCATTGGCCACCTTGTTGTTTAAGAGGGGCATGGGGGCTCCTTTCCGGAATACAAGAAGCCCTCACCTGGGTCACGGTCGATGGAGCGGGGGATCCAGGGAAGGGGATGAGGGGGCTGTGCTGTGAGCGAGGGGAGCAGAAGGCTTCTTCCAGGTCAAGCTCAATCCAGGCGCCAAGGCTTGAATGGGGGAAATCCCATTTCCAGGTGGGTTAGATGGACCCCAGGTGAATAACTGCCTTTGTGGAACTTTGCAGCAGTGTGGGGAGATTTCCAGGATGAAAAACGGGAATTGCTTCGGAAATTTGGGCCAGCCAGACTCTCTAATCTTCTCGAAAAAAGGCAGGTTCTCAAAAAAAACAAGCGCAAAAAATTAAAGTGAATGCCACAGCTGTCTAGGTGCTGAGCCGGCGAGGTAATCCGTGCGATTGACCCCTGTGCACTGACGCAGGCCAGCCTGCCTGACTAATCGTATTAACCACTGCCTTGAGAGCATGGCCCCCCTCCACCTCCATTGTGTGGGAGCATGTCGGACGCTTCCAGACATCACTTTCCCGAGTGATGGGGGTAGGGAGGCGTGGCTTAATCGTCGCTAAGATCGTTTCCAACCGCTAGCCTCCAGCTGCTGCAACGGGTAACATGTACTCACATTCCAGTGACTGCTTTTTTATGTCTATTTCCACCTGGAATGGGAGCTATAATTATTATATGTAACTGGTTTGCTAGCTGTCAGGCCAGATACATTTTATTTATGCTGTACAGCCGACATGCACACACAGTACATCTTACATTACATAGTACTCTTTTTTTTATAAAAGCAGCATACATAAGGAGATGATCACATAACACAGGACCTTGGAAAATGGCAAAGCCTTACCATATCATTTCTCTGAGATGCAGGTGAAAATACTAACTAAATAATAACAACAAGAGGTATTTTATTGTCATTACTAGAATTTATTTTCATGGTAAACTTGACTACAGAAGTTTTGGAATGGTATGACAGGATTCAAATCAGAAAGAAGAAACAGGACCAAAATACGAATTGAGCCTTACAGCAAGAGAGTTTGGAGTTTGACTGTTCTCCTTGTGTCCTAATGAGTTTCCTCGGGGTGTTCCAGTTTTCTCCCACAGACCAAAGACATTACAAGGGTAAGCTAAACTGAGAGCCTAAATTGCCCATAGGTTAGGTATGGTAATGGTAAGATGATACCTACAGTGAGGACAGAATGTGCTGCAGTGCATCTGATAAAAGGCTGGGAGATAATTCATTAACCTGGAAAACCGGCTTTGGGAAGCCCGAGTGCATGAACAGCAGCAGCGGACAGCTTGGGAAACAGGTTTCATTTGTTTCAGGTGATTCATTCAGAGCAGATAACATGAGACTAACAAAGCTAATAAATGACATATCAGGGCTAAACCTTTGAAATAAGGGTACAAATTAGTCCCAAATTATTGGTCAGTGGTTGGAAGGAGTTTAGATGGTGTAAACATAAATACTACATTTTGAGGAATTATCCAATCCAATTATAGTTCAAAAGGCAATAACCAGTTTTCATCACCTCATTAAAGTATATATTTTACTTGATGACTTTCATGGTTAGATAAGGACTAAACAAGGCTTGGTTGAGTAGCAAAGGATTTTACTACTGTTATTTGCATAATGATCATCATTTGAAAACCAATTTATACATTACTGATCAATAATTATGGACTGTAAAGTCATAAGATTGGGTTTGCAAATTAGTCAAAGTTCTGGCAGTCTGAACCAACTCCCAGAAATTAGCATGGTAAATTGGATCAATGTTCCAGAGCTATTTTGCATTTTAATGGAAATAATCTTTTTTCTCTTGGCTCAGCGATTTCTCTCTGTGTTAGAGAAGACTTACTGATGTTAAAAAAGTGGAGAGTGTCAACAGTGAGGGTATTGGACCCCTTGGTCCTTCTGTTGCCTTTGGATTCAGTCTCATACATTTCACACATTTTTGGATTTTCAATGGATATGAAAGCATACCTTTTGGGTTGGTCCTGATTAATATGAATTTAAATGCATATACTTTCGAAAAATGCCAATTCAATATTCTTAGAAATTACTGTCTGTCAGGTTTAAATGGAACACACTGTAACTCCAGGTTTTAATCAATCTTTTTGGATGAGCAGATGCTCTCATCATTGGCCACCTTGTTTTTGAAAAGGGGCATGGGGTTTTGGTTTGAATCAATCCATGTCACAAACCTCCATTCAATACTTTGTTTACTGCTCCAATTCTTTATGTAATGTTTCAGAGTTCTGTCTGTTAGATTCTTATTCTTGTAATTTATCATTTTTCATTATTCATGTCTGGTCCTCTGTTTATTTATTCATAGTTCATTGCTTTCGTCTTCCCCTGTGATGTCTGTGTCTTAATGTATTCTGAGCCCGAGTCACTTCCCTGTCTACATGATTCTCAGTCTCATTTAGCTTATTTCCTGCTTTTCCTCCATTGATGTTTGTAGATAACGCTAATCTACTAATAAATACTAACATAGACTTTGTACAGTACTAAATTATATTAACACACTAATTGTCTGTCTGACTAACTAACAGTCACTAGTTTTGGGTAATGGTAATGTAAATCACGTAACTAACAAACTAACTCTACCTCTACTTCAATACTGCTCTATAACTCCGCCTCCCTCTTCTATTCCTAAATTGCTTGCCTTGATTCAGTGAAGTGTTCGCACCTGCTCTCCCCTATCACTACGTTCCTTAACTCTGTGCAATTGTCAATTCCCTAGTCCAGAGCCATTTGTATTACATGTGTGTCTTTGTGAATCCAGTCCGTGTTTTCATTCCTCCCTCGTCATGTTTCTCACCTGATGTTTAGTTGTTAGATCATCCTCATTCCCTTTCCCCGCCTAGTTTGTCTCATCCCTCTGTGTATTTAAACCCTGGTCTCAGTTGTATTTTTTGTCAGAATGTTGATCTACATATTCAGTGCTGATTAGTTGCTGTAAGTCTGTTTATTAGCGATTCCTGGGACACCCCTTTGCCTGATTCTGAGTTTGACTTGCCCTTTTGATTGGTTTGCTATTCTGTTTTTTGGTTTTTGATCTATGTTCTTTGTTTTTGACATCTCTCTTGTTTTGCCCTTTTGTCCCATTGCCTTTCTGCTCATCTGGATTTTTGATCTTGGACTGTTTACTCACTTGACCCTTGGACTAAAATAAACAACGATTTCTGATTATCCCCTGGTCTGCGTTTGGGTCTCCTGAGAAGTACATAGCACTTTATGTATCACTTCTGTTCTTTATTTCCTGCTAGAATAAAGCAACAGCACTGTCTGGAAAACAAAGTCCACGCTACATGAATATACAATGCATGTTGCAGAAGAAGTATGCTGAGCTATACTTAAACAACCATACCCAAAAGGTCATTTTTATCATTTGAATTTGGCAGTGATTGTAATGCTCTTGTATACCTAAGGTGTGTTACTTTGGTTATTCCCACAGACATTGAAGTGGCTCAACTTGTCTGTTGATTATTTTTTTAGAATAATGAATGTGTGACTGCATCATCACCATACTTTTTGGTGGCATACAAAGCCCTGCTTTTTTAGACTGGAAGGTAGGGCATACACAGACACCCTCTGAATTTTGTCAACACAGATTCCCTGAAATATTCCTGACAGATTGCCAGTGGCTGGGAACTATCTGGTTAGTATTCCCAACACTTATTATACACGTTACTGAATTTTGTGTATAAATAGACCATCCATGAAACCTGTGTGATCTGTTTATTCGAAAGCATGAGCTGCCCTCTCTTAATCCTGTGCTATTTATGGAGTAAATCTGAAGCTGTTGTGGAGTGTGTGGATATAGTCTTTACCTTTGCATGGTATTTACTATTTTTGCATCAACACTTGTTGCAGGTCAGGGTTTTCAGTTTGACGTTTGGCTAGCAACTGCCTGTTAGGACCATCCACCAATCTCAAAGTAGGCCAAATTGCTTCTTAAATTTATTTCATCATGTATAACAATGTTACCATATGATGTCATTAGTTATACGATCAGGAGATGAGGGGAGAAAGTTTTAAACAAAAACAGCACCCTCCCTCCACAATGGTCAGGTTCTAAAGGTTCTATTGTCGCTGTAGTGTAGCTACAGTTTGGGTCCTCAGTTATCTTTCATTCTTTCTTTCTTCCTTGCTTTTACAAAATTGCAAAATTGATTCAAAGTTCCAAAACCTCCCTTCTGAGGTTAAAATCCCTGTCAGCATACTAAACTTCTCACTGACTTCCGCTGCCTAGCAGGGGTGTGTTATTAATGATAATATTGATGATATCAACATGTTGTGCAAGTGTTTAGTTTTTTGTTTCTTTTGTTTTTTATAGCTGGTTCACAAGAGAAGCTAACAGTGCCCTCTGCTGCTGACATTTTTTATTGACAAGAAATTCCCAGCATACAGTTCTGTAAACAGATTGACAGACTTCCGACTCCAGGCTACATCTCTGCCTCCTTGTGTAACCTCTGGATAAGGTAATTGGGTCATGACCCTACAACATATCATGCAATTGGGGGTACTACTTCAACTGTCCAGTACTTCAAATGATCAATAGACCCCCACCACAACTGAAGAAGGGCATTATCCTCATTATTAGGCTCTCCTCCTGACCTCTCATCCTGGCCTCCAGCTCCTCGGAACATTCTGGAATATTTAAAGCCCTGTAAGGCCACGCTCCAGTTCTCATGAATCCTTAACAAGCTGCCATTTCTTCCAAATAAAGCAGCTACAGATTGCTTTTGTCCTGTCTTATGGTGAAATAAGGAAATGCAGGAAAATTCAATGATAGCTGCAGCAATACCCACGGCGATCCTCAGCATCGTGCATTGTTGAAGTCTCTACTTGGAAATCAGTCCCGCCCATTCAGAGACCGTTTGGCCACAAATGAATGAAAGCAGGTGTGTCAGGACAGTAAAAAAACACAGTGAACAGAGGGGAAAATAAAAGTGAAATACTTTAAAAGGAAAATATAAAGGAAGGATATATTGTACCATATATTGTACCAGTTACACAACACATACATACATCTTCACTTGTTTTACATGCAAGTAATGGAGTTATTTCTGGAGGGAACCAGGCACCGCTAATCACCTGGCCAATACCATCCCTACAGTGAAACATGGTGGTGGTGCTGCCGACGTTTTTCAGCGGCAGGAACTGGGAGACTAGTCAGGATTGAGGGAAAGATGAATGCAGCAATGTACAGAGACATCCTGGATGAAAACCATTTTTTGGCAGACGCTTTTAATCGAAAGCGACTTACATGTGCATAGGTTCTTCCACACGTTAAAGCATCACATCCATAACTAGTAAAATACACATGAAGTGTTGTTCTAAACATACAGTCATCATAAGTGAAATTTTTGCAATTTACAACGGCACAGTAAAATATACTTCCTCGTTCTAACGGATTAAATTTGTTATCAACTGCCGTGAAGAAATAAGACAGCTGTTTTACCTTCTTGCACCTTCTCACTCTTCCTTACCGGATCATTGGAGCCCTGAGTAGGAGTCCCTCAATGGCAGAGTGTACACCCCCACCGTTAAACTGAAACTGAAAGCATTGCATGCTCCTGCAGCACCCTCTATCTAAGGAAGGTACCACAGTGAAGGGACTTCAAGCACAACGACAAAGATGAAATATAATGAAAGGAAAATGAAATGTGCTATTGGCTCTCGCTACTGTGCAGGGTCCATCCATCCATTATCTTAACCCACTTATCCTGGAGCCTATCCCAGCATACATTGGGTGAAAGGCAGGAATACACCTTGGACAGGTCACCAGGTTACCAGTCCATCGCAGGGCACACACACCATTCACAACCACGGGCAATTTAGACTCTCCAATCAGCCTAACCTGCATGTCTTTGGACTGTGGGAGGAAACTGGAGTACTAGGAGGAAACCCACACGAAAACGGGGAGAACATGCAAACTCCAAACAGAGAGGGCCCGGCTGGCCGGGATTGGAACCCAGGCGGCAGTGCTACCTCCTTGCTTTGCACAAAGCCACTCCAGTTTTCTCTGCTGTTGGTCTTCTCTGCTCCGGAAGCCATCTTAGCCACCTTGGGACTTCCATCTTCCCATGTAATATTGGATGAGGCAGGAATGAGAGATTTACGCTTTTGTCCCAGCTCACTTCTATGGATGCACTCGAGGCTCAGAGCAATGCTCACTCCTACACTCCTGGATCTTGCTCTCTGCTTCTTCGCCTTTTCCAGTCTTCAGTATGTACATAATCCCCCTCCTTCACCACCCAATTAATTAATCATTAGCTCCTAAGTAGCTAGGATGGGTTACAGTGCTGCTGCCAAACCTTGCTGGAAAGCCCATGATGCCAGAACTCACTCATGAGATTTATCCCCAAGGCCACTGTCAAGTCAGGCCAAATTCTGCTTGGTGGTGTTCTGTCATCACAAGTCATGGCAAGTGCGGTGCCAGTTTTGTGAAAATCTTTCCCAGCAACAAGGGTATTAAGGGTTGTAATTGTGCGGTAAGGGTAAGGGTAGTAATTTGTCAATTTGTTATTTCCTTAATCAAGATGATCGGCATAGTGCACACTTGAACATCATGTCTTTTGCCTAATAACCTCTCAAATAACTTTTTTCAGTTGAGTTTGCTTTTTGGCTTTTCCCCACCCTTATCCCTAACAAAAAACATAATTTTTCGGTTGAATATACAGTATCTTAATGATTTATATTTAAAAAATGTTTTATTAAAAGTAGCCACCAAATGACCCCACATTCTCATGTGCCCTCTTAACTGCATGTTTCTGCATTTATTACTTACTTGTAAAGTACTTATTTATGTAATGCTCTACTCTGCAGTCATTTATTTTCAAACTCCTTACAATTCCTGATTTTTATCAAGATAAAGAAAAAATTTGACACTTTGTTTGTCGCCTTCTTATTGTCTCCCAAATTACTATCCTTTTATCCATAAATATGAAAAATCTGTGAGAAACATCTCGTGCGACATTGGTATCAGGGCGACATTGGCTCAGGCAGTAAGAACAGTCGTCTGGCAGTTGGCGGGTTGTCGGATTTGTCCCGCCCAAAGGTCCCTGAGCAAATGCTCCTGACGAGCCGGTGTGTGTGTATGAATGGGTGAATGAGAAGCATCAAATGTACAGTGCTTTGGATAAAGGCACTATATAAATGCCAACCATTTACCATTTTAGAGCCTGAGGTACAGGAAGATAAAGTTTGGCACCTGTATGAGAAAGTGCCAACAGAATCATCCAAAAATAAAAATGGTTGTATATTTTCTGACATTTGATACAGTTACAGAAATACTACAAAATAAGCCCATACAACACATGCAAATTTGGTACAGGATTTCTGAAAACAAAGCATTATGTTTATTGCATATTAACTATTTTTTTCTATTTTCCCACCAAAATAGAACATTTTAAAAATCATACAGTATCAAGATGAAAAAAATGTTAACTGTCAAACACTGGATGGGGCAAATTTACCCCAAACATAATAGGAAGGTTAACATTAAATGTCATCTTATAATATGTGGAAATAATATGCAGATGCGCTGCCAATTATGTCAATGGTGCAGTTTCTATTTTACAAATGAGGTACATTTAGAACAATTATCACTGTTATACTACAAAGATCATAGATACCATATGTGTCTGAGACCATATACTGCATGTATTTTATTTGTTTGTGCCAGGCTAGTTCCTGGATCAGTACTTTAAAGAAACAAGCACACAAACACACATCCTTGTAATTTAGATCAAGCATTTCAAGTGCAAATTAAAGTGGAAGGTGAATTTACCAAGAATGGTATCATCGATACATATCATATTTTTGAACAAACAAAGCATGATTTCGGTTTAAAATCAAACCAAAATTAACATTTCCTATATATCTACATTAAATGATTAATTGGGTAAAAACATAGACTGAAAGGATTTGGACTATCCGTGATTAATCAGCTCACCATTTTCTCACATTCACATTCAATTTACATTCATTATTTTACATATCCATCAAAAAATATAAACCTTTTGCCACTCATTTTGACCTCTGAGCCAGAAAATTGAGCAACTATACCTTGGCTTGATGTTACTCCATATGTTAACAGTCATAGCCTGACTTTACTATAATGCAAAGGTTGTCATGACTTCTATACACCAATGGTTGTCTTTAACCAAAGATTAATATGAATACCAATTTTAGCTTATACTTTCAATATAAAAAGTATGTATCATGAAATATACTTTTAACTTAAGTCGATATAAAATGTAACCCCCAATGGTAATGAAGCTGGAGTCTAATTGCGAATGTGGGTACAGCTCATTTAAAGTGATTATTACATAATACTACATCATAAAAACAATATTACATTTGACATACACATATTCAAGCAATTCAAAGACTCCAGCAATTCCAGTAGCAAAGATTGCACCTAAAACAGCCTGGGCATTACTTATTTAAATACGCTTGACCTTTTATCCTGTTTCCTTGGTTACCACCTCTCCACTTGGGAGTTAGCACCACTGGAAAATGTCATAGAGCACAAGCATCAGCATACTAGAGGGCACCAAGCTGACCATAAAAATACCCAGTGATGTCTTCTTCTTGACGAGTAGGAAGATTCCCAGGGGAAGGGAGCCAAAATAGAGTATCCCCAGGAAACAAACCAATGCCTGGGCTAAACAACACCATGACCTGATAATGAAGCGCCACAACTTCCAGGGCTGTAGGCCAGGGAGGTTGCTGTCCCTGGCTCCAGCTTGTGTACTGTCGTCCGGTGACTCTGGGGCAGCCTCAACAACGGCAATACCCAGACAGTTAGAGGTCCCCTGCGAGGAGGAGGAGGAGGTGGGGGAGGAGGTGGAGGAGGAGGGGGAGGCATTGACTGTGGAGCTGAGTCCACTGGGGCTGAGAAGGAGCTCAGCGGACTTTGGGTCACGTTTCCTTCGGCCCCGTAGAGCCAGGGCCTTCACGATGTTGTGGTCGTCAGGGAGCACAGTCACCGCCTCCCCGGTCAAGTAGGTTGGATAGCGGCAGAAGGGGCAGGCTAGAGATTGCTGTGGCACCTCAACCAGGCCTGCCATCTTGGACAGGCACTTGGCACAAAGGCGGTGGCAGCACCCCAGGACCTTCGGTCGCCGGGCACCGAGGTTGTAGAGGCGGTAGCAGATCTTACACTCAAGCTCCTCCGTGGAGGCGTTGCTCAACGTATCCTCCAGAGCCTGTTTCATCATCTCACTCTCCATTCACGGTGCAACCATCACCTGAGATCAAGGGTGAAGGGTCAGGGGGCACCCACACAGGTGCTTCTGGGAAATAGACCCTCTTGCATGTCCCTGGAAGCCACTACGTAGAGCACAGCCAGATTTCAGGCAGATTGACAGATAGCAGTCTTTTACACAACATATGTGATGGAGAGAAACAGAAGAACAGATGCACATCAACAGAAAACCAATCAGGTAACAAAGGGGACCTATGACATGATAACACTTTCTGTCAGGTCAATTGTGCTCTGTGTGCCTTAACCCCCATTAATACGTCAGCTTTTTGGCCATACTGGCAATGGTGACATTTCTAAGCTTGCTTCCAGTAATAAGGCCTTCATCTTTTGGTTAGAAACTTTCTCCTCAGAAGTTAAGAGCAAAAACTAATAATAATAATAATAATAATAATAATAATAATAATAATAATATCCTTCTCTTCTTCTTGTTTATGACTGTAATTGTTTCACCTTTACTCATATAAGTAAAACGAGTATTGGGTATTTGGTATTTTTTTATTGCTGACAATATCTATTTTGCGTTATCATTGCTGCACAGTGGACTGGTGCACCACTGCTGTGGTGTAACTAAAGCTTTATGGTATAACTAAACCTTTCTGTCCTTTGCAGTGATATGTAGGTTTTGCATTGCATACCTGACCAGTCTACAAGCAATTAGATTATTCTTGGTCTTCAAAATCTAGCCTTGACTTTAACAGTTCCCCTCTTAACTTCAATTTTGTTTATTCTTTTTAAAATTATTTCACACCCAACATAAGGCTGAACATGTCTAACCCAGCTCAGCTAAACTTTGGCACATGCTACATTTTCAGTTTTTTTGTTCCGTTAAATTCAGCAAATAAATAGTCATTGATTTATTAATATTTACTGAAATGTGTTTTTGTACTTAGTAGTGTTCTTTTCACCTTTAAAAAACTTTTTGAGCAACAATTTTAGCAGGCATACCCAAACCTATGCATACCACTGTATATTTCATATATTACATTCTTCATATAGCTTTAGAGTGGTATTGCTTGTATGGGCTTTGTGGTGGCCTCTCTGGTAATTTAACTTTTTAAGGTAATTATTATCGTTTACAGTTTGGGATGGTGGCTCGAAGGTGCATAAAAGAATCTATTTCAACATATTCTAAAAATTTTAAAATATTCTGATGGCAGAAAATTTACATAGAAAGAATACAAATTTAGACCAAATACTGTTGCATTTTTTTTTTCTGAATTGTTATTTATGTATATCACATTTGTACTTGCTAAAAGAATATAATCCAAAAAATAATAATTATAATACAATAATCTGAATAATAATGACACACATACAACATCTGGAGGCATCTGTAAAAACAGCATAGATGCTTGCATACCATCCATTCTAAAGCCAGCAAGTCAAGTTCAATAACTAGCCAAAATATTCTTCATCAAACACAGAAACTAACTGGGTCAATCAAAAACATTACATACTTTTATGTAACTATAACTATATATATATACTTTTATTTAGCATTTTTGGTTCCTTATTCCTTGTATTCTTCATTTTTAAATTATGTTGCATGTATTTAATTGTATTTCCTCACTCTCAAGTTTAAAAGGATTATTTCAGCCTATTAGTAAAAAAAATAAAAATAAAATAAATGTATTCAGAAAGATCAATTTGTGGAATGTCTGAATTAAGCATTGTATTTATTGCAGATACAAAATGGATTAAAACACTTGAATACACATACAGATTTCACAATACAATCTTCTCTCAGAATTATTTATAAACTATATGAAAGTACTGTAAGTCACTGCTATTATATGAAATTACCTCATGATACAGTAGCAGTCCAGTCAGAGACAGCGGGGTTGGTGATAATGGTTCACATGATGATGTCAGCTCATGTTGCCATAACAAATGTAGAACTTTACAGTCGCAGGAACTCTTCTGCTGAACAGCTCACTTTGCTGATCCTCCATATAGCATCTCTTACCTTGCCCTATCATGGTCATTCAATATGCTTTGATACATTGGAGACCATCACGCAGGTGACCTTTAAAAACCTTTCCTAGCGCAGACCAAGGCTGTGAGAATCAAGCAGTTCTTAGGTGAAGTAATTTGACTCTTCCTTCTTACCAGAAAGGCTATCTAATCAAGGTACTTGACACCTGTATTGCATCTGCGCCAGGCTATTGATAGCAGTGCCTGCACTGCCTGTGTCTCACTATACAGCATGGATAGGCATTGAGTTACTGCAGTGTCGGCCCTCAGATATATTGCTGAGAATATATTGAATCTGAGTGAATCTGAGTGTTTGTAATATCCTGCATTTCAACTCATATGGACAATGAAGATGACATTGTATTTTAGTGTAGGCGGCCTGTAGTGTAGTGGTTAAGGTACATGACTGGCACACGCAAGGTCGATGGTCTGATCCCCGGTGTAGCCACAGTAAGATCCGCACAGCCGTTGAGCAAGACCCGTAACCCTGTAGTGCTCCAGGGGAGGATTGTCTCCTGCTTAGTCTAATCAGCTGTATGTTGCTCTGGATAAGAGCATCTGCCAAATGGCAATAATGCAATGTAGTACATTTTTTTAATACTGTAGAACAATGGTACCGCAGGTCATGAGTTCAGTATGGGTGTCAGACACAAGTAAGGACCCTATTATTATGATTACCAGTTGTACTGTATTTGAAGTATTTATTTGTGCAGCATAGATAAACATAGTTTAGATGTTTAGAAAAATAAGTACAGAGAGGAGCAACAAAAATCTCCCTTGGTCTTAAATTATGTATAAATGAGATTGGGGGAACTTTAGGACTTTCTTAAATTATTTGAGCATTTTCTGCATTTGGAATTACACACACACATTCCTTGTTTTCTTTTGCTTATTCCCCTTTTTTGTTTTTTGTTTTGGCACTTGCTGCTGTGACGTCAGGCAGCAGGACACATCTCTGTTCCACAGGTGATTTAGGTTGGCCTCCTAATTGATGGGGAGGAGGTGAATGCAAACAGAGATTGTTTTTTGGTGAAGACAGTTCGATATACTGCTTAAGGGAAAAACGGTTTATTCTGGCCGCATGTCGTCAGTGACTTAGAGGCAAGATTTCTGCACATAGTATCACGTGATCATCATGCACGCCCAAGGATTTTGTTTTACTCGGTTTTTTCTTTTATATTCACTTAAATTAAACTCTCTGCAAAAGGCTGAAGAGCACGCCACAGCAGAAGGCAGAACAATTGCGCTAGCCCTTGAAAAACCCCACGCTAACCCAACGACGGAATTTAGTGAGGGCTGAAGGTATCAGCGTGCTCGTCCTTCTGGTGTTGCTGAAAGAATACTAATAGGGTTAAAAATTAGTGGCCCCTATGCGGAGATTCTAGATCAGCCAATAAATAAACCACGATACAAAGACAGGAGTACCACTCTGCCTTCCGCTCTTTACTGGTCCGGGCTGACCAAGAATCTCCACAATAGGGCCAATATATTCACCTTCGTTTATCTGACTCCATTTTAATAATAATTTAGATTAGTTGTCCACATTTAGTGGATGTCTTATTTATAATTTTGACTTGATCGCTATAGGAATCCTGTACTGAGAAGAACTCGCTGAATAATCCTCTGCTGGTACCACCGCATGTCACATCGCGCGTTATGTGCACGTCTCACGAACTGACTAGCTATCTGTAGTCATTACAGAGGTCGCAGGAATAGCTACTCTCGGGTATATCTGTTTACAGCCTAGGGACCCAAGCAGACCAACATAGCTACGGCTGTGCTCGACATGAATGAACTACCATGCGGAGGCGAGGGATTTACCAATATAGGTCTACGGGTGCTATACGCCGTGATACAGTAAGTGGAAATAATCATCCTCCCTAGACCAGTTCGAGGGGGTAAACCACGCATTCCCTGTGTAACATTAAGTGTCAGTAAGGAAAACCAAACAGATCAAGTTTTAACAATTTATTTTACCAGGCAGGTTACATACGTAATTACACACTAGTTCCAAATCAAAAAACATTACAACGGAAAAGTTTTAAAAGTCATACCTGGTAATAAAAGCTACATACGGGAGTCTGGCTACAGACACCCTGTACGTAGAAATTACGTGCATGGTGTGCACGGGAGGCTGATTGCATTCTCCCAGATTGCTTAGTTTAATGTCCTTAAATCCAAAATCTGGCCTTTGATGTTAACCCTAAAAATGGGTCACCCATCTGTAATTTGGAGCCACGCCTCCCCAAGAAACGCAGGGGGGTTGAGGCACATGGCTTTCACTGGGGCAGAGCTCCACACAGTTTCTCTCTGGTTCCTGGTTGGTTATGATGTCCAGGGTTTGCTGTTGCAGAAATAAAACCATTGCACCAGTCGCACTGAAACAATCAGAATAATACCAAACATGAATATTATCTAAGCTGACTTTGTCATGAAACTTCCAGTGCTGTACACATCATTTAGTGACTGAGGAAGAGGGAGATCTGAGAGGGAGGGAGTAAGAAAGGGGGTTCAGGAGAAGGTCAGGGCCTAGCAGGAAGTATTTCCTCCCAACCTCTCTGTGCCGTAAAGAATGTTGCCCCGTCGTAATGAGTTTTAACGGCTGGAGGCCTGAGTCTTCCCCCACAGGCTCCTGCCCGTATGGGTGCGGAGATAGTGGGGGTTAATGGTGCATGCTCCTGGGTTAAATTACTTTACAGCCACATATTCCACAATACCAGAGGAAGCCAGCAAGCTGACCAGCCCTGAGTGATAATGCCAGATGTTAATAATTTCCGCCTTACACCCTGGTGAGGATAGAAGGGTCGTCTTCCAACCAAGGTGAGTCACCTGTGGAAATGTTGGATGTGTCCCATGCCCCTTTGTTTTTTGTTTTGTTCATTATGCCCACAGCACACACCTTGAGACGGGTGCGTGGGGGTTGGACCCAAAATGCACGACTCAGAAACAATAGTTATATAAAGACAGGGCTTTATTCGGGACGAATCCCAGGAGCGTAGTCAAAACAAGCAAAGTCCATACACGTAGATCCAGCCAAACAAATAGTAAACAAACAAAAAGCACGGTGCCGAGGGAAGAGGCAAACTCGTAGTCGGTAGACGTGCGGGGAGGTCCGGTAGCAGGAGAGCTGTCAGCGGGGCAGATGAACAGGCGGACGGCAGGCAGAGGCGTAGTCGTGGGCGAAGCGGGAGTCGAAACCATGAAACAATCAGCGAAGCAAAAGTACAAAACGGTAGGCGAGGACGTGGTCAAAAACAAACAGTGGTCAACAAAACAGAAATCAATGGACAATGGTCGGTAACAGGCTTGGATCGTAACGTGTAATCAAAACAGTAAATAATGCTCAAGAGTTGCGTGGTAAACAGAGGCAGACAATTTCGCAGTGAACAGTTGCGCGACTGGGCTATAAATGCGGGTGTAGACAGGTGTAGACAATTAGTTAGAGCGTAGCAAGGAAATGGAAAACAGGTGCGATGGATGACAAGTTTAACAAGGTGATTAGTAATCGTTAGTAATAAACCTATCCTGCCCTAGCATTAGTAAATTAGTAAACGACATGCACGAGAAACGTAAGGTAACATGAACACATGATTAGTTTGTTAGTTTCTACCCAATCCTGATCTAGCGTTAGTAGTTTTAGTAAATAGACAAATGGAAACAATTAGGGGTGAATGACAGAAAGAGAGAGAGAGAAAAGGCGGAACGCAAGGTTTGCGTAAATACATGAAAAAGTGTATGCATAAACAACGACCAGTTAACGTAACAATAAACATAAATCAAAACATAACACAAAGCGAAACTAAGACGATAACCACTCAACATAACAAGGTAATATAATCGTACGAAACATAACTGGTCATGACAAGAAAATAAATCGTAACGAAACATAACTAAACAACATGACGAACCTAGACTAACATAATACATGATAAGACACTACGTGACTAAGACAACATGAATAAACATAAAACATGGCGAGACAGACCTGAAATGTGACACACCTAAGGTTAGGAATCTCCATAATTAAGTCTAATTAGGGGCATTACGGTGCGCCCAGCACACTATAGGCTTAATTTGATCAATCAATTTCCCAGCACAGACGTCTGGTCATAACAGTATGCTTTTTTGAGTAATTTCTGTAAATGCATCTGAGTTCTGGGAGATTTTGATATTTCAATAATCCGTCACGGGTATAAACATGACTTTTGATATGTGGCAGGCAGATTAATAACATAATAATAAAATCTTTATTAATCTGGCCAGTAAATCAAATTAGTTGGTTTCAATAACAGCAACTGATTACATAACATCCACAAAGGTTTCCCTGTTCTATAATTCTATGTACACTCAGTGAGCACTTTATTAGACAGACCTATACACCAGCTTGTTAATGCAAATATGTAATCAGCCAATTATGTGGCAGCAACTAATGCATAAAAGCATGCAGACATGATCTAAATGACTTTCACCATGGAAATATTGTTTGTGCTAGACAGGGTGGTTTGAGTATCTCAGAAACTGCTGATCTCCTGGGATTTTTGACATACAAAAGTCTCTAGTTTGCAGAGAATGGTGCAAAAAACAAAAAAACATCCAGTGAGCAGCAGTTCTGTCCTGTTCAGGAGACCCAAGCGCAGACATGGGGATATTCAGAAATCGTTGTTTATTCAGTCCAATGTCAAAAAGCCAGGTAATCAGGACAATGCCAAAATTGAGATGCAAATGAAAAAATTTGCAGAAATGCAAAGATACAAAAGGACAAAGCAAGAGAGTGGTGTAAAAAAAACCAAAAAAAAAAACCAGACTAGATTAAAAAACCAAAAATTAAAAAGGCAGACAAAACAGAAGGGATAAGGCAAACTCGTAATCAGGCAAAGGGTGTCTCCGGAATCTCAAATAAACAGGCTTCCAAGAAATCGGCTCTGAGTATTGATCAACGTTCTGACAATGTGTACAACTGAGACTGGGGTTTAAATACACTGAAGGATAGGACAAATCGGCAGGGCATGGGACTGAGGATGAGAGGATGATCTGACAAATAAACATCAGATGAGAAACATGAACGGGTAATGATACAATAACGAGGGAGGAATGAAAACGGGGACTGGATTCACAAAGACACACATGTAATACAAACAGCTCTGGACTAGGGAGTAGACAATTACACAGAGTTAAGGAACATAGGAGAGAGCAGGTGCTAACACATCGCTGAATCAAGGCAAGCAACTAGAGATAGAACAGAGAGGCGGAGTTATAGAGCAGTATTGAATTAGAGGTAGAATTAGTTTGTTAGTTAACGTGATTAAATTACAATTACCTAAAAATAGTGACTGTTAGTTAATTAGTTAGACAGACGATTAGTGTGTTAATGTAAAACCCCTGCTAACCCAATGACAGAATTTAGCACGGGCCGAAGGTATCTACGTGCTTGTCCTTCCGGTGTTGCTGAAAGAATGTTAGTAGGATTAAATAATAATGACTGCTATGCGGAGAGACTAGATCAGCCAATAAATAAACCACGTTACAGAGAAAGGGCCAATACATTTACCTTCGTTATCTGACTCGTTATCTGACATTTTAAGCTAGATTTTAGGAATTGGTTTTAAACATGTGCGAACTTCGGGAGTGGTTACACTCGACTCTCCCTTATATGCCACCATGACTCAATATATGAGTCAGGGTTGGGAGGTAGTACCGGTTGTGGCCACCAGGGGCCACCAGAGGTTTATTATTTTCACCTGGTCCTCATTAGTGTCAGGGGAGCCTACCTTAAAGCACTCGCGATGGCAATCGGTCGGCGCTTTGGTGTCAACTGTTCGCTCTTGCACCAAGCTGGTAAGCATGTGGTAGACTTGGTGTGTATTTGAGTCAGGTATCATGCTGGTTCGGGTTTCTGTCACGTTCTTAAGAAAAGGTAAGGAAGGTGTTCAGTTTGCTAGTGCTGTGTGCACTGCTGACGCCTTCCTAAAGGTTATTTTGTTTAGTTTTTTTCATTTTATTTCTGGCTCGTGTGAGCTTGTGGGTGAGGGATGTAGTCCATTCCCATTAATGTCCCTATGGTATTTTCACCAACCCAACACTTTGCCACCTTTAACTTAAATCTTCCACACATTCTCAAATACTCTGCTTCATACTAGTTCCTCCATCTCTGGCATATTTGCATGGCCTTGTTTGTCAAGTTGTGCACCAGTTCCTCCCTGGCTATATGCTTAATTTTTCCACAATTAAAACAGCCAATCCTGCCACCCCCGACTGCCACAACTAGGCTCCCCCACACTGGAGCTGCCTTCTTCTTAGCCCCCCCTTCACCAAGCAGTTTGTCATCCTGACAGGCTTGATATACCGCATCTGCCCACTCTCTCTTTTATATTCCTGGTTAGGCGCTCCCAACACCTGGATTACCAGAGCTACAGGTGGTGCTTTTGGCACTACTCCTCCCCAGCCATCAGCTGGTCCCACCCCCTAATCAGGTGGATCTACTCCGACTGCGGCACACACTTTACTACGTAGGGCAGCCACCGATGTGGTGATCTCCCTGAACTGTCGTACCCGTCCATCAGACTTTCTACAGGTACCCCTAAATCTTTGATCCATCTGCTATTTATCACAGCCCCAAATCTAAACTGGTCATGAGGCTTCTGGTCCTTCCACTATGAGGCCTGCTCATTTACTCTTGCGTTTTCATTAAATCCTGCCTTCTTCTCCCCTATCTCCCCTAACACTCTGTTAAACTTGAGGAGGCTTTGTAATTCATCTTGTATGTCAGCTGAGTCACTCCAGACCCCTTTTTATGACTGGCCATGTCTACTGCTATTAAGTCTTGCACTGTATTATTAGTACCCGAAATGCTTTTTGGGTTACCAGTAATCGGACTATCCTCCGTATCAGAGTAAAAAGTCCCAATAGTTTAAACCAATATGTAAAGATGCTCTATTCATGCAGTGTGGCTGTAACTTATAACACTTCAGAAATTTTCTGTCTGGGATGGGTAAAATCATATGCATCTTGAATTTTGTAAATAAAATGTAAATAAAAACACACACTTTCCCAAATTTAGAGGAGGTGTGGCCTCACCTGACCTGACCTGACCTGACCTGACCTGACAGCATCAGAAGACAACAACTAATGCTCAGGCACATCACCTGACGACTTCAGTTTTTCACCTACACACAAACCACAAAACACAACGCCCTTCACATCATGGTTAACCCACCTGCATCCTCCACCAAGTTGATAGATCAGTTCTCTGCCCGTGTCCTTGACAGTTCGAGACGCCTCCCCCCCAGCTGGCTGGCTCACTGTGTAATTCTAGCACAATTTAGCAGTTAATCAGTTTTAAACTATACAGGGTACATATCATTCTTTAATATGTATATATTGATACACTTTTAGCATACATCGTCGAGAGTTTTGGAGGAACCAGCCTGCTCACTAAGGTGGAGTCTGAATTTGACTTGTGATTGTTTATCATGCTTTTAGGAGGGAGATCTTGTTCTGTGAATTTTTCCCGACAAGTTTTTTCCTTTCAATAAAAGTGTACCAACAAGCAAAACGCAGCAACATGATTTTTTATTTTATTTTTTTACATGGCAGAAACAAAACAAAGAAATAAGCGGTCCCACAGCTTCACAGCAAACAAAATGGAGATATTGTTAGACGTGGCGCTTAATAAAGAAACATTATTTTCCAATTTTATGACTGCGGTGTCCAACTAAAACAAGAAAGACCTATGGTTAAACATCGCTCCAGCACAAAGAGAGAGTGGGAAATCATCTGTTTATGAATTTCACTTAATTAAGCAACATGTTCAATAAAGTGAAACATGCATCCTTTGTAATTTACAACCTTATTATTTGCATGAAAACAGTGCCATTAATGTGGTATTTTAGTAATATTATGAGCCAACTACAACTGTAGAATTATCAGTGTACATATTGCTTAACAGATTGAGATGTAACGAAGAGCAACAGCTGATTTCAGAGTCTTGCGGTCGTAACAGTGGTGGCCACTAGCGGAGTGAGCTGGCAACATCGCTAAGGTATAGCTAAGAGAGGTCCAGACCAACCTTACGTTAAGAAGGCTTCAGGAAAAGCACCCCTGGTCAATTATGTATATAGGGTTTTTAAGCTCTACAAAATAATGATGAGGATGAATATATATTGGGCCCAACGGCTGTACGGATCTTTAAAACATATACATGAGTGCAATATGTAAGGGAAGCAGTGTATAACTGCAATTATTAATGAGTGTCATAAAATTACTATTATCTGAAATATCTAACCACAAATTTAGTCTTTTAATTAATAATTAAAATAACCAATATTAATGATTAAACATACAGATAACCTGAAGGTTGGAGTTCTTCGGAGGACTAATTTGACTCGGATCTCATGTCATGCAACACCAAAAACAGAATTTATTGAACAAAACTACAAACACAGAGTACACAGGGACCAATCTAATCATGGAGCACAATGCTAACAAAGGGGAGATTGAAATGTGTGTGTGCGTGTGCGCCAAATAAGGCCTTTATACTAGGTACTGGCAGTTTGTTAGCTAGTCCATTATTCAGACCCCCATCACTTCCTGTTTCACTGGGGTATAGAAAAGAGGCAAGATTTAAAATCCATATCAGCCATGGAAAAAAGGCCATGTCCTGCTTTCTCGTGTCTGTTCCCACTTCTGTTTACCTGTTGGAACAGGTTACAGTTACCTGCCCGCTCCTCACTCCATTGCTCTGTTCTTGTTCCGCCCTTCTCCTTCTCTGAGCCTACATACTACGTAAAACTGTCAACTTGGTATGGAAATGCTCAAAATCAGATATAAAATAAAAAAAAATATAGGATATTGTTGTCAAAAGATATAAGGGCATATTATTTTTGGTTTTTAACAGGATTCTATATTCATTGCTTTTTCTGCCTGCCATTTGCTTTAGGACATCTGAAGTCATCTACTATATGTGAAGGTCTGCCATTCCTGGAGCTGTTGAAAAGGTCAGTGGATGGCAACACAAGCAGAATTAAATTTAAGAGCGAGAGCTAGAAGCAAGGGCTTGAACAGAAGCAAAGACCCCAGAACCAGTAGCCGTTCCCAGATGCAGTTCACTGTAGGGAATGAGAGGGTCACCTGAATGCAACTGGATGGTCGAGAGGAAAACTGTCAACTTGGTATGGAAATGCTCAAAATACTTTCAGCTTGTCAGATATAAAATAAAAAAATATACGATATTGTTGTCAAAAGATATAAGGGCATATTATTTTTGGTTTTTAACAGGATTCTATATTCATTGCTTTTTCTGCCTGCCATTTGCTTTAGGACATCTGAAGTAATCTACTATATGTGACTGGAGCTGTTGAAATGGTCAGTGGATAGCAACACAAGCAGAATTCAATTTAAGAGCAAGAGCGAGAGCTAGAAGCAAGGACTTGAACAGAAGCAAGGACCCCAGAACCACTAGCGGTTCCCACTACTGCTGCTGCTGCTTCTCCGACTGCCTCTATTGCCTCTCGCACCTGTAAAAAAAGAGTTAAACAGTTTGGCACTAATGGAAAAGACTGAAAAATAGTGATTCATATTTTTCTTCAGTTTGATAACATTTTTATTAACTCAACTTATTTAAATTGCAGTTGAAATTCCTTTACTTATACCAAATATACACCAGTCAACCAAACATGTGGCAGGAACTCAATGCATAAACGCAGACATGGTCAAGAGGTTCACTTGTTCAGGCCAAATATAAGAATGGGGTCTAACCCTTTGATGTGTATGGTCACACGGCCGTCCCTGAAGCATACAGTCACACCGGTGTGATTAAAACACAAGATTAGAATGTCTATTTATGAATGACGCAACAATTAAACCTAATTCTGAGAATAAACACAGTTTTCCACAAAACATTGCACCAAATAACTCTTTACAACGCCAGTATTTATGTCCTCACTGTGAGCATTTATTTGTTGATGCAGATGTCCAGATGCTCAGGGGGGGATATTGTGAAACAGAATTACTGAGTTAAATCTGTCACAATATGCAAACTATGGGCAGACACAAAGCAGAACATAAATGCTCTAATTGCAATTTCCATGTATTCCAGTAAACTCACTCCATGGTTAAAATATCAGAATAAACACTCCCTCCAAGCTTCTAGGGAGATCAAGTGAGAAAACAAGCAAGTAATCTTAGTCATGTTAACATCTTTGGTTTGTCCAGATGACGTTATATTGCTCTGACCGTGTGAAGTGTACAGTTTTTGAATAATAAAAGCAAATCGTGATTAGTAGGGATACTCATGATTCCCTGGCCAGCGGCCACTCAGATGCCGTTCACTGTAGGGAATGAGAGGGTCACCTGAATGCAACTGGATGGTCGAGAGGAAAACTGTTATATGCAGTTATGCACAAAAGAGCAGTTTGGAGTATTCATTGTTCTTGGAGAAGGTGGGAGATGCTGGAAAAGGCCCTCTCTACTGACTCCATAGTCCTACTGAGAGACTTCAAGATACACACTGGCAATGACTGTAAAACCAGAAGAACTTGGGCTCAAGGTCAATGACTCAACAGACCTGTGGTCATATTAGGGTTATTATATCGTCCCCAAACCTATATCATCCCATTGTGATTGCTCCCCTAGTGATTGCAAGCACATAATAGTAATAATTAATTCCAAGAAACTTCAAAATGGCTCTATCAATAATTCTTGCAGCTTTGTCTTAACAAATGTTTGTGTTTCACGTTCACTTTTCATGGGTAAATTACGCCAGTACATTACATGACAAGCGTTTGGCAGACACTCTTATCACGCTGCAGATCATGGAGTGATCACAGTTTGAGCTATGCCTGGATTTGTTCCTGTGCAAGAACTTCAAATATCAGTGAAAAGAATGGACTTTGAAATCTCACCTCCGAGAGAGCTTCTCTTATATATACACCAGAGGAGGTTGAGGTCAGACAGACATGACCTGGAGGCAGAGCTGAAGCAGTCTGGGGTCCGAACCCATCTCTGTGGAAGAAGTCACTGAAGAAGTCAGTGGTTTTGTGTTTCATTTGGCGGTTTGCTTCCGCAGTAAGACTTTTGCGGCTGGGCAAAAATAATTGCGAGGTTCTGATAGTAGGGGCAGTTGCATTGCATTTCGGCCTTTAACTAAGGCAAGCCGTTTTAACATCCAATCCTTTTTCTTGAGCTTGATATCAAAGTTCTGAAAATTGATGTCAAATTTCAAAAACACCACATGGTTCCAATTTAATACTACTTTCGGAAAGAGAATCGGCTAACTATATAACCAGGGTCCTATTTCATATATGTCGTTTGAACAATCTAAAATAATTTTATGCTTCTAATATCAAATTATCTGGTTAATTAAACTTACTTACTTACTATAAACATGAACAACAAATTGATTAGTGAATCTAGCATTGAATAATCTTGGATAACTGTGTGGACCTGCTTTGCTAAAGGGCAGATGAATTCCATGCCAGGATCATGCTATGGAGTCCACAAAGTGATCTTGGGCTAAAAATAATAATTCTCGGTACGAAACAATATATTTCGAACACTCATAATGTTGAGTTGTCTTTTACTTGCAAAATGAACATAGCCTGACTGGCCAAAATGAGGTATTTGCTGATAAATGGAATTTGAAATAAGACTTTTGATGTACTTGTTTTCTAATAAGGCCACCACAATGAACCATTCAATTATACTCTTTTCATGACTTCCCATGCGTTGGGAAGATTAAAAATAATATAATCCACTGTTTTCATGCGGTGGCATTATCGAAAAAGCAAGTATGCTAAATGAAAGTAGCCTATTCTTACTAATAAAATTGTAATTCATAACCAATAACTTGTGCATCATAATGGACAAATGGTTAAACTCACATGACATTTGGGAACGTTATGAAAATATTAATTTGTTTGTGATTATGAACTGTACATTGCATTTATGTATGAAACGACAAATAAAGTTTATTATTATATTTTCAGCATGTAAAAATGTGCCTTTGCGAGAGCTAAATACACTATCTGCAGGCTTTGCTTTGCAAGTTGCACTTCTATTAATTGCTGGAGGTAAATAATTCCCTTGTGATTAAATTGGAGCCGCTCATGAAAATAGTAGGCTATTTTAAGCTTTTTTAAGGCATTCTGAGAAAGCACATTCCCGTCCAAATGCTTTTTTTTTTTTACAAAGATAGTTAATTCATTGAGAAGAACCTTGCTTAAAAGAGCTGAGTTCATTTATGCTGTCTGAGCGTGGTTTCAACATGTGGTTTATTTTGGCTACGTGTGATGGCGTGGGTTCGGAGGATCAAGCGCGACCGTGAAGGGGAGCTTTTATGAGTTACTCACAGACTGTGATGTAACCACTAGATAATTAAGTGCAACTAAATAAGGAAAAGGTTCCCTGGCAAACTGCCAACATAAAGTTACCCTGAAGGAAGCTATCTTTCCAGGATGCTGCCCAGTGACTCCAAGAAGGCCGGATACTCCGAACTGCCGTTTGGTGCATAAGCACAAGAGGACAATGTGGCTGGAGCAACATATACAGATACGTGCATACCTGTCGTGACTCCGGTTTCCCATATCTCAGTTCTGTGGCAAAATGCTCACAGTTCCGATGAAGGAGGTTGTATGGCAGGACCTGTCCCACCCGACTCTCGGCATCACTCACAATGGCATCAGGGCTCCTCGGTGAGTAAGTGTCATCAAGCAGATTATTGACACGGTACGCATCTGTCCCCACTACCTCACTCATCTTGTCCTTTCTCACTGTGGCCTTTGGAGAAATGGAGAGAATTGTTTTTTCTGGGCCAGCTAGGTGAGAGAGAGAGAGAGAACACAGATACAAAGGAGTATCAGAGTCATGGACTGTACAGTAGTAGCAACGACTGTGTATTGATTTGTCCTTCCATACCACTCTGTTCTGAAATGTCTCATAATAGACTCCATTAGTAGCAGTCTTACTTGTGAGGTGGATGATGAGACCATCTCCGATGTACACTGCCCAGTGTTGAATCTTCCCCCGATTTATCTCAATCAAATCCCCAGGCTGCGGCATCCTCTGAAACTGAGAAAACAGCAGGAATTACACTTAATACAGAAAAACAATGGGTCTCATGCAAGAAAGGTTTTGTATTCTTATCGGAAATTTATCTTACTTTTTTTTGCACAAAGGGCTCTTACGAGTGTACAACATCAGATTCAGCAAATATTCCAAAACCTGACTCACCAAGCTCAGGTCAAGTCAGGTTACAAGTGCCAAATTTCAGGTGTCAAGTCCTCAAGTCTCAAATGTAGGGTGTTAATTGAACAATTTTTTATTCAGGTAATATTAAATGGTTTAATTACAATAGTACATAAATAAACTACACAGATAATGTTAGAAATAATAATTATTTTACTGTTATGTTTATGTTTATATTTATGTTTCCCAATTTGGACAACTGTTGGATTTTTTTAGATTTAAAAAATTATATAAAAGGCCGGGTCATGGAGTGTCTATTTGTACTGGTGTAAATAGCTGGATTGTGTGGCTGAGTCTACTCACATCAGCTACACCCATGGATTGAAGTAAAAAGAGCTGTTCCGGGGTTTACTCTGCGCAGAAGTGAGGCTTACTCAGTTAGCCAGATTTGTGAAATGCCTCTGCTGGCTCTAATCAAAGTCTATGTTTGGGAGGTTTTATGTTGGGTGCAGTAAGCTGTGTGTCATGCTCTGAGCACCCCATGACTGTCCTCAGAAAGACATTCACCTCAGATTTAAATTGTAATGAAACATGATTTCAATTGCCATTATTCATTAATTAATTCATTATCCTAACCCGCTTATCCTGAACAGGGTCACAGGGGGGCTGGAGCCTATCCATTGGGCGAAAGGCAGGAATACACCCTGGACAGGTTGCCAGTCCATCGCAGGGCACACACACCATTCACTGACACACTCACACCCTCATATCTATGGGCAATTTAGACTCTCCAATCAGCCTAACCTGCATGTCTTTGGACTGTGGGAGGAAACCGGAGTACCCGGAGGAAACCCACGCAGACATGGGGAGAACATGCAAACTCCACACAGAGAGGCCCCGGCCGACGGGGATTCAAACCCAGGAGGCAGCAGTGCTAACCACTGCACCATCCGTGCCGCCATCAATTGCCATTATGCAATACAAATACATATATATATATATATATATATGTATACATATATATATTCACCATAACACACACATTAATAGCTCTTGAGAATTCTTGTCCTTAACGCCCTTGGCCTCGTCACTCAACGCAGCCCATCTGGGCCAGGAGCAGTTTACAATCACCAGGTGTGCCTCGTTGGGTCCTGATGAGCTTCAATTATTCAATTATTGTCCTCACGACTGGTACTGCGTTTCTCTCCATGATCCTAAAGCCCTCCAGCATATCAGTTGGAAAATACCTTCCCTCCATCACCTGACCAAGAGGTATCCTCCAGCGGCAGGCCCTTGATGAGGGCCAGGTTGGCCCAGTGGTACCCCGAGGACACCTCGGGGTTCCATAATATATATATATAATATATATATGATCAAGTTTGTAGACTAGTGTGTAATAGATACAATTAAGTCATATGTAGGAGGGAGGCGAAGTGTGACTGCCATCTGTGAGGAGCCTGTGAGCTGGGGGTTGACTCTGCCATTTGTGAGGTGGGGGTTCTGGTGTGTGTCAAAAGGGACAAAGGACAATACTGTTTGTAGTGCCTTTTGAGGAGTTCCAGACCAGTGACGCCAAGAAGATAAAGCATAGATATATGGTGGGTGGATGAGCGGTTCCCGGGCAATTAGGCCATGTGGGCCATTAAAACTCCTGGGAAAAGAATGTGCCTAATATCTTATGACCCCACACCTGGTCACTTCCAGGGGGAAAGACTCCGGGCAGTACCACAGTGCCCTCCTTTGGGCACTGCTGTCATTACCCCAGGGACTACTCTCTTGGAGGAAAACCAAAAAACTTTTGTTGAGATGGTCAATAGACCCGGCAAAATATTGTAAACATTGCCCATGTGATCCTGGTTGTATTGCATTATGCCCAGTGTTGTAATAACAGGAATTACATGTAAAATGGATACACAGGAGGGAGGTTTCATGATAACTGCACCATAACAAAACATTAGGATAATCTGTTTGGTATGGATGTGATCCAGTAAAATCAAGGAATCAGATGAGATACATTTCATACCAATAAACCATAGTTTCAATAACTCAAGGGAAAACCTACACGTCCTCTCTTGGTAATCATCTAATTTTCCCTACGCAACAACCCCCAACGGTGGGGGTCTAAATTCCAGATTCGACAACCCCACCAGGCTAATTTATGGCACTGCCGCCTGGATCAAACACATGATTTGGCATAAAAGCCTGGGCGACAAGCCTATCAGGGAAGATCGTATTTGACTTCCCACACAGCATATTGTACGTGTATGTAAGTATCGGGAAGATCGCACTCGACTTCCCACACTGCATACTTTGTATATGTGTGTAGCGAAAGCAGGCTGGGTAAGACTATGTCACTCTGTTCTTTTTATCTTCAATTTGTCTTTTCGTAATTGACTGTTTTATTCTACGCTAACTGCCTACCCGTCTGGAAATAAATTATTTTGTTTGTAACTTGCGTGATTTCCATGACTCTAATTCATCTTGTACCTTTTCAGCCTAAATTACAACTGAATATTGAGGGGGACAATGGGGACCAAGGACTGACCGATCGGCAGTCCCTTGGTACATGTGATAGTTCTAAGCTGTGAGGCCAGCAAGTTTCTGCCAACGTAAAGGGTCGGCTATGCACGGCTCTTGTGGTTTGACGTGAAGGGAACCCCTGGGCGTTACGGCGCCGGTTCCTGTCAAATTATCTCTAAGGAGCCCAGTTAATGCTACGCCGACCTGGGCTCACAACTATCATGACTGTGTTGCATGTATTGTGTTGACTGGACCCTCAGCCTCTGAGTTCTACACTGAACTGAGAGCTTGGTACCCATGTGATAGTTCTAAGCTGTGAGGCCAGCAAGTTTCTGCCAACATAAAGGGTCGGTTAGGCACGGCTCTTGTGATTTGACGCGAAGGGAACCCCTGGGCGTTACGGCGCCGGTTCCTGTCAAATTATCTCTAAGGAGCCCAGTTAATGCTGCGCCGACCTGGGCTCGCAACTATCATGACAGTGTTGCATGTATTGTGTTGACTGGACCCTCAGCCTCTGAGTTCTACACCGAACTGAGATATTCAGCAATAATGTTAAATCGCGAGAACATATATTGAGTAATAGTGGCGCAGGTACGAGTCGAGTGTAATCACTCCCGAGGTTCGCGTAAATTCCAAACCCAAATTTCTAAATTATATATCTTAAATGGAGTCAGATAAACGAGTGGAACGAGAGTAACCACTAAGCTTTCAAAACGGCCCCGTTTACGAACGGAGAATATTAGGAATATTACTGATCTGTTTCAGGCCAGTTGTAAGCGGGATATGGGGCAGGTCAATCCATATCCGACCCGTGGCAACAGACCCAGTATATTCCTAAACATAATTGTGCTCTGTTCGTGTGCGGAGTTTGATAATTAAAATTTTTTCATTCACTTCTAAACAGCCAGGAAAGAACACGTCGTCCCTTCACCTCCAGCTATTCCCTCATTGGTCTAGCTGTGCAGGTTCTACACATATACTTTGATCAATGCTTATTAAAACTTTTGAAATTAATGAAATGCTGATTTAAAGGGATTATGTCATGAAGACCTGGGTTTTCAAATTTATTTTTATTTCTTGTCATGAATGAATGGCACATCCCATACATACATGTTTATGTCTAGTGACCATGGTTCTTCAGTAGATTTTATGGTGGATTGTAGGATATTTCTAGTGCCCTCAAAATGTGAGTAAAATTAGATTTTTTTTTAAATTTGTACAGTCGAACAAAATGGCTGACGGCCAATCTAGTTTGCTAGTAAGTGATTAGTGAGCCATTTCGGACACACCCGGTTACTTTCGGTTTACAACAGATGAGAGGCAGAGCCGACGCCAATGTTTGCTTTAAACGCAAATACGACTTAATTCATCGTGGGTTGTCTGAATGAAAACAAAAAAAAAAAGGGTCACACCATATTTAGTCTGTTTGGAAATTACTTGTTTAATGAACTTTGGTCTGTTTAGCTGTTTAGCTGTTTAGTATGTTTCAACCTTTTCATTCCTTCTGGCAAATAAGACAAAGGGGGATAGTGTGGTAGGTGCAGAATGATGTGTATGACTGTGTATTAATGTAACTGAGAAATTGAACCCCTGCACCCTGCGTTGGAAGGAGGAAAGTTAATTCCAATCATTGCTAGTGCAATTGTATGTTTAAGTGATTACATTACATCACATTATTGGCATTTGGCAGACACTCGAGCGACATACAACAAAGTGCATACCCATAACCACGGACAAGTATGATGAAAGACCCTAGAGCAGGGGTGCACAACCTGGGCCAATCCGATCAACATATGCATTTCCCTAATCAAGTAATCACATTCACACTACTAATTTTCTCATACTGGTCCAATCGCATGCACACATCTCAAGAGTGTCTTTGTTAAACCAACAATCAGACCTTCTCTATGCAGCGCATTCCTGTGCCTCACCCCCCACCACCCCAGCTTCCAATTATTGTTTGGATCTGTTTCTAGGTCCTCAAGCTTTTCCAGTACTCTTCCTGTTTAATATATCATGCTCCCTGTTAGATAGGGTAGTAGTGCCCGAAGGAGATCCGTTCAGCACCAAAGCTAAAAAATGATTTACTTAAATATTGTCCTGATTTAAATATTTTCAGTAAATAAAGCATAAATGTCAAGTAAACACCCTGCTCAATGAATAAGGACAAAACTGGATTAAAATACTGGAGCCCAGGAATGTAGCATTCGAAAAATGCTCTTTGTTGCATTTTGGCTAAAGTCATAGATGCTGAATAAAGATGCCTCAGCATGTACTTTGATAAAACATATAGCAGATTTGGTCACAGCAACAAATATTTTCCTTTTTAATCCTTGAATGCCAACGAAACAAAAACAAATACAGCCCCTGAATGGACGAATTAAATAGATGAACTCCTTGGTGGGGAAATACAGTAAATTTAGTTAACACCAGTACTTTATTGTGTCTGAAGATTTATTTACTTTAACCTCATAAAGACTAAGAATATGGACTTGGTTTTCATTTGTTCCTAATGTAATTTTGATTATGAGACTAACCATCCATTTGTCATGTCTCACATGCAAGATAGCACAAACAAATAGCATAAAATCATGACTCCCATCTGCTCATTTACTTACTGAATTGGCAGCCATCTTCTTTATTCACAATATTCAGTTGTGAATGTGTCCACTCTCTGACTTGCAGCCCCTCTTCTCCCTTTGAATAAAGCACAAGGCTGCATGAAGGTTTGAACTGACTTACTTCACTTTTGTTTTACAAGAAATCATATTGTTATGGTTGGTAATGAGATGTGTTGCCAGCAATCAGGAAACTATGTGATTGAAAAAGATAAAATTGAAAGAGAATGTGTTCAAATTCTAAAAGCAGTTCAGTTCTCTAACTACCTCTTTACCAAAGCCTCGAGCAGTGCCAGGAAGAGACTTAAATAACTCTCCACACTGACCGCAATGGTTACACCCACATTCCACAAATGGAAGGAATTTCCTTATGGAGGCATGGGAAACCCCCTACCATCACCATGTTTGAGGTTCTTACTGTGAAATGCTATCGGCATAGCAGCAGATATAATGGGGCCCTTATCATTAAAAAAGTTCCACTCATAGAAAAGTTCAGTCCATAGAACATTATCCCACATGCTTTTTACGATGGTGAGTGATGTTTCTCTTGGTTAGCAGTGGTTTCCACCTTGCTACTCTCTCAGGAATCCCTGCTTGCTCAGTCTCTTTTCTTCTTGTAGTCCTTGGGCCAAACCATTTTTCGGTACCATCTGGGTGGGCAAATTCTAGATGTGATTTTTTTAGTCCTATATATCCCTAGATTATGTTTTGATATGATAGACCTTTTGGTTTGGCAGCTTATTAGTGGTTATCACCTCCTAAAGGTATGGACTGCTTTCGTTCAAAACCGGAGTTTTGCCAAAAAAAGTCCCCTGCCATATTTTGCCCCCCTTCGCATGATTCGCTTGTAGGTCGGGCTGTGGGGGTGCTAGAGACATGGGCCTGCAGTTTTTGTTATGCGCCTGAGTCTCCTGAACACGTAGAGACCAACCCTGAGTCGATCAGACCTTGCTAGGCCGAGCTATGGTCACTTTTCCCGCACCTACCCCCTACCGGTGAATGCCTAATTTTTGCGGTTTTCCGGAGGTATTGTGCGGTAGGTGCGGGAAAGTTACCATAGCTCAGCGTAGGAAGCTCTGATCGACTCGGGGTTGGTCTCTACGTGTTCAGGAGACTCAGGCGCATAAAGAACATGTCTCTATCAACCACAGCCCAACCACAGCCCGAGCTATGAGCAAATAACCCGAAGGGGAGCAAAATATGGCAGGGGACTTTTTTGGCTCCACCAGAAAAGTTAAAAAGGGTAAAACATTTTACCTAATAGATATCACCATGACACTTCCTCAGTTGGTTACTTACATAAAGACTATTATTTTTTGTATTAAAAGTTTTCTGAATTTTTATGTTTAAATAAGCAAATGATGCATTATCTACTTAAAATATGTGTTAATTTACACATACAATACATAAACCCTTCTTGAAGGTTTTGTATATGTCCAGGTTTCAGTTCAGTTCAGTGAGTGAGTCTAGTGGCTGGTGACCGCTAGGACCATAGGCAGATGCCTTGTTGGTAAGTAATTTGTTCAAAGTACTTAAAACAAATAAAGTGTGTGTTTACCCCCTCAAATGAATGAATGAATTAATTAATTTATTATTTATTTAATTTATCTCCAGCCAGATCTATATTTAGAGGTAAGTTACCTTAGGTAACTTTAGCTAGCAAGCTAGTTTAGAGTTAGCGGTAATGTATATTACATAGATACGCTCCCGTTAATAACTAGCTAGTTAATAACGAGTTAATCACTTTTTAGTTAGCTAGTTTGGCTAGCTAGTAGCTTGCTGTGCACCCAGGCATGAGACACGTGTTTATATTGTAGTAATATTAAAGTAACTTAATTTACATTACATTTACAGAAGATTCCTTGTTTGTAGCCCCCCTAAGTTGTAATGAGATCTGCGCCCTTGATTGGCAGCACTGAGCCAGCAGGCAGGGCCCCAATTACTGCACCCTGACAATATTTTAGTTTAGAATAAGGTTGATAATTTTATGTCAAACTACATTTATTCCTCTATGTCAGAGACCCACATCGTCAGCAGTAGTGTAATGATGGATCCAACTTCAGGCGAATGCAGCAGCAACCTGCCAAGAAAGCGGGCCCGCATGGACTGCATCATCCACTGCTCTGATGATGATTCCAACTCAAACCTGGTGTCACCCCAAAACCTGGACTCATGGAGAACTTTGTTGAGGGCGGCAGAAATCAGACAACATCTCCCAATTTTGGACTTAGCCAAATACTTGTGTGAGGGAGATATTCCACCAATGCAGTATCATTACCGCTGCCGTAGTATTTTCACATTGAAAAAATCCCTGGATTCTATCACAAAAAAAAAAAAAAACTGCCTCTGACTCTGGAACCAAAGAAGTAAGTTCAAGAAGACTGTCTAGAGATGTGCCAAGCAAATCCATGGTGTATGATGAAGTGTGTATCTTCTGTGAGAAATCAACAAAGTATCTGAAGGGCAAAAATACGAGGGAACCTCTCGTACAGTGTTCAGAGTTGCGCGCAGATGACAGGATCCGAGAAGCAGCAGTCACCAAACTGGACCAAAGGATGCTTGCTGTCACTAGTAGAGAGCTTGTTGCTGCTGAGGGCCATTATCATAGGTCCTGCTACCGAGCATATACACGCGGAGAGCCTGCTGCCAACTCTAAGTCAAGGGAACAAAGTGGAGATGCAGATGCTCCATATGAGGTAGCAGAAAAACATGCCTACGAGGAACTGTTCTCATACATTAGGAATGAACTCTTTCCCAACCCAGAAGTACTACCCATGACATACCTCTCATCAAGACTACAATCATCCATGACGTCTCTTGGTATCAGCCAGATCAAGGACTCAACCAAGAAACACCTCTGCCGTAGGATGGAAACAGAGTTCGGTGGAACCATCCATATATTTCCTGATGACAGTGGGAGGCTTCTTCTGTACCTAGACAACCTTTCAAAGACTGAGCTGGCCAAAACTGTGTACTCCTTGAATATGGAACTACAGCATACCAGATCTGTCAGAGGTGATATAACAGAAGCAGCTTTGCTGATAAGAAATTAGATAAAAAAAACAATACACCCAAGTGTGGCCACCTGATGTAGAACAAAATGAATTCATCCTTCCCAAATCCATCACTCAGTCCCTGCAAACACTACTGACTGGAAACGGCGAGTGCAAAAGTCCATCTGAAAGAGTCAAGCGACTTACCACCTCCTTTGGCAGTGACTTGGTCTTTGCAGTCACCAGTGGCAGAATCAAGCCACCAAAACACCTACTTCTGCCGTTTGCTGTGAAGTCCTTGACAGGAAACACAGAACTGGTACACACCTTGAATCGGCTCGGACACGGTGTGTCCTATTCACAGGCTGAAGAGATTGACACAGCACTGTGTCTGCAGAAGATGGAACTGTCAAGGGACGGCATACCACTACCAACAGACATATACCAAAATGTCTTCACCACCCTGGCTTATGACAACATAGACCGACTAGAGGAGACGGTTAGTGGAGCAGGAACCTCTCACCGAGTCAATGGCATAGCTGTCCAGGCAAAAGTAATTGGACCTGTACCTCAAAGGATCATGCCGACAGTCACTAAGTCAAAGAAGCGGAGCATCAGCCCCAAAGCACTGATGCTACCCACCTACAATTCTGGACAGAGAGTGGGGCCAACAAACGCCCCAAGTGTAGATGCCAACACTACCACACAGGTACATGATGCAAAGGCAAAGAACGTTGTCTGGCTGCTTGCTCGAATGTTTGCCCCAGAAGCTCAGACCGTGAGCAGCTGGACTGGATTCAACATCCAGACCCACAACGATGTCACAGTGGTCCAGGATACTGTGAGCTACATGCCAACAATCAATGCCCCTGCTACAGAACTGTCTACTGTGTACGAGATGCTAAACCAGACAGTATGCATCATGGAGTCCCTGCAGTTAAAGACAATTGTCTGCGTGTTTGACCAAGCACTCTACGCCAAGGCAGCAGAAATAGTGTGGAAGCATGACAAGTTCAAAAACATTGTCATCAGGATGGGGGTGTTCCACACCATTTGCAACCTACTTTCCATTCTGGGGAAACGATTCCAAGATGCAGGGTTGAGAGACATCTGTGTGGAGTCTGGTGTTATTGCTGAAGGGTCGGTAGCTGATGTGATGGAAGGAAGAAAGTACAACAGAGCTGTCAGGCTGCACAAGCTGGTCTATGAAGCATTAATGAGGCTTGCCTGGAAAGGCTTCCTTCTGTGGATAAAGGACAAACATCCCACACAGGTTCGCAACCTGGAAGAAGCCCTGAGGGGCATTGGCAGCTTCCATGGTGATGTCTGTCAGGTGTCACTCACAGAGCTTCTTGAGAATGCCTCATTCACCCTCACCATGGAGCTGTTCCAGGTCTACCTGGACTCTCTCCAAAGCCAACATGGTCTTTCAGCTTTCTGGATGTCCTACCTTGATATGACAGAGATCCTGTTGGGCCTGATTTGTGCTTCTAGAGAAGGCAACTGGATGTTGCACCTTGCATGCATCAGAGAGATGATCCCTTGGTGTTTTGCTTACGACAAGCTCAATTACGCCCGCTACCTTTCCTACTACTATGCAACCATGTCACAACTGCCTGCTGATCACCCTGAAGTACATGCCCACTTCCTGCAGGGAGGCTTCTCTGTCCAAATTGGCAGCAGAAATCCTTTTGGGCGAATTCCTGTCGACCAGACCATTGAGGAGACTGTCAACAAGGACACACAAACACCTGGAGGAACAAAAGGCTTCAGTCTCAGGCCTGGGGCTATAAAATGTCCACTCCAATAATAGAATAACCAAATAAAAAGTGATCAATGTCAATGTGCAATTAGAAAACAAAAATATCACAATTAGTGTAAACAATGTACTCTTGAAAACAACTATTGCACATTCAAATAACGTAAACAGGAACGGTCTTTGCGTTTGCCCACTGGACTCCACTGTAGCCTGCACTTTCGATCATGTTTTGTGACGAACATTTGAACATTAGGGTCTAAACTTTGAGCAACAGTTGAAAATAAACACCATTGCCCATGTTTTCTAGTGATGGATCAAGCCGGTATTTTTTTCGGCCCGCTGGCTTAACAGGTTTAATATTACTACAATATAAACACGTGTCTCATGCCTGGGTGCACAGCAGGCTACTAGCTAGCCAAACTAGCTAACTAAAAAGTGATTAACTCGTTATTAACTAGCTAGTTATTAACGGGAGCGTATCTATGTAATATACATTACCGCTAACTCTAAACTAGCTTGCGAGCTAAAGTTACCTAAGGTAACTTACCTCTAAATATAGATCTGGCTGGAGATAAATTACATAAATAATAAATTAATTAATTAATTCATTTGAGGGGGTAAACACACACTTTATTTGTTTTAAGTACTTTGAACAAATTACTTACCAACAAGGCATCTGCCTATGGTCCTAGCGGTCACCAGCCACTAGACTCACTCACTGAACTGAACTGAAACCTGGACATATACAAAACCTTCAAGAAGGGTTTATGTATTGTATGTGTAAATTAACACATATTTTAAGTAGATAATGCATCATTTGCATATTTAAACATAAAAATTCAGAAAACTTTTAATACAAAAAAGAATAGTCTTTATGTAAGTAACCAACTGAGGAAGTGTCATGGTGATATCTATTAGGTAAAATGTTTTACCCTTTTTAACTTTTCTGGTGGAGCCAAAAAAGTCCCCTGCCATATTTTGCTCCCCTTCGGGTTATTTGCTCATAGCTCGGGCTGTGGTTGGGCTGTGGTTGATAGAGACATGTTTTATGAGACATTCTTTATGCGCCTGAGTCTCCTGAACACGTAGAGACCAACCCCGAGTCGATCAGAGCTTCCTACGCTGAGCTATGGTAACTTTCCCGCACCTACCGCACAATACCTCCGGAAAACCGCAAAAATTAGGCATTCACGGGTAGGGGGTAGGTGCGGGAAAAGTGACCATAGCTCGGCCTAGGAAGGTCTGATCGACTCAGGGTTGGTCTCTACGTGTTCAGGAGACTCAGGCGCATAACAAAAACTGCAGGCTCATGTCTCTAGCACCCCCACAGCCCGACCTACAAGCGAATCATGCGAAGGGGGGGCAAAATATGGCAGGGGGACTTTTTTTGGCAAAACTCCGGTTTTGAACGAAAGCAGTCCATACCTTTAGGAGGTGATAACCACTAATAAGCTGCCAAACCAAAAGGTCTATCATATCAAAACATAATCTAGGGATGTATAGGACTAAAAAAATCACATCTAGAATTTGCCCACCCAGATGGTACCAAATCGTCCAATTTTGGGGTTTGGCCCAAGGACTATTGTAGAGGTATGAAGTGTGTTGTCAGGAAACATATTTCAATCAGCAGAAAGAGATAAATATCCATGATGAATATTGCATTGTTTGCAACAATTGCATAAAACAAGAAAACCCTTCATCACGTGGTGTGTTTCACGTACCTTATGTACAAATTCCACATAGGCGGAATTTTGAGCATTGAAACATGAGTTGGCCAATTATTTGTAGCAATCTAATTACTCTATCCTGTTGTAAAGCTACTCGCTCCCCCTGTTGGTGTGATACTGTTGCCTCCATCCCTGTAGTAACAAACAAGAGACATAGGAAGTGTTATTTTAACAAAGATAATTGGAGCCAAAATAACTTGCATATAATTCAGACCACTGACTTCACTTCAGCTATACATGCTGACAGGTCAGTCAAATTCAAAGTCCAGGGCTGGTGAATAATACGTTTTTATTTGCAATTATATTCCGGTCCGGAAGAGCAATGCACAAGGCAGCTTAACACATTGCTAAACATCTCCAGTTCAACCTTTATACATTTTCACAGGAAGGGGGCTTGTTCTGTCGAAGGTCATGAATAAAATGTTATGTTGACACAATGCCAGGTGCCCCTCAAAAGGTCACCGAATGCTGGCTCTGCCCCCTCCCAACTCTCTCTAGTTCTGAGTTGTGCTGATAAGTTGCTAGCTATCTATTCAGGGTGTATTTATTCTTTGGTAAGCAATTAATTCTTGTTAATGTTAGCTGATACATATTTATCATTCATTAGTACAATAAACCATAATATAAATCTTTGTTAATATAAATCGTTAATACATTCTTATTATTTGGTATACATGTCACATTTTTACAAAAGTTTGAATAATAGGACAGTCTCTTCCTTTGATGTACGTATGCTTCACATTTGACGACAATGGTTCACACAGTACTTCTTCCAAAACAATCTTTTGTACCAGGGCCTATCAAAGCACAAATTAGAATTTACAAAGGTAGAAATTCAGACAGAGGCCTGTTTCTATATAGGCGCATTCCTATGCCTCACCCCCCACCACCCTGTATTCAAGCTTTTCCAGTACTACCTGTTTCTTCCCCCTCCTTGTCTGCTTAGATCACTATCACCCCCTCCTCCTTCTCAGATGTCGGTGATACATCCCTGCACTATATCTCAGCACTTTGAAAGAGGTCATACAAAGGATGAGGTCAAAAGGTTAGTTTGTTCAACCTGAGCATGCGTCGGGTGCAGGCTTGCTCTGTTTTCAGATTAGAAGTCAATCCCAGACTTTGTGTAGAATTTCTTTAAAGTTTTCAGCTGTTAGAGAATATCAGACTTTATTCTCTAACAGCGATCATAAGACCGTGGTGTCTCTGCAGAGTGACCCAAAATTGTTCAGTTACAGACAGGCTTTTATACAGTTTCCAAACAGGCTTATTTCCTCCCAACAGGTGTTTCTTTTCACCGCGACAATGATCTCACAATTCTTGGTAAGGATAGTTCAATTGTGACTGGAAGCATTCCAAACTTCTCTCAGTGCGTGTTCCCCTGACGGGCTATCTCAGCCCCAGGGGGCCTGTAGTGGTCTTCTTGTGTAGTGCATACAATCAGTGATCCCTGTTCCTCCTCACAGACCACCCCAGGGGGGCCTCTAGTGGTCTTTTTCTTTAGTGCATACAGACAGTGGAAATAAGACTCAGCGAATTCCTAACAGCGAGTGGCTTCATACAAATGACTCTGACATTGCTATAAGTGCTTACGACATATTCAGAAGTCATAGAGAGGGAAGAGGCTTGCTATTCTGCTGTTGTACTTAATGCTGTGTCACTCCAAGAACAATCTGAATTCCCTGCATGAAAGCTATACACTCACCAAGCACTTTATCAGGAACATTTTTACTTTATTGTACCTACTTATTCATGTGATTATCTAATCCTGGTTTTTCTTGTATGATGAGTATGATATAATTCTTCCTCTCAATACTACCTTTGCTGTTCCCCAAAGTACAGTGGATTAGATTTCCGGGGAATCGTTTATTTCCATGAAGGATGCCCACTCTCTTGTGAAATGTATTGCATTCAGGATCTTTAAGCAAATAAGTGTTTAGTCTCCATCTGATGATGGATTTTTCAGTCGCCAACTGTTGCCAAGACCAAAATCACTTATGCAGTCTTTTAGTTATTTTCTGCCATTTTCTAGGCTTAACGGCATTGACGTAACCTCCAATCATGATTGTAGAATCTGATAAACTGGATAGTGAATCGAAGAATGTACGGAATCAGTATTGGGTCCATATAATATGTTGGCAATAGTTAAGTTGTTGTTAATGGAGGCGTTGATGATAACATATTGCTCTTCAGGATCAGACATGGTAGTGTTATGGATTAATGAAACTTTCATGTTTTTTTTAAATACACACCTCTTTTCTGAGAATTGTAAGTTGATGAGTATATTTAATTAAAGAGTGGGGTTTTCAATTGGGTAGCATTCCATGTCCTGTATATACACTCATTGAGCACTGTATTAGGTATTAGAGGGAGAGAAATAGCGAGAGAGAGAGAGAGAGAGAGAGAGAGAGAGAGAGAGAGAGAGAGCGAGAGAGAGAGAGGTAGTGATTGTAGAGTCAGCAGTAAGTATAACATCTTACTGATGTTAAGACAGCAGGGTGTACATTTAAAGTTCTGTTTTGATGTTGGTATATGGACTATTGCATGTTTCGGGTGACTAGAGCTAAGTGGTGTCCGTTGATATAGAGCTTGTCTACAGTCAATGCAGCTTGTCTTCTTTTCTCCCAAAATTTCTTCATGATCAGGAAAAGGTTTTTTCTTCTCTCTTGAATTTCTCTGGGAAACTGGTTGTTCATGCCGTAGTTAGTCCCTTTCAATTCCCTTCCTTTGCTTTTGACGAGTTATTTTTGTTTGTTGTGTTCAAATTTTGTGACTATTGTTCTTGGTCTTTCATTGTTGATAGCTTTTGCGCTGAGGCGGTGAACTCGGTGAAATGTTATCTTGTTTACAGTGTCTGGTGGTAGTTTCAGGGCTGATTGCATACATTTTGATTGAATATTCTGGGTTATGGCGGCACGGATGGTGCAGTGGGTAGCACTGCCGCCTCACAGCAAGGAGGTCCTGGGTTTGAATCCCCGTCGGCCGGGGCCTCTCTGTGTGGAGTTTGCATGTTCTCCCTGTGTCTGCGTGAGTTTCCTCCGAGTACTCCGGTTTCCTCCCACAGTCCAAAGACATGCAGGTTAGGCTGATTGGAGAGTCTAAATTGCCCGTAGGTATGAGTGTGTGAGTGAATGGTGTGTGTGCCCTGTGATGGACTGGCGACCTGTCCAGGGTGTATTCCTGCCTTTCACCCAATGTATGCTGAGATAGGCTCCAGCCCCCCTGCGACCCTGTTCAGGATAAGCAGGTTAGGATGATGAATGAATGAATGAATGAATGAATGAATGAATGAATGAATTATGGGTTATCTTTTGTTTTTGATTTGTGACTGGAGGAATTTGAGACTGAATTTCAGGTCTTTGAGGTCTGCATGTAGTAGTTCTAGTATTGAGAGTTTGTTCTTGATAGATTGAAGCACACTGACCTGGATGTTTCTTCCTGGATGTTGCTTTTTGTTGGGGGATGAACAGTGTTGTGGTTTGAGGGTGTTTGTTGCTGTAATGTGTTAGAACTCCAAAATTACCTATTGTACCTTTAATGCCTGAGCTTTTATGCAAGATCTTTACCACAGTGAATTGCATCATATTACTCAAATACCTCATGTTGAATTAGTCCTGAGCTTCCTTACAAGTACATTTAACACATTGGTAGATCAACATACTCCATTCAGGAAGATAAGGGTTAAGGATAGTTTGAATCTTTGGAGCTGTCATGAATTATTTTTATTATTTTAATCAAGGAATAGAGCCTGGTCTTTAGCAAGATGATCTGGGGACCCCTGGCTTTCTTTTAGGCAATTTAGAGATAAACGCACCTCCTCCATTAGAAAAGTCAAATCTCAGTATTATATTAATTTCATCACAAATTCTTTTAACAATCCAGAAATATTTTGGAAGATTGTAAACTCAAATTCTCCTCTCTGTGTACTCATTTTAAATCATGAGAATAGGAGAACAGTGCTGCTTTTATTCTATTTTATATGGAAAATTACAATATGTTTGTGGGTCATAGTCCTCCCTTGTCTAGACTCCCTTGTCTACACAAAGGCCTATGAAGATGACGTGTCCTCTCAATTTATTATCTCTTATTTGACTCCTTTGTAAGTTTCTGATGTACCTTTTTCTATAGACATGACTAAGTCAACCATTCCAGACTGCCGGGATCCATGTTTTTTTAAACAGGAATTGTGTCTGGCCCCTGTCCCTGAGAGTTGGAGATTGAAGAGCCTCAGTCCACCCCAATGGCCACATCCTCTAGGAAAAGGCAGTTAGTGATAGTGGGGATCCAATTTATGAGAGGTATAGACAGGTATAGACAACTTCTCCAGAATTCTACCTGTATCATGTGCAAGCAGAAGGAAGCATCTTCAACAACATTTTTGTAGAAGAAAGGGGTATAGGTTTATGGGGCATTGGGACTCCTTTTGGGACAGGGGTGAGCTGTAAAAGCGTGATGGTCTGCACCTGAACCGGAGTGTAACTCATAAATTGGACCCCCACAGTCACTATGCAGGGTAACCTCGCAGGCTAGTTAAATGCCTGTAGTTTATGTCTAGGCATGCTGGTCGATCGTGTATCATTTTTTTAAATGCATCGGTTGAAATAGGAATTCTTCCATGTTTTCATCCCTCTGCCCAATGGCTTCGGCCTGCCAGATTAGATTGGCATGAAATCTGTGAATATGCCGCTGTTACAGACACGGTTGTGCACTCCATTGGGAGTGCAATATTTGCCTGATATAATATGATAAAACTGAGTCTATTTTGCCATAGGCACCTGGTCTAATGATTTGACATGTATACCAATACATGTCTCTATACAATTTGATATATTTTTATGTAATGGTAAGCTTTGCCAATGTATTTTATATGGCTCGGGACAGAAATGGTTGTTAGATTAGCATGGTAAAATCTTTGCTGAAACCACAGAATTTTCGCTTTCAATATCCAATGGATACATAGCCTAAGGATAATGTTGTGCTTTATTTATTTTCATGTAGATACCGCATAGTGGAAAGCTATGTTCAGTTTGCCGTCAACAAATAAATATGGATGAAAAAGGCCATACAATAAGCCATAAATGAACCAACAGTTACAGATTTAAAACACAGACATTCTTTGATGACTATGGTACTGTAGCATTCGATTCCCTGTGGTGATGCATTCTTAACCCTGCTTGCATTCTTAAAAAACTCTCCGCAGTGGATGAATAAAGCTAAATGTAAGAGCCGTGGTGGCGCAACAGGCTAAGATGCAGCGGACTTGCGGTTGCAGTTCATTGCAGTTGCACACCGAGGACCGGGATTCCCGGTCCTGCCAAAAGCCAAGTTTGGCCAGCTCTCGTGGAGCAGCATAATTGGCTCACTGCTCCAGAGGGAGGGACGTGGCAGTGTTAGCTGCACACAACAGCACCCCGGGTGCCTCGGAATCATGGTCACGAGCATGAGATGAGACGGCTTGAAGAAGGCCTGTTGCCGTCCTTCGGGCCGCCGAAACACTATTTGAAAGGCAAATTGCGCAAGCTGTGAAAAGCAATCCCAATTGTTTCTTTCAATGCTGTCGTAGGAAAAGGAAAGTTAAGGAGGTTAAGGGCATTAAAAATAAAAAAGGAGAAAAAGGAGAATTATAATATTGCTGATGCCTTAAACGTCTTAAATGGTTCTGTGTCATATAGAACACAAAGGGTAGCACAACCCCTGGCAAAAATTATGGAATCAGCACACTTAAGAGGATGTTCATCCAGCTTTTTTAATTCATAGCAAATAAACAAATATCCCATTTCCACTGTGTTATACTTACACCCCAGAAGGGGCATAATATTTTTGTTTTTTAATAGGATTCTATATTTATTGTCTTAGCTGCCTGCCATTTGCTTGAGGACATCTGAAGTCATCAACTAAATGTGAAGGACTGCCATTTCTGGAGCTGTTGAATAGGTCAGTGGATGGCAACACAAGCAGAAGTCAATTTAAAGGCTCTTGCTTCCAGTGAGAGCTAGAAGCAAGGACTCCAGCTGAAGCAAGGCCTCCAGCAGAAGAAAGGCCTCCAGTAGAAGCACAGACTGCAGTAGAAGCAAGGAGTCCAACAGAAACAAGGACTGGAGACGCTTTCACTGCTTCTCCTACTGCCTTTATTGCCCTTTGGACCTGTACAAAAACAGTTAAAAAGTGAAAAATTGTGATTTATATTTTTCTTCAGTTTGATAACATTTTTATTAACTCAACTTATTTAAATTACAGTTGAAATTCCTTTACTTATACCAAATATGCACTCAGTCAACCAATCATAGCAAGAGACTTGTTGTTCAGTCCAAACATAAGAATGGGATCTAACCCTTTGATGTGTATGGTCACACAGGCGCAAGAGTGTTCCCTGAAGCGTACAGTCGCCATGGTGTGATTAGAACACCAGATTAGAATGTCTACTTATGAATGACGCAACAATTAAACCTCATTCTTTCTAAGGCGAAATGCAGTTTTCCACAAAACATTGCACCAAATAACTCTTTACTATGCCGGCATTTATGTTCTCACTGTGATATTTATGTCCTTACTATTGTTGATGCAGATGTCCAGATGCTCAGAGGGGATATTGTGAAACGGAATTACTGAGTTAGGTGGATAAATTCAGCTGTTTATTCACCCCTGAAGTAGCAACAGTTGAGTCTCTATCCAGTAAGCTATCTTACGTTAGACTGTTTAATCTGTCACAATATGCAAACTATGGGCAGACACAAAGCAGAACATAAATGCTCTAATGATGATAGCAATTTACAATGTATCACATGACCAGTGAATGCACTCAGTGGTTAAAATACCAGAATAAACACTCTGCAAAAGTTTGAAAAGAATCTGACAATAATCCGCTGCCATCTTCTTCTTCCACATTCAACCATCGAGAGGTTGCACTTCCTCCCAACATAAACCCTATCAATTCCCCATCAAGTTTCAAGGGAGTTTCTAGTGAGAAAACAAGTGAGTAATCTCAGTCATGTTAACATCTTTGGTTTGTCCAGATGACGTTATTTTGCTGCGACCGAGTGAATTGAATAATAACAGTTTCAGGATGGTGAAACAGACTTTTGGTAGTTTGAACAGTACCTCACCAGTGGGGAAGGAGGTTCCGATGTAACAACTAGATAAAGCTGAGCTCACCTCTATCAAATCAAATCCAATTTATTTCTAAAGGACATTTAAAAAACAACCCATATTGACCGAAGTGCTGTACAAATCAGAGCAGGCAGTAAAATCACAATAGAAAAGACTAAAAGCAAAAACACCTACATAAGCATCAATACACACAGCACACAGGTAGAGAATGACAAAACATGGACATAGGCACATATAAAACCACATCAGGGTCCAAACGCTAAAGAATAAAAGTAAGTTTTAAGCCTGGACTTGAAGGAATCAATGGAGGGGGCAGATCTGATAGAGAGGGGGATGCTATTCCACACTCTAGGGGCTGCAACAGCAAAGCGTGGTTACCCCTGAGCTTGAGCTTAGATCTCGGGACAACCAGGAGCCCCAAGTTTGACGACCTGAGGGACCTGGAGGTGGAATAAGGGGTTTAAGAGATCTGAAAACAAACAGGATAGCCAGTGGAGAGAGGCCAGATTAGGGCTAATATGGTCTCTCTTCCGGGTACCCGTCAGCAGCCTGGCAAAAGCGTTCTGGACCAGTTGCAGACAGGACAGGGACGACTGACTAATCCCAGAATACAGGGAATTACAATAGTCTAAGCGGGAGGATATGAAAGCATGGATGACTTTCTGAAGATCTTTGAAAGAGAGAAAGGATTTTAGCAATAGTACCTGCTTTTAAAACTTTTACCTGCTTTTAAATTTACCTGCTTGTAAAACTTGAAGGTGGAGTCAAACATCACACCAAGGTTTCTAACATAGGGTTTGAAAGAGTGGACAGGTTGCCTAGGCTGTTTTTGATCAATTTAAAGGAGTCAGGGGGCCGAATAGGACAATTTTGGTCTTGCTTTCATTCAGCTTCAGGACATTTTGTGCCATCCAAAAAAAAAAAGCCTTCTTTGGAAACACTCTATGCACAGTGTTGGCTCTTGAACTAAACTCCGTGATAAGCGGATAACACTCCTACTCAAGTGTTGTCCAGGGTGAGAGGCACCAGACAGGAGCAGGGATACTCATGATTCCCTGGCTAGTGACCACTCAGTTGCAGTTTACTATAGTCAATGAGAGGGTCACCTGAATGCAACTGGATGGTGGAGAGGAAAACTGTTATATGCAGTCATGCACAAAAGAGCAGTTTGGAGTATTCATTGTTCTTGGAGAAGATGGAAGGTGCTGGAAAAGCACTTCATAGTCCTACTGAGAGACTTCAAGATACACACTGGCAATGACTGTAAAACCAGAAGAACTTGGGCCCAAGGTCAATGACTCAACAGACCTGTGGTCATATTAGGGTTATTATATCATCCCCAAACCTATATCATCCCATTGTGGTTGCTCCCCTAGTGATTGCAAGCACATAATAGTAATAATTCATTTCAGCAAAACAAGAAACTTCAAAATGGCTCCAACAACAATTCTTGCAGCTTTGTCTTAACTAATGTCTGTGTTTCACGTTCACTTTTCATGGGTAAATTACGCCATTACATTACATAACAGGCGTTTGGCAGACACCCTTATCACGCCGCAGATCATGGAGTGTATCAGCAGTTTGAGCTATGAATCTGTCATCTCATGTAAATCTTTTGAACTCAAACCCAGTATATAGCAAAAACAAACAAATTGACCTTGCCAATCCAAAACCTTTGGAGGGGACTGTATACACTCAGTGAGCACTTAACTAGGTATTTATTAGACTTATTTTTTTTGACTTATTGGTCTTTTGCTGCTGTACCATATCCACTAAAGAGGTTTGATGCGTTGTGTGTTCAGAGATGCTCTCCTGCATACCACTGTTGTAATGTGTGCTTTACTTCTGTAAAGCACGTTGTCTAAAACAACACAAAAAAATGCAATGATCTTTCTATTGAAATGAAAGGGAGGTTAGACTAAGTACTAGAGAGGTCTGCCTAATGAAATGGTCACTGATTGTATTTTTCTTGTAGAACAACTGATTCTATGAGTTAGAAATGTGACAAGTGTTGAGCATTGCAAGAGGACAAGAGCAACATACACAGATACATGCATACCTGTCGTGAGATAGATTTCCCATATCTCAGGTCTGTGACAAAATGCTCACAGTTCCGATGAAGGAGGTTGTATGTCGGCTTCTGTCCCACCTGTCTTTTGGCATCACTCACAATGGCATCAGGGCTCCTCGGTTTGTAAGTGTCATCAAGCAGATTATTGACACGGCACTCATCTGTCCCCACTACCTCACTCATCTTATCCATCCTCACTATGCCATTGGTTGACAAGCCGTTTTTTTCTGCATCAGCTAGGTGAGAGAGGAAGAACACAGATACAAAGGAGTATCAGAGTCATGGACTGTACAGAAGGAGCAACAACAACTCCCCCGGTCCTTCCATACCACTCTGTTCTGAAAAATCTCAAAATAGACTCTGTGAGTAGCAGTCTTACTTGTGAGGTGGACGATGGCATTGTCTCCAATGTACACTCCCCAGTGTTGAATCTTCCCCCGATTTATCTCAATCAAATCACCAGGCTGTGGCAACTTTTGAAACTGAGAAAACAGCAGGAATTACACTTAACACACCAAAACAATGGGTCTCATGCAAGAAAGGTTTTGTATTCTTATCTTTTTTTCACATGGAGGGCTCTTATGAGTGTCCCACATCAGATTCAGCAAGTACTCCTAAACCTGAGTCACCAAGCCCAGGTCAAGTCAGGTTACAAGCGCCTAATTTCAGGCATCAAGTCTGCAAGTCTCAAACGTAGGGTGTTTTATGTCAATTTAACAATTTTTGATACTAAATAGTTTCATTATAATAGTACATAAATAAAGTACATAGATAATGTTAGAAATAATTGTTCTTTTAATGTTTCCCAATATGGTAAATGGCATAAATGGTGTAAATAGCTGGACTGTGAGTCTACTCACATCAGCTACACCCATGGATTGAAGTAAAAAGAGCTGGTCCGGGGTTTACTCTGCGCAGGAGTTAGCCAGCTCGGTGAAATACCCCTGCAGGCTCTAATCAAAGTCTATGTTTGACATATTTTATGTTGGGTGCAGTACGCTGTGTCATGCTCTGAGCACCCCATCACTGTCCTCAGAAAGACATTCAGCTAAAAATGTAATTGTAATGAAACATGATTTCAATTGCCATTATGCAATACAAAAAGAGCTTTAATATATTTTAGTTTCATGAAACAAGTAAATGTATTCAAAAATTTTAATAATTTAATGGAATTAAATTGGAGGTTTGATTAGAGCCAACTTTTGAAGACAGTATATAACTAGATCAATTTAAACCATGGAGAGACTTTAATACCATAAGTGAAAGCAGCTCCCTGATAGTGTTTGATTAACTATCAGGGAGAGATCATTCAGCTGCCTGCTAATTCCTGCTTCCTAGCCCAGACATCGTTTGCCCACTGGGCCAACTTAATTGAACATTCGCTGTTAGGAGTTCTGAAACACAATATGGAACGTTCAATTTTATTTTTGAGCTTGAGACGATGTTTTGGCAATATAGCCTGGCGTATTAATGTAATGTGCAGATCGCGTCTGTGTGTCTGACCACTCACATGCTACTTGTAGCAAACATACTTATTTTACTGGTTTTTCAAATGACGCACAAAGTTCGACGTTGTTGCAATCCCGTAGGATATTTTTTTATTTTGCAAACAGCAGTACTTTATTTTCGCAACAACTTCAAATTTTTTATCGCCATAAATCATGATTTCGTTCCTGCAGGTGCAGTTGCCATGATAGCAAAATCGCGGCGCTCACGTTGAGGAGAACTGACGTAATTTTTTATTGACATGATGACATCTCCAATTAGAACTGAGTATTTGTGTTTTCCCGGCCATCTAAGTGTTTGATTGGCCCTCCACGATGCTTGTGCGTATGTCGCACTGGAAATTAAGAATAATTACAATTTAAAGAAATCAATAAATACGAGAGAGGTGCATCCATAAACGGTGAAAAAACACTGAAACAAGTCTCTCCAGTCATCCAGCTCAAGTCCAAGTCATAGATGTCAAGTCTCAAGGACTTTTCTTTTTGGCAAGTCAAGTCTAAAGTAGAGGCGGCACGGATGGTGCAGTGGGTAGCACTGCCGCCTCACAGCAAGGAGGTCCTGGGTTTGAATCCCCGTCGGCTGGGGCCTCTCTGTGCGGAGTTTGCATGTTCTCCCTGTGTCTGTGTGGGTTTCCTCCCACAGTCCAAAGACATGCAGGTTAGGCTGATTGGAGAGTCTAAATTGCCCGTAGGTGTGAGTGTGTGAGTGTGTGAGTGTGTGAGTGAATGGTGTGTGTGCGCCCTGCGATGGACTGGTGATCTGTCCAGGGTATATTCCTGCCATTCGCCCAATGTATGCTGGGATAGGCTCCAGTCCCCCTGCGACCCTGTTCAGGATAAGTGGGTTCTGATAATGGATGGATGGATGGAAGTCTAAAGTAATCAAATTTGTGACTCAAGTCCAAGTCATGTGACTGGAGTCCATAACTCTGGTTTTTTAATAAGCACACGTGCCTGGGAATTCTGAATTAGCGTAACTGACGCCCCACAAATGCCATATACGGCTAGGCATGTCTGGGAGATTAATTCATAAAAAATACATTGGACCACCAAGCTGTCCATTTTATGGGTGGTACTGTTGGTGGGTTCTGTTGGATAGATGGCTCAATGGGATCATCTAGAACAAGGGACAATGTCTACCACAGAGTACTGTCGGCACCTGACTGGGTAGACTCTGCTCATTGGTTTTGACAAAACATAACAATATAGTGGACTGTTGATAAACCTTCTTATTCCCCCTAAACAATCCACTAAAATATGTTTCTGAAAACATTTGAGGTGAAAAATAAGTAATGCAGTTGCTGAATCTTGATTCATATTTGTGGCTCACCGTGGCAGAGGGGGTATCATTGCGTAGTTCTCAATTTTACAGAATTCTCCAAAAACTTTGACTGGCCAAACATAACCAGGCAAAATATAGTGATGGGTTGCCAGTCTCTGCGGAAGCTTCTCCCTCAGGCACTGACATGTTCAAACACTGCTGTATTTATACTGTAGGATACTGCTACTCAACTCCAAATCCTGTGATCTGCAGTTTCTGCAGGTATTTGCTTCTACTGTGCGTGACACCTCCTGATTTCAATAATTATTTACCTGCTTGGTTCAGCTAATAATTCAGGGGTCTCAAACTCCAGTCCTGGAGAGCCGCAGTGTCTGCTGGTGATTTCCTATCAATCAGCAGCCAATTAAGGCCGTGTGTGGACTCTTTAGCCAATTAAAGACTTGCATCACTCATGCTGAAACAAACCAAAAACCAGCAGACACTGTGGCCCACCAGGACTGGAGTTTGACACCCTTGAGCTAATTAGTGAAATCAGGTGGTGTAGTGCACGGTTGAAGAAAATGCCTGCAGATACTGCCACCTGCAGGACGTGGAGTTGAGTAGCACTGTGGGATTTCACATATTTACAGTCTTATGAATAAAAGTAAGATTTTTATTAATGTCATGGTCACAGCCCTATGAATTGCTGCATTAACACTTCAGGAGGCCACACCATTTTGGTGTTTCGATTTTCAAATTTAAATTACTGCAACACAATAAATGCAATAGGCCTACACTCCTCCTTCCATGGCTTTTCTTGCACTCAAAATAAAAATGCAGACAATTTTTGCCCTTTTCAGGAGCGAATGGGTAGGCTATGCTATTCAGCAACTGAATAGCCAATGCATTGAAGCTAATAATTAAGTTTCTCCTCCCTTGCTTGTTGCTGGCATCTCTTGGCTGTACACACCAAATCACGAACATGTACAAAATGATCTACAGCACATTAGACAGCTTTTATTTGGGTGAAAACAGCCAAACCTTTATCTAAAATTGATTATGAAGCATTACATCAAGTGTATGAGCCTTATTCTTTTATAGATTCTGCTCTTTTTCATTCTACGCCTTGACCTATTGCATTGGTTTGCAAGTTTTTTCAGACATTTAAAGCTGAGCAGTTGTTTTTTTTATGGCAAGATGAGAAGCTCCCCCTTCGCCCAAGTCTCAGTCTCTGCAGACTGGAGTAGGGGGCGTATCGACAGCAAGGGGCATCAAACAACAAAAGGGGCGTTTTGACAGCATGTTTCCATTGGTCTATAATTCAGTGAATCACATACATTATCCAATCAGTATCCTTCAAAGACATGTGAATCAAAACTATTTCTGAGGAAATAGTACGTTCACTCTGTAAATGCAGGTAGCTTAATTATGCTCAAAAACAAAGTTGTGCTGTTTGCGTAAACTGTTACATTCATTATTTGATTGTCGTGACATTCCACATTATGTGTTTTATTGCAGTATTGTAGCAGTCAAAACGATTAAAAGTGAGGCTAAAAGGTACAATAAGTAAAAACGGTCAAGAGAGGAATAGCAACAAACACCTTGAAACCTGAATTTAAGGACAGGCAGAGGGTGAGTCAATATGTCAGTGAGCCTTTTTCAATGGGAAGGGATTGGTCTTGTAGCAATGTTTTAACACAAAAATCTTTCCTTTGTACTTTGTACCTTTAAGAATCGAACCTTAGCTGATTAATATGCGTTTGTGCTAGGTAGCTGACAAGCTAATTGCTGTACACATTTTGTATGTTGCCTTGGTTATTTTTTGTCAATATTGGTTATGTTTTATGGAAGCATGATGAGTGGCATGCAATTGGTTGGAATTCGATATCAGGTTTTTAAATTTGATATCAAGTTTTAGAATTTTGATATCGGTATTCAGAAATTTGACATCATGTTTCAGAATTTTGATATCAGTTTTTGGAATTTTGATATCAGATTTCAGGTTCCGGTCAATGAGGAAAAATTGTTTATAGCTAGCAGGTGTGTAGCTATCAGCTAGTGAACCAGTAAAGTACTTGCAAGCATCAGTAATCAGGACACCCTACCAAATCAAACCCATAGAATGATGCATTTGCCACAAAACAAACAGTTTGCAAAGCATGACTACTGTTAGATGTCTTTGGTCGGTGTGTAAAAGAGAACACCAGTTTCTGTGATTCTGTGGTTCAACCACCTATCTCAGCTAGCTAGGTAATGAGCTAGCCAAACAATCTTCTGACATGTTCATAAACAAATCCAAATATCCCAACATCCCACCACAAATTAAAAACAAGGCAACTGTATGGAACAACCAAAAACCAGTATGCAGACCGGCCCTCGAGGACCAGAGTTGTGCACCCCTGCCCTAGAGAGAAGTACAATTTGAAGTGCTAAGAATGCAACTCCGATAAGGACTGGGGGCCTGTAGATGAATCTGGTAATGGATTATATCTATAAAACCATTTTTATACAACACACTGCAAAAGAATGATATACGCTAATGTAAGAACAACAATAAACAGCTTACATAGCCAAAAAGTATCAATAATACCATCCATAGCAGTAATACCATTCAATCTATTCATTATTAAATGATGAATAGATTGGAATACTGGATTTAGCTATTAGGAACATGTGCATGGCAATAGTAAACCGAAAATGCCAATGCATTTTCAGACACTTCCAATCAAACCACACCCACCTCCAGCTCCTAATCCAAATATAGATACAGATAATGTTGTGTCACAAGCAATACAGGTACAGATCATGGCATGGCGTTACATCCAAATGTATCAGGAAGCAGCTGTACACATAGTGTAGGGTGTTAGCAACTGGATGGTCTGATATGTTGTGGGTTTCGGTACTACGTCTCTTCCTACCATTTTGCATCCCTCACTGTATATATTATTATTGCTCCTGTTTTTTTGGTAGATATATCATGCGGGCGGCACGGATGGTGCAGTAGGAAGCACTGCCGCCTCACAGCAAGGAGGTCCTGGGTTTGAATCCCGGTCGGCCGGGGCCTCTCTGTGCGGAGTTTGCATGTTCTCCCCGTGTCTGCGTGGGTTTCCTCCGGGTACTCCGGTTTCCTCCCACAGTCCAAAGACATTCAGGTGAGGCTGATTGGAGAGTCTAAATTGCCCGTAGGTATGAGTGTGTGAGTGAATGGTGTGTGTGCCCTGCGATGGACTGGCGACCTGTCCAGGGTGTATTCCTGCCTGACCAATAGTCAGCTTCAGCAATCAACATATGCATTTCCCTAATTAAGTAATCACATTTACACTACTAATTTTCTCACAGTGGTCCAATCACATGCACACATCTCAGAGTGCCTTTGTTAAACAAACAGTCAGACCTTCTCTATGCAGTGCATTCCTGTGCCTCACCGTCCACCACCCCAGCTACCACTTGTTGTTTGGATCTGTTTCTAGGTACTCTTCATGTTTAAAATATCATGCTCCCTGTTAGATAGGGTAGTAGAGCCTGAAGGAGATCCATTCAGCGCCAAAGCTAAAAAATGATTTACTAAAATATTAATTAAATGATTTAAATATTTTCAGTAAAAATAAAGCATAAATGTCAAGTAAACACCCTGCTCAACAAATAAGGACAAAACTGGACTAATTGAATTTTACTGGAGCCCAGGAATATAGCACTCTAAAATGCTCTTTGTTGCATGTTGGCTAAAGTCATAGATGATGAGTAAAGATGCCTCAGCATAAAACGTATAGCAGATTTGGTCACAGCAACAAATATTTTCCTGTCTAATGCTTGAAATGCCTACGAAACAAAAACAAACACAGCCCTTAGCAATATGGACTTGGTTTTCATTTGTTCCAAATGTAATTTCGATGCTGAGACAGACCATCCGTGTGTCATGCCTCACACACAAGACAGCGCAAACAAATCAGCGCATAAAATCATGACTCCCATTTAATCTGCTCATTTACTTACCGAAGCCATAATAATCGTCTTTATTCACAATATTCAGCTGTGAATGTGTCCACTGTCTGACTTGCAGCCCCTCTTCTCCCTTTGAATAAAGCACAAGGCTGCAGGAAGGTTTGAACTGACTTTCACTTTCGTTTTACAATAATATTGTTATGCTTGGTAATGGGGCGTGTTGTGTTTCCCGATAACGGTGTCTCTTAGCGCTTTAGGAAGACTCTCTAATGTATACCTTACTAAAGTTTTTTTTAACTTTTCTACGTGTGTTCCCCGACGTATATAGCTTATACGTGCGACGTTACTAGGCCCATCGACTCGCTCTGAGAGAGAAAGTAGTGTCATTTATGAATAAAACACTGCAGGAATAGTTAAAAATATTGCATTTATCACGACGGATGGGGACGTATTAATATCATTAAAAACGAAATGATCCAACCGTATATATAATCTTCGCCAAATAATATATACGGTTAGTGATACGGTTTGTGCCTACGCCATCTAGCAATACCACGGCTTCTTTGGCATATCATGGTTTATTTACATTATTTTAAAATCTTTGTCATAGTGCCTTAAATTGCTTTGCAATCAGGGTTGATTTGGCAGAAGCACCATCACATCACTGGTGTAATTCACTATTTTCTCTATTTTTCAATAAAAGCGCACCAACAAGCAAAACGCATCCTTCGTAATTTACAATTTCATTATTTGCATGAAAATAGTGCCATTAATGTGGTATTTTATAATAGCATTAGCCAACTACAACTGTACAATTATTAGTGTACATATTGCTTAATAGATTGAGATGTAACTAAGAGCAACAGCTGATTTCAGAGGCTTGCGGTCGTAACAGTGGTGGCCACTAGCGGAGTGAGCTGACAACATCGCTAAGGTATAGCTAAGAGTGGTCCAGACCAACCTTACGAAAGTACGACATACAGAAGGTATACTTAGCTAAGAACGTTTCGGGAAACACGCTGAAACGTTAAGGTAGAGCTCAAGGTACAACTTACGAATTACGTAGCGTTAAGAAGGCTTTGGGAAACGCACCCCAGGAAACGATGTGATTGAAAGAGATACAATTGAAAGAGAATGTGTTCAAATTCAATTCAGCATGGATATTGGTATCTATTGTAAGTAAGTAAAGAGTAAAATAAAGAAACTTTTGCGAATTATATTACGAAAAATGAAAGATTCCATCATGCTATCAGCTAATTGTGCAGTTGGAAAAAATGAATGAAAAAATTAAGCGATTGTCCCTTAAAATTAATAACAGGTTTCACCGCCTTTAACAGCAATAATTGCAACCAAACACATCATATAATTTAATAGCAGTCTTTCTCGTCGCTTTTGAGGAATTGTAACTCTCATCTGCTGTGAGGGAGCGGGGGCAGAGACCAAGAGCAACCAGGACGGGATCACAAAGTTACCCACAATAAGACAGATAAACCACTGATATGATCTAGGAACCCCTCACAAATGTGTGGCGCCACTAGAGGAGAGGGAAAACAGAAAACGGGAAAGAAACTCCCTGGCGAAATGCCAACTCCAACAAAACCGTTTGATAAAATAACTGAAAAACTGTAATTTCTCAGGCTGAACTTGGCCGGCACGTCCTCTTGTGGTCTTGACTGGTGAAACCCGAAATTTCCATATGTAGGCTGGGGAAACCATGACATCTGCTTTTAATAAATACAAATTGGTAGGTTTTCAAGCAGGTACTGCCACAGTAACTCTCTTGGATTCAAGTCAGGACTTCAGGATTCAAATCAATCCAAGGCTTTAATTTAGATTCTATTGAGTCAATTAAATCTGGCATCTTTGTGTTTTTGATCATTATCTTGCTGCACTACCCAGTTACATTTCAACTTCAGCTCATGGACAGATGATCAGACATTCTCCTTAAGAATTTTCTGTTACAGAGCAGAATGAGTGGTTCCTTCAATAATGGCAAGTTGTCTAGGTTCCGAAGCAACAACGCATCCCCACACCATCACACTACCATCACCATGTTTGAGATTCTTACTGTGAAATGCTATATTTGCCTCATGGCAGATATAATGGGGCCCTTATATTTCAAAAAGTTCCATGAGTTTTGACTCATCGGAACATTATCCCAAGTGCCTTTTACAATGGTGAGTGATGTTTCTCTTGGTTAGCAGTGGTTTCCACCTTGCTACTCTCTCAGGAATCCCTGCTTTTCTCAGTCTCTTTTCTTCTGGTAGAGGTGTGTTGTCAGGAAACAGTAAAAATATTTCAATCAGCAGAAAGAGATCCATGATAAATATTGCATTGTTTGGATGCCCCGCAGGCTCCTGAACCCCCGCGGTCACCTGAAGCCCCACGGTCGCCTGAAGCTCCGGCTGTTCATTGGCAGTTTGTTTTTGTTTGTGCTTTTGTTATGCTTGTTCCTCGTAGTTCTTGCCTCTGTTTCCCTGTCCTACTTACCTGCCTGTTTTTGCCCTGCTTGTTTTTTTGTTTCCCATCCTGCCACCCGCCTGCTCTTCTGCGTACAACCACTCATCCCTGTTCCTAACGGACCACCCCAGTGGGGCCTCTAGTGGTATTTTTGTGTAGTGCATACAACCAGTGATTCTTTGCCCTTCTCCAGCCCCTGTGTTTTGACTCCCCATGCTCATGACCCGTTGGCTCATGACCCGTTGCCTGGACTTTATTACGAACTCTGCATATTCCTGTCTTGCTGTGTTTTGCTGTTACTAGACCCTTATTATGTCAACCTGCATTAAAGCCTGCTGTTTTCACAGCAATCTTGAGTCTGCTATTGGTTCTGCGCCACATTTGCAGGTTGGTTTTATTGTCAATTGGGAAATCTTTTTGGAACGCTCTGCTTTCTTTGAATGGGATCGACTGCATCCAAATTGCAGGGGTGTTTTTATGCTCTCAGCAATTGCATAAAACAAGAAAACCCTTCATCATTTGAAAATATGTTGTGGTGTGTTTCACGTACCTTATGCACAAATTCTACATAGGCGGAATTTTGTGCATAGAAACATGAGTAGGCCAATTATTTGTAGCAATCTAATTACTCTATCCTGTTGTAAAGCTACTCGCTCCCCCTGTTGGTGTGATACTGTTGCCTCCATCCCTGTAGTAACAAACAAGAGACATAGGAAGTGTTATTTTAACAAAAATAATTGGAGCCGAAATAACTTGCATATAATTCAGACCACCGACTTCACTTCAGCCATGGATGCTGACAGGTCAGTCAAAGTCAAAGTCCAGGGCTGGTGAATAATACGTTTTTATTTGCAATTATATTCTGGTCCAGAAGTGCAGTGCACTAGACAAAGCTTAACACATTGCTAAACATCTCCACTTCACCCTTTATACATTTTTCACAGGAAGGGGGCTTGTTCTGTCGAAGGTCATAAATAAAATGTTGACACAATGCCAGTGGCCCCTCAAAAGGTCACCGGATGCTGGCTCTGCCCCCTCCCAACTCTCTCTAGTTCTGAGTTGTGCTGATAAGTTGCTAGCTATCTTTGCAGGATGTATTTATTCTTTGGCAAGCAATTAATTCTTCTTAACGTTAGTCAATACTATCATCATTCATTCATATTATCATTCATTAGTACAATAAACCATAATATAAATCTTTGTTAATATAAATCGTTGTTAATACATTCTTATTATTTGGTTTAATAATAGGACAGTCTCTTCCTTTAATTAATGTACGTATGCTTCACATTTGATGACAATGGTTCACACAGTACTTCTTCCAAAACAATCTTTTGTACCTATCAAAGCACAAATGAGAATTTACAAAGGCAGAAATTCAGACAGAGACCTATCTCTATATTCCCCCTCCTTGTCTGCTTGGATCATTATCACCCCCTTCTCCTTCTCAGATGTAGATGATACATCCCTGCTCTATATCTCAGCACTTTGAAAGTGGTCATACAAAGGATGAGGTCAAAAAGTTATCTTGTTCAACCCGAGCATGCTCCTGTGCAGGTCCTGTTTTCAGGTTGGAAGTCATTTTTGTGAAATAACATCCATCTTAAAGGAAGAATGAACAAACACTTGAATCATTCAGCTTTCTCCACACTCAAAAGATATATGTTGTTTAGGTCAGAACACATATACGTTTTAGCTCAAAAAGATATATATGTTTATATACTCACATGCATCATCTTGAATAATCCAAAGGATTTTAAATTGAGAGAGGGAATAGGGTTGCTCCACTTAAATACGTAAGAAACATATCACAGACTCAAAAAATGGACCATCACATCTTGATCTCTCAGTCTGACCCTGATGTATAAGGCCGTGGTGTGTGCCGAGTGACCCAAAATTGTTCAGTTACAGACAGGCTTTTATACAGTTTCCAAACAGGCTTATTTCCTCCCAACAGGCATTTCTTTTCACCGTGACAATGATCTCACAATTCTTGGTAAGGATAGTTCCAAACTTCTCTCAGTGCGCATTCCTTCTTTTTGTGTAGTGCATATAACCACGGATCCCTGTTCCTCCTAACGGACCACCCCAGTGGGGCCTCTAGTGGTCTTTTTGTGTAGTGCATACAGACAGTGGAAGTAAGGCAGGGCGGCCTGTAGTGTAGTGTTGTGGTTAAGGTGAGGTAAATGACTAGGACAGGCAAGGTTGGTGGTTCAAATCCCGGTGTAGCCACAATAAGATCCGAACAGCCGTTGGGCCCTTGAGCAAGCCCTTAACCCTGCATTGCTCAAGAGGAGGATTGTCTCCTGCTTAGCCTAATCAACTGTACGTCGCTCTGGATAAGAGTGTCTGCCAAATGCCAATAATGTAATGTAATGTAATGACTCAGTGAATTCCTAACAGCGAGTGGCTACATACAACAATAAACTGGGTATATATTGTCTATGCATGTCATCACATTTATCTGGATCAAAGTGCATTTTACCAATCATGAGTGCGTATATTGATTTCACTTTTGTGGCTACCAATCACATTGTTTACATTGATTATCACATTAATATAGCTTCTGATATGAGTGCATATTAAGTGCATATTACCACACAGGTATATGATGTATTACATTTCAACTTAATATTTCCAGCATTTCAATATGATGTTATTACATTTCAACGTAATATTTCCAACAGGCTAAAGAAAGATGTTCATGACTCTGACATTGCTATAAGTGGTTATGACATATTCAGAAGTGATAGGGAGGGAAGGTGGTGGTTTGGCTGTTCTTGCTATTCTGCTGTTGTACTTAATGCTGTGTCACTCCAAGAACAATCTGAATTCCCTGCATGAAAGCTATACACACTTTATTAGGAACATTTTTACTTTATTATACCTACTTATTCATGTGATTATCTAATCCTGTTTTTTCTTGTATGATGAGTATGATATAATTCTTCCTCTCAATACTACCTTAGCTGTTTCCCAAAGTACAGTACGACAAGACCAAAATCACTTATGCATTCTTTTAATTATTTTCTGTGGAGTGCCATTTTCTAGGCTTAACGGTGGTAGATGATCAATCTAAAGGATTCATAACTGCATTGAAGTCACCTCCAATTATGATTGTAGAATCTGATAAACTGGATAGTGAATCAAAGAATGTACGGAATCAGTATTGGGTCCATATACTATGTTGGCAATAGTTAAGTTGTTGTTAATGGAGGCATTGATGATAACATATTGCCCTTCAGGATCAGACACGGTAGTGTTATGGATAAATGGAACTGTTTTTTTTTTTTATAAAAGGTGGCCTCTTTTCTGAGAATTGTAAGTTGATGAGTATATTTAATTAAATGGTGGTATTAGGTATTAGAGAGAGAGAGAGAGAGAGAGCAAGAGAGAGAGAGAGAGAGAGAGAGGTCGTGATTGCTGAGTCAGCAGTAAGTATAACATCTTACTGATGCTAAGACAGCAGGGTGTACATTTAAAGTTCTGTTTTGATGTTGGTATATGGACTATTGCATGTTTGGGGTGACTAGAGCTAAGTGGTGCCCGTCGATATAGAGGTTGTCTACAGTTCCTTTTGTTTGTTCTGTTCAACTACTATTGTCCTCGGTCTTTCATTTGTAGTCAGTGAAATGTTATTTTGTTTACTGTGTCTGGTGGTATTTTCAGGGCTGATTGCATAAATTGCTTTATTGAATATTCTGGGTTATCTGGTGTTTGTTCGAGTAATTATCGCACATTCTGCTGCATTGGAGATCCAAGATAGCCTCTTTAATTGTTTTATTTTTGTTGGCAAGGATTGATACTTGGACAGATAGCATTTTGACTGTTCCTTTTAGTTCATTGTTTTCTTGTTGAAGCAATTTGATTTGGGACTGGGATCATTTGAGACTGAATTTCAGGTCTTTGAGGTTTGCATGTAGTAGTTCTAGTATTGAGAGTTTGTTCTTGATAGATTGTTTCTTCCTCTGTCTCGGTAGACCAGTCTCGTCTTGGTTGCTTTTCACTGGGTTCAGCTGCCATGACCAGGTTGTAAAAATAGTTCTTGATGAAGGTAAACAAGTTTCCAGGATTGAAGGGGTGGATAGTCTAATGTATGAAAATATCCAAGTGAAAGTTTTGTTTACGGTGTTTTTGGAGTACATTGCCACGTTGCACGTTCACAGAGAAGGGGGAGAGGTAAACAGTGCTGTGGTTTGAGGGTGTTTGTAGCTGCAATTCCTTTCTTGAGTGTTGGAACTCCAAAATTACCTATTGTACCTTTAATGTCCAAGCTTTTATGCATGATCTTTACCACAATAAATTGCATCATATTGTTCAAAAACCTGATGTTGTATTAGTCCTGAGCATCCTCAGGACTAATTGAAACCGGCAACCCTCCGACTGCCAGACGACTGCTCTTACCACCTGAGCCAAGGTGATGTATATAGAACCCATCACTGCTTTTTATATGAAAGAAATGGGCTGGCCTTCTCTTTATGTGAGAAGTGAGCATAACTGGCTCATGTTCATCCATTTGCCACAGACTCCCATCATATCTCCACAGCCTTATTACAATCACAATCACTTTTTACAATCACTTTGGCGCTAATCTCACAAGCTTGTGCTCAATTTTCAAAACTTTAGACACAAGACTCGAAACGGTTAGTACTTGCAACACAGCCTGTTCGCCTGTTCAAAACATGCATTGTGCATTCATATCTTTGAAGAAATCTTGCATTTCTGAACTCATTGGTTCAAGTAACTAATTTATTGTGAAATACTACAGGAACATTTGTTTAGATCACCCACACAAAAGATACCTATAGCTTCACTGTTTAGTAGTTTTAACAATAATTTGTTCTAGCAGGAAATAATACTTGATACATGTTTCAATATAGTCCTTTTTGTGGTTCTAAATAAAGTGAATAGTGGAAACAGTAGGAGAGAGTGGAGTCATTGAACAAAATCAGAATACTGTAGTACTGTAAAAAAAAAACAAATTGTTTCAGTTTTTTTTTCAATTGCAAATAAGCATTTACTTTTCACTTTTTACTTTTCACAGTTAGCACAAGACCACTGCAAGGAGGTCCTGGGTTCGAATCCTGGTAGGCCGGGGCCTCTCTGTGTGGAGTTTGCTTGTTCTCCCTGTGTCTGCGTGGGTTTCCTCCGGGTACTCTGGTTTCCTCCCACAGTCAAAAAACATGCAGGTTAGGCTGATTGGAGAGTCTAAATTGCCCGTGGGTATGATTGTGACTCTCCAATCAGCCTAACCTGCATGTCTTTGGACTGTGGGAGGAAACTGGAGTACCCGGAGGAAACCCACGCAAACACGGGGAGAACACGGACCTCCACACAGAGAGGCCCGCCGACAGGGATTCAAACCCAGGACCTCCTTGCTGTGAGGCAGCAGTGCTACCCACTGCACCATCCGTGCCACCTAGCTCCAAGATGTACTTAGTGTCTTGCGGGCTATAGGTCCTCCCCTGCTTCCTCCTGTAGTCCACAATTATCTCCTTCATTTTGCTGACATTCAGGAGGAGGTTGTTGGCCTGATACTACTGGGACAGGCACCCCACTTCCTCCAGGTAGGCTTCGTCATTGCTGGAGATCACGCCTACCACAGCTGTATCATCAGCAAACTGACAAAAAAACTCCTTCATGCAAAGAGAAGAAACTGACAAAGCACAAAAATGCTTGGAAGGAAGGATAATACCAGATGTAAGATGGTTACTTAGAAATTGAGTACTTCAGACTTGTCCGGTTTCGGGACAGAGGAACCAAACACAGACTTGGGGATAACATAATAGCAAGCTTTATGGGCACGGGCAGATCCAAAACAACGGGGCAGGCAGGGCGCAATCGTGAGAGTTCAAAAACCGAGGAGACAGAAAAACGACTCCAAATCCAAAAAATCCAAAGCAGAGGCAAAAAAGCCAGACAAAAATCCAAGAACAGAGCAGATACAGGGCACATATACGGGGAAGCTAGAACCGGGGTGGGGAACAGAAAGACGAACTGGCAACGAGAAACTGAAAAGGACAGGTTTAAATACACAGGGGAATGAGACAACCTAGGCGGGCCATGGGAGTGAGGGCGGTCTAACAAATAGACATCAGGTGAGACACATAAAAGGGCAATCATACAAACAAAACGGACATGAATATGAAAAATAATAAAGTTACAGAAATACTGAACCTGATAGAACTTCTGTGGGAATTAACCTTTAAAGCAGCTGTATGCGATTGTTTGGTTCTCATTTTGTTTCAAAGTTTGCTATTGTATTGCATGTGTTCATTTCTGAAGCAGCAGAATTTGGGGCTTTCTTGGGATCGCATCAGATGACCAAATTAGATGAAATAGTTACTAGATCGCTCTCTTCCTGGCAGCTGATTTTTCATTAATTGTCTAAAATTCTCAATAAAATTGTAATTATGATAAGTTCTACCAGGCAAGGCCATGGAAAAATGGGGCAACAAGTCCAGTAGGTTGTGGGGCAGAATCCCATGATGAGTAAGACTCACTGAGCCAAAAGAGGGAATCCTGAAACAGGACAGCACCACCTTGAGTGAACAAGATGTTGACTTGAGTGAAGTAATGCTTTATGGCAAATAAGCATCAAAGAGGGGATTGTAAGATTCTTACAATTGACAAGATTCGCTCAAACACTGATAGATCAACCATGCCGCCACCCAAATGCTATCAGCCAACTTATCAGAAGTACAATGCAGGGTGAAAGTGTGAATGGCAGCTCATTGTCATTTAGCTCTATCAACTTTTCTCCCTACAGATGATTTGGGGTAGCTCATTATTTTGTAGTTGTTAATAAAGTTTTATAGAGTTAAAGATACAGTAGTGATTGAAGAGCTATACAGTGGTGGGTCCAAGGGGGAAATTGTGAATGGATTTTGAATGTTCTATTGTATAATCTGCCGATTGGTTCAATAGCATCTTTAGTTGTCATTGCCTTCCCCAGAGGTGTGGTGATGGACAACAGACTGTTCCTCTCCGAGAACATTGTGGCAGTGACCCGGTCATGCAGGTTCCTCCTATACAACATCCGAAGAATCCGCTCCTTTCTCACCCCCTACTCGACCCAGCTCCTGGTCCAAGTGATGGTTTTTTCCCGCCTGGACTACATTACATTACATTATTGGCATTTGGCAGACGCTCTTATCCAGAGCGACGTACAGTTGATTAGACTAAGTAGGAGACAATCCTCCCCTGGAGCAATACAGGGTTAAGGGCCTTGCTCAATGGCCCAATGGCTGAGCGGATCTTATTGTGGCTACACCAGGATTAGAACCACCAACCTTGCCTGTCCCAGTCATTTACCTTAACCACTACGCTACAGGCTGCCCTACTACTGCAAATCCCTCCTGGCTGGCCTCCCAGCATCCCCATCAGACCCCTCCAACTTATCCAGAATGCAGCAGCTCATCTGGTCTTCAACCTTCCCAAACACTCGCATGTCACCTCCCTGCTTACTTCCCTCCACTGGCTGCCTGTCATGGCTTGCATGAAATTCAAAACATTGCTGCTAGCCTTCCAAGCAGTTAAGAGGTCAGCCCCAGCTTACCTCCAAAAGATCATCAGACCCTATACGCCTGTGAGACCTCTTCGTTTGGCCACCACAGGACGCCTGGCACGTCCCCCTCTCCGCACTTCCACCTCCCGCTCATGACTACTGTCTGTTCTGGCCAGGTCAGAACAGCAGAATCTCTTGCCATCTTCAAGCGCACCTCTTCAAGCTGCACATTTCCCTGTCCCTCCCTACCTCCCTGTAAACCTTAACTGTTGTCTTTACCTGTGCTATTTACTTGTGTCATTAGGATGACACCTTTGCTTGTTTTGTTTGGCTAGGTAAGCAGTTTATTCATACATTTGCGTGTTGTGGTACTATTATTATTTTAAAAATCAATCAGATGATCACATAGGCCCAAGTCCTTATCTTTGTTGTACAGGTAACAGTTGGAATTGTACTTCCCTCTAGGTTCTTTCAGCACACTTATCCCTGGTAATGGGTATGCACTTTGCACTTTGTTGTACGTCGCTCTAGATAAGATCGTCTGCCAAATGCCATTAATGTAATGAGAATCCCAGGTGATACCTAGGTATTTCTAGATATCTGTGATATTGAGTGGATGTTGTAACAAAGTGATGGGGGTATTTATGGAGATCAGGTTCCAATATAAGAACATGAATAAACACATTGGGTCTCATTCATGAAACGTGAGCTGAACGAATTTGTGTGTAAAATGCGAGTAGAGGAAAATTTACGGGTTTTTGGCATTCATCAATATTTTAGTAGCTCCGATCTTTTCGTAGCTACTAACAAAATCTACACCTGCTGCTGACCACGCGTAGTGCTTGTGTAAATTCAAGAATGCACATAAATAATGCTTGTCACTATTGGAAATTTACGTTTTTATTCATATTGCGCTCTGTTATGTAAACAATACGCAGATGCCTTTGATATGAACATGACAATTAAAAATATAATACATTTACTTAAATTAGTTGGCAATTAGCAGGTTTAAGATCCAGATTAGGTTCATGATTGTGAATTATCTATGAAAATCAACTCAATAGATTACACATTCTTTGTGATGCATTTGCTTACATAAACCGGAAAAACTTTCATTCCGTTAATGTGCAACTGATCTGTGAGGCACACGCTGCTACTCAGGCCGTTGTGGAGCGCACAAACGGGGTCTTGAAGGCAAGATGGATCTGCCTGGACAATAAAGGTGGTACCCTTCTTTATGCACCCGTGAAGGTGTGCAAAATAATATTAGCCTGCTGTGTCCTGCACAATGTGGCCATTAAACAGGGTATTCCCCTACCTGAAGTCCCCAATGCAGAGGAACGACTGCCTCCGGAACCAGCTCTTGGGCCTCGAAATGCGGCTGCTATAGACACGCCAGCGACTTGTAGAGCAATTTCAAGGTAAGTGTTGCTAAGACTGAATAAGCTGTGCACATTTTAGGCCGACAAGCTTTGCAAAAAGTTAGTTTCATTTGTATTTTGTTTTATATTTATATACAACATCCTGTTTCAGTAGGCTACCTCAGTTCATTTTCAGGTCATGCTCTTTAAAATGTATACAAATAGGCTATATTTAATTATCAGAGTAAAAGAGAGTAGCTTGATTATCTTGTAGTAAATAAGTGTTTTCCCAGGATAAACACAGACATCACACAATACTGACAACATAACACTTTATTGTTGAGGACGCAAAAGTGCCTTGCAGATTTCCTTCAAGCTGGTGTTAATTTCTTGGAGGGACGTGTTGATTTGGTTGACTGCTGTAAGTAGACTTTCTTGATTCCTCAGGACCTCATCCGTAAGGACAGCCGGATCACCTCTTCGGCCTCGGTACCTGGGTGCAGCAGGAGCAGCAGCGGCGGCAGCAGGTGGTGGAGCCACATCATGGGAGGAGCACTCGCCAGCTAGAAATATGACACAACGTTTATTTTTTTTCGTTTTATGTGTGGCTCTTTTTTCATTTGAAAGAAACATTAAATAAATCTTATCTTTAATTTACGTTGGCTGCAGACTGACTTATTTTTACATTACATTACGTTACATTACGTGGCATTTAGCAGACGCTCTTATCCAGAGCGACGTGCAACAAAGTGCAAATCAAACACAAGAACACGTGCAAAAGTGGACCTGAGAGGACAGTACAGTTCCGAGTCCTAGTGTAAACATACAGAAATTCAGAACCCTTGAAGAGTTGTTTGGAGCTGTATAGTATAAAACAGAGCTTTAGGCTATTAAGATTCAAATAATTTGAAGACGATGCATACAAAACTGGAGTGGGCTATACGCTATCCGTATCCTTTCTTGAAATGAATGTTAAATAGCTCTACATTCCGACACTGATATCCATTACGCACCATATCGCACAATATAACATTACTGGTTTCCCGTTTCCACTTCATTCAATCCGAAGAGAAACCCCCACAAATGTTCTGTTTGTTTGGTGGGACTGTACGACCTAGGTTAAACTACACTAACCACTAAGCTATCAGTGATGGTATTCAGAATGTATTATGATACAACAATTATCACCTTACCATCTGGGTTTGATGTTGTCTCCAGTGGAGGCATGTCGGTGTCTCCGTCAGGTATAATTCCTAACAGAGAGGTCTCCCCAATGCCAGCGATGCGCTCGTCAGCAGGTGATATGTGTGCCTGTGAGCCTCCTCCTCCTGTGGCTGATGCATGTTTTTTTTTTGTGCTCTTATGCGTTTCTTTGCCTTCAGTTTCATGTCAAACCATTTACGTTTAACCTCGGATATGGTTCTATTGTCTACAGAGGCAACATTAACAGCATCTGTCACCTCCTTCCAGGCCTTCGCCTTGCCTGTCCCTGTCACAACACCACTATTGATAGAAGAAAATAAAACATTTTTTACTCAATAAAATATATATTTCACCCAAGATTATTTCAGAAATTTTATTATTTTTTTTATTTTTATTTTTTTTCTTTCTTTCTCTCTCTTTCCTTGTTTGCACCATGATGACTGACTGGTCGACTGGATGCGTCTACACCTCCTTATATGGCAATCATTGTCTATTCATGGGCGGGGATTTATGCTAATTGCTGATTACCGGGAGCGCGCTTTCACTTTACGATGGATTGGCATTCATGATCATACACATGTGTTTACGATCAGATCTGGGTTTCCCGCGGCGTTCATGAATCCGGAGTAGGTTTTTAGTAGCGTGGACGTTTATGTGCAAATCTGAACATAGATTTACTAACGTTTCATGAATGAGACCCAATGTTTTTTTTTTCTTAGCTCACTTTCACTTTTACCAAATGTACAGTTTGGTAGAAATATAAGCTTGTTTTGCTAATTATTTGATACAGACTTATTTATGCAACCAAATAGCCCACCTAGTTAGGAAGCAACGACTGTTTTCTTACTAACGTTGACGTTTATATCGTAATCCATTCAGCCATTTTCGATAAAATTATGTTTTTGCTGGGACTATACCTAAGCGAATATCGTATTTTACTACTTCTTATTGTTGCGTAAATGGATTGCTATCTAATTTTAGTACTGAACTAAAGGCACGTCTCTGGTCTTCATTTTGACAAAAGCCAATAACAGACTCCAAAGACAATCAAAAGCCTGGAATCAAAACTAGACGCTGAAAGCTTTTTAAAACCTGCACCCAGGACAAATGAGAATCCAACTGTCCAATTACTTTTGATCCCCAAAATGGAGACAAAATGTCATTCATATACAGATTACCTGGTATGGGTGTAAATACCCTTAAATTAAAAGTCTGCATTTACCCTCATTATGCATTGTTTCATTTCAAATCCAATGTTCTGGAGTACAAAGCCAAAAGAACTGCACTTTATGCGTGTGCATGTGCAAGTTTTTGGTCCTAGGAATTGTAGCCTACAATGAAATGTTATGTCCTTTTTTTGTTGCAACTCTACACATTGTGTAGCCATTTGCATAGAAACAGGAGAAAATGTTTTTTTGTGATTTATATTTTTTGTAGTTACATTCAAAATATATAGTCACAAGTTGATTAATGATTTCCCCTCTGCTACTAGATTGCTGATCCTAGTCATTGTCATGTTAGACCTCAAAAACAGCACACATATCATAGGTTTCATCCCCATAATTAAGAAAATGTGCATTTGCTTTATTTTATGACACATTTCCTGTAATAACAAACACAACATTAGCAGTAAAAAGATTAACTGGAACTTATATGTGAATTTTATTTTATTGCTTTCCAATGTCTTACATTACATGTTTTACTTAGGTTTATAAACCCTGTATATTAGACTTAGCATTCCACTACATCCAAACAATGTAAAATACAGGACTATTTCAGCTCATAGATAACCCTGCATTTGTTATTGTGAAGAGTACTTGTATTGCCATGGGAGATGGTGCAGCCTGTGCCAGTAGTCCCCTTCTTCTTCCCTGGTCTGTTAGACACAGTATTTCCAGAAGCAACCTGCCAAAAAGGCCCAAAAGACTCCCTCAGTTTCCTTCGAATCTCAGTATATACACCGGAAATATATATACACACAGGAAATATAATGTGTGTATGCGTGTACAGCCATGTACAGTAAATAAAGAATATGTATGTGTTCTTATTTGTATGCATCTGCACACACATTCATAATAAGTTACCAAAGAACTTGCATGTGCAAATAGTGATACCAGAATGTGAGGAGTGCTAAATATCATGAATCATCATCAGTGTTAATGGCACAAGACTGTTTTTCTTCAATGCACTCAGAGAAGATGGTTTGATACTTGCTTGGATTCTTAAGTCCTCTTTTGCTGGGAAGAGGCATCACTGTGTCTGAAGCAAGCTCCCTCTGCAGGTCAAGGTCCTTTTTCAAAGCCTCCAGCTATAGGACAGATTATCATGGTCAGTAGGAACCTTGACGATTGTCAGAATACAAACACAGTGCTCAGGCTGAGCCTAACAGTACAGAGGCCCTACTTAATAAATACTGTACAGCCTTACATTAACAAATAGTGTACAGTCCTACTGAACTGTTAAACCCTGCTGAATGTATAGCCTACTCTACAGCCCCACTGAATTCATAGTGTACAGTCCAACTGATTCCTTTATCTATATCCCTGTTGAATACATGCTGTACAGCCCTATTGAATATGTACAGTATAGTGCTGGTGAATGTGTGCTGAGACTACCTCCAACCAAAACCCATGGACTGATATTAATTACAAGGCCATGCAATGTAAGCTTGCAGCTCAGTGAACAGAAAAAGAGCAGCTCTCAAAGAGCAGCCCACCCCCACCTCCTGATGCGTACACAGTTTGCAAAACTGAGGGTACGGCTGGGCAAACTGAACGCAAGGACTGGGAAAACTGAGAGTATGGATTTCCTTTTACCTAGGAGGTTTAGTTTTATGTTCTTCATATCCGGTCATTATATCCATCCATATCAGTTTTTTCCTGAGGCGAAAGATACACTGCTCAAGCAGCCCACAGTCCATGCTGCACTGCCATAGGCTCATCTTTGCAGACACCACCACTATTTACGGAAAAGCCCATCTTCACTTGGCAAATTGATAACCCCCTTTGTGATACCAGTTAAACCAGATTGCGGTTGTCAGGTTTTGTGAAGCCAGGTTACGCAAAGTAACCCTGGGTACATTAGCTTCCTTTGTAGTACACCCCACTGGTAAGATATTTGGCAAAGACAGTTGTCTGATTGTGATGTCAACAAACAAATGCCAAACAAAGAACAAGAGTTTTACACCTCACATGGTGAATGTCATTTTCAATAAGCAACAACAACAACAAAAAAAACATTTTACAAAAATTATTTAAGGCCATTGTAAATTGCTACATTATATTGATTTGCCAGTGGGTAACTTGAGTACAGCCAATTGAATAGTCTATAGTCATATGTATATGTGCATATTGTACCTCCTGGAGTTCTGTTATTTTTCTGGCCATCTCCAGACCTATTGGGGGAATTCAAAATAAGCAGTTAGCATGGGACATATCAATGTACAAGAGAAACTGAACATGCAACATTTCATTTTGCGTGGGCAATTAGATAAAAAAAAAAAAAACATTGACACAATGTATTACTCATTAATTGTTTATGGATGGCTTGGAGAGCCACAGTGGCACATGGCTAAAGCAGCAGACCTTGATGCAGGCATCAGTCCGTAGGCGGTGTATCCCCGGCTAATATTCATAATTGGAATAGATTGGGTACAATTGGCTACCAAATTGGGAGGAAAATGGGGAAAAATCAGAAACATATGTATATTTTTTATTGTTTATGGATGGCTTGTTACTTCACTCATCTAAATCGATGCTTAATCATTTATTATCATTTACATATTTTATGAAATGCCTTACCAATAGCGTCATTTCTGTCCATTGGTAGTGGCTCCAGGCTTTTATGCAACAGCAATGCAAGAATCTTGTTCTGAACATTTGTTTCTTCCTGTGGCCCAAGCATATGGTTTCCTAAAACCCAAGACAATACACATGAAATATATACATAGATTGTTTGCTCTCATTTTATTTCAGACCAGAGACACATAATTAAATCAAAATTTAATCTAAAGAGACAAACTTAGATTGGACCCAATGAGCAAACAATATTTACTGTGAGGCGGCACGAGAGCTGCCTTCATTTACTCTCATTCAATCTCATTAAATAAATGTGTAAAATAATTATTGATTGGCTTGATCAAATAATACATAATGAAGTGGTATCGATCACAAAAGCTAAACATTTATGAACATAATAAAAATACCCAGCTTGGGTTAACATATTTGTATAATTTTGCTTTTGTAACACAGCTACAGTACAGTATGACTATTAACTAGATAAATTATAAACAAATAAAATAAAATAAAAGACATGGTTGCACTTGCTATCATCCCCAAAAACACCCACATCTGCCTATGACCATGAGTGAAATTACCCAGGTTGTACAGTCCAATATTGAGACTTAAGATATAGGTTAAGATAAGATAACAACACAATTCACTTGTCTTACCATTCAAGATTCCATTGGGCGAAGAAAGTGAATTAAATTCTAAAGCATTTGAAAGAATGTTCTAAGACTTACCTGGACTCAAGAGGCTGTGGCCTTGCACAATAAATGCTCTGTGCAACATCATTAAGGCTATGAGTCCAATATACAGGTTTGCTGAAAGGGCTCTGTCCATGACACCAGGGCAGCTGTGCTGTCTAAAACTCAATGTCTACCAGCCCAGTTTTTCTTCTGCTGCTCTTCCATCGCAGGCAATTCTTTTAATCAGAGCCTGGAATAGGAGGGGGGAGAGGGAACCTGCAAGGCTGCAAATCAAGGGCTGGACATGGCGAATTTCGTCAATCGGCTGACGGGTGGATGAAGATTTGCAGTCATATTTATATCGAGCTTTCTCTGTTGACAAATGTATTCGGGCAAGGAATGAATCACTTCTTCAAGTGGATGTAAAATTTATGGGCGGCAAGGTACGTATCATTGGCTTGTTCTTTTCTCCACTTTTCTTTAATTAATTTAAACACCTTAACAAACAAAGGAGGGGTAGCTCAGTTGAGTGAATAGGAGATCTGAGTTAATTGGCGTAAGTGTTGCCATTGCGGAGATGGGCTCTAAGGCTGAAGATGGGCTTTGGCCCAATTTCGAAATGCTTCAACATCCATCACACGGTAACTCACATGACCCCTGTGAGACTCTGTACAACAGCAAATGTCATTCTGCTCATCCATCAAAGGGCCACAGTATTTATGTAGTTTTAGTGAAATTAAGATCTTGAGCCACTTGAGGTCAGCCTCATCACCATAATGGTGTCTGTTCATTCCTTTCACAAAGAGAGTGACATCTGGCACCAACCGAAAAATACAATGTAAATCTTATTTGGTTTAATGGTAAATGTAGTATATATATATATATATATATATATATATATATATATATATGAAAAAATTAACCATTAAACCAAATAAGATTTACATTGCATTTTTCGGTTGGTGCCAGATGCCAGTCTCTGTGAAAGGAAAAGAATATAATACATTGCAGTTTCTGTTAGGGAATCCATTTCATCTGCCCTTATCATCTTATTTTAAACAGAAATTTAATATACTGCAATGTATTATATTTAACAAATGTTACAAATTAGTAAAAAAATGTTCATGTTGAATTAATATTTTGTTTCATTTGCCAAGTGGTTCTATATCCTTTCAGTGTTTCTAACTTCAATATTTTAAAATGAATGCCAGATTAGATCTGCCCTCCTCTTGAACTGCTTAGATTTGCCTATGCCATGCAAGAGCAGACAGCTTTTTTTTCGGCAAGCATCACAGAAAGTAATAAATGATGGAGATATCCAAATTCTTGAACACAGAAGAAGTCATATTCACTGTAGTCACTAGGGGGAGCATAGATGAAAGGAATTAAGTACCAGATTGACGCTTAATGGAGACTGATTTGTCACTGCAGACAGCTTATAATATTTTGTTGATAGTACTACAGTTTAAATGTTCATAAACAGGAGGAAGTACAGAGCAGTCCGTAAGTTTTTGGACAGTGATACAATTTCTGCTCTTTTGGCTCTCCAGCACATTGGATTTGAAATGAAACAATCAATTATGGGGTTAAAGTGCAGACTGTCGCCTTTAATTTACATCCATATCTAATTGGCTCCTATGTACACATATTAGTTAACTTGGACAGCTGTATGTGTGGGAGAGACAATACTTCTAATAATTCTCTGTCTGTATGATTGAGGGTTCCATACCTACCCCCTCAGAAAGAAAAGCACATTACGCTTATCTAATTTTCATAATTGTCTCTTTTTCACAGATACTAGCTTTCTTTCTAAAATGTTATTACTTGTCATGGTACCTCAATAAAAAAAACCCTGCTGGTTCCTCTTGCTCCTCCTGCATTCGCAGTGCTGAGCTTAGTAGTTTGATCTATTTCGCTTTCCGTAGCTATCACTTTAGCAGCGCTTTTCCTGATTGTTTCATTGCATCAAATTCGCATCTGCAGAAAAGCGAGGGGGAGGTCCTGACTGAACATTTTGTCTGCCAGCCAGTGAGATTGCCACAAAAAAACGAATCAAAGGCACATACGGGCTCATATATTCTTCGGGTACCAACCAGAAAGCCATCAATCAGTCCCAGATAACCTTCGGGAAATCGAGTTACTAACATAACAACACATAATTCAACACAAAGCGATTGAAATATCACCAACATGGCAGATTTTAGTATTGATCAGAAAAAATTACCTGGAGTAAAAGAAGGTAAGTTGTATGTAGCTACATCGTTAGCTTATTACATGTGTATACGTGCGTTTGACATGTCAGATGTTCTTGTTACGTCTAATGCGTGCTCCCGTACAGCTATAATGGTAACTTACACCTTAGTCAAGCTGGACATTGGTTGAATGAGCAATATGAGAAAAGCATTTATAGTGACCTTTCACGTAACGTTAGCTTATTAGTTAGCCGGTCGACCCAGCTGTCTATACAGGAACGAGCATAGTCTATTCATTTCAACAAAATATTAACGTACGCCTGCTCGACATATTTTTCTTATATGTGACTTAAAGCGAGCTGGCCAGCTAAATTTCGCATAATTCATTGCGTGTGGCTTTACTTGCATGTCTGGCTAATAATTAGCTAGCTAGCTGAAATTGTGAAGTCCTCTGTGTTCCACGCAGGGATATATGTTAAGAAATTGTATTGTCGATATTCAGTCCTCTCTCAAAATGTATGCTGTATATTTTCAACATGAGAGAACGTGTAACGTTGCTACAATAAACAATGGATTCCTGTAGCGTAGCACTAGTGAATTACAGCCCATGGACACCTCTCGAATAGCTCTGAGAATAGTTTAAGGTTCGGCTATTCCCGTGTTTCTAGAAAGCAAAAGGCCAAGGTGGGGTAATCCGAAGTCATATTCTTATTGTATGTGTGAATAAACCGCATCAAATGGGCGACATTAAGGAGAGTTGGAAAGAAACGTTGAAATGAATAGAAGACATATCCTACATTTTCTAAGACACGCCTACACAAAGCGTGTATTGGTATAGATGATTAGATTTTCATTTTTTCCTCGCCTGTGCATGGCACGGCGATGGTCCTGACTGAATACGACAAGGTAGGCTACTAGGTACCCGACAATGCGTATCAGGATAAACTCGAAAACATGTCCCTTTGCTATGCTACGCACCTCCATATCGTATGTCTGCTCCAATGTTCAGCACGTGAGTAAACAGAACAGACAGGACAACTGCGTCTTTAATGACATGTTTGATACAGAGCGGCTGTCACCATTTAAACGGAGTGCTGTATATATGATACATCAGAAGATGTACAGGTCTGGTGCCACGACCAACCCCCCCCCCCAAACAAAACAATGGAGAATTTAATCATACCATTTAAAAATATTGTCACAAAGTGTTCCTGCACTGCAGTCTGTTATGATAACATAGCATTCAAGGCCACGATAGATTAATCTGCTGCTCCAAACTACATCTTCACGTAGGCACTGAGATACAACTCTGCTGTCAGACAATACAAATATGGTAAAGAGCATCAGCGATACAGGCCCGAGTATAGAAGGCATCCAATAATAGTACATGCTGTATACTTATTGTTGTTGTACATATCTAGATACTATTTAGGTTTTAGGAAAACTAAGCATTTGGTACACTGTAGTGATAGGAGCATTGCTGGGCTGAATGACCTGTTCTCATCATTATGTTATGTTAAGTTCTGCACAAAGGGTCCTCCTTCCTGTGTAGGGACAGTTCTGTTTGTCTTATGGGTTGCTGTCACCTGACTGGAGACACCTGCTAAATTCTCATCGAACAAGTGTGATTCAGCACGCATCACAAACTTTCTCAGACGATGTCTGTGTTGGATACGTGGTCAGTTGTGAATTTACATCCCTCTAGAGAAAGTTTTAAACCTCAAGATTTTAATATTCAGATGAGCACTCCAGTTGAGGAAATAACCATAAACTCAACAAACCTGGGGGGTATTTCACAAAACATGACTACTGAGAATAACAGCCCTGAGTAAAACCCGGAACAGCTATTTACTTAAGTCCATGTTCCAGATTTGGAGGTGTTCTAGGTTTTACTCAGCATAGTTATCCAGCTAACTCAGTGGTCATAATTTGTGAAATATCCCCCTGATTTTTAGTCCACTGATGTGGGGATTAATAATTCATAGATATGGTCAGGAGAGGAGAGACGGATGGTTTCAGTCGTTCATCACCAAGGAGTTTATGGACCTCTCTATTTCAGACCATGAGTTAAACATTAATTCAGTTATTTCTCGTAGTTGTCTTAGTTAATCATCTAATTACTATATAATCAGGTGCCTGTGTAAAATGGGGGAAATAAAGCAAAGATTATGCCCATTCACACTTACTGCATGGCTGAATTAGTGTAGCATATTAGACAATATGGAAATGCATGCCCACCAAGAACATGTTACATAGTTTTTCTTTCAGGAGGATTGAGTGAGCTCTACAGAAATTATAAATATTTAAATTGCATGCCTCTCACTGATCTTATCCCTTATGCTTTTTGACGGCTTGAGGGTGTCACCTGTGCCAGCCTCAGATGCAGTGTGTAGTAGATTTTTGTATTCTTAAATGATAATCTGCTGTAATCTTCATCTTTTGGTTTGATGATAAATTGCGTTCTGTAGAAAATGGATGAAACTATCAGTAGGCAATGTAGCAGTAGGGTTAGGGTTTTTTTATTTTTAACTCAGTCATGGGTTTTTATGTTGTCGGCATGTTGTTTCACTTCCCCCACACTTCTCTGTCATTTTTATTGTTTTTGGACACTGATGATTATTTTGTTTTTGCAATACATTTGGGGTTGAGATAAAAACATGAACATGAGACAAGATTTCAGAATTTCCTGGTATTTACACCGAGATGTGTTAACATCCTTAGAACATAGCAACTTTGGTATCAGACCACCCAATTTCTAGGTGAGCAAAATGATTTGAACAGATGGTATTTAAGTATATGAAGGTAAATAGCACTAATATTTGGTAGCATATCCCTTGCTTGCAATAATTGCATCACCAATGACATCACCAAACTTCACAGGCAAAACCCAAGGCTAAAACCAAGAGTAGACATTTAGAACTATTTATTGTTTAACCATTCAATCTAACAAGACACAACTGGGCAACAAGAAACACCTGTCTGTAAAATGTTCTGATACTTTTGCTCACCTAAAAATTGGGTGGTCTGATACAAAAGGTGATAAGTTCTAAGTTGTTTAACTAATCTAGGTAAAATTTGAGGAAGTAAAAGCTGAAATTTCTGACCTGTCATGTCTTGACCTCAAACTCAATTGGCCTCAGTATATAGCAAAAACAAAGGAATTGACCTTGTTGTTTCAATACTCGTGGAGGGGACAGTATGTTGTTGGAGTGGAATGGAATTTGGAATGGAAAATCATACTTGCTGTTGTGGGTCTGTAGCAGTGTCCTCTCTGAATTTACGATAACAACATTCCACCAACTCCCTGTCTGATGCTGTAATCAAATATGCACAAACCTGTGGAGCTACCGTTGGCATGGTAATTAGGCAGGATTTGGTAACGGACTGTGGGCCACATCATTACAAGAATCACGTCCGAGTTATCTGATAATTTATTATGACTGGGTAAATCTGGCTTTTCTTTTGGAGGATTTACCATTTCTTAACTTTAGAATAACTCTCAAAGTAAAATCCACAGACGGTGTCCAGTCATTTGAAATTTTCAGTCGTTGGCAATACAAAAGTAATAATGACACTTTACATATGTAAATTGCACGCCTTCTCATAGACGAAACAGTAACGATCTTAGTCTTAATGCAAACATTTTGTATTTAATAATGATCTCAAACCACTATTTGCACTAATGGATTATTTTGGATCCCATATTGTTCCATTTAATCAATTACAGATTTGGCAACTCGTAGGCAATGGAAGTTCTGTCTGAAAAACTATACACATAAATAAGACTCCAATGATTTGCAAGCCCTAAGTGCTTCTTGTTTAATGATATGCCTAAACTAAAGGTTTCCAACTGCAAAGAATCCCCAATTACTTCTTGATTTGGAAATATAAGTGGCATTTATGTTTTATGTTTTTAAGTGCAAAGTTTATATCAGTGACAACACATCACATTCAGTCGTGGAACCGAAAGCATTGAACCGGAGATATGGTATTAAAACAGGAACAGAAACAGGAAAAGAACATCTAAAAGTCCTATAGCTTCCTGCCCTGATGTACCAAACTTAGCTTGTTTTACCTACAGTTCACAAGACCGGCCACTGCACAGATAACAGTACCATTAATAGAAAAGCTTTCATGAAAAAAAGACCAACAGCACATTTTTCTTTTAGTTTTACGAATCTAAATGTGACAATGGAATTACTATCTAATGTCTTCCTGGTCCCACTCAATTTGAATGGCAATTTTGTTACACAGTACAGTAGTTGACTACATTAAATGCCATGCTGTGTGTAGTCATGTGCTTATGCAATGAGTTGTTCAATAGTTATAGTAATAGTTTCTCTGATACATCAGTATTTCATGACCTGAGAGTATATTCTGCTCTTTGCCACGATGTAGGCAAATATCTGAACTTCAAAGATAAATGTGGCTTAAAACTACATTTAAACACGTTCCACTGTATATGTGCACAGTCTTCTTATAAACAATAGCCTCTTATAATCATCATTAATGTTATCAGACCGAGATTCAATTATTGGCTAAAATATCCTGAACCCATAGAAGCCAGGCTGGTTTCAGACCTGCAGTCGACAACAGATATTAACCTGGGAAAATAGGCAACTCTTCTCTCTGTAGGGTGGAATAATAACTACCTTTCTATTATGACACTATTTTTAAGTGTACATGTCTATCATCTGCTTTAGCCTGTCATGCTGTTGTCATATAGACTAGCTGTATTGAATCCAGCAGAAACAGATGCTAATGGAAGATGAAATGCACACTAGTTACTGGCCGAGTTAATCGATCGACAGTGCAAATATCACGTTGCTCTGCATCTGCCGTGCGTTCAGTATGTGGAGGAAGTGGTCCTCGGAGACGCGTCCAAGCTCTTCCTGTGCATAGAATGGCCTCCCTTGTGAGCAAAAAACAGCTGCTCTCCGCAGAAGTTCAGGCACACTGTTCTGGAAGTCAGCTTGTTCTGAGAATGGGTTGTTTTATAGTCTTAGCAGAGGTCCCCAGAGGTGTCTATTAGATTAATGCAAGCACATTGAGTAGGCCCTATCTTTTGTATTTGTCTTGTGTTTATTTATCACTGCCTTCACACTTGCAGGTGTTCAAGCAGGTTTTCAGGATGGTAACACGTTCACTGTGGGCCAACTTTAAATGCGTGTAGTATGCGCGGGTTGAGCACGATTTGGCATTTGAATCTGAATGAATCAAGCTCTGAATCATCTCAGCTGGAAGTGCACACTGGTTGGTGAGCTCCAACACACAGCTCAACAGATAGCTTTTTAGGAGCTTTTTTTTTTTTTAGTTTTTTGTTTTTTTTAAATGAATCACCGAACATTCCCCGTTGTTTGCATTTCTACTTTCAGATATACAAAATAGGTCAACAGTACTATGAATGCTGTGAGATCAAAGATGCACAACTCGCAATGTTACCCAAATGTTATCTTGACTGTATCCTGTGGAACCACTGTGTATTAGATTAATTTATCTGTTATCTGTTTCATTATTTGCTGTTCAAATTCAATGGTGAATTTCGACTGAATGGTGGCCAGTTGATTGCGTTTAAATATTGTTTGGTTATCCAAATTAATCAACCTGCTTTTAGCATGTAATGGATATAGGCACAACAGAGGTTAATACAATTGTTATTTTGAAGTTTCAGCACAAGGTCTCTAATCACTTTAGCGAATATGTTTTTTTTACCAGCATCTGCCCCAAGGAAAATTGTAGTTTTAGGGAGTGTAAAAGTATGAATCTTTTGCTGTAGGCCTGCATTTACCACAACTGTTGGAGCTTCAAGCTGAAGAGTTTTCATAGGGCACGACCCTAATGCGAATATGGAGGTGCATGGAAGCTGTTCATTCCCTCTCAGCTGAGTTTTGGCTGAAGAAGAAAAGGTTGTGATTTTCAAAAATCCAATAATATACTCCTTTACAAATGAATTATGCATGTAGATTAAGCAATTCTACAGCACAAGGCTATTGTTGTGAGTCGCCCAAGTCCTGGTATTCCGTGTCAATTTGTGTTCACACGCCGCCCGGTGTCCCGCAGCTTGCGCTTTGCTGTGTGGGTTCGTCTGCTTGTACATAAGGTCCATATCTGCGTACATGACACGCGATGTTTGCTTTGGAAGTGCGAGCATCGACTAGAAAGAAATGCTACAGTATGTAGCCCAAAAGAACAAAATAAAAGGTTTTCACGTAGCTAGAATACATGCAGTATATCATATTGATACATTACATTTATTTTTTGAACTTGAATTTAACCTGCATGAGTGCTTTGCTGATGATTCATAAACAAAATGAATATGGCAGAAAACATCCATGCCACTTTCTCCACCAAACTCCACCAGCTGTGAGATGGTGACAACAGAATATAGCCCTTATTTGTGACTGCACTCATATCTTTGCACTCTTGTGTCCTCCTGGTGAACTGTGTTTTCCAGACGCCATAGTCCCTTTGATTAACCTGATAAGTGTTTTGGTGAGGTATGGTGGTCTGTTTTAAGCACCATTTTTCAGATTGAGCTAATGCAGCGCGCTGACGTGGCTAAACCTAACCATAAATGGTCATGGTAAGTTTGGTGTGAAGAAGACCACTGCGACCATTCTGCTTATCCATTTGATTCTGCATATCAGTCTTATCCATTGTCTATATTTTCGTTTTCCTAACCACTGTGGTGTGCATTAGCTAACAACAGTGTTACAGTTGTTGCAGCTATTTGTGGGCTACAAGGTTTTGGCTAGCAATTAAATCCACGTAGGCCTCATCTATGTAGTAATGCAACCTACTGTTTTACTAATTCATTATTTATAAAGATGAGGTAATCTTTCTGCAGAGCCTCTCGTATAGGTTCTGACTGTGTTGAAGGCATTACGGTGGTCTGTCTGGTTCCAAAATGTTGAATTTTTAATAGCCTGTTGCAAAATTGCTTTTAAATGGACAGGGAATGTGGTGCAAATGGATTTAAAAAGTGAAAAAAAACAACTGTTGAGATTGGTAGCTCAGTTTATGGGTGGCAAGTCATGACAGATTCTGGGAAAAATAGCGTCTGCGCGTCCAGAGAAAACTGTCCCTTGGACGTCGTGTCAGTTTTCAGCGGTTAAAAAATGATCTCATAGAGTAAATGGCTAGGTTTCAACATTAATGTAATAATGTAATTTAATTATGCTTTGAAAATGCAAATGATTTTGCTTCTCTTGGTTTCCTTGGCATCCTGTTTACTGATGATCGCATATTTGCATTTGGCGTTCCTGTTTATCAGTTTCTCACACACATTTGATTTTGAGCTGTAGATGTTGCTGTCCTGTGATTTCATGTTAAATGTCCATAGTGTGAGAAAAGCTGTTACAAAGACGCATGCTCTAACATACTGTATAATTTTTAGGCTCCATCGGCTAGTTTAGGTCCACACCACAAAAATTACTATCCTCTAAACAAAACTCTAATTACAGTTTTTTGAAATGGCTTTTCTTTACTTAGTCTGGCTAGGCCATTTCGGTTGTTGTTTACACCATCATCATATCGGTGACATCATCTGATGTGAATGTAGGTGACATCACCATGTCAAGGTTGCTTGAGAAAGGTTGACTTTGTCAGTTTGCCCATGCAAGGTCAAGGCATTGTCAATTTGCCCATGCAAGGTGACATCGCAATACCATTCACTACAGTACGTACACCTAACACCTATTCTCAAACACAACTCACTGAAAGTGTTTCCAGAAACAATGAAACTGCTGTGAAGTCATGTAGTTAGATTGGTCTGTGTCTAGCAGAAGGAGATTAAACACAGTTTACTCATCATATAAAACAGACACCGCAAAATGCGAAGTAAAGCCAAGGCAAGCTGGGCAGCCCACACAGAGAACGCATTGGCCCTAGAGTAGCTGTCAGGGCAGAACAGCTTGAGCCAGCATGCTTCACTTTTGAAGTTCTTTTTGAGGCATGCTTAACTGTGAGCACTTTGCTGCCAAAGATTGTATTTATTTATTTTTGTAGCCTAATCATTATATGCAACAGTGTACGTTGCCAAAATCAAAACCGTACGCCCTCTAAATATACTCATTTTTCCATTTTATCGTTTTCCCCCGCAAATCATTTTGCAGTTGATTATTTACCTTTTTGAATTAATCACGCTCTCCGTGGTCAAATGAGTAAGTTAGTATGGCCTTTTTAAAGATCTGGAGATTTATTTTTGTAGCCTAATCATTATATGCAACAGTGTACGTTGCCAAAATCAAAACCGTACGCCCTCTAAATATACACATTTTTCCATTTTATCGTTTTCCCCCGCAAATCATTTTGCAGTTGATTATTTACCTTTTTGAATTAATCACGCTCTCCCTGGTCAAATGAGTAATTTAGTATGGCCTTTTTAAAGATCTGGAGTTAAGTGATGGCCTGCATTGGATAGAATGCTGGAAGAACAGGTCATAATGTGGAATATAATGTCACTGGCTTCTGAAAAGGAGAACCAACTGTTTACGGTGCTGGCAGGCAGTCGGCAAGGTTTGATAAAGAGACAAGAGACAATGCCATTTCCACAATAGCCCTGTTGCAATCATTCTTCTGCCTCTGGAATGCTCCCAGAACGACTGCGTTGCAATGGCATTATGCAACCTTAGGTTTTCCATACGTGTTTGGTGTTGTTGGAAAGCCGATGTCACAGGGAACATGTTGGTGTTATTGATGGTGCGGTACAGTGGGCTGAATAAAGATCTTGGAACACCCTTCAAAAGCCGTAGGTAGTGAAACTTGTAAAATGAGTCAGCAGCCAGTTTAGGCTTATAGAGATTAAGCAAGCAGGGGTCCTTGTAGTTACTCTGTTTTCTTGTGATTGTGTCTTTCTTTGATATCCACACCTCATAGTCACTCACCTATACATTAGTGCAGTTTCAAGATGCACATTGTATCTCTGTGGGCTACATAAGCCAGAGGCACATCTGCTTCTATCAAGATGGATATTCCTGGGCTACTTATGCATGGAATGACTTTGTGCACATGAATATTGTCACTTTCATGGGACTTCCAAAGGTACTATGGAAAACTGATTATTTTCCATAGGCTTATTCAATCACACTGCCATGTGGCCCATTGTACTGTACATTGAAGCGAAACACAAAACCGGTATTGAAAGCCATAGCTGCGACGTCACTAGTTCAAAATCCAGTACAGCTGGCTGTGGAATGCTGTGTCAGGTGTGTTCAAGACAAAAACAGCAAGAACAGGTTCCTGGTGTCATGTACAAGGTATGCAGGCTATAGTCTACCTCGGAGCCTGAAGGTGTGTATTAAGCCAGTACACAATTCCTCTGGTCCTTGGATCAGTGCCACAGACTCTATTAGCATGTTTCATTGAGTTGCTAATGTAGAGCATTGACATTAGCTGATCCTCAGGTCAGCCTGCTTTTACAAATGGACTGAATCTCTTAAATACAGTGCATAGCACAATAGATGGTGCCTTGTGAAAAGAGGTAGCCTATATAAAAATTCACCCTTAACCAAGCTCGGCAATCAGGGACAACAAACTCTCTTCAGATGCCTATAGTTAGAAGTAATTGATTGATTCAAGTCCTTTTTCTTGTGATGTAAGGCACAAAGGTTTCAATTGGCACACAAATGTGTTTAATTTAGTTGAGACACTCAAGTTTATGCCAGCACGGTGGCTTGTCTGAAGTCTCAGTTCAAGTTTTTGCTTTATTTATGGATCAGTTAAATATGGCCTGTTGCTGAAACGCTGAGATGTTGCATTTCTGGAGTGGCTGATCTGTCTATCTGAAATCTTTGGTGCATACTTAGATGTTCATTGTGTGGTTTTCCTGTACACACATTCAATTGTAGTGACTTCCAATGCTTAAAGCTCGAATGATGTGGCTTTGAATAAGATTAGTTCTGTTCGATGCAGGTACTTGATAGATTTTGATGGCAGTTTTTTTTGTTTCTTTTAAATATGGTATTATCCTTTTCTGAATAGACTAATCAAGAAAGTATTGACAGTATTGAATTCTTTTAATCATAGCCTTGATTTCACTTTACTGTTTCCTCACCATTGCCTTGATGGAGGATATGAGCCAGTTCAAAACACTTATACTTTGTAACAATGGAGCTCGCTGAAGTTTGGGGTGATTGCAAAACAACATGAAATCACGCTTTGTTATGCTTCCTCCAGAATAGAGTCTTGGTGATCTGAAGCTGTGCTCCTCGGAAGCACATCTCACAGTAACTGTGTCTGTGCTTGTTTTCGCAGTGTGTCGGGACTTTGCTGTGCTGGAGGACCACACGCTGGCCCATAGCCTCCAAGAGCAGGAAAGTAAGTAAACCCTCCGTCGCCCTGCCGGTTAGTTAATCCTCAAGTGCTGGGTCGGGATCGGTTCCACGTTTCTGAACAGTTTGCTTGCCGTTTGGATTTTGGTTGGAACATGGGCCAGTGTAAGCCTCAGTTCCCTCAATCCCTCTCTCCTTCCACCAGCTTTGCACTTTTTCCAGTAAGGATAAACCTGGCCCTTCATTATATCCGTAGTAGGCTAATCACCCAATCTGTGATGTCCTTAGAATTCCAGTCTGATTAATCCTGACGCTTTGTGAATTAAGCTCTGATGAATCATTCTGGGCCTTGATTGTTCTTGTTATCTGCTTAAAAACGTTGTCATAAATTCTCTTTCTTCTGTTAGTGTGGGGATGGCTTCAAGATATGGCTCTGGGAAATTTCATGACTATTTCACCTTAAGGACACAGCTAATCAAATGAGGGCAGTGGAGCTACTGTTATTTTATTATTATGATTTTACACACTTGCTGCTAACTCTTAGCCTACACTTACCATTGTAATTCTGAGGTCAAAAAGGTTCAATTCATCGTAGTCTCAGATCTCACTGGGCTGGATAAGACATTTGCAGCCATACCAAGATCAAACCCTTAGGCCCAGGGCTTACATTACATTACATTACATTATTGGCATTTAGCAGACGCTCTTATCCAGAGCGACGTACAACAAAGTGCATACCCATAACCAGGGATAAGTTCGCTGAAAGACCCTAGAGGGAAGTACAATTTCAAGTGCTTGTATTGCATGTTTTGGACAAAGCTGTGACATGCAGTTCCATATCGTAGTCTACACTCAGTGACCACTTTATTAGTTATTATTTCATTATTGGTATTTTTCTACTGTTGCCCCTCCACTTCAAACTTCAATGTGTTGTGTATTCAGAAATACCACTGCCGTAATGTGGTTATTTGAGTTACTGGTGTATTTCTACAGTAGGAACTGCTATGACACTCAAGCACACTCAGGAAAGCTGAGAAACCACAGCTCGTGTGCAAGGTGACTGAGCCACTGTGAACCAGCTGGATCTCTTTACCCCTTCACTGGGCAGTGGTTCTTTGAGCAGAACATGATGAGACTGACGGTAGGCAGGACAATTGGATTAACAGGGATTTTTTATTCATTCATTAATTCATTCATTAGGGGACAGCTGTGTTTTTGGGCTCTTTGTCTTTCTCTATCTCTCCCCCTCCTCACCTCCCTCCTTTTCACACATGAGTGTGACAAACTCCAAATATATATAAATAAAAAATATAGTTTTTTATGATGGCTAAATCCTTCGTGGTAATCCTGCGGTCACCAGTTCCCTTTCTCTATGATGCAGTGAGAATGCCTTTGATTCAAACCTGCTTCCCAAATCCTTCAGCATACAAGGCTTCCTTTTAGCTGACCTCTTTTAGGTCCCGTAGTCGCAAGAACATTAGCTTCCCAGAATAGATCTCTAGCTCAGACATAACTTCCTCTGCAGACCAGAAAGAACACTCATGGCCAGTCAAAATAGTATCCCTGAGTGCTTGAAATGTGTTTGTTTTTGTGCAGCTATGGAGCCATCACTGTACCAGTTAAATCACTGGCCTGTAGAATTTGTGACTATTACACTGGTGATGGCACTTCATATCACCAAGTCCTTTTCATTAACCCATGGCCAAATAATATTTGAAAAGCAGTTTTATAATTCACCCATTGCACTTTCAACCAAAATTGTGTCTGCTAAATAGAAGTTCTTCAAAAAGAATAGTCTTAATTTTCCCCCAAATTCATTTCTTACAACTGAATCAACACTGTTAAAGTATAGCGCGTGAACCATTGCTGCTTATTGATGTAATTCAGAGGATTGAAGTACCATCCAGGTGCAGAAAAGCGAGTCATTGTGAAACTGAAAGAGGCAGGCCCCAGAACCGCCATGGTTACAGCTTGGGCTTTTATAGCCATTCTGTCACTCTTGCATCAAAGGTCAGAGGTCAATGCGGTCACACAGCCCGGGTGTCTGCTGCAGGCACAGAGACTTTGTCACTGTCACACAAACAGATGGCCTCCATATCACCCGTGGTCCTGATGCCCTCTAAATAAAAGAAAAACTGTTTGTCTGTTTCCGATAACCACACGCACATATAGACACGCTCCTAAGATCTTTATGTTTTATAGTTCCTTTATATGGCTAACCCTAATCCAAACTGAAGTAATTTCATAGTGGCATACCAAACTGTGTGTACAGGCTCCCCTTTGTGAACCCGGAGCTTAATCTGACATTTTCAGAATCGGAGTCAAAATTTCTTTAATCAGCAGAATCTTGCAGAGAGCACAGAGAGCACCAAGAGCCTTGGTTTGTGATGATTGACACTGTTCACATTTCTCGCCCCATTTCACCTCAGAATGGGTCGAGATACCGTCGTGTTGTGTTGCAAATTATTCCGCTGTCATTGTTCCACAGCACCTTCTGCTCCTCTTTTGTAAGGACGCCCAGCTCCTGCTGAGCTCGATATTTATTTTTGGGAGGAGCCAGCTATTTATTCTTTAGAAGTCACACCCAGTCACAGTCCGAAGCTTTATCTTTGGTTATGGCCAAATGGCTCCTTGACACCAAGTCAACAAAGGCAATGGTGCGACTCAAGCAGGCCACTTGCATGGTGAGACGTTATCCAGGGAATCTGGCTCTCTCCTTTAAGGCCAATCAGTTGCAGACCTGGGTCAAATACGTAATGGATTCAATACTTTTCTTTCGCTTTGCTGTCCTTGTCTGGTGTAATGGAGCCTATGAAATGCTCTCAAAAAGTGCAAACCCCCACCTTCTGGTCCTCTGGCTATAAAGGCATTTCCCCCAAAATTCAAATGTGGACTCTTAAATTAAACTAGCCACATGTTGGCAATTTATATAGATGCCACTACACTACATTTTTAGTACTACTAGGCAATGAAATTGTATATTTCTCCGGAAAATAAGCCTAAACAACAGCTTTTTTTCAACAGCCTAAAGCAGTGTAGTAAACACCTGTTGGTGTGTCAAGGTAACATCTGTTCTTGACTATCACAATTGAGCTAAATAAAGACATTTGTACTTCTCAATAATAAGTAACAGTCACAGCTATATTAATCTTGTACGAGATTGTACTAGAACCAGAGTTTTGGGGCCTGTGAGACATTCAAAAATAGGCTGGTGTTTGGATGTGGGTGCCGCCTCGTTTTCACACAGCCAAATTTTTGGGTCAGGCCTTTTCAATCACCCATGTTAGACAGCTGTATCTGTTGGAAGAAAACTCGTTTTCACACCTCTCTTGAAGTGTCTGATGTCCATATTTTAACATGGCTATGAAGCATTATTATTCCAGTGCTCTCTCTGCAAAAAGCAGAAACATGTTTTGCTATGTGAGATGAGTGACAGATTCTGTTCCTGGACTCCATCCAAGATTTACAATAAAAATAGTCTCTATCTGTAGAAATCCGAAAGGAATTTCGAACCAAATTTAGTTTCAGTTTTCATATTTTCTCTCGTCGTGTTGTGTTTACTGTATGTAATGTTGAGTTACATACAGTAAACATACAGTAAACAATGCAGACAGTCTTGAATAGCCCTCTCTTTTGCAGCCTTATTTGCTATCGTATTCAGAGCCCTCTTTAACAGCCATTTCCATCACTTGTATTGCGGCGATGGAGGGTGTGCTGTTTTTGTGTTGCTTCATGACAATAACTGGTCAATTTAGGGAGTTGATTGCAGCCCACTTTTCTGGGTTGTTTGGTGTAAATGATTTGCTGAGGTGGAAAGATAAACCAGCCCCTGAAACATAAAGCAATCCCTATGGCCCTCAAGCACCAGAGATACGGACAATAAGTCCTTTTTTATCTTTGTCCTTTTTGCATTAGACTTTAGGCTCATGCTCTCCACTTTTGTTGTCTGTGCTCCTCTACATTTTCCATGAATGTGGAAACCTGGTTGTCATCATCATTTGTGCTATAATTTAAAAAAGGGAGCTATCTGCATTGGCTATTGTGGCCCGACTATTATCGATTATTGTTATCAGCCTCAGAATTGTTTGGCATTTTGTGAAAGCTGCATTACTATCCTTTTCATTATTTAAATTGAATCAATGTCAAGCCTTGGAGAACTGTTGGGAAAAGAACAACGACAAAAAAAGCTGAATGACGTGTTTAAATTGGTTTGTCTGTGTCAGGATTTATCGTTGCAGTCATCATAAACAGTGTCTTGGCCTTGGTTTTTAGCACTGGCCGTGCTGTGATGAAGTAGCCAACTCACCTACGTTTCCACAGATGAAGGATTCATTGTATTGCTGGGACAATGATTTAAGGGATTTTATCGAAGTGGAGCTACAATTTATACAACACACACACAAGCCCTCTGTGCATCAGGCAGACTAAATCGCACGGCTCAACTCCGTAACTTAACACGCAAGAATATGCTGAACTCTTAAGAATTTCAGTGGTTATTGCATCGGCATCAGAATGTAATTTTCAGAGGTGTATTTCTGCTACAGGTTAGTTTTGGCATGTACAGTATTGGCATGCTGAGAACTGGACTTGAATAAAGAAACTGTCTAACTTACACTCAGTGAGCACTTTATTAGGTATTTATTACATTTATTTTTTAGACCTTTAGGTTTGACACATTGCTCAAACCACCCTGGCACCAACAATCATTCCAAGTCGATCACATTTCTTCCCCATTTCGACATTTGGTCTGAAAAACAGCTGAACCTCTTCCGTGTCTGAATGCTTGTATGCATTTAGTTGCAGCAACATGATTGGCTCATTTAAATATTTGCATTAACAAGCTGATGTACAGGTCTAGCTAATAATGTGGTCACCGACTGTATGTTTGGCATTGGTTAGGAAGCATTTAATTAGTGGAACTGAATGTATTTCTGAAGCCTTGTTTTGTTCCTAAGTGCTAAAAAAGAGCAATCAGCTAGAATTAAAATGCATAGTGGAAAAGGGCTGTCATTTTACCAAAACAGCCATAATTATATCCTGTATGCAGCCTGCCTATTTTTCTGTTGTCGCAAACAAGTTGTCTACAGTACACAAAAAAGTATTCGTTTAAAAAAGTGAGATGTTATGTAGTTCTTACTTGCTCTGTGTATCCATGTCTTCCAAGGACTGAGCATATGGTCAGTCAGTGAGCAAGCAGAAGCCAGCTAAGAACATTTGGCTCTTACTCATTCCTGTTCTGCGAAGAACAGCTCCCCCCGTAATGGCTTTCAGTGATCTAATTTATGTGGCATTAATGCATTTGAAAGCTAGATTTTTTTAAATTCTGTGAACCCTCACTGAGTCTCACTCATGAACTCATGAACTACCAGTTGCATTTTGAGATTTGCTTGTTTACTGTGCTACTTCAATCACTTTTAAACCAGAGAGAACATCTTTGTACCATGAATTTCTGTGATTTCTGTGATCTTAGTTGATATCTTCCCTTTCAGGAAGGTTAAAAAGAGTTCATTATCAAGGCAATCGCTGTGGGAAAGCAACCTGTCTGATTGGTAAAATGTTTTTCTTTTGTCTTTTCCAGTTGAAAGTCACTTGGCGTCTAACATTCACAAGAGTCGTCTGGTCCAGCAGGATCTGCAGGTAGCCAAAAGGCTGCAGGAAGAAGAGGATCTTCGAGCCAAGGCCCGCGTTCAGAGGAAGCACAAAGACATGTAGGTCTCCTTACCCAGAATCAAGCGCCTCACAATCCGATGTTGCCACCCACGGCCCAATGCACAGACATTAAGATTTGATATGAGTCAGAAGTTTGAAGTCCAATTCGGTGTACTCCCATGGGTTACTTGTCCACATTCAAAGTGATTAAGAGAGTTGATTGCAGGTGGTATACAAGACAGTATATTTATACTCTAAATCAGGGGTCGGCAACCCTGGTCCTGGAGAGCAGCAGGGTGTGCTGGTTTTTGTTTTCGCCTTAATACCAGCAACTGATTCATACCCAAGAAACCAGGTGAGGCCAGTTAACTGAGTAATCGACTGCTTTAATTGATCAATTAAGTGCTGAGTAACAACAAAAGCTAGCACACCCCGTGGCTCTCCAGGATCAGGGTTGCTGACCCCTGCTCTAAATGGTCTATGTTTGCCCATTTCTAAGTATAAAATACTTTTTATGAGCTATCTAATGTGGCATTGTGTAAACACAATACCAAACTGTAATGAGGCAACGTACCCAGATGACCGTGCCTAAATATCCGGATGGCCATGGCTATACAAGAATAAAAACCTTGGCTATCAACCGAACACATCGAGTACTTATTCATACTGTGACATAAGATTTATAATTTATGCATTGACAATACTTCAGTCCATACGTATGTCTGCAGTCATACTGTAAGATACAGATTTGAACCCAGTTGTGTGTAGATTGATGATTGCTTAAAGTAGCTGAATAACCGTCAGTAAATAGGCTAGTATCTTGCTTCTCAAGTGCACCCTCACAATGACGAGTGGTGGTCTGAGAATCTTCTTCAGTTTATCCTAGCAGGTCAAGCTAAACTGAGATAAACGGCCCTGAACAATCTGCTTTGTCGTCTTCCATCTCTTGTCAGTCCTCTAGCAGTTGGTTATAACAATAGCTTGATAGATAACAATTATCTGGTTGATTAGGTCATTTTTTAGACTATTCTATGTTTTACTGTATTTTCAAAAACAAATTTTAAAGATTCAGTTCCAAGGCGAAATGTGTGCATACAATAAGGTTACAACAAAAGCTGCATTTGGTTTAGCTACCAAAAACACATACAGTATATGTACAGTGTGTCCTCGCACCTTATTTGCAAAGGAAAATATTGAACAATAACACGTTCTGAAACTGGAACTGCATAAAAGATTCTTGTCTGAAATGTAAGCAACGGATTCTGCTTCACATGCTAACATTGAACAGCGTCTACTGTAGCAGGCCCAGAGGGAATTGCAGAACCTCTATTCTGCATCCTAGCTCAGATATATGTGCGTTCTAGCCATACTATTCCATTAGCCCGAGATGTGCCAAGACATGCATCAATGGCCTTGGGACAAGCAGCACGGTGGAGCTAGGTTCAGAATTGAAATTTCTGCGTTGTTCAGACCAGGTATGCCATCCTCACCCACGCTCTCCACAGCGTATTCTTTTTTTTTGTTTTCCTCTGCGGTTGGATTACGAATGCTTTCTGAGTGCTCGTGATGGACGGAGCCCTGCAGGGTGCTGTGGGCTGTGGGCTGTGTGCCGTGTGGTATTGCCCCACCTCTGAACCAAACAGAGGAGCACAGATTTGTGTAGGCAGTCTGCAGTTTCACTCTCACACATTTTGCCGGTCGTGTTTGTCATAGCTGGTTGCTTATTATGGGTATTTGTAACTAGTAGGGCAGCGTTTAGTGACAGGAACACAATGACAGATGAAATAATGTCTCTGTCCAGGCCCACTACATGACACTTTTTTTTAATCATATAACATTTAGCCAAATCTTACTGGGAATGTATTGAACTTTAGCTTTAAGTAGTGTTTCCAGTGTTAATATATTAATTTTCTTTTGGCTGCAGTCATAAAACTTGCTAGCTTATGTAGCTATCTCACAAGTATGAAAATAAAAGTACAGAGAATGGCAGGTTCCTAATTTAGATTTAGGCAATCAGCTAGCATGCTAGCATAATATACTTTATATGTATTTTATTATTAATTTATATTTCTAATTTACATGGCTGCTTAGCAAATACACTTAATACTAAAGTCCATATTAAATAGATGTTAATTCAATAGTCAATTCTTGAAACTAGTGACAGTAGCTGACTAGATTCCTAGCTAAAATTGAAATGAATACCAGTATTTTACCTGGCTAGCATTATTCAGATTGGTTTTCTAGTGTGGCCATTTAGCTACCCAGATTGCTAAATAACATTTACTTTTGCATTGTATACACAGTGAATGTTGAACTGAATGACCTGACTAAGTATTCTAAACCAACACATATATGTTAAACTGTCTGATATGTATCTATGATAAGAAGCAGGTTTTTCCAGCTTGTTTCTTCCTGCGACTGTAGCAGAAAATCCGATGTTTCATGCAGAGGGGCCTGTGCGAGTAAATGAATGGAACGAGACTGTGGGAAGAGGAGAGACGGTTCACTTGGCGGCCAGGTGCTGCCGTGGGATTTTGGCGACAGAGCTCTGTAATGATGTCTTCCAGACATGCCAGCACACCAATCAGTGGCAGTATCATCTGGCCGGTCTTCCCCACTGCTTTCAGTTGTCAGCACGGCATGTCACTTCTGCTCTAATGAGCTGACTGTCACTTCAGGAACAGCGCCCATCCGTTTTATTGACCTTCTGCCCAGTGCGCGAAAAATACATTTCTCAAGCAATGCCAGTCCTATTGAGTGACATCCTTCAAACTCTCAGCAATGCTTAATCAGGTGGGAAGTCCATGGGTGAGAAAGTAGAAATCCTGCTGTGTGTTTCTTCTGCCCATGAGCTGATTTCACTAATTAGTTGTACCTCCAGGCTGAGGAATAGCAAATAGCAAAGAACTTCTACTTTCTGAAACAGAATTTTCCACTTGTAGTATTTAATGAAGATGGTATCTCCTTCCTTATACCTGTGGAGAAGCCAAGGGCGTCCAGGACAGCCTTATCTGTCTCAAACTCTCCTTGTTCAGTCTTTTGGTCAAATGTTCTCTGTCTCCTGCCCCCTCCCCCACAGAGAGCGGAGCGACAATGAGATTGCGCAGGAGATTCAGGAGCAGCTGGTCCGGCAGGCCGAACGGCAGAGGCAGCAGGAGGAGAATGACGAGGTGCGGACCGAAAAAATCTTTGGCAACAACACAAAAACCCAGGGAACGTGTTCGGTCAAGCAACATCCCCTCATAAGGACTTTGTGTGCGCTGGATATTTCCGACAGCTGTTGCACAGCTCACTTTGTCGTGTCATTTATTGCGAGTACAGCAAACCTGTGTCAAATAAGAAATTGTTTTGGATTCAAATGCATGTCTGTGCTTTACTGAACTTGTTTGGTGTATGATAACCTATGAAATACTCTCAAAAAGTGCAAACCCCCTCCCTCTGGTCCTCTTGGTTGGGTCAATTGCACCAGGCAAGGTCAACCCGGCACAGAAAAGTATTTTAATCCAAAACAATTACATTTTTCACCCAGGCCTGGAGTACAGTGAAGACGACTAGGCTACCAAGGTTTGGGAAAACCGATCTAGATGCCCTCTGCTGTTGGAAACTTTTCTATGCATTCTTCCCCTCCCTCCTGGCCTAATCCCTCCTGGTTTCCCTCTTCCTTTTCTGCATTGTCCGTGAAAGCTGTCCGACAACTATGCTAAGTGAAACTGTCTGTGGAAGTCCCATTATATACTGTGAATGTGCTTTGATCCTCCCTCAGTACGCCCTCATTGCTGCTTTTGTAACAATGATGCATATGCCCCCAACGTGAAACAGTTGTTGTCCATTATTAGTGTGTTGTATTTCGTAAAAGGTTTTCAGGCTGCTTAACATATTGCAAACTGTTTTGAACTGTAGTAGTGGACTGAACTAGTTGGTATACTGCTTTGATAATATCCGAGTTGCTTAAAATAATAGGACTTTATTTTCAGCACACCAAAGTGGAACATGTTAGATTGGGGTGAATTTATATACAATATGTTAGTTTCTGGGTTAACCAGCTTCCTACTTCAGCAAGTGGTAGTTTAGCAAAGAAATTGCACATTCAGGCTAGAATATTATGTCCATTGCTGGGAAGTGGGAAGGTGACTAGCATACCACTTCATTTTGAAACTAGTTGGAACCTAGAATTAGTTTTGCTTGGTTTTTCTTCCTTAATCTTACAGGCGGAAGACTTGACGAGTTGTGTCAAGGGGTTTTCCTTTGGTCACACATGTTAGCAACGGTTCTGTGTTCAAAGACCTGTACGAGAGATGAGAATAGCACGCCTGCGTTCGCAACATTGTGAAACCACATCCCACCCAAACTCCCTTCTTCTCCTCCATCCTCCAGGCCATTGCACGCAAGCTGCATGAGAAAGAGATGAAGGAGGAGAAGAGGAGGAAGCAGCTGGAGGCCAGCATTGAGGAGGACTTCTACGACGATAAAGGAGGTGCGTGTGTGATGGGGCTCTTGAGCCGTTTCCAGCAGAGCGGTGAACTAGATGAACGGGGTGTGGTCTCTTGTCAGGGGGGATGATGTCATGATGTGTGGTCTGGGCGGGGGGTGGGGGGGGTGCGCGGCGTACAGGTGGTGGCGGTGCTGATTTAAGCACAGAGTTCACCTTGAGGACGAATTTGTGTGGGTTTTTTTTTTTTTTTTTTTTTTTTTTTTGCTGTCTCACATGAGCATTCGTGTCTAACAGCGGTCCCTCATAGGAAAATAAAAGAAAGTCGCAGCCTTTTCATGATGATCTTGGACATGGTGCCACGCAGAGTTGAAAAAACAGGAGCCATATTGTAATTAATCATACTGCATGTCTCATTTGTAACCTGCTGTTTCCATTGCAAAGAACGTAAGCCTCAATCAAAGACAAGGTTTTTTGGCTTTGTAAAAAGCCTTGAAATTTACAGTGCGTTTTCTCTTGTAGAAGCCATTTGGAAATTCTGTATCTCGCAGAACGATTAAAATGGTGTGCTTGCCGATCTGTCTTGGGCCCACGCATATGGCTTATCCTGTAATTAATTTGGGCTGAAATTTGGCAGGCGCCTCTGGCCTCATAAAAGCCATTGTGCTATCTGCGCTTAATTAGAGACCCTTGCACAATCTGAATCGCAACAGTCAAGCCGAGACACTTTGATAATGATGAGATATGTCAGCAGGAGAGAAGATACAGTGGATGACAGGGTAACTGCATTCCGTAGCACTAGCTTAGCATTTTGTGACATTGATGCACTTTGCCACATGTTTAGCTGGATAAATATTCATGATTCACCATACGTTGAGGCAAACAAAAATTTTTGTTTCATGCATAAACATAAAAAAATGGGAATAAGAGTTTTTTTTTTTTCGTTGTCATAATTTTTTTTTGGCCGGTTATAGGTTGAGCACTCCTTCGTGGCAAAACTACCTACAATCCATGGTGGGCCAAGTCACAATCAATCTTTGAATTAAAAATGAAGATTTGCTAATTGTTGCTACCATTCATTTCAACGAGTGTTGCGGCTGATGCTAGCATCTAACAAATCTCTGGTTAAACGTGCATTGCTGTCAGAGGCAGAGGTGTACGGAAGCTTCTGGGCAAAGTGAAAGCACAACGTGGTGTTACAGGCTTGCCAGATCTGGCCCCGCTCAGGATTTGTTGCTTCGTTCCTAATATGATTCTCTCCGCCCCCCCCAGCCACCTGGAAGTAGAGACTTGGCTTTGGTTTACATACGTGGGCTGCGGGCTCCTCCCAGGCTCAGCCATCTGATCACATTTTCTCTTGAGCTGGCTCTAGCCCGCACCTCACGCCTTCACAGTTTCCAGCGCCTCTCTGACAAAAACCGAAGAAAAGCCCCGTGTGTCCTCGATAGAACTCTAAAGAGGTTCTCTAAAGAAATAACCCGGCATGAAGGTTGTTGCTGTGTGATATACTGAAGTGTATGTTTTGCTCTAAGGTGCCCCAAAGTCCTGACTTTGCATTTGAGATGTGTGACAGAAAATGGCAGATTCTTACCCAGCTACACAAGTATTTCAATGTGGTACACAGTCTCTATATTGAATGTGAGCATGCTCCTTTCCGTTTATTTGTTCAGTTGGAAAATGAAAAAACTAATTCTGAAGGTTAGTAATTTGCCAGTAATTAAGACTGGAATATCTTGGTGTAGCTCAGGATGAAACAACAAAAGAAACAACAAAACTGCAAAATTCCACAGATACTGTTATCTGGACTTCAGTGGCACATTTTCACCCCAAGCAGCGAAACCACATGTCTGAGAGGGTGCTTTTAGCATTTTTTGTAAACTTTCACAATTTGTAAACCAAGTATTTGTTCTGTGTGGGAGGTGTGACTGTCTTCATGCGCATAAAGACATAAGACAATGTGACCGACAGAGAACATGATGCTTTTGCTGCTGTTTTGATGTCAGTTTATTGAATTGTTTAATGTACTTACCCGTAATTCAACCAGGCAGGTCAGGCTTGGCACATCCCTCCCCACTAGTTATCAAAAATACCGCAGTACCACAAATCAGTGCAGCCATTTTATTATCATCAGCCATTCATTACATTACATTAATAGCATTAGGCAGATGCTCTTATCCAGAGCGACGTACAGTTGATTAGACAAAGCAGGAGACAATCCTCCCCAGTAGCAATGCAGGGTTAACCACTGACCTTGCATGTCCCAGTCATGTACCTTAACCACTACGCTACAGGCTGTCCCATTCAATTGTCAAGTGAATATAGCAAGAAACAATTCTCTAGATAACCAAATGTTTTGTCATATCCCAACCTGTGGCTGTGCGTACATCTGAACTGAAGTCGGTGTGGTTGAGTGGACATACTATAATGGGGAGGAGAGATGGAGCGAGAGACCGAACTGGAGGTGGCTCTTCTCTGTCCTCTGGGTGTCAGCCATGCACTGGGAGAACCTGCAGTCCAGATGGCTTTCCTGAGGGAAGCTCCTTACAAGAGTTCTGGCCGGGCAGACCGGACCACGTGCTGTTTTACCTAAACCGACCCCAACACACACATACATACGTGCGCACACACTTTCTCAGACACACACACACTCACTCACACACACACACCATCTCTCTCTCTCACACACACACACACACACACACACGCTCTCTCACACACACACACACACACTGTCTCTCTCTCACACACACACACACACACTCTCACACACACACTGTCTCTCTCTCTCACACACACACACACACTCTCACACACACTGTCTCTATCTCTCTCTCACACACACACACCCACACTGTCTCTCTCTCTCACACACACACACACACACACACACACATACACACACACACACTCTCACACACACACACAGTCACGCAGACCACTCTGCCCTCTCCTTCCACACATCCACCTGCATTGTCCTTTTAATCACTTCCTGTTCACATTGCTCAGCCCTCCTCCCATGGTGCACCTGCTGTGTGCAGAGGCCCACTTGGCTGAGCGCATGTCGTGCATTCCACGTGCGCAGGGAGAGCACTTTGCGATACTCTCCCGTTTCCAACTTGGTCGCATTTTCCTGACTGGTTTTATTGCATTTAGATAACCAACCTAGCGCAGGATGCTTCTTTGTAGGGCATTAGAAATCATGTAAAGGAAAGGCCGTCACCTGTGTGGTATTTGTGCAGACCCTCCCCATATACACGCACACAAACACACATGTGCGCAATCACGTCCCCATAAGCAGTATTTCCTGGGCTTGGGTAATTACCTTTACCACGGAGGAAATGAGGGGGTGGACACACGTTGTCTTTAATCAGCCTGTCTGAATCAGATAAGTGGGAATGGAAAGGCTTTTAAATGTTTTTTTCTTCTCTTTTTTTTTTTTTTTTTAAACCTACCAATAAGCAGCGGAAGGAAGACAGGGTTGACATTTCATTCACAGTGCAGATATGACTAATGTCCCCAGTCAAGCTGTCTTCATGATGCTGATGCGTGAGGAGTTAGGGATTCTGTTCTGTGCTCTAAACAGCGGGAGAAGCCTCAAAGCATGAACAGCAAACAATTTCTGACACTCAAGCACTTGCTGGGTCAGGATTGCTGAGATTTTTCTTTGCTGACTTGTACTACAAGAGACTGTTTCTAAGACTAGTTATCTGAATGACATTCAAGTGCACCGAAATGCGCCATCTTGTTATAATAAGTAAGTACACAAATTACATTTTAGGCACAAGCAATAAATCTTATTATGTAGCATATTTCATTCACTCATTGGAAAAGTAATACGTATAGCATGTAATTAAAATTAAGTTGTGTGTTCAAATAAATACATGAAATTTCCCTAAATTTCCCTAAATTTCTGTGTTCAAATCACACATCAATAAGGACAGCTTAAATGTAAGTGTGATGGAATTATTATATTGCAAATATCTTTTTCGCTGAAAGATCAATAAATCTGAGAATATTCAAAAACATTTCAAACGGTCTTCGAATGCCTGACATTCCATGGGCTTGTCACACACACTAAGCTTCAGTGTGGGGAAACAGATTTGCATGTCTGTTAACTGCCTGACATTTCTCAGGACCATTCCGTCTAGGCTATTTTTGAATGGGCCAATGATAATTTAGCATCGGGTAGACTCATGGATACTGATTGTAACAGCTTTCTTTCAAGACATGGTGCATTGTACAATTATGTTTTAAAATAGTTCAAGGGTTTTGAACTTGAACTGAAGCATACAAGAGAGAAAATGGCTTTTAAACAATAACAAAATTGTATATATGTTTATTTTTTGTTTGTCTGGTTGAGCCTACATCTTTTATGTTTTGTCTGAAGAGCATGCTGTATTTAGTGCTAGTTCTGTGTTTGCCATTTTGTATGTTTTTATTGTCACCACAACTAAACAACATGGTGTTTACTAACTCTGTCTGCTCACCTGTCTGTGTCTTCACTGTCTCATTATACTGCTGCTCCCACTGGCTTCTTATCAGCCTTTCGACCCCCACTGGAACCCAGCAGTGAGCTACCCAACTCGGAGGGTGAGCCTCCAACAACCCGGCAGGGCAGGTTGCCGCAACACAATTCTGCAGACTCCAATCAGTGGGACCATTCTGAACGCAACCCTTCAGACTCCAGCAGAGACGGTCACCCTGAGCGCAACCCTTCAGAATCCAGGAGAGAGAGATACCCTGAACACTATCCTTCAGAATCCAGGAGAGAGAGATACCCTGAACACTATCCGTCAGACTCCAGCAGAGACCGATACCCTGAACACTATCCGTCAGACTCCAGCAGAGACCGATACCCTGAACGCAACCCTTCAGACTCCAGCAGAGATGGATACCCTTCAAATTCCCCCAGGGGAAAATACCCTGAACACTACCTCACAGACCCTAGTGGGGGCCAATACCCCTTATATGACACCCCTAAACTGAGCCAGGATAAATACCCTGATCATGGTACTTTGGAACCAAGCAAGGGCAGATATCACAAAAACGACCAGGATTTGCTAGCAGAGGCTAGTGGAGGCTCAGACTCCTTCTATATGCAGAGCCAGGAACTGCGCAAGGAGCCGGTCCCATCCGATCCCGAAAGAGTGGTACGCAGGAAAGAGAGACCCGCTGGGAACGACCTGCACACCCACGAAAAAGTAGCTGAAAGGGAGAGGGAGAGGGTCAGAGACCGGCAGAAGGAGATAGAAAGGGACTCGGAGAGGGAGAAAGGGTTGGAAAGGACTAGGGACAGAAAAGTTGAAAGAGAAAAGGAAAGAAACCGAGACCGAGACAAAGTTAGAGGTGGGTACAGGGAAAAGAGCAGAGATCGACATCTAGAAGGGGATGAGAACAGAGAGAGGCACAGACATGGAGACTGGGAAGGTAGCAGAGATAGACACCGACAGAGAGGCTTCGAGAATAGCCGAGAGAGACACAGAGACTTGGACGGTATCCGAGAGAGACACAGAGACTTCGATGGTAGTCGAGGTAGACACAGAGACTTGGACGGTATCCAAGAGAGACACAGAGACTTTGAGGTTAGCAGAGAGAGGCACAGGCATCGAGACGGGGAAGGTAGCCGAGAGAGACGCAAGGACAGGGACCGGGACGCAAGACATAGAGACATGGACACTAGCAGAGACAGACGCAGAGACAGGGACAAGAGTAGAGACCGAGGCCCGGACGACACCGCGCCCAGCTCCGGCAGAGTGGGATCAGGGGAGGACTGGGATGAGCCGAGAGGCAGGCAGAGGGCTCAGTCAGGTCCCGATGAGGTGTTTGAGGATCCCAGCACCCGGACACATGGGAGAGGGGAGAAGCGGGAGCCCTGGGACCCCGAAAAGGAGGTCATGCGAGCGCGCTCCCACTCCAGGGAGGGAGGTACGAGCAGGTTCTGTGTGCGTTGGCCTCTCCGCTACACTACCTGTCGATCTGCTCCTGCTGGTGGTGGTAATGGGCAAGGCCCATGGCATCTCAATCTACCTCACCTTCTCTCTTCAGGAATCTGGTGCTGAGACCTTTTCTTCCCAAACTAAATCAAGGTCATGACCTACAATTTAAAATGCTCCAAAATCATTGAAACTGTCTCTGCACCTTCTTCCCTACCTCATGGAAATCTCATGGGTGGTTTATTTTGGCACTTCTGTGATTTGTGATTTTGGCTTTTTGATTTTTTTTCTGCGTGATGTAATTGGGTCGCTGAGGGCTGTGTTGATGCTCGCTTGGTGTGTGTGCTGATTGCTATGGTCTCCGGTGGCTGTTTTATATAAGGTGGTATGTTTATGCTGCCCCCTTCAGGGAGGAAGTTGCGAGGCGAATATGGGTTGAGGGAGGCCACCCAGGGCATTACTCGCCTGGATCTACAGGAGCAGGAACTCAAGGATATGGAAGTTGCCAGGAGGCTGCAAGAAGAAGAGATGAAGGTGGGACGGATGATCTTCATGTTCCTGCCTTCTCTGTCAACTGTTGTACTGCTTCTCTATGTTATGGTATAGGGATGTCAGTAATGGAAACATTTAATTAAAAAATTTGGTACTTTTGTGGTGTAAATTTGGCCACTAATGGTTTCGGTTCCTGAGTTTCATCTGTGAAATTATGTAATATGCTCTCTCCCACACTCCTCATTCTCAATTTTCAGAAAAAATGTCGACACTAAATGATTGCTATTTTGCAAACTGTAGGATCTGAAAATAAAAAAAATAAAAAAATTACATACAGTGTGAAGTGAACTGCTGGCACCACTAGTAGCCCTTCCTCACATGATGGGTTGGGGTGGCGGTCCCTGGGATATATTCATATAAAGATATAAAGTGGTCACCCAAGTGGCCCACCTCTCAAATGATTACAACTTTATTTTGTGCGGAGTGATAAATCTGATCTATGAGTGCGGCGCTACGACACCTGCAGTCAATCATACCTTTGCTTGGTCACAATGCTCTGAGGAAGACACGAGTCAAAACATGTCAGGATTGTATTTATCACTCTGCACAAAATTAAATTGTTAACATTTGGGTGGTAGACCTTTTCTGTGGGAGTTGGGACCACTTGTGTATTTATATAAATAAATTATTTAACTAAGTACTTATTGTTTTAACCTTTATCCTTCAAACTATTTTTTTTATTGTTTGAAGGATAATCAGCAGCCCTAGCACAGACTTTGATATGAAATAAGTCATAGTAAAGAGTTTTGGTTTCTTCTGGGCAGTAAACCTGCAATCATTGCCCCAGATTTGTCATTTCTGATTTATGTTGATGAGGTTTGATTTTTGTCATGGCTATTTAACTCCACTTAAAATGTCTTGCAAAGTCTGTGTAGTGTCTTTCTGATGAATGTCTCTACTCATGCCTTATGCAGTCTTAAGTGGTTATGGTAGTAAGTGGATAAGAGAACAATAGGAACTTTTGACCCAGATCACTCTTGTTATTGTTTCCTTTCCTAGGAAAGTCAAATGGACAAAAGAGCTGCTCAAGTTGCACAAGACGAGGTAGGGGATGGATTGTTTTCTGTGTCTGGAACATTCTGTATTCTGAAATTATTTTTGCCGGTGTTGGCCAAAAAGTCACACAATTGACTTATTTGTAATTAAAAAATATAACAATCAAGGTCAAATGGGCCAAATGACAAAAAGGTACTGGGTATAACATAGTGGAGCATTAAAATGGATACTGTAGAATCTGAATGAGATCAATCAAAGTGTGTACAGCATCAAACCAACTGGTCAAAGTATGCAACCCTGCCCTGTACAGTCTGGCCTTTGATGTCTCCAAACTAAAATATCAAGAAGTAAAACAACCACTGATTTTAGATTAACATTTGGCTTCACACAACATTTCTTTATTTGAGATTTGTTAGTTTAATTGAATTTTGGAGTCAGCCTCAAATGAGGAGCTCCCTCAGTAATTTAGGTACCCCCAAGAAAAGTGACTGGGAAAGCACTTTCATTTCAAACATTAATTAATATAGTTTTGGTCATCAGACATTCATTTTGAAGCAACAATAAGGAGTCAATAGGCTTTTTGTACTAATTTAAAATATATTTGATAATGAACAATGCTTTTAAAGAATGTGAGAATCGCTGCTAATTACATCACAATCTACAGTAACTTCACCCTGAAAACACGAAGCTCCCTCTCCCACCCTGATACCACGCAGAGTGCTAATCGCAGTTACACATTTACTTAAAGAAACAGGACCTTGGAGGAGAGTATTTAGGCCTTGGAATGAGCAGTGACCCTGTACACTGAATAATGTTCTTGCTGAACCAAGAGGGAAAAACAAATGGTTTGGAACCTGTCAACAAGCAATTGTTTTTCAAAACATTCAGAACTTATAAAATATATTTGAGATATGGCTTGCTGTCTCATATCCAAGGAACTGGAGACAAAAAAATAAGAAGTTTCATGACCATGAACAATCAATCAATCTTAGGCTTATTCTTATGCTATTTAATTTTAGTGCCCTTTAGTGCCCAGTACCTCTGTAGCTCTGTGTCTCTGAAAGAGCCTGTTGCTTACATTTGGAAGAGTGACTGCTAAATAAACACTGGAACCTGAGAGGTGTGTCCACCTTACTGTCAATGTTTGTAGCATACTACGACCAGCAGCAGGGCGTGTCTGGAAGTGCAAACAAATGGAAAATATAGCTGAGAGAAGCTGACTGAGTGTTTTGTTTTCGAAAGGAAATTGCCCGGTTACTGATGGAGGAAGAGAAGAAGATGTTCAAGAAGTCCAGAGACCGGGAGAAGCCCTGCATGGAAAGGAGAAGGCAGGAGGGTGACTCAAAGGTGACTCCCAGACCTTTTTTTTGCTTTTGTTTTGTTTTCAAGTAACTACATCCTTGGCTTCTATCTTTAAAAGACAGTTGTAGATACGACTGGTGTTATCATAAGGTATGTTATTTATACAGTATACTTTTAATGTTGCTCGGGATCATTCTTAATTGTGTGAGTTTCCTTGAGGACAAGATCCTTGACCGTGTTGGAGACACTTTGTTGTAACACTTTGTGGCCAACAATAAAGGACTACACAGTGAAAGTTACTGTATAAGCTTGCACATGCCAGATCAGCCAAAATGCTGATTTCTAATGGGGAGCTGTGTATTTAAAAATAGCGTTTGTAGAGACGGTCAGTGTGTGGGGGGCTGAGCACTTTTGAGTGTAAATTGCATGATTGCTCATTGTGCAAGTGGCCTGCAAGAGCCAGTTACAAAGGACATTTGTGTTGCTGTGCTTCAGCCAGTCCCAGAGGAAGTGGTGCGACCCAGGTCACAGGAGGACCACGAATACCAGAGGCCTCGTAACCACAAACCTGCCAGGTATGACTGATCGGTACTCTCCCATTGTCCACTGGAGTATAAGTCCTGTGTAGGTCTCCTGTAAATCACATAAGGTTAATACAACACTAATGTGATTAGAATGCTATGGGTTTCCTGCGGTGTGTCGTTTTAACATGAATCCGTTTAATGAAAGTAAGAGATTTGAGATTGTCCAGGAAAATCAATTACTCAACTGGCTTTTACGGTGTCAAGCCAGCGAGAGCCAGTGTGTAACTTGTACATTACTTTAATGAAGCTATGAGAAGCCTGACGTCAATAGCTTATGCAGTTAAAAAAATAAATAAAAAAAGCAAGAAGGAAAAATGGAGGCTCTTTTCAGGGGAAGAAACAAATCAGTCAGTCGCGGCTGTCACACAAGAGTGGGGGGGTTAAAGTCACAGAGAGGCTTGCATGAGATGAGATTTTTTGCGAGTCACCCAAAATACCAGGCTGCAATAAAACATTTTTTAAAGGACAGCTGGTGACAGCTGCTTAAGAAAAGGAAATGGACTGTGGCAAAAGGAAACTGGCAGGCCTAAAATAAACTTGGGCCCTTGTGTGTTTCCCGCAAAATGTGTGGGGTTTCAGTGGCGTCCCAGCTGAGGTTCTCTGTTCTCCACGTTCTCTGAGTCCTTCTCTTCGTTCTCTCAGGCCAGCGCCTCGCACGCATAACTACGAGAACGTGGACTCCGGCTACGCCTACCCTGCGCCCCCCTACGATGCCCACACCTCCTCCAGACCTGAAACTGCATATAAAGGTACCACCATCCTTCCATTGCTGCATGAGGCTTCCTGCCCCGGGATTTTTTTACCGGGCATGATATGCAAAATACACACCGTAAGAGTACAGTCTAGAGGCTGATATGTTCTAGTATGATTGAGTCTAAATGCTAGAGATGGTTTGTTATCACCTGCACAGTACGTCAGTGCAGTTGTGTGTTCCTTACACACTTGTTTGCTATGTAGAAAGTCTATTCCTTGGCTTCTGTTATGGTGACTCAAACACCACAACCACACTGCTGGCAGCTACAGAGGGCTTCCAGGTAGTGGAGGAAAACCTCAAATCTGTGTGACTTTCAAAGGAAAGTGAGTGCTTTCTCATGGCGGAGAAAACCTGTGAAACCTAGTGCTGTTTGTTGAACTGAATCTACTGCAACTCAATGTTAGCTTAGCACTGAGGTTGATGCTTTGTGGAAGTGGTCAGTATGTGTCCAACCCAGTACTGTAGAAAGTACTGGGTTGAATGTATTCTGTCACTAAAGGAAGGACTTGACTTGATTTAAGGTCAGTATTTGGTATGCCAACTGAACTCCCTTTATACTGGCCCATTAAACAACACTTGGAGCCAGCTGTTTATTTACCATTTCCTCACAGAAGTCACAGAAAATAAAAGAATTGTCGTAGTTTCTATAGGCAATGGGAAAATACAGTTTTTTGGGGGTTTAAGCTCTTTTGTAGAAGCAGACCGTTCTAAGAAGAGCATTGGTCCCTCTCTTACAGGCAGTTCCTACTACAGGCAGTGACCCTGGCTCCCAGCCACCTTTTCCTCATCACTCTTTTTTATTTTATTTTTATTTCCTTTTACTCTCCATGGTGAGCTGTTTACAGATGATCGCTGGGGCACTTCTGAAAAGGCAGCGGAATTTCCCTACATGCTTTGCAGCTTGCCCGTTGAGCACAAAGAGGAGTTCAAGAAGCATACAGGGACAAGCCGAACCCACGCTGTCGTCTTCTAGCTTTTTCATTGGCTAAACACCAGGAACAACACGAGTAAAGGAGTCCCCTTTGACAGCAGCACGCATAGGGATGGGGCGTTTTTGTTATCTTCGCCTCTCTGTTCAGTTGTGGTGGCGTTTGGCAGTAGGTGGAGTCGCCTTGCTGTCTCTCTCGGCTTGTACGTGGGCTGGATGTTTGCTGCCTCCATGCAAAGCGTAGCTCGATGTTCTTCCCGATGCGTCTCCCTCTTTGCCCCATTGAGACACGCAGCACTGATCAGCTCTACCGGCTTGTAAAAGACTCGGGTTCACCATCGCCATACTGCCTGCCCTTCTTTTTCTGTTGAAGGGCTACTTTTCATTGTTTTATCTCAGAAAAAAATACGGTTTCAGGAAGCTTGATTTTTCTAATCATGTATCTATTGCACAGCGCACTGCTCCATGTAACAGGTTAAAGAGGGCCGTGATGTCACAAGTAGACATTTTGCGTTCTCAGGGGATCACTTATGTCCTTAGTGGGCAAGGAGCCCCCTACAGTGTTAATGGACTCCTCCTCATACCACTTTTACACCATTCCTCTGCAAGTCCAGATTATACGAGGAGACCAGTTTCTGGCCATACGGTCACATCATGGAGCACTTTTTTTTAATTTAAATGTTTCCTTATGTCATTTCACTGTCATTTGACCAAGACGGTCACAAAGAGGGAGAACTGAAAAATGTGCTATTGGCCTAACCTCGTTGAAATGCACAAATTGACTAAAACCACATGCAGTTTTGAAACAGAGAAGCATTTTAGGGGAGCTCTACCACGTCATCCCTGTTTGAAATATGGACCAGGGTGATTATAGCTCTTTACCACCCTTTCAAACCTGTTGTGAAGTTATTTGTTTGTTTTTTTTTCCAGAAAAAAATATAGAATTACCTTGATTGAGACGTTAGGCAAGATACTTTAGCTGACATGACAGTTTCTTGAAGTAAGCGTGAGGAAGTAGTAACTGACATGAAGATTATTTCGGAACATCAAAATATTATCCATATAATACCTATTGTTATGAAGGGAGATGTTTCAGATCCATTCCAACTGCACATAGGCCTTCTTTCTCAGTAATGGGGTAGTGTTTCATACACGCGATAAAGCATACAAAATGGCCCAGCTCTAAAATTGATTCCTGTGACTTACTGTGACAAATGTTGATCTGTATAAAGCATGAAGTTGTACATATGTTCATAAATCATCGAATTGGGCACTCTAGTAGCACTCCTATCAAGACTGTCCGGCTGTGGGACTGAGTTTCTTCGCTGAGAGAACTTCAAACTGACCTTTGAGGAGACCCACAGCAAGCCAAAGCCCTCTTCGTTCTCCTTTCCTTAGACCGACATGTTCAAAGGAGAAAACATGGGAGCAGTCATGTCCATGGAATATATTTTATTGGTTTTATTGTGATTTTTTTTTGTTTTGTTTTTCATCATTCTGTAAAGATATTTTACCATTTCCAATTATGTGTCAAATATGTGAATGTACCTTAAATATCTAATTCTCATGAAAAGATGGTCAAGAAAAAACAAAAATCCATACAAATGCCTAACACTTGTGTCTAGTATTCTAAACCGTATCATCCAAGTGAGTGAAAATTGAAAATGACTTCCTTATCTCCTCTTAGTTAATGATTACCACGTAGCTGTGCTTATGATAATACAAAGGTCTGTTTTTATGTAAAACGGCTCATGGTCAGTATAGCATACGATTAATTCCACAAGGTGGAGACAAACAGCTGCTTTATTTGCTAAAGGTGCAGGGATGAATTTAAAATGGCCACTTGTAAATTAAACAGTTACAAACACACAGATATGGAATTGTAGCCTGCATATCTCATCAAATACTGTAACAAACATGTTTTGAGTAATATAGTGAGTCAATACATCTAGTTGAGTTAGTTTAGGTCTTGGGCCCACTTCACCCTGTCAGACACCAGGGTGTATTCATATAAGGGTATTACATGCAGTTTGTGCCAAGTGGATCCCATTCAGTATTATTTGGATGTAAAAATTGAAATGGTTTTAAATTGGTGAAAATTACTGAGCTGTTCATTTGCTGGAAAATGGTAGTTCTACAAGTTATTTCTATTGCACCATCTGGTGGCCATATTGATTTCCCCTTTACTCAAAATGTATGAGAATTGTTAATCACTGGGATCTGTTATTACACCCAGTTAAAATTCAACCACTGCACATTTCAAGAAAATCTGGATATTCTTACCTTCAAAAAGAAATACACTGACCTGACAATGCTTTAGACTCGGAAGAAAGAATCTCCTCATTCCCCATATTCTTGTGTTTGGGAGGTAACATTTATACGCGGGGGAAAGATCAATTTTACACCCCTTTCGATGCATTCTGTGGTAAGCAGCACAATGAAATTGAAGCGCACTCCAGCTCTGAACGATATCAGTTACAACGCTTGACAATGAATAAATGCACTGCAGAATATGAAAATGTGTTACAAAAGCGGTTTCAGCACTATTTGTATTGATGACCTGGCATTTCTTATTTATTTATTCATTATTCATCTGTGCACACCAATTATAGATATAACATCTTGTCAGTGATCAGACAAAATTGAAAGTTTTGGAAATCCTTGGAATTTCACCCTTAATGTGATAAAATTGTTATACCAACTGAACCGGGATAGTGTCTTTTGAAATGTTGGATTTTATAGTGATTAATTATCAATGGATGATAATTGGAAGAGGTATTTTTTTAAATCAGGTATATACATGCTACTTTTCCACATTTAGCTGTGGCTACCCACAGTATTTATAGACATTTAATTGATAGCTAATTATGTTGCACTTATGTTAATTAAAACTGACAATGTATGGTAAATGCCACTGTAAATATCATAAAAGGGGTCACACACAAACACAAGGCCAATTTTCTAGAGATGTATCCATTTACTGAACAGAGATGAATTTATGCTATCATTTTAATGAGTTTCATCTTCAGGCAGTGAATTCTTCTGTTTTCCTTCTACTTTAACGACGTCTTAAGAAGGCTGTGGTCTGTCATCTGAAAATAAGCATTCCAACGTATATGTAGGTGGAGTTGGGTAGCCTGTAGCGTAGTGGTTAAGGTAAATGACTGGGACACTGCCAAATGCCAATAATGTAATGTAATGAGTTCAGGTTTGGGGTTGGGGAGGATGGTATTTAAAGTTGTTTATTGGGTATTGCTTAGGGTTCCACAGCCACTGAGCAGTGTTGTCATGTGCAGTGCTCACTCAGTTACTTGTCCGTATGCTATCTCTTACATTGGCCTCTGGCAGACCAGGAAACCCGTCCTTTGTATTTTACCATTAGCCTACAGCTCTCTCCACAACAATCCTGACTGTGTTTCATTAAGTTTCATTCCATTTGATGGACAGTTCAGAGCATCAGTTCCCCCAGTCAAAGTAGGTTTCAGTTTTATTATTTTGTTGCCTTTAGCATTTTTATTAAAATGCCATTTCACACTTTCAACCATGTCGTGTGTATGCATTTCTTACCTTTGATGAATTGCCTGTCTGGCAGAAAACACTCGCATGCGTTCACATTTGAATAATTGAGCAGCTTCCATTTTTGCTGAGAGAAGCCACATTTAAATGTGAAACCGTTCTAAACATGTATTTGAGCAGTAATGAAACATAGGCCTATATGTTTGCGCAAGCACAAATGATTTCAGAGTTCTTGGTCCTGCTGGTTTTGGGGAACCTCCCCTTTTTTTTCTAAGGGCAACATACAGTAGAATAGGCCATTACGACCAATGAAATGTTTATTTTTTTTGTTCATTCCAATCAATCAATGTCTATCGTTTAATTCTCTGTCATTGACCGTGCTCTTGGCACGGCCGCCCATAGACCGTCGGCCACACTGAAAAGTGACTTTTTCTTTCCCAATCACTGCGGTATGAACAATTCTCTGTCTGCTGTGCCTGGGAAAGTAATTTATGGTTTCCCAGACGTTTAAATGCTGTCTTTTATTGACCTATTATTTACACAACTGGCGACCCCTTTATATTTTTAATGTTGTTTTGTTATCGTATAAAGAGAGTACTTGTTGAAGAAGACTATTAGAAGACTGCTTCGACCAATAAAGTCATGCTGCTTCTGAATAAGTGAGTCGCAACAGTGAGTCGCAACTGTTGTTCTATGGAGTAGAGGAGGAAGTAGACAATGGAAGGGACTGTTTTATTAAAGCAGGACTTGCCACATGCCTGGCATGTTGATGGTGTGGTTGTATGTGGAAACATTGTTCTGTATGCCTGCCTACAGAAAGTTATGTCAGAAGCATTGCTATGCCAGTAAACATTCTTTGAGCACTTTATTAGGTAGACCTGTACATCAGCTTGTTAATGCACATATTTAATCAGCCAATCATGAGCCAGCAACTAAATGCATAAAAGCATGCAGACGTGGTCAAGAGGTTCAGCCGTTTAGACCAAATGTCAGAATGTAGAAGAAATGTGATCAAAATGACTGACTGTGGAATGATTGTTGGTGCCAGACAGGGTGGTTTGAGTATCTTAGAAACTGCTGATCTCCTGGGATTTTCACGCACAGCAGTCTCTAGAATCCGCAGAGAATGGCGCGAAAAACAAAAAACATCCAGGGAGCTGCAGGCAAAAGCGTATTGTTAATGAAAGAGGTCAGAGGAGAAGGGCCGAAGCTGACAGGAAGGTGACAGTAACGCATTACAACAGTGGTATGCAGAAAGGCATCTCTGAACACACAACGCGTCAGTCCTCTAAGTGGATAGGCTACAGCAGCAGAAGACCAATAACTCTAAAAATATCTGAATACCTAATAAAGTGCTCAGCGAGTGTATAAAGCCCATTCAATTCCACATACACCTATGGCTGGAGCTTTACATATCTCCCGGAAAGGCCTCAGATGTGGCAGAATATTCTCTAGTTTATTCGTAGGGTTGTCTTCTTCACCACTTTTCAGACACCTTTCGCAAATATGCGTCATGTCTGCCGTTTGCCGCTACACACACCACCAGAAATAATGACTGAAATTCTTCTGGACATCTCAGGCAAGATTTCTGGCCAAGTGGGCAACAGCATCTGAATTGGATGGTATCTGCCGTAACTATATTCTCAGCTTGATCAATGATTTAATAATGCACAGCTCTGACTATTGATTATTGTAGATTATTGTACACTGAACCCATATGGCTAGTCTAATGAGAAAATGGCCTACGTTTTTCAACATACTAAGCCTACCTTTACATAGCACCAGGCGTACGATTTCTCTGAGTTAGAAATCCACATTATGTTGAAGGAGAAGGGATATCTATTGCCATTTGACAGATAATTATTTAAATAAAACTGATGAACAAATACAACGGAATAGGATGAATTCAGGAACATTTGGACTCTTTTAGGCAGCTATCTCATTGTAGCCAATGAATCTTCAACACCATCTGTCTGTCCTCTCACTTCATTTCACTGCTGCAAACTTGTATTTCCTTGGTATGTTCTTTAAACTTTTTCAATTTCTTTTCCCTGATCTCTACATTTTTACATCACATTTGATGGTGCCTTTCTCAGTCTGTTTTGAATATGATTTTTTGTCAAACAGTGCAGCAATTTAAAAAAGCTTGAACACTAATTTATTAGTTATAACGGCTCAGTACATTTTGTTGCTTAAACTGGGTGCCACCAGGAGTGGCATGAGCTCTTTCACAATTTGCCATGTACTTTCACTGGCATTCGAGCACTAATTATCCCCCAAACCTCTTAAAGCATTTTTTTAGCACAAGTAGCCTACTACATAAATACTTGCATAGCACACCACCCAAAATTACACATGCTCCACTTTTCTGAATTAACCCCATCCAAACAAAACGATGATTTGCTGCCAGATTTGGGGAAAGTAAACGGGTTTCTTATTCCAGATATGAACCAGAGTCATTAGCCAAATCTAATAAAAGATCACAGCAATTAAATGCTGCTGGAGCTGCAGACAGGGGTTATTGCGTGATAACGCTCCGTTAATCTTGCGTATTCAAAATTGAAGTAGGCCTACTTAGCACTCCACATTTTAATAGGGGAGCACTGGTACTCAACAACGTATTCATGTTGTAAGAGTGCCCTTTTCAAATGCACGTTTCTCAGTCTTACTCAGCCTCGCCCGTTTGACGTCAATTAAAATAAAACTGAATCTTTGACTTGCCTGACGTGCAATAGGCTACATCATGTAGGCCATGTTTTAAATCCATGCAGCCATATCATATTTTAACATCATATTAGCCTTATTTATGCGACAAAACGAATTTGGCCAACAATATAAAATGTTCTGTGTTCAAAAAAGTCTAAAATTAAAACATTTGATCACAAAAACCCCCATCATATTAGGCTTCTTGCATTGTAATAATTTGTTTAATATGCCTGTTACCATCTTCTGTGTAGCCATAACCGTTACGGATTAGTAGGCTAAACTAGCCTATACCTTGCGTGACAAAGAATGAAAAAAAAAAAATCATAATAAAAACTTGAATACAGCTGTCATTTAAAAATACTATGCTGTGTTCTGTGCTTGTTTCACCTACCAAATTAATTTGAATTGCTTAGATAAAGCCTTAGATTTAGACATAAACAGTCACTTCCTTACCTGCGAAAAGGACAGGTTCACACAACCAAGTTAAATAGCCTACCTTTAAATAAACACTACCCGTTAAGCATGGAAAACCACATCTAAATGTATCACTATTTTCTAGCCTACCTTTAAATAAACACTACCCGTTAAGCATGGAAAACCACATCTAAATGTATCACTATTTTCCGGAAGTCCAGTCGAAATATCCGAAGTAACCTTTTTAAAAATACATAATTTCGGTTAAAGAACAGGGAGCGAACAGTCTGCCCTTATGGTAGATCCGACATTCTTTTAAAGTTAGCTTTCATTTCAGTTACATTTTTTCCACAAACCGATAAGCCCGGGGCACATCTTCAGGAAAAACCGGTAGATGAGGTTATAGAAGGCGTGCAAGGTACCTACACCTTAGCTGTACTCGTTTACAATTCATTGGAAAGGATTTGAATGTGACAGTTTAAAATTAGAATTATACCGACACATGACATAGCCTGTGCCTTAACTTTGCAAAGCTCCATTATGTTACTGTAAATAATGTATAACTACAATTTGGCCTGGAGGACCAATAACCTCAGTTTGCCCATGATACATATTTTAATTGTACAATGTATTGCTACGTGTTGCTGCTAATTTCTTTCTAAATTTTTGTGTTGAAACAACTTTATTTTCTATCTTACTGTTGATGGTTTCTATGCAATACTAGTCACAGAACAATTTCCTTATTTATTTATTTTTGAAGAATAGGCTATCACCTTAATTGTATAACCATCCATTGTCATAACATACGGTAGATCAACAGCTTTTGCACACAGTTAAAGATTACAGTTAAAAAATAGCAGACTTCAGAAAAAGTCTAACACGACCAGTGAATCACTATCACAGGATATGTTAGAGGCAGAAAATAATAATAATTCAGTATTTCCTCATGTAACAGTGCAGTTTAAGGGAATCTGATGATGCATGAATTATATTTAGACCTTAGAATGGCAAGGCCACACTCATCACACACATTTCCATTACTTTTTGGCTAAGTATGACAAAAAGATTGCAAATGTTCGTGATGCAGTTTCGTCCATTTCAAGATTTGTCAATGGGGTAAGAAAATGTAACTTGTCAAGCAAAAAGTAAAAAAAAATAAAAACCCAAAATATTTTATACTTTTATAAAAATATTAGGCTTCTTTGCCATCAACACTACACTTGATGGGGTCTTGGCACATAGAATGATTACGCATAGCAATGTTAATTAATCTATGGCTGCTTGGGAATATGTAGCATGGCAGATGACTCTGGATTCAGTTGCCGTCCACCAGAGAAACTAGTTTAATCTTGTGAAAGGTTTGCTACAGTGTACTTCTGATACATAGATGAATAACAGTTAGACTTTTTTGCAAAGAAACACAAACACACATTATCCTAGTGTCAGATTTAGGAAGGAAAGCTGAAATTGGTTGCTGCGAAATAATATAATTCACTATAAGTGACTACTTTCATTCACGCATTTCACTGGCATGGTGGGGTGAACAAAGGGTCATGCAGAAGCGTTTTTAATGCATGGACCGCTGGTAGTCCAGCACATTGAAGGGAAACGCCGTAAAACAGGGATATAAAAGCCTCCACGCTTGGTTGAATGCTGCCATGTGGGCTGAATGCGCAAAAAACAATCCCAATAGAGACAGTTTTGCCTTGGGCACCCACCCTCATGCAGGAATGACATCAGACTGGTTTCAGTTCTACATCATTGGCAGCAGTCCTCTGACCAATAAAGTAAGGAGAGAAAGACTGCAGGGTCCCCTAGGTGCATTAACACATACCATATACCACAGGGATGGCTATAACATAATGAGGTAATGACTGATATTAACAGACGACCAGTCCCATCTATGGTCTTGGTGCTTTGTGCTTTTGTTGTCTTCATATTTTCCTGTTCATTTTCCAGATTCGTGTTTAGTTTTGTTTGTATCAAGTGGCTTTGAATGTGCTTCATACTTCCATAAATTGGAAATCCACAGACAGCACAAATCAGGGTAAATTTGTTATTCTTTTCAATGAACCAAATCCATAATAGTTAATCATTTTAAAAATGTGTTAAATATAATATCCATTGTTTTCTTAGAATTATGTTTTTTGTCTGTTTTGTCGTTGCATACTGGTACAAAAGTACTTGTACATAGTTATGCTATTATCTACATTTTGTACAGGCTCTCTGAAACGTGATTCAATGTCCTCCTCTGTGCACTAGCAACTGCAGTATAACTTATAACTGGCTAGGAGTACGGTATTACAGTGACGACAAGTACCATATTAGCTAATGAACGGTAGTGTGTTAGGCTCCCATAAAATAACACATATATTTTTGCCTGCATAATCAAACGTTTTTCTGAGACTGTTAAGGACCAGGAAAAGCAGTTCTTGAGACTAGAGAATGTTTTACAACTAAAATGTACTTTCATTGTAAAGTAACTTAATAGAAAACTGTCTGGAGGCATTGGAATGGAATGGCAATATTTCTGAGGAGGACAGTGAAAATGCATTTGACTCCACATTGGAGGGCTTTTTCTGTGACTTTACGCCATTTAATATTGGTGAGCATCTAATTACATATTATATTTTATTATTATTTTTACAATCTTATGGACCTGCTTCTGCCAGAGGGGAGAGGGTGACAGGCAGGGGCGAAGTGAGAAATCACTTTTATCAGAAACATTTCCGGAAACTTCTTCCAGGATCATTTTAGAATACAATATATAGTGTTTATATACAAATATATAGATTTTTGGTGATAGTTGTGGCTCTTGGTTCTTGTGTTTCTAAGCCTACCAGACGCAGCCACAAGCATCTGTATCAACTCAAATAGAAAATGTTCTCTTTCAGTGAGAAACAAATCCTGCACTTCTACTGTGTTGAAATATGTTACAGAAAACAAACAATGTTGAACGATTTATTTTAAGGAATCTCTGTCAACACTTTTCACACCAGACCCAATATGTCAATATATGATGTCATTTTTAGGCGGAGGGCAACAAATGCACAGCCTTCAATGTGTAGACTCGAGACCACAGAAATTTTGAGGTGATTTTCAGATCAACCACTGGAGTGCGCTGATGTCAAAAGTGAAATGAAAATGATCCCCTGAGTCCGACAGCTGTCAAATGATTCACAGCAGCTTACATTTAACACATTACCATACTGTACAGCAAGCAGGAAATGAGAGATATGTTATTATATTTGGGGAGTTGTCTGTACTCCTGTTTTACTCATATGTAGAAACCAGAAGTAATTATTTCAGCTGGAACTGATATGCTCTTGATGCAGTGTTCCCCGCAGACCCTGTGTTTAATTGATGGCAACACACCAGGTGACCGCTTCACCAAAGACTAATGTTACACACAATCCTCAGCAACCCCCCCCCCCCCCCCCCCCGAATTGTTACACACAACCACCTACAAATTCCCCCCCGACTCGCACGTAGGACGTGCATTGCAGCTTGTGATAATATCTGCCTGCATTGTACCTTAAGCAGCAGGAACTAGTTGGGTCCTTCCACATAAATCCACAGTAAAGTCAGACATTTAAAAGAACATCATTTCCAGCACAGCTTTCCTCTTTTTTCTTCTTTTTAGTGTGTATGGCCCGAAATGAACCGAAGGGTAATTCTTGTTTTACACACCCTTTCGAGGAAGCACACTACAGCATATACTGGGAAGGGAGCCAGCAACTAAGACCTGTCAGGATGTCTGCTCAGAACATTACACTTGCTACTGGAAAAATCCTTTCTATTACCATCTCATTCCCCTGAAATTCCTCAGAACAGGAAAAAGAGCCACATTCACACAAAATTCTCAGTCTTTTCTGGAAAGCGGTAGGGTTATGCATTGGTTCAAGGTCTGAACATGGTCTATCTGAATTGATTTACCACTGAAAGTGGTACTGTGTGGCTGACACCAACATATGACCCCTGCACTGAGACAGCCCTTTTGGGTGCAGTGATTTTTAACTTAGCAAAGGTGTGTTTGTCTCCTTGCAATTATTAGGTCCTTGTGTGGGTTGTTTAAACAATCAAACAATAACAATATAAATCATATTTAAAGGTGCTGTTCTTTATTTTGAATTCATACCCCCCAAAAGGTCTGTACATGGCCCCTGTGTGGTACAATGCACTGGAGACAGACCAGAACCACAGCAGTATTTTTAATGACATATGGAGAGTAAGCATGCATCCCATCATGTGGTGTGTTCTCATTATATGAGCAGATCGATGGCCCATACACAGATCCCTAAAGTAGGCCCAACCTGGGAGGCTGTGGTTTCTCCCTGTCAGCCTTGGCTGTTGAGAAAATAATATTCCTTAGCTCGTTGATGCCTGGTCACTACTTCTGGGCTGTACAACATAACTGTGCTTCTAAGAAGCTATGTCTGGAAGATACGGAACGTCACACCTCTGGGGCTTTCGGTAAGTACATCCATGCACGGAATTCCAGCAGTGTTGGATGTGATAAGACTTGACACGCACAAGCTGCTACCTTCTCAGCACGAGGTCGGAACCTGGATAAAGCAGATCAGCTTTTATCCTGTATATGTTTAGTGAAGTTTCCTTAAAAAAACTTTAAGCCACTGTTCTATTTCCCAAACTGAACAATACACACATACATTATTACGTACATCTCTCTCTCTCTATGCCTCTCTCTCTTTCTCTATCCCTCTCTCTCTTTCTCTCTCTCTCTCTCTTTCTCTCTCTCTGTCTGTGTTCATGTGCATTTCAAGGTAACTTCAGCCTTCTGAAGTAAAAACCACAGATAAAATCACAGCATCCATAATGGCACATTATTCATATAACCTGCTGTATAATCTCTCGGGATTTATTGCCATGAAAGAGGCCATCCGGTAATTTTGTTTGGTCAAAGAGGAAAGTCAACATCTTGTAATTCTGAGCAATTAGATCTGTTAGACTACAAAATAGGAAGGCATTCTTGAAGTTGTAGGGTTAAGTTATTTATCGATAAATTCTTTGTATTCCTTTTGTGGACATACAATAGTGTCTGGAGAATCTGTTTGCAATGGTATGATGACAGTTCAAGAAGTCAAGGACCGCACAATTCAGTTATTTTAACAAGAGCTAAAAACCAGTGAAACTCCATATGAAGTAATTAATTGAATACTATTTAATGCAATTTTCTAATAAAATAATTACTAGACATGTGGCCAGTAGTAGGGCTGGTGGATTATCACCTGGCCCTGGAATATTAAAATTTCAATACAGAATTCTTGTCAAATAACTGTTTTCAATTTAAAATATAAAAGTCTTCTGACTCATCACTTTTTTTGCCGAAGAGTGTAAAATAACATCCACGTGAAAAATTATCGCTTTATTCATTTGCTGTTTTGTCCCTTACTCAGGCTACTTTACCCCACTGAGTACAGCTTCTGCCACTGAAAAATACATTAAAAACAGCCTGACACATAGCAAAGTAGTAGTCTTGCACAAAGCCGTGACCACCAGCCTTGACTCAGGCAACAACCTTCCAATTAGCCTTAGTCACTTAAAGTCAGGGTCAGAAATACTTTGCCCTTGGGTAGATTGTGGACTCCAGGCTTTGACGCAATCTTTCTAACATTCTAACCTCCAGAGACCCAGCAGAAAAAGAAAGGTTTTATTATTTTCATTGATATTTCATTGATATGTCCCTTGTAGTGTAAGTTTCAGCATAGTAGAATATATTGGGCCTCATGGAAGAATGACAGATTTGCTCTTTCATCACTTAAATCTCTTAAAACAAGTTATTTAAGGGAATTTGCCATATTCACCAGAATTCTCTTATTTTGAATTTTTCCTTTGGTAGGAACAACATGAGCAGTCCTGACCTGTCGTACATGTCATGTAAACAAGCCTTGCAGTGCATGTCAGCACAGCTCACCTGGCACACCATACTCGGATCAAACTTTCAAACTAGGCATTGAAGATCAAATGTGAATCGAGATTCAGCAACTGCAATGCTCATGTCTCACCTCAAAGGTTTTCAGAAACATATTCCAGTGGATTGTTTAGGAAAAAAGAGACAAAGTTTATCAAAGGTCAGCCATATGACGGTTAGCCAAAAACAAAGGAACTACCCACTCAGGTATCAGCCGTCCTTTGTTCTTGTTAATCCGATTGGCCATCTATCTGACCAACGTCTTCATTTAGGACAATTAGATGTGTTTGTAGAACTCTTCAAGCTCTACAGACTTTGAATGGTATTTGCTCCACAATGCTGCCACAGTTAGTTGGATAGTAAACATGTCATGATTAGTCATGATTCAATGTATTTATTGAATGTTATTTATAAAAGGATTTCCCATGTTCGACGCTACATAAATATGGGTCAGTTTTAATCTAAGTACAGTACTGCAACAGTTGCAACAATGTAAATTATGGTTACCCTGAGAGATTAAGAGAGTCGATATTTTTTAAATAGACATGTACTTTGTTCTGGAATTTCACAAGCCGTGTGGTGCACACTATTTGTGGTGTGGATAACGTAAGATTGTGCAATATGGTTGAAAGGTATATCTACTGGTTCAGAGCTTTACTTTTTTTACATTTCAGTCCAGGTGTTTTTAGTATGTTCATGATTAAAGAAGGATATGTTATAAGATGTAACTGTCAGTTTATGATAGCTTTATAACTAATAAGCATACCCAGTCCAAAACATACCTTCTTGCAGTTAAATCTGTGTAACATATTTTTTAGAACGGAATAGATGCATGTTTTCAAAGAACCTCTGGCCAATGTGAGTTCAGTGTTTGTTTATGTTTAAAAAAATGATAACATTGCAATGGAAGTGGAATCGGTCCTAAGTGCCAAAACATTGCCTGCCCTGTTTGTCTTAAGCTTATTACTATCAAGAGGATGTGTGATATTTGCAAAACCATCTTATGCTCATTTTCAATGAGTATTCTGATACTGTACCATGGAAATAAATGGTACACCTGGTGGTTATGTGCCACCAGGACTCTTTTTCAGTCACTGATTTTCACTTGTCTTCTAGAGTAAACAGGAATGTGCATGTATGTGGTTTTGTAGTAATATGCTCGGTGTAGTGTAAATTTAATTAAGACTATTGTGCATTCCTGCTTGCAAGACAATGCAAGACAATTCATATTAATATATTTATTTAAATATATTTATTTTGTATAATGTGCTGGTGCAGTCAATAGGCTGAGTACCAAATACTGAGTACCTTAACCATAACATATTACCAAAAAAACCAAAACAAAAATAGTTTCAATTGTTGATTGCTTTTCACCCAAGTGGAGCCTTGAACCAGGATTACAGTATGTTATGTTCCAGTCACTCTGAGGGAGGAGCTATTATGGGGATAGTTCTTCACCTCAAAATTCCTCTGACGTTAGTCAGACTACATTAGGGTGAGAGACCTGTCGTCTCCACAATGTAATAGGCCATAGATAAACTACAGGCATTGAGAGAGAGAGAGAGAGAGAGAGAGAGAGAGAGAGAGAGAGAGAGAGAGAGAGAGAGAGAGAGAGAGAGAGAGAGAGAGAGAGAGAGAGAGAGAGAGAGAGAGAGAGAGAGAGAGAGAGAGAGAGAGAGAGAGAGAGAGAGAGAGAGAGAGAGAGAGAGAGAGAGAGAGATGTGTCTTTGTTTTGTGTATGTTGTTGATTTGGGAAATAGAACAGTACTTTCAGTAGCCTCGGTATGTCTTCTACCTGATGAAGATACACTGGGATCAAAACATAATCTATAAAAAGTGTTAGTATAACATTATCTATAATCAGTGTGCAGGCTTCCTTCTTTTAATTTATGCACTTATCAGCCTAGCACCTTTTCAACTGGACGTGTGTATGACTCGCTGTCTCATACTAGGGCTTAAAACTCCCATTGCAAGTGCATTATGCCCTAGGATTTATGGCAATGTGTCTGTAACCTTCAGCTATGTGACAGGCATTGTGGTGGGGGTGATTCATGCCTGCCTACACATCAGACCCCAGGCAGACCAGTAAGTATATATGGTTTGGCAAAATGATGACCCGTCTACATTGAAGCCTTTTCAGTTTTTTTCACAGCAGACAACACCTTTCTTCTGTTTGTTTTTTATGACAGTACACCATTCATGCACAGATCACAATAGTTATTACTTCTTTGTACACATTATACACCATGTCCATATTTGACTATCTGTTTTACTTAAACTGATTTCATTTATAAAAACACTAGCTGAGAGCTGTGAAAAAACGGAACTCTATATGATTATTTGACAAATATTTTCTGTTTGAAACACTGTTTTAAAAAGAGATATTTAGGTTGATACACTCATAAATAAAGGTCCAAAAAGAACATTACTGTGCTTTCAGGGTACAAATTTGATACTTGAAGAACAAAAATGTACCTCCACTGTCTCTTTGTTTCTGAGAGTGTATGTCACATGCAGAATCAAATAAAGTCAAAAGTTAAAGTGCAATGGCTCAGTATAAGGGATACTCTTTTCACACTATGGCAAGTTTTATGATCCATACACTTTAGCCTACATGCAGTATACATACAGTATTTCCAGTGCTGGCCATAATTTCTTTTCTTTTCTTTTTTTTTCCTTTTTAATGAAACCCTCAAGAGATTTCCTGAATCAATCCACCTCAATGGAAGTTTGGCTGAAAAATCGCATTCATAACTTTTTCAATGTATGCAGGAATGTCCTATACCTGTCAGATAAACACATAATATACTGTGCTCAGTTCACTATACGCGGTGAGGTAATTACTGTATCTCTTTATTCTTTGAGGATGAGTCATGGTAATAGGTGTGCTATGGCCTGCTATTCCCGTTTTATCATTACTTTCTTTCTTGACCTATTTTTTAATTTTGTATTCAAACTCATCACAGTCCTTCATAGCAGTGTTAGAGGATCAAGCAGAAAATTTATTCGTTCAATTTGTGCAGTAGTTGAATTTCTCAGTAAAACTTTCCAGTACTGATAGTAAAACCTTACCACTTCCATGTTAAAAATAGAACACACTGTGCACTTGTGCACTTCTATGCGGGAGTTGGAAAAATGCTTGATAAAGTAAAGTAAGGTATAAATTCACTGGAATACACAAAAAAGTCAGTTAAGGTCAGTGTCTAGAATATTTGTATGCCATTAAAAATGTGCATTCAGGTTATTCACTCTGACTGTGCAAAAACACATTTTATTTGCCATGATGTATTTAATCAATAAACCTTTATTAGGTAGACCTGTACACCAGCTTGTTAATGCAAATCTTTAATCAGCCAATCACATGGCTGCAAGTAAATGCATAAAAGCATGGAGACATGGCCAAGAGGTTCAGACCAAATGTCAGAATGGGGAAGAAAAGTGACTTCAACCGTGGAATGATTGTTGGCGCCAAACGGTGTGGTTTGAGTGTCTCAGAAACTGCTGATGTCCTTGAATTGTCACACACAACAGTCTCTAGAGTTTGCAGAGAATGGTGTGAAAAACAAAAAACATCTAGTGGACTGCAGTTCTGTGGGTAGAAATGGAGCAAGGTCAGAGGAGGACAGACTGGTCAAAGCTGACAGGAAGGTGACAGTAACGCGAATAACCACGCATTACAACAGTGGTATGCAGAAGAGCGTCTCTGAACACACAACACATCAAACATCTAAGTGGATAGGCTTCAGCAGCAGAAGACTTAATTAGTCTAAAAAAAGTCCTAATAAAGTGTTCGCTGAGTGTATTTGTTAGGCAGGTGTACCATCTGACTATCAACCTCCAAAATGGCAATGATACTGTTTTGTAATTTATAATTATATCTAGTTCACAATTCAACATTAAAATAATAGGAAGAGAACGAAAATGTGAAAAAAAACTATATACAATTTTTAAGTATCTTTTAAGTATCTTCACTTGTCAAATCAAGAATGTCCATCCCCTAATGAAGACACTTGTTGTGAATGTAGGGAAGAGTTTCTCTTTTCACAAAATTAGTTTCTGCATTGACCTTTCTTTTTTATGAAGTTTACTGCTCTGATGCCAGAGAAGATGCAGGGTTCTCTAACTTGGAAAAGTGTTAGGCCTACTATTGAGAGTAAAGTGTAGGCTACTAATAGTACTCATTTGCGCCGTTTTCATTTTGGATGTTTGAGTCATATCCAACAGTTTGATTTTAGTTTCATTCTTAATCATTCAACCTCTTACAACCTTACAACCTCTCCTGTCGATTTGAGTCAAGTATGTGCACTCCAGAGTATGTGACGACAAGCTCTTTTACACGTGACAGTCCTTAAGTTCATGGACAGACAGTCTGAGAAAGGAGCTTGGTTTATAGCTTGAGCGAGCAGACTGTGGGTACTTCATTTACCACTGGAAGCCACTGGGTGGTCAGCTGAATCCCTCTCTCTCTGTAGGAATGCTGCAACCAATTATTCTTTGTTGTGTGGGGCTACCAGTGCATTTAACATTGCCACAGGCTGGTTTCGATAACACAACTTGTGAAGGGCATAGTGTTTATTCTAACTGTGAATGTCAGTTTACTATATGCAGTTACTTTTTCATTTGTCATCCTGCAACCCAATGTATGTTCTCCCATGACTCACTAGTGAACACTTTGGCACCCACTAACCTGCGCTATGGGAATGTGAGCAACAAATTTCTTTCATTTGTTTGCATTTTGTTTTGTCTTGAAATCATGCAAATGTTAGCTATTTTCACACACAAAAAAAATTCCCTAAAAGTTTACAGAAAGGCAAAACAAGCAAAAGAAGGATACCTGTTCATATACTTAGTGACTGAATGGTTTTCCACAAATGTGAAAATGCTAGTTAATTCTGCCTTGAAAATGACTTAATTTTGTATGAGAAAAATGTTATTTCTGCTCCTCGCCCAGAAAATGGATTCAGTAGACGTGATCTTATTTGTTTTCAGTCATGAACTGTTGACATGAATAGTTACCATAGTTCAACTTCCCCATCCTCAGCTCATTTGAATCGGACCTTTCCACCTGTTAATTATCCTGTTTGCTGTGTATCAATATTTATGAATGTTACATACACTGGATGATTTTCAACATAACTTTGTAAGAAAATATAATGACGTCTTCCATCGCTGCTTTACTACAAAGGACGTGCATTATGTAACGTCCCAACCCCCTACTTAAAACCGTTAGTAAGTAGCTGTGCATGCTGTCACAGATTCCGACAGGAGGGGCTACCGCTGCATTGCTCGTCCGTTAAATATGGGCACGAACTCAAGGCATATTCAGTAATGCGAAATATCAGCGTAGAACACGAGTGCTATTGAGAACTGCAATCGATCAACTGGAAATAAATTAGTAGGACCAAGTCTGGATTCTCAGAAACTTTAACTTTTTTTTAAAACTCAATTAAGTATTGCTATTATACCTCTTGAAGTAGCCTATTTTCTCTGTTTATTTCTACCGAAGAAGATAACACTTCAGTAAAATGAGTAGCTCGTCGATTCAGTTCCTTGGTTTTGGTTTGGCTTTCACTGGCTTCATCGGGTTGATAGCATCTACTGCCATGACTGAATGGAAGGCATCATCTTATGCAGGAGAAAACATTGTGACAGCGCAAGCCACCTACGAAGGGCTGTGGATGTCTTGTGTGTCTCAGAGTACCGGGAATATGCATTGCAAAGCGTTCGACTCTCTTCTCCTGCAACCGAGTAAGTCATGATGAAAACGGTTTTGCGTGCTTTGGCACTTCTGTAAGTTTTATTAGTTTAAAAAAGTGTTGTGTGTATTTTTGTTAAGAATAGCCTAAAAGCAGAAGGATTTGTAAAGTTAACTGCCAATTCGTTATGGGTGGTCTGTTATGTTACCGCAATACCATGGTAGTAAGCTACTGATATCTTTTGAATCAGAGTTTCACTTAAGATTGAACATTACTTAAATTAGCCTACAACAAGGCTTGTACAATATGGCGAGGAAATTCACACCTGGTCACAAGCATCCGAAAGCCCTTTGCCTGACCCTAGTTCCCACAAACAGAATTAGACATATATCGTATACAGGCTGTATGTATGGAGGGAGTAATTTGCCTTTCTATATAAAGTGACGGATTTAGAATCAGATGCCTGCAAGAGGCAAACAAATTGAATGAAATAACTTTTATTTGTTCCATGTGTTTTAAATCTAATCCCAATAAAGTGCATGCCCAGAGTGACTTATTCCCTTCAATCCTGTGCAGTGGAGTTGCAGCTCACCCGAGCCTTGATGATCACCAGTATCCTACTCTCTGCCACTGCTGTCTTGGTGGCCTTGGTGGGAATGAAGTGTACCACCTGCCTGGCAGAAGACTGGCAACAGAAGGCTAGGGTGGCAGTGGTCGGAGGAATCCTCTTCGTTATCGCAGGTGAAGGATGTGTTTATTATTATTGTATTATATTATTATTATTGTCATTTTAAGGGCAGGCTTATTCAGCAACCCTCAAAACAACACACTCTAAATTGTAGTACGGCTGACTTCAGCATTTGGCTTAATTATGTGGGATTCCGAGAGCAAGTGGCTACAGGCTGGAAACCAGCATGAAGGCCCAAATATTGTACAACAACACTGCTTTAACTGTGATAGTGTAATTGCTAGTGTATAAACAGGTACAGTGTGGTGATGATGTTTTTCTTTGTTGTAGGTTTCTGTGCCTTGGTGGCTACTTCCTGGTATGGCCAAAAAATAACGGCGCGCTTCTACCAGCAATATACCGCGTCAGATATTAGGTAAGATTGCCTTTATGAGTCAGGAGACAGAAAAAGCAGATAAAGCACAGGATATTCTATTTGTAACTTTAATGATGTGAGCTGCTCATAAGACTCTTAGTGATTTTTTATTTTTATTTTACATACTTCCATTGTTTTTCTCAATACAAGTATAAAGTATATCAGATAATTTGCCACATGCTGTACTAATGATTTATTCTCCAGAAATCATATGAGTATTGCTGCATAAGTTATTTCATAATCTTAAAGCATATTCTTTGACAGTTAAGAAATTAATATAGTGCATTTTTGTGCTTGGGTGGATGTTCTAACCGCATATAAGCTGGCTTATAAAACCACAATACATCTAGACCAATACTCTGACATTAAGCTTCCCCACCAAAACAAATGTAATTATTCCAAAGGACTTAAAATCTAAAATAACGTAAAATAATTATATTTCACAGTAAATTCATTATTTGTATAAATTGCTACTACTCCTGCGAGAATAGCCTTTTACATTACATTATAGGCATTTGGCAGACGCTCTTATCCAGAGGGACATACAGTTGATTAGATTAAGCAGGAGGCAATCCTCCCCTGGAACAATGCAGGGTTAAGGGCCTTGCTCAAGGACCCAACGTCTGTGTGGATCTTATTGTGGCTGCACCAGGATTTGAACCACCGACCTTGCCTTTCCCAGTCATTTACAGTACTGTGTAAAAGTCTTAGGCACCTGTTTAACATTCTGTACAGATAAGATTCTTTCAAAAATAATTAAATGAAAGGTCCTAAATAAACGTGTGACATTACATTTTAGTAATTTGGCAGAATAGTTAAAAACTTAATCAAATCAAATTTTTTTATGACCACCCTTTGGCGTTAAAACTGCATCACTTCTCTGATAGTCCTGCAGTTCTATAAGACACTTAGCCGGGAGGAGAACTTGCCACACAGTTCTTCTGCAGACTTTGGTTGGGTCCTTGCTTCTGATCTCAGACTGCCTTGATCAAGTTTTTATATAAAAAGTAGTCAATTACTTACAGTAATATGTTTCTTTAAAAAAAATTAAAAACAAAAATGTCTCTGTAAAATTAAATCTTTTGGAAAATGAATATTTGGAAATCTCAAATGTGTTCTTTTATACTAAAACACACACACACACAAAAAATATATATATAATAAAGTCTAGGGTGCCTAAGACTTCTGCACAGTACTGTACCTTAACCACTACGCTACAGGCCGCCCTTAAGCTGGTCAAAAAACTGTAATGTGTTTGGTTGTTTTTCAGGTTCGAGTTTGGCAAGGCCCTGTTCATAGCTTGGGGTGCTGCTGCTCTGTGCTTCCTGGGTGGATGCTGCCTGTGCTGTAAGTGTTCTGGCATGTGCTCAGGACCGTCCACGCCGCAACCCAAACCCTACTCTTCTGCCAGACCCGGGACGGACTATGTTTAGTGGTCAGAGAGGTTTTACAGTAGAAACTCTTCAACAGCCTAAGGGCTATGTATGAATTCTGGACTCCAGCACCAATCCTGGGAAGTGAATTTCCTTTTAAAATAAGTAAAGCCAATCAATGTTTGTCTAACTTCACTTTCCATAGCTTCCACTAGAACTCTTGGGGTGTATATCACGAAGCAGGTATAACTGAGTTAGCTGGATACGTTCATTGAGTATTGTATTTACTTCAGTCTGTTTTGGAAGGGTTCTGGGTTTTGTTCGCTGAACTTATCCATCTAACATAAACCTTTGTAAAATACCCCACTGATGGCGCTAAAGCTGTGAAATGAGGAAATGGTGAAAATGGTATGGACTTCTCCTAAGGATACTACTCTCGACTTTTCCCAGGATGCACTTGGGGTTCTGTAGCTGCAGCTAACCTAATCTAAGCTTTTAATTATTATTTCTACTGCTGAGAGGGAGAACTGTTGATTACCATTCAAACGTACTGTACAAATATGTAATGTATTGTTTGTAGTTTAAGGGATTATAAGAGGGCTATACTTTTAGACACCTTCAATATGTTGGGTGCACACTGATTCAAATAATAAGTTCTATTGAGGTGCATATATAGGTCATATTGTTATGGTTGTTTTTTTTGTGAAAGGAAAACAGTATGTTTTCTACTGTCTTGTTATATGCAAAAGAGTGTTTGTAAATATCAGTCGCTATATATCTTGTAAAATGTGTATTCTTCTTTGTGATTGTTTTCAAATTCAGATTAAATTAATTATCCATAATGATCAAGGTCATGTATCACAAAGCCGGAATACTGAGTTATTGTGGATAAAACCAAGAACAACTATTTGTACTGCAGTCCATGTTCCTGATTCGGGAGGGTTTTGGGTTTTACCCAGAGTAGCTCATCATACAGGCCCCAGGTATTAGAATTCACCAAGATAATACATCCTGAAATAAAATATTTTGCCTAAAAATATAGAATGCAAATTAATTAATTAATTTTTCACACCAGTACCATTGAACTGTGGATTGTGTATGCACCATGTCAGTTTATAATGTTACTTTTTCATCATCTGAAAGCATATTTTGTCTGTTATTCTGATATGAACCACTGATATTGTTATTGTTAGGTTTTTGAAGATGTAAAATATTTTTTTCTATATGCTTTTTTAATAAATGAAAAATGTTTATTTGTACATCAAATTTGTCTGCTTATTTTTCCTCCAAGTTATCCGTGGTAGAAATTCTAAATTATATGAATGAAATACTGCCCTCCTGCTTTTGCTCTTAATATAAACATACAAAATATTTAATGCACATTCATGTAGATGTTGACATGCAAAAGTGCACAAAATGCATATAAAAAGTGCACATATTTTACCAGTCCGTACTTCCAATGAAATGATTAACGTAAACTCACCTTGTTCCGAACACCAAGTTAGCTCACCATGTTCCGAACAGTGCAACTTTCATGACGAATAACTAAGAAATTACTTCCAGATCAGCTTTGGTTTTTGTGTGTGTGTAAAGTATAATTCCTTCCGTTTTCATAAAAACTTGGAATGAGTCACATACGATCCATTTCAGCATACAGTAACATGGCATAGTGCTCCACTGTGACATTGTGGTGGTAAAGTTGCTGCTATGAGAGACTACGAACCGGGCAGGCTGATACGGCGGTGTACGGACCATCGTGAGCTCACACGGTCTTCCGAACACAGGGACGTTTTGCAGTTATTTGCTGTTTTCTCTATAATTATTGGTCCGAGATTGTTTTAGCGTCCGAGATAGTCAATACGCAACCATAATCATAGACCACATTCCTCAGGAGAAAAACTACCACTGAATGGACATTAACTTCTGGTGGAAGCGGCTGTGTTCTGTTCGGAACACGATGAGTTTACGTTACTTGTCATTATGATTGCCCAGCTGGAAGAGCTCCAAGGTTTCCATGGCAATTTGATCAATTACATATGTGCTCTACTGTAAGTATGATATTATGGTAATGCTTAGTTCTACAATCCCCCTAATAACCAGGTATGAATACCACATAATGGGCACTGGTAAAATAGGTAAATACTATGAAATTGAACTTGAAATACTTATAAACACCTTTTATATCACCTATCAATTCAAGTGACTAGTTTTTAAAGGTTTATGTTGGTATTGCCTGAGCGTAGTTGTGTACTTCCTAGGAAATAGGCAATACTTACTTCCTAAAAGAGGTGTTTCCAAGAAATTATCTACATTCTTGGAAGTACACATTATACTCCTGAAACTTTGATAACTACTAGGCAGTCCCTTTAACTGATAGGTAATAGAGGAGGTGTTTCTGAAAATTTTAGCTTCTTTATCTATTTCTTTAGCAGCAATTACCCAACACTTTGATATTTTTACCACACTATTTTTAACCTGGTAAATACATAGCAATATGACACTCAAAAAGGATGTGTTATTGACATTATTATTAGACTCAACATATTATAGTTAACATATTCTAAACATATTTAAAACAATTCCTCTAAAAATGTGATAATTGGTTTACATGCACCACAGTTTAATTGTAGAATTACCTTTTAAAAATATTTTGGGAGAAGACAGGCAGTTTATATACCTTCCAGAAAGGAGTTGTATTTTCCATGGCTAAAATGCAAATTTATATTTATATTCTTATACATCTGAATGCCTTTATATATCCCTATGACCCAGAAATTCATTTTTGTGCCCAGCAGAGGACATTGTGGTCTTAATCTCAATTAACTTCTAACCTACAATACAAGCAACATTCAATAAAAACAAAATAAATAATATTTGCACTGTGACGTGTTTTTTTCATCCAAGACATTTGTATTCTGTCAAAGGATATACATGAACACAGAAAAGAGAATATAGAATATTCAGAATAGTGACTCTGAACCTTTCACAGTGGTCACATAGAAGATTTTTTGATTGTAAGATGGTAAAAATATATGAATGAATACGAAAAACAAGTTTAGAACAGTTTTCCACGTGTATCTTTGTGGTTGTCTTTGACTCAAAAACTGCTGGAATGAGTTCATAACCCGCATAAAGCTATAATGGCTATATGGGGTAACATTCCTTAATGGGCTAATAAGATGTTTTTAAAATCTGCTTTTTACAAAACAAATTTGATCATCAGCTATGTTTGGAAGTGTAATACTTGTAACAGTTGTGTTTGTGTAATTTGTGGATTGAAACCAGGTCACTCATACCACTACAAAGAACACCGTCACAACACTGTACTCAGCAGCTTTAAATAGTCATTCAGTAAAACATTATTTTTAGTTGTGAAATTGTTCAGTCATTTCTCTCTGTTCAGAAATACAGTGGCAGCAGAAGTGGCTTGAGTTACCAATATGAAACCAGCAACATGAGTACATAGATTGAATACATCTTTATGAATATAGTAAGTAATATTAATGTTACACTTTTTATATGACATGAATTCTCGTTTAAAAAAAAAAAAGAACAGAAGAAGAAAATCAAAATCAGTTGACAACAATGAGTTGAGAAATATCCTCTGCAAAATAATCTATTATTAATATTCGTTATTCATATTTTATTCATTCCTTTTCAAATTATGAAAGCCTTAAGCCGAGACCCTGCATCCTCAAATGAGGACATTACATTTTGGCTTTCCCGAGCTCTATACAATATTACTCTTAACATAAGGAGTATTCAATGAAAAGGAAATAAAATGTATATGTTTAAAATATTTTCACTGCAACAAGTTCTTGCATCCAATACATTATGTCAAAATAATACTTCTCCTGGGTCTCAAATCTCCGGTTACATTGTCTGAAGAGATGATTATTTTTGCAAAATGCAAATTTGCCCACATCTAAGCATGTGTGGAAGTCACTGTGCAATGTAATGACAACTATCTTTCACAAAGGGGCACATGACCTTCCAGGCTGCTATGATCACCCACAGGTTCAGCCCAGCCAACCACGGATAATGTGTAAATACCTCTTTTCACATTACATTATAGGCATTTGGCAGACACTCTTATCCAGAACGATGTACAGTTGATTAGACTAAGCAGGAGACAATCCTGCTTAGTTTTGTGACTACACCGGGATTAGAACCACCGACCATGGGTGTCCCGGTCCTTTACAATAACCACTACGCTACAGGCCGCCCTCTTAACAGGCAGTTTGAATTTTATGAAGAAGATTTGAAGATAGATCAAATCTATCTCTAGCTACGTTATTAAGATAGCTAGTTTGCCAGTCTGCACTATGAGTTCGCTAGTTCTAAAGGTCATAACTGTGGGAAGAAAAGTACCTTGGGCGCCTGGCAACTCTTGTTAACAAACTAACAACAGAATTAAAATAAATGAGAAGTGATTCCCTGTGATGGATTTGTCATCTGTCCAGGGTGTATTCAGAAATTCCTGAATGCCCAATGCATTCTGGAACACTCCCTCCCCCCAACCCCACCCTTCCTGACCCAGTCCAGGAATAACCAGGTTAGATAATGGGTGTATGGATGGCAAACTTATTCCAGTTAAAATGATAAAACAATGCTTAAAGGAGTTGGTCTATTGCATATTTTTTTAAAAAAGGTTTTTATATGCTATTTGCACAAGAGGGCATTGAAGAAACATGATGAAAGTATTAAATATGTCCATTCTTTAGTTTTGGAGCAGAAAGGATTTGATGTATTGTCCTATTTTCAACCGGTTGAGAATGTTCTCCTGGTAGTGCATCACACGAGGATAACCACTCCCCTTATCCCTCCCTTATAACTTGTGGGCCACAGCTTGGCCTACAGGAAAGCGGGGGCACGTCATAGCTAATTGACAGTTCTCATTACCAAGGCCAGACAATTTGGGAGAACCTTTATAAATTTAGGCTTAGAAAAAAGAATAAAAAAGTTTGAAAGTTACTGTTTTAACTTTAACATGTAACCCTGAGCAAGTACATGGAGAAAGCGAGAGGTTACAAGTACACCTCCCAATTGCATATATCTTGATAGGGGGTGATAGTTCTCTTCTCTATTGGCAAACATAGAGCCCATGAGCTGCCCAGTACTAGCCTGCTGTTGATCCACCAGCATTTTGCAAATCAGCAGTGCGATAGTCCTTAAACAGAGTTGAGAGGAGGCAGTTGAGATGAGGATCAGCTGTTAAAAGAGCGCTACATAGTTGCTGAAGGGTGCTGCCCTTGGCATGATAGTGCTTGCTGTTAATGCGCCCATTCTTTTACTAATGCTTCTATATTATTTCAAGAAATTCTATATAGATATGGATTTACTTATATATCGCCTGAGGTATGGCCTAAGGTGAAAGCAAGAGAAACTGAATTGCAACCCGTTCATTGGCTGATTTCTGCACCAGGAGAGAAAAGCATCTTAAGTTATGGCTAGTATTATGATGACTTGGGCTGTATATATTATTAAGACAGCTAAATCCCCTGACTGCAAAATCTTGCCAGTTTCAGGGTTCTGGACAACTTGTGTATAGACAGTGAGCCCAGCTTGAGATTCTCAAAAGTCTATGCCTTGTCTTCTACTAAATTCTGCTAAATTCCCTAAATTGTTGCTATCCCCCACAGACTACCCAAATGAACCTGTCCTTGTCTGAAAGGAAAATAAAAGAAAACTAGAAGAGACACATAATTGAAACTATTTTGAATATTTTGAATGCAAACTGAACAATCAATCATTTTAAAATATATGAAAACGAAATGGATGGGGTTATGTCATCCATGTGGGAGCACGCAACAGAATCTGTACTAATCTCCCAGAGAGATAAAATGCATTTTATCTCTCTGAGTATATATTATCACATTTTATCGCATTTATATTGCTTATTCTTTTACTTTCTCCTCAATTTGTAATGCCTATTCAAATGTGTAGGCCCCTCCAGGCACAGGCTAATGACTAGCATCATATGAGGTATATGCTGGTGGTCTCTTTTAACACTGAAGTCCACTAGCTGTTATTTTGTCAAATCTTGTGCACTGCTGGTGTGGTCATACCATAGCTGCCCATGATGAGATAACAAACCCTTTTGACTGAGAACCTCCCAACTCAGATGATTATTTGGCTAATGACACATAGCTCAGAAAGACCCATGGCCTCTCTCCGTCTTGGTTTCCTGTTTCTCCCACAACATAGTTCCATAGGCGAGTATTAAAAGGATCGTTCATCCAAAGTTTCAAAACCATCTTCCAGTGGGCTGTATTACAGTCCCGGCCAAAAGTTTTGTTGCATGAGTGGACAAAAGTGACAATTGCTAATTATTCACTTGGAGGAGCTTTGGGATGCCTGCAAGGTGGCCTTCCATGCCATCCCCGACGACTTCATCAACAAGCTCTACGACTCTCTGCCAAACCGGATGGCAACTGTTCTGCAGGCCAAAGGAGCCCATACAAGATATCAATTTCTTAACTTATAGTCCATGATGAAATACTAGACTGATTTTTCATTTGGTATTTTATTTACTTTTTGAGAAAGATAAAATGTATTGATTATAATTTGATTTGCGACAAGACTTTTGTCCAGGTAGAAACTGGCTTGTTCATCATTATCAAGCAATAAACCTTATAAGCATCGATGAAATTTTTGTTTTGCTAGTATCTAAATAAACTTTAGACACTTATGATTCATTTGTGTTGTTTCCTAACTGTATTAGCTAATTAAGAGTTGGGTAATTAGCAATTGTCACTTTTGTCCACTCATGCGACAAAACTTTTGGCCGGGACTGTTTGTATGGAATTCAGAAAATATTAGTGGAAAAATAATAAAGGGACTCCTCCCCCAATTCCCAACCTGTGCGTTGGGAATTGGGGGAGGAGTCCCTTTAAGTAGAAATAATCTTTTTTACATATCCACTGAAAATACATATTCGTATCTGAAGTTGCGGACACAGCTTGGAATTTCCCGTCCTTGCAATCCCATTATTCTCATACATATGAAAAATATCCCTGTCATTTCCTGCTTGCTCTATATCTACCTATCTTTTCTTGAGTAATGCCTCAAGAACATTGTTTTAATTCCAAAGTAAGAGAGTTGCTGGCCGTTTGTGATAAAGGTTTGATGTAGCATTTAATCACACCCCTGAGTAAATCTGTCTAGCTAACAAAAATGACAGAAGATACTTATTTTGGCACAGTTTTAGCATTAAGCACATTCAGGATGTATTGACACTGGGAAACCACACCTTCTCCTGATGGTCAGATTTCTAACAACATACCACCATTTACAAAAAGTGATTTACAATTCAAGCTAAACTTAAACGGAAACCTTTTTAATTTCTGGGGAGAGGCTATCGTACACATGACAGCTCAAGGTACTTCACTGCAGGCATAATGAGACAAAACAAAATGGACATACAGCATAAAACATACTTTGTTAAGAGCATTTTTACATGTGGCAGCTGTGCAATGCATAAAACTATGCAGATATGGGTCAGGAGTTTCAGTTAATATTCAACCATCAAAATGGGGGAAAAAAGTGATCTAAGTGACTTTGACCGTGGAATTATTGTTAGTGCCAGACAGGGTGGCTTGAGTATCTCAGAAACTGAGATATCAAGTTTGAGTATCTCCTGGGATTTTCATGCACAGCAGTCTCTAGAGTTTGCAGAGAATGGTGTGAAAAACAAAAGTGAGCAGCAGTTCTGTGGGCAGAAACACCAAGTTAATGAGAGAGGACCAAGGAGAAGGGCCAGACTGGTCAAAGCTGGCAGGAAGGTGAAAGTAACGCAAAGTCTAATAAATACCTAATACACTGCTCACTGAGTGTATATACAGTATATGGAATGCAAGATATGGTAAAAACAGCATGAGTGGAAGGGGTATATAAACACAATAGGATATGAAAACATGGGAGTAGGACTCCAACCTTTTAATTAGTACAAAAGGTGGGAGTGTTACTGGATGGGGGTGGAAGGGGAGCCAAGATGGAGTCTGTAGGGCTGGGTCTTCAGTCTGCATGGCAGCTGTAACAGGTTGGAGGTGATGTGAGATGTGGAGAGATAGTGACAAGGTGGAAAATTCAAGTTCTGAAAGTAAAAATCCTCCCCATTTTGTTTGTATCACCAGGAGGTAGAACTAGTTAGTGAAATCTGCTGACTAAGTTCATAGGTAGACATTCACCTTCTGAACCAGGGCATTTCCACCCCTTCCAATGGGTGCGTACAGAGTTAGCTGTTAGCGTTAGCTATTACGAGGACCACAATGAAAATAAGTCAACATGACTTTATTATGTTTTGTTTCCTCATAATTTTCCTATGTACTTGTATATAATTGTTGCATAAGGGCTACTCACACTAAGTATGTCAAATAAAACCAATCAATCAATCAGCTGCAGGGGTATAGCAGTGCAAGCAGGGAGACCAGCAACAAGGGGATTACAATAGGCCATATCTGAGACAGCAACAAGGGGATTACAACAGGCCATATGTGAGACAGCAACAAGGGGATTACAATAGGCCATATGTGAGGGCCCCAGGGCCTGGACTAGGAGCTGTGTAAGAGTATATGGTGAGGAAGTGCTCATTATATCCCCTGAGGATGGAAGAAAACAAAACAAAGCAAATTGCCCCACCACACAAATCGCAATCCCACCGGAGCCCACTGTTACTCTCCCGATCCTACCTCCAGCCTTGATAAGCTTCTTCAGAACCCTGCATTCCATCACAGTGCTTACTGGGGTTTTCTGAGGTTGCTTTTTGCTGGTTTCACGTTGCACCATTTCACCGAGGCCAGGATGTCTGAGCTTAAGTCATCCTATGAACACAGCCCTATTTTTCACCCAAAACATGGGGGGAGTGAATTCCCTGGGTATGGACACTCCAAAAAGATTTTATATGAGCAAACATTACCCCTCACAGAGATACAGTTGTAGATACTATAGATGACAAGGTTCAAACCCAGAGCATGCATATAAATCTGCAAATAAATGATTTCAGAACCTAAACTTGAATGGTGATCTAAGCAGTACAATTCCCCCAGCCTACAATAAACATGGCATCTAGAAGCAGTTAATTGAAAGCTGGTAGTAAATTTTGCGCAGGGCTTAATCCTCCTTTTCAATGTGGTGCCAGGACAAAATGCAGGTGGTTGTTCTCAAATCATTCGCAGGAAGAATCCAGTTTTTTTCCTCTGTGTGAAGAAGTAAACTGTGTCATTCTGGTGAATGAATCCACACAGGAGTGTTTGTAGGAGGACACTCATCCATGTGCTAAAGTTTTTATGGACAAACACCTCATTGTGCAGCTAATGCAGTCTTGCTCCAGGTTGTGATGAAGTCATTTTTATTTTTCATAGCATTTTTGTTGTACGATTGTTGTCAGTGATAAAACTGTATGTGTTATTAAGAACAGGGTGCAGGTGGTCCATAAATCCAATGACTGGGTTGCATTAGGCAGATTGAGGTGTGGTTGGTGTGTGTGTGTGTGTGTGTGTGTGTGTGTGTGTGTGTGTGTGTGTGTGTGTGAGAGAGAGAGAGAGAGAGAGAGAGAGAGAGAGACTGTGTGTGTGTGTACGTGCATGTGTGTGTATGTATGTGTGTGTGTGAGAGAGAGAGGTGCATGTAATATGTGTATATGTGTGTGTGTTTGGCTTGGGAAATAGAACAGTGGCTTTCAGTTTCTGTAAGAAACTTCGCTAAACTTGTTGTGTCCAGGTTCCTTCCCTGTACTGAGAAGGTAGCAGCTTGTGCATGTTGTTGTGTGTTTTCTGTTTACTATTTTATTTTCTTCTGTGACTACAGATTAAAAATAAATCACAGTGGCTAGCAAGTACACAAACATATTTAGGCAGATTGCTTTGGATACATAATCCTACCTCCCTGTAAACCTTAATTGTTGTCTTTACCTGTGATATTTACTTGTGTATTGGATGTTTTATTTGGCTGGGTATACATTGTTCATTCATTTGCATGTCGCGGTACTACGATTAAAAAAATAAAGAAATAATTTTTTTAAGATGATTTTTTTGTTGTGCAGGTAGCAATTTAAATTGTGCTTCCCTCTAGGGTCTTTCAGTGCACTTATCCTTGGCTATGGGTATTCACTTTGCACTTTGTTGTATGTCGCTCTGGATAAGAGCGTCTGCCAAATGCCTATAATGTAATGTAATGTAATGTAATTCCTTTATTAAGACTTGATGTTGAGTTGTAACACAATTTACAACATCTTGCAAACTGGCAGGCCTATAGATTTCTTAATGATGGCTAACAATCTTCAGCCCTTAACCCGCCTATAATGTTAAGATTTTATTACTGAGATAAAAAATAAAAATGGTTGTATATTTTCTTTCATTTTATACAGAAGGTCAAAAGAACCCCACACAACACATGTGTATGCACAATTGGTACAGAACTTTATTGCACATTTACCATTTAATACCAGCAAATTAAAACATTTGAAAAATCATACAGTATCAATATGAGACAAGTTTAACTGATTTTTAAGAGATGCCAAACACTAAATGGGGTCAAATTGACCCAAAACATAATGAGGGTTAACTACTTTTACATGTCTGGGAGGCTTTGGTAATGAAGTCTCGATATCTCTTTAATTACTCAGTCTTGAATAACAATTGTCCATTTTTGTGACACCAGGATCATACTGTATATTCCTTATGGTTTTTAGAGTACCCATAAAGCTTCATGAGTAACCATAAAGCACTATGAAATGTCAGTGACATACATTGCACATGATACAGACCTCAGATAATTTGATGAGGAAATATGCAACAGTACACATGATGCAAAAACTCGAGAGTATATTTTTTGTCGATTAGTGTCCTCTGCTGGAGACATAAGGTAACATTATGTGTCTGTAAAACTGTATAACTTCAATATTTCACTCAGACAAGACAATAGAGGACATTGACTGCCTTCTGTGAAGGATCGTGCCATTCAATCTTTTTGGAGGGAGAATAAATAACTGGCCGTTGAAGAGATCAACATCACCCTAAGAATTCACTGATAAATCAAGTGATCAGTGTGAACATCAATACAATACAATTTCTGGTCAAATCAGACATAATGAGTTAGCAAGAAAGATGGATGCATTTCACTCCCCTTGAAGGTTTTTTTCTCATCTGGGCTCTCCCACTGACTTTGGATTAACCATGGGAAATTCTAAAAATTACCCTAGGGTAATTAATAAAAAACACCCACCCACCCACATCCATATCCGGTAGCCAAGCCCCAGTAGACAGAACACAAGCTGTTATGTGTGGTTGACACTTATTGGGCCTAATGCATGAACATTTTTGCATTCTTATCGTAACTTTCTCTTCCTTTTATTGTAAGATGGTGATGCACGAGCCACGTCAGATTCAACAAACGCTGTAACTTCAGAAAACAAAATCAGCTCGTAAATCTTGCATAAGGTCCATTGTTTTGTTGTTTCGTAGCTGTAAAATGGGACATTAACATCGTAAAAAAGACGCAAGAGTTAAGAACAGGAAGAAATTAATTCACCATTATGTACGAGTAGTGTACTTGCTGCTTTGCAGAACTGGATGGAGGGACTACACAAAGGGAGTACACAAAGCAGACGAATGGTGCGCTGCTCAATTGCACCAGTAAGTGAAGGTAGCCCCATGTGGCACCCAACTTTGCTGTAACAGAGGTCAGTAAATAAAAACACAAGCTGGACAATAATGCAAAAGAAAACAACGCAATAAAAGCCATGTTATGTTTGTGAATGTGTGTGCTTGTGAATTTTGCCATGGTTCTGATCGACTACGGATAGATCTATCCGGGAAAAAAAAACGTTAAATTCCGAATAATACCTTAACAAAATACACTTAATAGCCACTAGAGGGAGACATATAACTTCATATCAGCAACAGAGGGCTTTGGGTTATGGGAGGGAGCTTTGGCTACTTCAGGCAAAGGTGTTTCGTTTCATTTCGATTCCAGTGTGCACCGATCATGAGCATGTCTCTGATTACACTGTACTGTAACTGATGATCACATGTGTATTCTTGGTAAACAGCCAGGGATAGCTGAGCAAACCATGAGAAATACATAGTCCACAACTCTATGTAAAATGTTCCTTTGGTGTGCCAATACTTTGGCTATTTTGCGCTTAAATAGCACTAAAATGTATAGAATACACTCTGAAGTGAGTCAGCAAAATGACAATTTTAATTGAATTTACATATTTGGTTTCAATTATAGGAAAGTTCACCACCAATTGTTTGAATGAAAAGAATGCAGAGAATATTTCTGTGTGCAACCTGACGTTGTCAAGGGAGAAAAGCTCCCCTTTGCTCATCAAATCTTACATCTTGTATTAATGAGACTCACAGTGGAGAGACACTATTGTACATCCCACAAGTGAGGTACCAGCAAAACTTGATTTTTTTGATATTCTAATTGTGTGCTGACCTCATTCTCACCACTGAGATGCTAATGAAGTGTGCCTTATCTGTTACAGAGATCGGTGTTTACCTATGGTATTCCAAAAATCCTCTATTTCTGACAGGAGCTGTCCCTGTCGACTGTTTTTTTATTCACGTAGACCAAAACTAGCAAGTAAATGGAAAAACACACAATACTCTGTAATGGAACATTTAAATGGAATATATCTCTGCACAATTGTTTATAAAGGCCTTGTGGCTTTGATGTGGTTAATTTAGTTGGCAAATAACTTGATCATTGTATTCATTTTTTTTTTGAAGAAAGAAAAAAGGACCACTGCAATTCTTTTCTCTATAGGGATCCTTTTCCAGAAAGTTCATTGTGGTAAAGATGGAACTGTATTTTCCAGAGTTTCAGCATTACATTACATTATTGGCATTTGGCAGACGCTCTTATCCAGAGCGACGTACAACAAAGTGCATACCCATAACCAGGGGTAAGTGCGCTGAAAGACCCTAGAGGGAAGTACAATTTCAATTGCTACCCGTACAACAAAGATAAGGACCAGGGCCCTTTTTTTTCTTCTTTTTTTTCCCAACAAATAAACAAACAAACAACAAAGCAAAAGTGACCAAACTTAACTATCCAAATACTGCTTACCTAGCCAACTAAAAATACCAAAACACTACGCAAATCACAAAGACAACAATTAAGGTTCACAGGGAGGTAGGGAGGGATGGGGAGAGGTGCTGCTTGAAGAATGCACTCACTGCATTCTTTTATTTTTTTTTGCAGACTATGCAAATGCACAAGAACTCCATTGCTGTGTCACCTAAATCACATAGGCATTACAATGATTTCTTTGTTTGTAACTTTATCTTATCTTTATCTTTAGCCTTAATAATTTATCTTGTTCCATGTTTGGATGGCAGTTCAATATTTAATTTAGACTAATTTTTTTGAACTAATATTTTTCAGCATAAAATTAGGCTACTTGTGGATGAAGTGGAAAGTGGAATTGCTTTATTCCATATCTGGTTTTCGATTTTGTTTGATTATTCTTTTTTATGTGCAAATGAAATATTTCAACATAAACAACATTAAAGGTATATTATAGGATACATTATAGGCTACTGCACATTAGACAGCATATATGCTTTCTGGTCGTTAAAGATGCTAAAAACGAAAAAATGACACTCAGAGCCATTTCCTTCTTTTGTGGGGGGTTTTATGAAATGTGCCATGTTCATTTTCCTTCAGTTGCCTCCTGCCGCTTTAAAACTCTGCGGTAGCCGAGTGATTTAGTGTTGAGTTTCATCCCCTGCAATTGTTCGTCATCCGTCTCTCTGGACTCCGCTAACCATCCTGGCCAGCTTTAATATATTAGACGGGACACTGCACGCTGAATGGCAGAGTATGCAAGTGTACTAAACTTTGTTAACGGCGTATTCTCAGAAGATGGATGTCAACTTTTCAATAAGTATTTTTTTCGCCGGACTATTTGCCCTTTTACAAACAACTTTGTTGTGTTCAGCATATGCCTTCTTAGAGCCGTACGACCTTCTGTATGATAACGGAGTGGAAGCTTTCTACAGCAGTGACTATAAAAATGTGGTAAGCTACATGGAGAGAGCGCTAAGCAGCTATTCTGAACTTCGCCGGACTAAAGTCCGATGCAGGCTGCAGTGCAAGGACAAGCACCCATTTGATGCGTTTTCCTCGGATTTGCGGTTCTTCGATGCTGTGCTTCATAGGGCTTCTTGCTTGAACGAATGTATCGAAAGTGTAGTGGGCTCTCAGTCAATGCACAGAGTTAGTGAGGATGTCATCCAGGATTTCCACAGACGAATCCCATACAACTATCTTCAGCTTGCGTACGCCAAGGTAAGTGGATTATATCATAACGGATTTGTCTAACGCATCTGATTGTCATCATCAAATCATTTTTAATTTGTTTACAAGGGTCCGAACGTTCCTCTATATTTAAGTAATCTCCCTCTGAGAGATGTCCATTCACAAACCAGCCGGCCGGTGTATGTACGATAATGACGCATCTGCTAAATGGAAATACGGAGATGCTGTGGCAAATTAAATAAAAAAACTTTGTAACAATTCTGCAAAATGTAAGCTACTACACATTTGAAACCTTTACTGTAGAAGTTTTTAAGGGTTCCCAAAGTGGACATGCGAGATTACAGGAGCGGTTGTTACCTTTAACTGTGTTATGACGTATTCTTTAGCCCGTTGCAGATAAGTTAAAAGTTCCATTTACAAATATCCCTTTTAAAATATAAATTTAGACTTAATTGACTTACTTAGTAATACATAAATAAACAATTCTAGTTGATCACGATATTGTATGCCCATTATTTATAATTGTGTTTACAATAAATAAATGTACATTACTTAATATAATTAATATACATATTGTAAAAATTGACCTTTCAACCTTTCAGTTGTTGAAAGGGATTGTTTCACAGTAACAACATTCATGGCCAAATGTAGGAAACCACAGTTGTATCTTCACCTACACACCTGTTGTAACTTACAGTAAAGTAACCTGATTAATTGCTGACATCACATTTCTGTCACAGATGTTTTATCTTTCTGCTTGTCCGCCTGCCTGGCTGACTGTCCGTCTGTTTATTTGTTTATCTATCGATCTATCTATCTAAAACATACATAAACGGTTAAACATGCCACTTTCTGCTGTAAGTGAAATAATAAAAAGGCATAAAACATAAGGAATGGTTGAAAACTTGCCAGGAAGAGGATGAAAGTGCATATTATCCCCACAAACAGTTAAGAAGTTGGTGAGGGAGGCAATAAGTAGCTCAAGTATTGCAGTTTAAGAATTACAGAGATTGGTCGTGTCTTGCTGTCACCAAGTCTAAAAAAAATAAAATGGCACCTCCATATCAGCGGGGGGGCCATCGATGTTTTGGAGAGGTTTTGCTGCCAGTGGTCCAGGGGCACCATTTAAGATCAATGGCACAAATCTAGTTGCCTCTGCTACTAAGTTGAGTCTTGGATTTAGACAGATTGTCCAGGAGAACAGTGACTCCAAGCATACATCAGAATCTACACAGAAGGCTGAGTTTGGCCAGCTCACATGTAGCAGCATAATTGGCTCGCCGCTCCAGTCGCGGTTGGAGACGCTGTGGCTTGGAGAAGGCGTGACGCTCTCCAGATTGTTAGATCCATTCGTGCTGCCGGGGGATGAATGTATACAGTGTATTCATGTCCTAGCAATCTCCTATAGATAGAGTGCAATTGGGAACCAAATTGCAGAGGGGGGTGTCCAAAGGATATCAATGATTCTGGAAAGTTCTGCATGGAGGAATGGTCAAAAATCCCTCCCTGCAGTTCTCTAACCTTATCACAAATTATAGGATTTATGGCTGTCATCTTTGCCAGGGATGTTTGCAAAAAGTATTAAACCAATTCTTTTTTTTCCTGATGCAGAAGACATGTGAATCACATGCCTGTACCTTGGTTAAATTAAACCTTACGATCACTGTTACTACTTCTATTTTAACAAAAGGCCTGTGTTCAAAAGTAGTATTTACCAACTCTGGAATTGAACACTGCGGTTGCTCTCATTAGCCTGGCCCTTTAGGACATTATTAAACAATTACTTGTAAAATTACTTATTACTTCTACTTACTTTAACAAATAATCTAATTTAAAGTAAATAATCTAGGCAAACTGTGGCAAACGCTGGGGTCTTGGCTCGTCAACCAACCTCTATTCTGATGGAAATCTGCCACCCAGGTAAAAACTAAGCTTAAAATCTTACTGTCTGATTATAAGATACAGAAACTGTATTGTATATTCGGCTATATAATGTAATTCATTATTTGTGTGTTTTATATTATCTTGTATATCAATGAGCCCTACAAACAGTCACTAAAACAGCCTGTTCCTGGTAAAGCTCATGAGAGGCGCTGGAGAATGGACATGTAAAACTGGATAGAGATTGTTTTTGATGCTTAAAACCACACAAACATCTTCTTATGGATATCAGGACCTAAAGTAAAACTGGAAAGGTGTACAATATGGGACTTTTTATTGTGTTTTGCATATTTGAGCCCGTTGCTTGTGCCAATTAATATGGTACCATAATTGCCAACATAAAATATATTTTTGAATATATTAATATACTAGAAATGCTGTTGCCATTACGTGGCAGCTACGTATTTGACATCATTGGAGTTTTTTAGTTGCTGAATTTCCTTTCATACTGAGGTTCTTCCCAATGTTTCTTATCAAAACAGTGGAACATCTTGCGCTGGGAGTCCTTTGGGCCAAAAATAGTATGCTAAAAAGGTTGCCACTGTCCTTTCACAATAGTACCTCAGATTATTTGGGCTTCATTTAAATCTGGTATTATGTTAGACAAATTTGATAAAAACAAAAAAGATATGCAAGGACTGAATTAATGTAGATATTACAGATGTGCAGTATATATGGGATAAGACCAACGAGTGTACTGGTTTTTACAGTTTTCCTCTATCACTTTGGCCCAATTGTCAAATGACAAGTAACATTCTTAAAACAATATGTGAAAACCTCCACACCATAACATCACTTGTTCATAGCAGAATGCTATTACTCATTACATTACAAAGGTGAAGCACAGTCATGCAAATGATTACACATTCATTCAAATAATTTTTTAACAAGCAAGAGTTTTTCTAAACCCTTCATACAACTTTCTGCACCAACATGCAGCTTGGCACCACCGCTCATTTCATGCCTGAAAACATACCAAAACTACCAAAACACTGCAAACATGTCTCAACATAAAGACTTTCAACAAAACACCAGCAGTAGCTTTCTTCCAAAAGAAAAATTTGTCACTCATAACACGATGAACTAAAAAAACACTAACAACCAGTGGCATTGCAGTAGTTGCACTATTTTCTGTCAGTGTTTGAAGTGGTGACTAATCTTTGCTCTCTAGTTTTTCTTTTCTTTTTGTAATTAGTTCAAATTTAATAATAATTAAAAAAAACCTTTCCATTCCAAAGCAGAATGGCATATCTTTACTTGTATGGAATATACTTCACCACTGTATATGCAATTGGCACAAGTAATAGAAATGCTGCGGTCAATGTTTTATTGGCCAAAATCACAATACTCTAATACAATAAAACAGATTTAGTTTGTTGATGATACAATACAATGTAGATTAAAAAATATTGGAAGTTACAGTTACAGTAATGCTGGGGTTTTTTCTACCAGGTCTACTTAATTTAATGTTCTTGTCAACATCACACCATTATGTCCACTCTTGCTATACACTGGGGAAAGAATCTGTGCATTCCTGATCCATCACTGGCAAACATCAGCTGTTGCCCAGACATCCAGCATCCATTCTCTATGTTGAATGGCACCACAAATTCATACTCCACTCCCTCTCCAATGTCCTGCCATTTACCTTCTTCTTTCATCCACTTTTATATATCTTCCTGGGTTCATCTTGAACAAAATCATTCCAAAGATGAAATTGAAATTCTCTCAGCGCCTGGGTAGGTCTCCAACTGAATCAGGTGTGACAGGGCCAGACAGGGTGGTTTGAGTATCTCAGAAACTGCTGATCTCCTGGGATTTTCACGCACAACAGTCTCTAGAGTTTGCAGAAAATGGTGCGAAAAACTAAAAACATCCGGTGAGCAGCAGTTCTGTGGCCAAAAACACACCGCTCAGAGGTCAGAGGGGAATGGCCAGACTGGTCGAAGCAGACAGGAAGGAGACAGTAACACAAATGACCACGCATTGCAGCAGTGGTATGCAGAAGAGCATCTCTGAACACACAACACATCAAACCTCTAAGTGGATGGACTACAGCAACTGAAGACCAATAAGTAAAATAATAGGTCTAATAAATACCTAATAAAGTGCTCACTAAGTGTATGTCTAACCATTTTGACTCTCTTGATTATAAACACTGATAAAGTGACTTTTCATTTTGATGTCACTGAGTAATTAATTGAAACAATTATTTAATATTGAAACATGATTTCAAAATTTAGAGTGAGGTACGGGCTTTTGGACTTGAACCATAAAGTCGTGCAGTATTCATAAATGCACCTACAGTTATGAGAACATTAAAAATGTTGCAGAAAATGGGCAAAGTGATTGAGAGGAAAGTATGAGAGGAATTTCCAGCTTACATATGAAGTGTGCTGAGTGCGTGACACATCTCGCTAACCGAACAGTACCAGACTGGGCAACATGAAAAGGGCACAATTCATAAAATGAATTGCCTTTGAGGCAGGTCTTTTTCATGTCTTTGAACCAAGCCTGCCATTCTACCTGTTCCAAATTACAGGGAAGTTTAGTGTTTATGGAAGAGATGTTTTGGCCTGCCCCACGCCAAGCCTTGGCAGGTATCTAAATATTCTTGGAAAGGTTTGCTAATTGCTTCCTTGTTGCAACCATTTCATTTCAGCATCCATCTATAAACATAGGCACCTGGTTTCTGGCTGCTAAATAAGGGACTAAATCATACATTAAGCTGGTTGTGCTATGGGTTTATTCCAGCACCAGCACTGTATGCCAAGTGTGAATTGCATGTTGACAGCAGTAAAGCCCTTTTAAAAATAAAAAAGGATTTTCTGTCAACACATATGCTTTGACAGGATATTTACTCATTTGAGTGTTGGATGAATTGGATGAAGAAATTATTTCAGCCACAGTGCTGATATGTGCTTTGTGAAAATGTTCATGAAAATGACAAGCATAGCATAGCAATATACAGTAGCATGGAATTGAGGTTAAGGCACTGTACTGAATACATGTTGGTCTTGGGTCCAGGTTCCCTCAGTAAAGTGCATTTTCTTAGCTTCTCCAGTTGAGTTAACATTAAAGCTGGGGGACATACCAAATACCAAGAAATTCTGAAATTCTTGTCCATTTCTCACAGATTCAACTTTTCACTCAATTTGTTATGCTGATAATATAATTTGTAATGAAATTTGTATTAAAATAGAAATGAATGCAAAATAGAAGCCCTTTCACTAGTGGTCTCAGACTTTGGGACCCCACTGTATTTTCGGCAAGTATTGTATTGGGCAAGACCCTAAGACCCTTGGAAAGGTGCATTCAATGGTCTGGACTGTCCGGACCAGGTGGCCAGCCAGTGTCTGTGTTGTGTCAGTCAGAGTCTTAATGAAAGCCTTGTCTTAGGATCCTGGTATCTCGAGTGTGTCCCTAGTCACCTTCGAACTCTGTGGTCACAGCTGTTGATTGACGCACAGCTCATTACAGAGTAAAGTGGACAGATAGCACTGTCTGCCTAGCTGTAGAGACATTCTTTCTTTTATCTGACTTATATGGAATCAGGTTTTGTGATGCGGAATACATTGCTGTAGGCTAAGGTGGCTCTCTCTTTTCACAATCAAGAGAGCAGGGTGGATGCACTAGTCTAGACAAATAAAGACATTTGCTCAGACAAGGCCTCGGTCCAATCTTAGAGACGTTTTCTCATGCTCCGAGAAGCCTAATGATTTCAGCACAAACCTTACAGAGAATAAGTGACATATTATATTTCTTCATTGAGCAATATAACAGGCTGAAATGAAAGGGGCAGCTGAAGCAATCCCAGGCCTGAGGGGAACGTGGAGCCTGAACATTGGTCTCCAGCAGTTTTGAGTTTTTATTATTTTCTTTGATTGGCCAAATGTGTAGAGCAGTGATTTTCAACTCCAGTCCTCGGGACCCACTTGTCAGAAGGTTTTTTTTGTAATCTGGAACTCACACACTTGATTTAATGACTAGACCAACTACAAGAAATACGCTTGATTAGTTAAACCAGGTGTGTGAGTTCCTGGTTACAACAAAAACCTTCTGGCAAGTGGGTCCCAAGGACTGGAATTGAGAAACGCTGGTGTAGAGTACAGCAAAAAGGGTCCACTGTTGACTCCATAACATGTACAACTGAATCTGAGATCTAAAGCATTCCTATTGGCTCTCCTAATATGCAAACATTTGAATAAGTAGGAGTTTGTGAAAATAAATAACATTCCTTTGCTTTAACATTTAACATTCCAGCCCTACACACCTCTTGGCCCAGCCTCTGGTACAATGGGCGCCTTTGGCCAGGGTGTTGGAAGCCACAGGAGCTGACTGTTCCTCAGGCCAAGCCTACGCGTGTCCCCAGTTTGCCCGTAATTTATTTGGCCAAATATTTTGTTTTCCTGTTGTAGCATGTGCTCTCTGCTTCTGGGAATGAGGAGCACCTTGTGAGCAAGTGTGAAAGGGTGATTTCTGTACTATAACTCCTCCTCCCACATAGCCCCTGTTGCCCGGTTACCTATCCTGGCCCTGTAATCCAAACCACAGCAGGATCAAAGCCTTTTACCGGCCCTAGCTGTACCTGTTCAGTGGCACAGATCCTGTCTGTGTCACAGCTGTGGCCAGAAGCAGGGGAACATTCACTGTTCAAGTGCACAAGCTCATTTGAACCAGACAAATGAACTAGGTTTTGGGCCAGAAATGACTAGGATGACATATTTCAAAATTGTTCTGTGCTTCCATTTTTTTTATTTGATTGGTGGGACTGTAGATTAAGAACATGTGGACATAGTGTTATGGAACATATTTTCAAATAGAAAAAAAACTCTCTAGAACGCGCTAAAAAAAGACCCCATTAAATGACAGCATATTGTATTTCATGTGTTGTAGTTGTTTGCTAATTCACCTGTTGAGTTTACATTATTATACATAGTCGTTTGATAATTATAAATGTGGCATGGAACAGCTTCCATATGTCTGAAGCTTAAAGAGATTATAACTTAAGCACTGGAAACAATGTTTCATACAAGATGTTTCATGCAACCACCTTGCAATTGGAACTTGAAAGCAGTTCTCCCTTTATTGGCATTTCAAAAAGCCACAGTGACATTTGGCTCCATCCTTGCTCATAGCATTCCATCTTCTGAGATTAACTCTGGATTTGCCTGAATCTTTGCACGTGGGTTTCAGTTTTGTTCAGGGTTGTTTTATGGATAAAACTACGGGATTTGCTGACATAATCACATTTCAGTCGGCACCCCTCTTAATCTCTGTAATTAACAGACAGAGCTTTCGACAAGCGGTGGCCGGAGGTGAAACTATGGGATCCCCAGGGCATGCTTTCACAGACCCTCCTCCAGTGGAACCATGCCTTGGGAGCGTCACCCTTTCCGTGGCTCAGGGAGTGAACAGTCCCTTCTGTCTTCTTCACACTGCTGTCATACTGATGTCGTTAGTCCTGTCTGAAGGGATATCTGCTTCCAGTTAGCTATCCCTTACCGAATTGGATCCCAACCAGGAATGTTAAAACCTGGATTCTCTATTACAAAAAAATCTCCCACTTCTTTTCTATAATTTTCGGTCATTTTCTTTGGCTCATCCTGATACTCTCCTCGGTTGTTAAAGGTCGAAGGAATTTTTCTGCCAGCGAACAGGAGAGGGCCATGCTCTTAGCTTCGTTCTTTCGAGGGTCAGCAGGCTGACCTGCGGTGTGTCGCCTTTTAATCCAAAGGGCCCTGCTGAATGGGGCCCTGCTTCTGGTGCAGTTGTGGAACGATTTGTGCAATATTGCGACAGCAGGCCTCTTCCTTCCTCCTTCAGTGGAACGTTATTCCGTTTGGTCAGTCCCCGACACAGAAACTTGACCGCTCCAGTGAGGCCATAGCTTCAAACCACGGTCGAACGTTAAGCAGTCAGGCTGTAATTATTCAGCAGGCAGTGAGAGGCAAGGCAGTGCGCTTAAATTCAACACTAGAGTCTGGACACGGGGGAGGGGGATCAGAGACTGTGTGCTGTCTGCCTTACTGGGAAATCCAGCTGGACTGATGAGTTTATTTTTGCAGGTACTTCTGGGGCCTCGGAGAACAGTCTGTGAAGGAGGGGAGAACTGGCACGGTAGTCGCTAAAATGTTCAAGTTCATTAGCGATCTCGCAGTCCTCACTCACTGTTAAGTGAACTTAAGTTGTTTTCAGTATTGAGTAATTAAGTAAAACTTAAAAAATAAAGGTTTTTAACCGCAAACAAGAAGTTCTGGTAACACTTTACAATAAGGTTACATGAATTGGCAAGAAGTAGTGTAAATGTATCTAACTACTATACAACTACGCTGTTCAGCTTTGTTAATGTATTTGTACATCATTACGTACGCTACTTTAGTTCATTTCAATTCATATTGTTTTATCAATTTATTTCAGATTTTTCCCTTTTTCTCCTAATTTGGTAGCCAATTGTACCCTATTTAATCAAATTAGTGTTAGCTGGGGGATACACCGCCCATACCCCGTCCCTCGGTGGCCCGAAGGAGAACAACACGCCTTCTTCAAGCCATCTCGTCTCATGCTCGTGACCGTGATGCCGAGGCGCCCGGGGTGCTGTTGTGCACGGTGATCCACGGCTCCCTATGTCAATTCATATTGGAATGCAAAAAGCAGTTAAAGTATTTGTTCATGTTTAATTAATTATACGTTTATCCTATGCTTTGCTAATGAGTAAGTATTCATGTAACTAATACATGAATATTAAGAAATACTAAGGATTTTTGCATTTGCATTTGTAAATAATTAATTCATGTTAACAATTACATTAGAATGCCAATTCATGTGACCTTATTGTAAAATGTTACCAAAGTATTTTTTCCACTGTGTTCTGAATGAAGAAAGTGGAAGGTTAAAATTTCTGAGGCACAAACAAGCCTTTGGAACCTATGGAAAATGGATCCATCTCCAGAGTTTGCAAAACTTGTTTCTTGGTCTTGTCAGACTAAGACCTGTCAGATTGCGATGGTGTTGGAATACAGGCAGAAAATGAGGAAAAGAGAAAAATTAACACCCCACTGTGAAGTAGGTTCCTTGGTTTTCACATTACCTCTCAAGCCAAAGGGCCGGTTTGCACTGTCTCAGATTCATTGCCCCTAGAGCCAAAAGCTATACTGAGAGAATCCAGTTTCTTTTGTGCTTTTGTGCGATCTCAAGGCTCTTTTCATGAAAATTTGTGCTGCGTAGGGAGTTATCTGCATTCTTGTTAGATCCTTGCTTATTCTGCAGGGAAAGATGGAAAAACTCCTTTATTAGGAGTCCTTCTTTTTGATTGAGGTCCAAGAACCTTTCGGCCCAGAGCAGATGGTCTCTCGTTCACCACTCCCTGCATGTGTGCAGTAATCTCGGCTTTAATAAAGAATCCGGGGGTTCCAAGTCTGTTTGTTTTGCCGCTCACGCTAGCTTTCCCGAATCCAAGCCGACTTCAGAACGAGGAAGTGAAAGAGCAGACTCCCGGGTGTCATCTCGCAGAGTCCGAGAAGGTTCTAGATTTCGTGGAAAGGAGGAACCCACCGCCAAGCAAGCATCTGTTTTGTTTGACAAACGGCCGCTGAGAGCCGGAGCAGCCTGCCGAGGTCCTCGCTGGATCCCCGAAATCCATTCTCACTCTTTCTTTTCTTTTTGAACAAGCCACATCCCTTCCTCTCCTGCCTGCAGTCGGTACACAGCTCCATCTGACAGTGCTGACGGTTTGACCTGGATTGACCTCATTCCCGTGTGCGGTCCCTGGGAGGATGAGCAGAGGGAAGGGCCTGAAATCAACGTGTGTTCGTGCTAGCGCGCACGTGCCTGAGCGCGTGTACTACGGTTCGGCAACACGACTAGCATGCGAGTGGGCCATGGGGAAAAGAAAAAGAATAGCTATCAGACTGGGCTAGAGAGAGGACAGAGAATACACTCATGGGAGCCAATAGGCCATTTGGGTGTGGGAATGATATCGTAAGTAAACTGTAAGCAAACTCAGTCTTGGCCGAAAGAAGGGCACATCAACCTTGCATTCACGCAATTGCTGAAGTATAGCTCATCTACGATACAGTTTTCTGGTTCGTACGATACAGTCCAGCTCATGGAGTTTGTTTCTCAGCCAAGAACTCATTGTGGTATTTCCGCTAGAAATTTATTTTGCGGCGGGGTCGACATTATTATAGCCAGTCCAAATAGATTTGCCCCTGCCCTAAAATATGTATTTGTTTATTTTTTGTATTTAGGCCCTAGTTGTTTCATTTTGTAGCCTAAGCAACACATTCATGGGCAGCTAACCACTTATTTCAGAGGCCCCGTCCAATACAAACTCACAGGCCTAGCCAATGTGAAGATTGACTTTACTGTAGCACATAATTCTCGGTTATAGGAGAATAATCTGTAACTCTCTCATTGTTATTTTGACCAGAAAATACGACTTTATATGATAATAAATCCATCCTGGATATTGCTGTTGCTTGGATGTCTCCACTTTGTGGGGGGCAGGTTGCAATATTAGCAACATTGCAACTATACACATTTTTCATGCCTCATGAAATGAACCAAAGCTTGCGAGACACAAAGGAACAATAACGATCGACTAGTCTTACTGTATGCTCACAATTGTCTATCGTGCTTACAAAGCAAAGAAATTACAAATTTAGAAGTTTACCAATTGTGCTCTCACTATGAGTTTGTAGCTTACACTTTGTAGCCGAATTTAACGGTGTTACACAACTACTGAAGTGATCTGTAACTAGCTACAAAGCAAAAATAAATGTTCCACGAAATAATAAAACGGCTTAATCGAGCGTCATTTTAAGTCCTGCTCAGTGAGCTCGTCTGCCCTTCTCGCTCTTTGATGATGAGGTCTCATCGGGGTTTCAAGATGCACGGTTTCATAGAGTTCTGAGCCGGGGAGTGCGCTCCTCACTGAACTCTACGCTCTCGTGCTTGTCAGAGCAGTGCTGCACAGAGTAACAATGACATCCAGATTATTGATGAGAAAATTGATAATTTTCTGCACTTTTTTGCAGAGGTGGTGAGAATCTTGTAGTGGCAGGCCAGGGGGAACTAATTTCACAGATGCTACCATTGCACGCAGCATTGTGGAGCAATGGGCATGTGTATAAGCACCGAGTGAACCGGTGTTCATAAATACCTTCTCCAGCAGACACTGAGCTGATTTATAGCATTGTTCTCACGCTCTTATTCTGAAGCAGACTGTTTGAGCAGTTATTTCACAAGAGGCAGGTTTGTACAAAGTTTTTTGGACATTCTGTACTGCGCTGTTGTCTGCTACTCTTTTGTGCAAAGGCATCTAGCCTCCTGAAAAACACATCCAGGAAATCCTGATCAACAATATTGTCATACATTTTGGTGGGGGTTGACAGGGCAGGGGGGAAGGAAGTGGTTTCTATTTTGGAGCATTTCTGGAATTCTGACCGTGCTCTTGTTTTTTCTCTGAAGAGCAGCAATTGCAATTAACAGACATGAAAGTATTCTTTTCATGGCTGATTTCAGACATCTATTTATTTTAAATAGATGTCCAATACTCTTCAATATATTATTATTATTAACAGGTCAGGAGGGTGATATGATTGGATAACAGCCCTTTTAGTATATAGTTTTAGGTTCAAGGAGTCATATTTGTTCATGTCATATAGGTGTTCTTTTAAAATTTTTATATGTCTTGCTTTTTACTAGAATGTTTAAACAGAGAACATTTACATTACATTACACAGAAATATGGGGTTAAGGGCCTTGCTCAAGGGCGCAACAGCTGTGCAGATCAGGGATTGAACCACTGACCTTGCGGGTCCCAGTCACGTACCTTAACCACTTCGCTACAGGCTGCCCCCTATTTCACAAGAACGTTATAAAAAAAACTCAATTTTGTGAAGCAAACTAAGCTTTGGCCTCATGCACATGCACTAAAACCTGTTTTGAATACTGTTTTGGTTCCTTAAAACCATCAAATCCATGATATCAGAAGTCTTGAAAACTTTTTTAGTTTAAAACCCCTACGATCGAAAATGTTTCAAAAACCGACTCGTTAGCTGTCAGTGTGTGCTTTCCTGTAAAATCATTCTAATGACGTAGAGTTCCGTTGGTGGTTCTCGCGAAACCATGCATCACAACGAAGGGAATTTCACACATCACATTCTAATTTATTTCGCTATAATAATCATGTTTAATCTCTGTATTATGGCTGCCAATCACAGTTAAACTTGGATGAAGAACATGGAGGACATGTTGCAGACACTTGCCAAGTGAAAAATCAATCTACTTTGTTTATTTTGTAACTGTAAATGTTGTCATGGTTATCATGGATCTCAAAATATAAAATCTGCTGCCAAGTAAAAGTGCTGCTTGGACTGCATTCTACATTTTGAAAACCACAAAATGCATTTGAGTAACGTGTACGGACGGGTCAAGGTAGCAAAAAACCTCTCAACTAAAATGTTTCTGAAAAGTTTCAAGACTACAACTGTTAGTATGTGCATCATGAAAACAAAAATGCCTTGACACTCCTTGACACTTTACTATATATATAAAAAAATTAAAAAAACATTTGAGGCACTCATATTTTGTCAAAATCTCAAATCAATTCCATTCCTTAATCATGTTCCAGGCAAGCTGCTGAAAAGTATGCCAAGGACACGTCTATCAACACTCATTGGTTTTGTGCCATAGTAGCAGCAGACTGCACTTCAGACTCTAATGCAGATAAACGATATAGGCATGTGTCTTTTATTACGACCTATGGTTCAACATGACCGCAAGGCAGAGATCAGGTAATACACAAGAGGCCCCATCAGAACGTGTTTACACCAGACAGCCCACTATGTTCGTAAACACAGGAACAAGTTGTGGCCAGGTACCTGTTTCACTTTGGTTCCCCTCTCCATGACTGACTTCTGGACGGGAAAAATCAGAACCAATTCACGGTCCTGTAGGGCCTGAATTGCCATTGGTGTTATTTGGCTAACGAGGGGTTGAATGCCGGTAAGCCAAGAAAAAATGTGAAAATGTGAAGCTCTGCATAGCTCTCATGCTCCAACCATGGCTGTTCTGCTCTGAACTATGCCTGCTGTTGTCACAAAATGGCAGTATAATACTCCCTTGATCATCTTGCTCGTGCTATCACTTGGCATCAAACGGTGACCGTCAGAAATGCAAAATCAATGTTAAATCATTGGGCTTAGTTCCATTATCCATTACTCTATTATGACATGCATTTAAAATACACAACACGTCATTGTTATTTTCTGTATAATATGCCATTCTATGATGTTTGGTGAGTCCCTGTGATCACCCACATCAGTCAGTAGACTACAGATGTCTTCATGCAACGTTCTTCATTGTGCAATACGTAACAGCAGCTTAGAATCATCTTATTGCTCTGACATCTGGCACGGAGGTCTGAGCTCTTTCCCTTCCCACCAGACTGGCTTGCTTCAGCATTAAGGTGGCTCTCTGCCAAATCTGTCTATTTCAAATTCGCAAAGCTGGGCTTTTCGAAAGGAATACCAATGCAGCCTGCCTATTGGTGTTTGTCCCTTTCCTCCCCCTGTCTCTGCAGGGCCACCACAAGGGGACATGTGGTGTACCTTGGGATGGCCAAGCGCTTTTTAGGGACTCGGATGCTGACCCTTCCCTGACCCCTTCCTCTCTACATCTGTTTCAAATCGCAGCCCGCTGTCTAAGATATTACTAACAGCCGTGCTAATTGTTAGCCGCCGGCTTCAGCTGTAAACTTCCAATCAAGTTTACAGGCGAGGCGTCCGCAAGGGGAGGCGTTGAGCATGCTGGAATGCGCCCGGCGGAACAAATGGCCGCATTGTTTAAATGTCAGTGATGCAATCTCTGCTGTCGATCATGGACCACTTTGAGAATAGGAGAGATTGTGTGGAGAGCAGCGCAATCACCAAACATTATGGTCTATTACTAATAATCAACCTATGATTAACATTGAATTCACTAAGACCCATCAGAACCTATACTGATTTTGATGAGGCTGTTCTTTCTGTTGTCTCACCAAAACCTGTAGCATGAAAGTGTTGCTACTGTTTCCCACAGCATTGTAAGTGAACATACAATAACACAATTAATTTAAACTGTTTAAAAGTGAATTTGTTCACAATTATATTCATTATTTTTGAAGATTTGGGAGGGAGAAATCCTTTTCCTGTTTACTTTTTTCCTGTCAGATTTTTTTTTTATCGGGTGTTGTCAGCTTAACTTCATTTCCCTTGCTGGGAGGCAGCCCCATGTGTTCACAAAGCATTCCTTTGAAGCTCTTGTTTGTGGTGTCCGCCTCATCTCGGAGTGCGGCTTTTCTGCATCTGCAAACATCGCCCGGGGAAAATCGTTCCTTCGTTGTTTCCGTGATCTCGGTGTCGCGCCTCCTCCGTGTCTCCCACACTTCCCCCGAGCCCCAGGCCTCCTCGTCTGCCCGTGAGGAGCAGCTTTATTTCCTGAGCCCCCCAGCCAGCCTTCAGAGGCTCACGCACGATTAACAAGAGTGAGGAATGTGGCTTCAACGCAAGATGACTTACTGTATGCGGGTAACATATGAGCTGAGGATTGAGAGCCTCTGCCAGATTCAGATAAGGTAGCGGATTTTGAGGCTTCGAGTATCTGGCTTCTAGTGAGAGAAGGTCTGACAGGTCTGGAGTAGGCCAAGAGGTTTGGAGACCTAAGGATAAATGATGTGAGGATTTGAGGATGTGTGGTTGATTGAAAGATCTCCTCGCCTTCTTGGCAAGGGGCTGGACTCTGGCTCAGGGTCTGCCACAGTGCACTCCCATTCACAAATCACAGCTGTTTCCTGCTGAGGCCTCTCTCACAGGCTTTGACTCTTTGGGGAGGTGGGGCTCCGCGTGTGTTAACTATTTAACTATTGTGCCACCACTGCGACATAAAACCAAAAAATTGACCTATGCTGATTGATATTCGCATAGGTCAACACACATATTGGGTGGTGCCGTCAGCCTGTCCTGCTGTAAAATCCAGCTGTGTCAACTTGGCCAGCTTGAAAATTGAACTAGTCAAGATGGTCATAATGGTGTTCCGATTGTATCTGTATGGTTACACTAGGACTCGGAACTGTACTGTCCTCTCAGGTCCTCTTCGCACTTGTACTTGTGTTTGATCTGCACTTCGTTGTACGTCGCTCTGGATAAGAGCGTCTGCTAAATGCCTTGTAATGTAATGTAATGGTATAAGCTGGTCAACCAGCTAGTGCTGGTCAAACCATGTAAGGTTGGTCTGAACTGGTCAACCAGCTAAACCATATTGAGATGGGAGCTGGTTTGAACTGGTCAACCAGCTACCAGCTGTTTCAAGACCTAGCTTGAGCTGTTTTTTTCAGCAGAGTTGCCTGCGCTGGTGGGTGGTGGCTTGGAAGAGCCTTTTGTTTTTCTTTCCCTGAGGGGTCAATGAGGATGTGAGAGATGTGAGAGAATGGTATCTCGCTCTCACAGTAAGACTGTAACCCTGAAACCCTAACCCAGGAGGCCCTGTGAATCATGAGGGCAAGTAGCTATGGCTTGTACTCTTGTGAAATTTGTGAGGTAATATTCACAGCTCCTTTTACAATTGCCTACAGCACTTGGTTTACTGAGTCCATCAACATTATTTACCACACTTAACATGTCATGAGTAAACTAGTTTATGAAGCTATTAACCATTAACTGTCCAATGTGATGTCACAGGGTAAGGTAATCCTTTAAATAAGCATGTAGACTTCTTGGCTCCAAGAAGCAATGAATGAGATATCACACACATATAGAACATTACTGTAAGCAGAAATTGCTCCATATGCAACCAAACTGCCACTTCTCATGAAAGCACAATTTCTTTTTCTACATCAAAGCATTTGATTACGATCAAAGCAGTTCATCTGTGCGGGAAACAAAACAAAAGAGTGACACCCCCTGCATTCAAATGACAAAAACCAACACCATCTCCCAGGAGAGCAAACCGAGAGCAAACCGAGAGCAAACAAAAGAAAATTGTGGAACATATGTCAGTTTATGTCAAGTAATACAGATATTATTATTAGAGTAAATACAGATATTTGAGAATTGAGAAAATATGTATTAGCATAGAATGTCAGTTATATATTTGGTGAGTACTAAATTGAAATCAAGGGTAAAACATTAAGCAAATTAAGTAGTGCTAAGTTAACACGCATGTAAACTGCTGTGCAGGCTACCTTTAGTAGGTCATGCTGATTAATGAAAACTGACTAGGCCACATGCAGAGGGCTCCCAAGTATAACAGTGCAGATTCTGGGCAGTCTCAGTCAGCCACATCCTCCGGCTTCCCGTGGCTCTTGGAAATCCCACTGATGCTTCCATGCTTAGAAACGCTCCTGCAAAAACTGTTGTCTTTAATGGTTTTCTTTGATACTTCATTGAAAAGGCACTTTAGCACCATTTTCCTCGGTTTTCAGCTATAGCTGCTTTTGGTTAATGATCCAAAGCGTACTCATCTATATTAAATTACCCGGGTTTCACAAATATATGATTGTAATGTAACTGATCATTCAAATGCTGATGTAACCATCTTTAATGGTAACTGAAGGCAGTGGAGTTCTAGAAGTTATTCTTCAAAGGTTTTTTACAACAGTTAGTTCCGGTGAAGTAATTTGATTGGACAAGATGCATTCCATAAGTTCCGATATACAGTACAAGATCACTCTGACTTCTTCACGATCCGGAATTAAATCCATCGGGTGACTGTCACTGCAACCAGTGACATTGACTAAATCCCATCTGTGATGATATACAGTACAACTGCACTCCCTCTCGTGTGATATTGCTGAAATTTCTCTCTTTTTCTTGAACACTTTTTCCACTCTTCCCTCTGTACATCCCTCCCTCTCATACCGGAAGTTATATATTAGCTTGCCTCCATGTTCACAAACATGCTGCATGGTCACTCCGCCTTGTTATTTTTAATGTTTTTACAATCCCCCTGCCTGTGTGGCCATAAAAACAAAAGTCCATGTCTGCATGGAAAGCCCAAGACCCCTTGCTTTTCTAGGCTAAAGCCATCAGTTCCTTTGCGCAATTGCAGTTCATTTAGAGAGCTTAGCTTTGTTAACATCATAACTCATCCAGGAACAAACACATTTTCATAAACAACTATTGCTAATCTGTTTCACATTTCGAGTAACTTGTTGGGTAACTTTTGCTTGATCACAACATTTGCAATTTCTATGTTCAATGGCTTGACAAAAATTGTGCTCTTTTGTGTATCTACTTTACCCTAGGCTATTTGTTGAATAGTCTTGTCTTACAAAGCATTGTTTATATCAGATCCTTGCTCTTGGTCCATTACTGAACTGTTCTCTGTGTGATGTCAATTGATTTTGTCATCTGTGATGATAACCAACGTCAAGTTTTAATGTTTCAGCCAATGCACTTTTTCAGGTTTTAATGCTGTATCTCTTGAGTATTTTGCTTTATTGAAGCAGATTTCTCCTCACAACATTTTCAAGACTTTTTCTGCCACATCCCAGAAACTCATGGAAGTCATTATTTTGAATCATGCCGATGGGATTAACCCCTGGATTTCCTAATGATATGCAGTGGCGCTATTGCTATTCTGCTCTCATTGCTGTCTGGGATGGGTGTCACAGGTTCTGCACTCGCTTGGTTTTTCTCCTACCTCTCTGGTCGCTCCTACCAGGTGACTTGGAGGGGCGCACTCTCCGACCCTCAACCCCTACGAACTGGAGTCCCGCAGGGCTCGGTTCTTGGGCCTCTCCTCTTCTCGCTATACACCATGTCCCTTGGTTCTGTTATCTCTTCCCACGGCTTCTCTTATCACTCCTACGCTGATGACACCCAACTCTTCATTTCCTTCCCCCCCGACACCCAAATCACCACACAGATCTCTGCCTGCTTGGCTGATATCTCTGCGTGGATGACTTCCCATCACCTGAAGCTCAACCTTGCCAAAACTGAGCTTCTCTACATCCCTGCTAAGTCCTCTCCGTCAATCGACCTCTCACTGACTGTGGAGGACTTTGTAGTTTCCTCCTCCCGTACGGCAAAGAATCTTGGGGTGACTCTTGATAACTGCCTCTCCCTGGCTCCACAAGTATCCTCCACTGCCAGAACCTGCAGGTTCTTTCTGTATAATATACGCCGCATCCGTCATCTCCTGATGGAGAAAGCCACCCAGCTCCTAGTCCAGGCGCTCGTCATTTCCCGCCTGGATTACTGCAACTCCCTCCTAGCCGGTCTCCCAGCGTGCGCCATCAAGCCCCTCCAGCTGGTCCAGAATGCTGCAGCCCGCTTGATCACCAGTCAGCCCAGGTCGGCTCATGTCACCCCGCTTCTCATTGGCCTCCACTGGCTTCCTATTGCCGCACGCATCCGATTCAAGGCCCTAGTGTTGGCATTTCAGGCTGCTAAGGGGACTGCCCCACATTACATACAATCCCTGATCACTCCCTACTCCCCAGCTAGACCACTCCGGTCTGCCAGCTCTGGTCGCCTTACGGTTCCCTCTCTACGGGCACCTGGCGGTCGAGCTGCACGTTCACGCCTGTTTTCCGTTCTGGTTCCTCAGTGGTGGAATGACTTGCCTACCACTGTCAGGACAGCAGAATCCCTCCCCCTATTTCGACGCAGACTCAAAACACACCTCTTCAAACTCTACCTTAGTCCTCCCTCCTGATTTACCCCGCCCCCCCCTTCTGATACCCCTATCCCTGTCTAACCCCCCACCAAAAAAAAAAAAAAAAAAATTGCACTTATGATGACGACTATATGTTTAGAACAGCAGTCCAGGTGTATTTTCCTAGTTCTGGATGTGATGCTTTGACTTGTGGTAGAACCTATGCACTTGTAAGTCGCTTTGGATTAAAAGCGTCTGCCAAATGACTAAAATCCATCCATCCATCCATCCATTATCTGAACCCGCTTATCCTGATCAGGGTCGCAGGGGGGCTGGAGCCTATCCCAGCATACATTGGGCGAAAGGCAGGAATACACCCTGGACAGGTCGCCAGTCCATCGCAGGGCACACACACCATTCACTCACACACTCATGCCTACGGGCAATTTAGACTCTCCAATCAGCCTAACATGCATGTCTTTGGACTGTGGGAGGAAACCGGAGTACCCGGAGGAAACCCACGCAGACACGGGGAGAACATGCAAACTCCGCACAGAGAGGCCCCGGCCGACGGGGATTCGAACCCAGGACCTCCTTGCTGTGAGGCGGCAGTGCTACCCACTGCACCATCCGTGCCGCCCAAATGACTAAAATGTAAAATGTAAATATTGCGGTTCTGAAAAGTGACCGTTCCAATTTTTACTTTTACTAAAATGATCAAACTTTTTACAGTTTTAGCCCTATTTAATATGTATTTTTAGCCATGTCAGTCAAAAGGTGCAAAAATTTAGGAGAAAATCTCAAATGTGTTTTTTAATACTAACACACACATAAAAAAGAAACATATATATAATAAAGTCTAGGGTGCCTAAGACTTCTGCACAGTACTGTAGGTTTCCATGCAATTTTTTCTTGTAGAAGAAATAAAGGAAGAATTTGAAGTATGTACAGGTCAGAAAAAGCCACACTATAACTGCGCTGACCAAACGTTTGGTGACCTTACATCTGTTGGCCTGTTTCTCCTGTGGCATCACTTATGGTTGTTTTTTCCCTTTGAGAGACATTTTTTTACTTGTAGAATTTTTGCAGGTGGACTTTCAGCTCAGTGGAGGAGGACATTTTCTTTCTTAGTGGCGAGGTCATTTTTCCTGATAGACCCCAGGTGCAATCCCCCAGTTCAAATAGCACCTCTAACATTCTAATTGGCTAATGTTTTTAGTCAGGAAGTAAGGAACCAGGAACCTAATTAGAGTCTGTGGAATGAGAGCTCAAATAAAGTTCAAATAAAGTTCATGTTTGAGAAAATGTACTGTATGAATGTGCACTTTTAATGTAGTATTCCGTGTCTGTTTTTATTAAGACCTACAACCTCACAGTTACTTGCCCAGTTCCCTAATCATTATGCTGTACCACATGATGTTTCATTGAAAATTATGTGTGTAAAAATCACTGGGAATAATTGTAGTTTTCACATCTTTTCACTTCGCTTGAAAGCACTGCTTACATCCATTGAACAAGCAATATTACACTGTTAAAATGTTATATTCTTTTGTTTAATTAAATAAAGGCTGGTATTTCAGTCTTAATGAGAGCAGCCTCCTGTTCACCTTTTCTGCTGTTTTGTTCCATAACTTTTAAATTTAATTCATATTCAGCGGTATCATGAATGAAGATTATGAATTGACGCACTCTATCTAACTGTGTGTTGGAATAGTAACAAGTATTAGTTAAGAAACTCAAGCTGTTTTCCACTCACCTTACTGTAAACCCAGAGTCAGGAAAGGAACTCAAGTTTCCACAGTAATTTTTGAATAGGCAGCCTGACCTCATGATGAACATGCCCACCCTGCAAAGTTACCCTCAACTTCCACCCACTCAAAGGATTTAATGTGGTGTATTAAACAGTGAGCTCATGGAACACATAAATTGAGGCTTTCCCTCATTTCCTTAAATGCTGACTCCCAAGCGGTCTGCAGCAGTTTGCTCCACTGTTTCTACCTAGTCAGGTTACAGTTAGGTTACAGCACGGCGTCTGTGGAGTCGAACATAGCACAAATATAGCAGGCCGTAACGGGAGGGCCCAGAATAGTACACATTCCTAACTCCAAGGCCAGCGCTTCACTGGGGTCTGACCTCAGTGGGGCTCTCTGCCAGAGGGCCGTCAAAGCACGAGTGGCCTATCTCCACAGCTGTGAAAGCGGTCCGGTTTCCTGGTGTTGTCTTCCCAGGCCACAGGGAATGTGCACCTTGTTATTAATCTGCATTGTCTCATATTTTCCATGTCGGATGGAGCCGCTTCCCTGATGACCAACCCCCACTCCACCACACTTCTTAGCCTCTCTGTCTGGCCATTACTGTGTGCATCTTGCTAGGTTGTTAGGATATAGTTTTCACCCTGGAGAACCACTTGGCTGCTTGATTTAATGTCCTTGTTTGACTCTGGTTACCTTCCCGGCAACTTTTCCTTCACCACTGTTCTCATTTCGGAGGAATCTCCGAGCTGATGAAAAGAGCTGGAAACAGAGCTTGTCATAGATAAAGCACCAGTCTAGTCCTCAGTCATATCTTCCAATTCTCCAATTTTTTCACATTTCTCTTGGAGAATAGCGTGCTATCACGTGTAACAGAAAACACAACTGTAGTACTGTATACCTACCTTACAAGCCAAAAGAGGAGCTCACCTATGGCAGACAAAGTGTGGAAAAGGCAGAAGAAAAGACACTCCTGGATCTGTTTTGAATCAGCACCTCCATCCAATGGGAATGCTAATCATTCCCATAACAGCTTTCACCTTGTGTTCACCCAGAATCCCTGGTGGACAGGAGGTCATGAAAATCTAGACAATGATTGACACTAGCTATAAGCTATTGCTACGCTGTGCTAAGGCTTATCCATCCTAAGGGTTTCTCTGGTTCAGGTCCCTCATCAGGCTGGCCTCCTAAGTTTCAGGATAAGCCAAATATTTAGTCACAAAGGAAGTCTCCTTTATTTGGTATTTTTTACTGTTGCTTGAACTTTCAGTCATTTGTATCATTTTTCACAAATGCTTTACCTCACCTGTTAGAGAAAATAAAGGCAATGTTCTTGGAGTATAAAGGCATTCCGTGTCGGATTTGCCACTTACAGCTGTTAGGGATTTGGTGGAAATCTACATTCAAAACAAACATTTCCTGTTGCCCTGGAGCATCATACAGAAGACTGATATTTTGTCCCGGTATAACTACAGCTTACCTTGACATAGCTATTTGCAGTAGACGGTGAAAGTTGGGCAAGGCAACAGACAGGTAGAGAGCACTGTTTTGTGTGAGCTGCTCTGTAATTAACAACACCTTCTTTGGAATTACCCGTCTCAGAAGACTGACTGCACACATGGCCATGTGAGTATTGCTTCCCAAAACTGTTTTTATATGGTCACCAGGCCCCAGAATTTCAGGCAAATGCCTTATTCCTATAATCATTTGATTGTCTCCCTGCTGGCCAGCCCTACTGCCACACACAAGATGGACTCCTCTGTGGCTCAGGAAGGCATCCTCATACTTGCCTGGGGAACGTCTGGGATTTTATTTTTAAGTTTCTGTGTAGTCAGCACATTGCTGAGCCATTACAGGAACACATTTTGTTCCCGGTGTAGGTTTATTGCCCATGGTCCATGTCCAGTCAAGCACTAGTCATGTTGGAGCTGAGGTAAGGCAAACAGGCTCTCAAGCTCCTGTTCGGCCTGGTGACATACGAGGAGCGCCATCACTAGTGAGGTGAAAGGTGGTTATGATTCTAGGGGCCCACAGCTTAGGGGGACCCACTATTGGAGAGTGCCCACAATTATATTCCAAAGAGGGCCAAGCCATATTTTTTCAGGGGGCCCAGAATTCCCTGTGTAGGGGCGAGTGAGGTGATCAGTCGCTGAGGGTCGGACAGTTTATACTGAAAGAGCCCGGGAAATGGGTTCTCTCCGTGGTGTCGGGACACCGATATGCCCCTTGACCTTTGCTGACATTACAAAACACTTGTTTTCTTGTGTCGGTTTTCGCACCGGGGCTGCAGGTAATCTGTCTTTCACCGGAGTCCCAGGGTGGGCTTGTGCCTTTGTAGGCAATGGCATTCTATAGCTACTGCCGACCCCTTTCACTCTTTAAGCTGAATGCCAGGTGGTGGCAGGGGGCCTGTACAATTAACAGACTGCTTTGCTTGGGGGAGCACATTTTCTTCATGCTGGGAATTTAGGGGATTCCTACCTCCCAGTCTGGGTTGAGAAAGAGTCTGCTGACGTAGGCTTTCTTTGGGGACAGGGTTACTTATAATAAGTCTCCTTTCACCCTCCAGACCCTTTCCCCCATGTAATTGCCTTTCTCCATGGCATCTCCAGGGTAAAATGAACACCTTTCAACCACTCAGATTAAACTACAGGCACCTCGGTCAGCTAGGAAATGAAACCCAAGCCTGCCATCTGTCTTCTGCCTGTCCTTCTATGAGGCCAAGTCTTTGAACTAGAATTGAGTCAACGGCTCCAGGTTGTGCTTTTAAGAGGCCCTCCCATGGTGGCTTAGCCAGCTTTGAAGAAGACCACATCAGGCGGCTTGAGTGTTTTCATTTCTACCTGTCACTATTCTGTTTCATCCCAGGCTTGATTTTGATGACAGAGATGGATGCCTTTGAAATCTGTCAATAATGATTTGTCATTAGGCCTACGAAAGGCTGGATGATACAGGACTGCAGTTGCAAGTATCTAGATTAATTTAATGCGTGAATATACATGTAACTGGTGCTGTTTGGGGTACACTTTCAGCTATTGTATGTCTGTTGGAAATAGCAATGATGAAGACCTCTTGTAGTCCAGCAGTCAGGGATTGATTTAAGTTGAAAAGTAGCACATTCATTTAAAGTGATAATTCTTCTCAAATTTAGAAGTTTGGCCTTGGGGATTGCGCCAGGCTTTACCGCACGATTTTAAAATGAGATTTTAGTGGGAAGAAAAATCCAAGTGTGGAAAATAAAAAGGTGAATTGCCAGGAATATGTACTTTCATAATGCTTCTCTTTAAAGGGGGAAGTGACTTACGCTATCTCTGTTGTGAAGCCAAAATCCAAAGCTACCCACTTCCACCTTTTAGGGAAAACTTCTGAGGAAGCACAGGATGGAAGTAAGTTAAGATATGAGTGGAAGGGAGCACACCAAGGGAAATAGGATTTTTTACCAAAGTGTGCCTGCTTGTATGGCTAAATTATAAAGCTGTGAAAGAATAGAGAAATGTCATGTTATGCATATTATGTTATATTCATGTTATATTTTCACCATTGCAAGTATCTCCTGGTGCTTTCCTCACAAAATGATGTGAGAATGTGCAGTGTTGACCGCTATCAACAGGCAATTTTTTATTTCCAATACATCTAAAGCAAAAACCTTGAAAGAAACAATATATCCTCTGTGAGGGGATTTTAGAAAGGCGATGAAAAATCTCAGTCTTGCAGACATGTGAAACCTTATGCTGGTATGGAGATTTACAGTGTGCTGCAAGACTTCTCTAATACGACTTCATGGCCTTTTGCCAGCCCACAGGGAAGTGCTCCGTGGTTGTTTGAATTGAGAGCCCAGCGTGAGCTGTAAACACTGTGTGTTCATTGCAGTGATTTAACATAAAGTACGTTCCCACTGAAAATAATCAGAAGAACGTTCTTCCACTCACCTCTTGCTTGAGTTTCCAGATGGCGATTGCAAGAGGCAACCCGTTTAAACTGAGTTCACTGCTGTGAGCATTTATTACTTCTATTAAAACATCGCTGAGGCTTTCCCTTGTGTGCTTCTGTAAACATGTGTATGGATTTTTGACCTTTTTGTCATTTGAATTATTATGAATCTGGTTCATTTATTAGGCTTGGGAAATCTTAGGAAAATAAGTCACCCTCCTCTCCTCCAGTGGTAGTTCTCTGTCATCCCCCTGCTCTTTCAGAGTGATTAACATCGCTAACTGCATTCCGGAAATAAGACTCATGCGACCCCTCTACAAAATGGACAGTTGGTTTGAACTCTGGCACTGGGAATCTTCTGGTTCTTTAGAGTCTGTTTTTTGTTCCATCTCATTTTTCCACTCTGCTGTCTGTTCTTCCATGAGCTCATTTGTAACTCTTAACTTATCTTATCAGTCCCGTGACAGGCACCGGAAAAACAGTGTCATTTCATAAGCAATCATATTATAGATATGCTGTCATAATTTGGTAACTGCTAATAGGCCTTTCATTGTCACACCCTTTCCATTTTGTGATTATGTATAATGGGTCTCACTATGCCAAAAAAAATCAGAAGTGAAGTATTTCTTTGGAAAAAAGCTTGATAATGACATATTTTAGTTTGCGTACCTGCCTCTTCACTTTATAGCTATGATGGAGTCGTCGGGAATTTGCTGAGATGGAGTGCTGGTAAGGTGATGTAGCTGTTGGATCTCCATTTTACAGAAGCATTTAAAAGCACTCTGTTTTACCTCTGTTTTCCTTTCAGTCTATTACTATTACCCTTAGCTATGCAGGGGCCATTACCTCTGTGGTTCATTTACAATGACCGTATGGCAGAATGCAGTTTTGCATCACACCGAGGGAATCGTAGATCATTTACATGAGTCTGGAGCCAAAACCGACATGAACGGATACAAAAATTCCTACTCTGTTAGTAACACACACACACACACACACACACACACACACACACACACACACAACCAACCTCACCACAAGCAACATCACTCCCCCCTTAGACAGCTCCATGTCTGGCGCTGAGTCTGGAAAGTCTAGCCACGGGTGTGTGAGTGGTTACGGGGGGGGGTGGGGGGGGTAGTTAACAGACGAGGGGAAGTCGCACGGGGGCTGCGGCCTGCTCGACTGGCTAGCACCTTGCGGTTAGGATTGAGGAAGGACAGAGAAACCGTGAGACTCAGCACAAAACTGTCTGCTTCAGGTGCCATGCTTGTGCGTTCTTTACGCTTATACGTGTAGAGACTGGGAGACAGACAGCTTTGACTGAAGAGAAGGAGCACCCCACCGGAGGCCACCGGTGTTGGCTCGTCAGGCGGTCCCATGATTCACAAATCCGGTCTGCATCTGCTGCTCATATTATGGTTTAGTCTGGTATAACCATCTCCAGCTTAGAGATCAACATGAGGGTTAGAGATCAACCTCCAATATTCCCCCGGGCTTCAGTTAAACGATTCGCAGCTGGAATGAGCCGAAGCTAATTTCTACACTCACCTTCCTCCAGAAGGCGACAGAGACGCTTCACTTAGGCTATATGGTTCCTACAGAAGGACATAACATTTCCCTTTTTCTTCCACGTCCACCCACTGTACCCTTTGATACTGAACTTGTGATGAATTACTTTGGCACTTTGGCTCTGGTTAAATCCTTTTTAAAAAGACAAGAATGTTGAAAGGTTCTGACAGTGTACCGAGATTCATAGCCCAAAGGAATAGCTTTAGCTCAACTGTCGGGCAGTGATAAATCTGGTAGAGCTGAATATACAAGGTGTGCTTTCTGTCTGTCTTGTGGCTATTGTGTTTTTCATTTCAGTGGTTGTTCTCAGCCTGTTAATCTGCTGGGTCTCAGTTTTTACTTGCACTTTTTAAGCTTGTAATAGCAAGTGTAAGTGTGTAAGTGATATTACAAAGCAATTAAAATCCCATAACACCCGTGAAAAATAAGGTTAAACTACCAGGAAGTGGTTCTGTAACAATGAATCACTTTCACTGGTCCATCGCTTTTCAGACAAGCATGAATACAACATTCTAATGTCTACTTAATCTAGGAGAGCTGGCAAAACACACGGCTCTCAAATTATCTTATTAGTTTAGGCAACACCTGGTAATTATTTCAGTAGTTAAGAATATGTGCTTTTACTTTTACTTTGGTTGGCTGTAATTAGAAATGAAAGGTTGAGGTTGGTATGTTTATTAAAGTTGTCCCATAAAGCCTCAGTGTTCAAAAATATGAAAGCTCAGACATTAAAATGTGAGGCAGACGGAGAAACATATACTTCGCATCAGCCTCCCATTTGTCTTACAATACTAGCCCCCTTTTATAGATTTTTGTTTGTTTTAGAACTGGAATTGCTGAACTCTCTCAAAGTTGAAAAATTTCACTCAACGTTGGAAAACCATTTAGGATCAGATTCAAGTAGTAGAACTGATAGATTTCCTCAAAACAGCCATGTCCCTGCAGGCTTCTTCATTCTCTCTGAATGAAAGCTGACGAGTCAGAAGAGAGGAAGCTATTACATGCCAATGTTGTCATCGAATGTTCTGGTCCAAGAATCCAAGGCCAGTCCGGGTTCCTGGTCCCTTACACAGAAGACTTTTCTCAAAGCTTTGTGAGATTTGGCAAAAACACATCTGACATGGTTGCCTGGGAGAGAAGGAAGTTAGAGGAGGGAATGTCCAAATATTTATAAACGGTGAATGCCCTGTGTAGCAGTCAGGGCTCACATTTTTTGATTTGCGCACCCAATTAGCACCACAAGGGCGTATTCTGTATAGCAGTGGAATTGGGGAGTATCTCCCCCCAATCAGCATTCAAAGGTCAAAGGGTACTTTTGGGATATACTTTTGGGAGATTGCTTTTGGGTTTCTCACTAAAACTTTCTTCAAGTTCACAAGCTTTGAGTGAGCACGAGTTTCAATCCCTTAAGCTTTTCAATCACAGCACTGAGTGGACTATAATAGCAATAATGGGGGGTGGAGGTTGAACATGCTTTTATGGGGTAGGGTGGGGTGGAGGTTGAACAAACTTCTGACAGTTTCCTACATGTGGGTATGCCTCTTACACGTGGAATGAGTCATACTCTGAAAGGTTTATTTGAAGGGGAGTATAATTGCTTGTCTGTATTTTAACCCCACCTGCAGCCTTCAAACTTAATGGTCTTTTTCACTGCACCTAGTGCACAGCCTCCAAAAGTAAGCTGTTCAGACTGACCTTGGTGTTGTTGTAGATACAGCATCATTGTTATTCTATTCTGGTCTAAGTAGGCCTGAGGGAAACTATTCCCAGGTGTCATAGAGTTTGGCTGTACTGAGGGGTTTATCTAAACTGATGACTATCTGGCTAATTGCTCCAGGGTACAGTTAGGCCGCATCTACTCAACAATGGGTTGCTTTCAGAAATGAAGTGTTCATGCATCAATTACTTGTTGTCATGCACATCCATCATCGGTGCCACTTTGGAGAGTCATGGGGAGACCACAGAGAGAAATGTTTAGGTTACTGACGGAATTAATCGCAAAAGGAGTAGGTGAGGCTTTGTCTGTATCTCAGAGCTCCACAGATCGTTGTTTCAGGTGGTCAGTACCTAAGCTAAACTATGTGTAAGCACATAATGAGAAACACAGTATGAACCCCCCACCAAGACCGCCACCTCCCTCCGTGGCTCCTATGCCTGGGGGCTGACTTCACCCACTTCTCTGTGGGAGAGGGGACTCATTCTTCATCCCTCCATTGACTCATGCAGTAGATTTAGCTTAGGAGCCACACGCTTCAGCATTCTCAGATCCAGCCTTCTCATTCCAATCCCCCACACCAGGGCTACAGAGTGGTACATTCCTGTGTACGGCAGTGATGCACCATGATAGCTTTGATTCAGTTCTGAGGTGATGTTGCCCTAATATCATGGGGTGAAATGCAGAATTGTGGAAAACCTCCCTATAAAGATGGGTCTCTGTATGGATTCCCTCCTGAAGGGCCATCAGGGAGAATCTGGTGATGGTTCAGTGGAGATCCTGCACAGATGCTTTCTAGCACCTGACACTGATTTAGGCACCCAACATGTCACTTGGGCCTCCCGTGCATGTAAATGACTGGCAGTGTAGGAAGGGATATCACCTCCTCTGTCAATCTGAAAAACATGGACATGAAAAGCATGGAAAACAAGTGTGGATAGTCCCCCTCAACTCTTTTTATGTGTGTTTTTGTGTGTCTGCCTCCAGAGTAGGACTACAAAGCACATTTCTCCTGTGGTTGCTGGTGTTGGCATTTTAAATGCTCAATTTCAGTCTGTAATGTGCCCAATCATAGCAGAACAAACCCAGGCTCTGTTTTTCACTAAGTGGAGAATGAAAACCAAATGTGCAACCTAAACCAGGACCAATTGACTTCTGTTAGGAAATGTCATCATAGCTCTCAGGCGTGCTTTCGCCATTTGTTTCTTCTTCTTTCGCAGATGTTTATTTTCTGAAGGACATTTGTCAGCATGACCATGAATAAGCAAATGAGAAAGAAATAAATGAAAACATGCAGCATCAGTTTCAGGGAGAGAAAAAGGGTAGTTTGAGCTGTCATTTCACAGCATTATATTTTGTATTATAACAGCATATAAAAAAATTACAGCATCGTAAAATACATGTTGTATGATTACAACATAATAAAATGTGTTGTACTGTATTTGCAGATGTATTAGAACATTATTTTATGCCTTTCAATGCTAAAGCCAGCAAGGCATAAAACACATGGAAATTATTACATTTGAGTTTATTACTATATTTGTTATTGTAATCTAATAGAGTTTATATGCGATATTTAATCTTTCTTATCATTTATGAGGGCGTATTATTTCCCAGTTTACTGTGAAAGTCGATAAGAACTATAAACCTATCATTTCTTTCAATGGACGTAGTACATTCTGCTATAATTGGGATGCACTATGGAAATCGTGAAGACACTTTTGGTGTATTATAGTTTTGAGCTGTACTGTACTTTCCCCCCTCTTTCTGCATGTGAAACAACCCCACAACTTAATTACAGGGCTCCTTCGTGGGCACCCCTTAACTTTTAAGTGTTTTCCTGCAGGTTATAAAAAGAATTAACAACCCGGCATTCTATATCAGGCTGTCTATATCAGGCCAGGCAGTCGCCCGGGAACCCCTTCATTAGGTGAGGAGAGGTCGATTAGCATGTCCGTCAGATCTGCAGCAGCCAATCGAAAGCGGTGCTAAAATAAGAGGCATGCCACCGCACCAGGGCGCATGCCCTTTTTTTGCGGCGGTATAATTGCCTCAGTGGAATACTTGGGCAGTCCCTGGGGCCAGTTACTAAGACAGTGATGTCAGAGAACGGTCTCATCTCCTTCCAGGGTCACGCACGTGTTTCAAGGCTGAGACGTGCTGAACTGTACTTTACGAGCTGGGGAGACTGACACACAGGATGTGTGGGAAGAGGTTTCACCACTCTATATAAACTGCCACTGTTGTTGGAACAGTCAGCAAAGGACTACTGTACCTGTATCAAAGAAAAGACAATTCCACCAATAATGGCATTTTAGTTTTTGACATGAGAGAGCACCGCTTCATATGGAACTCTATTCAATTCAATTCATTTAAATTCAATTTTATTTGTATCGCGCTTTTTACATTATAAGATTGTCACAGAACCCAGGCCTGATATTCCCTCAGAGCAAGGCAGCAAGGAAAAACTCCCTGACTAACTGGAACAAACTTTGAGAAGAACATAGCTCAAAGGGCATGGAGACCATCTGCAGACGGGAGCCTATCTGAACTCCACTTTGGCACCCCCCCCATGGCTGGGCTCTCCCAGCCAAACCCGCCCTTCACATATCTCATACACTCTCACTGCTGCTCTCAGATACCTCCAAATTATCATTCAGCAAATACACTCCGTGAGCAGCTTATTAGGTATTTATTTTTTAGACTTACTAAGTCTTCTGCTGCTTAGAGTTTTGATGTGTTGAAGTGACCCGTATCTGCATGATTTTATGCATCGCACTGCTGCCACACAATTGGCTGATTAGATAATCGCATGAGTAAGTAGGTGTTCCTAATAAAGTGCTCATTGAGTGTATATTTCAGTCTCGCTAGCGTTCCCAGATTGTTTACAGACTGAGATTTCGTTTTTTTTTTTCCTTCCTGACCGGAGATGTTGATTTTGCCAAACCTGACAGACAGATGACTCGTGAGCTCGCCCTGTTGTGCTGGTGATGAATAGAATTGGCCTAGATTCCGTTCAACACTCTGTGCGTCAGGCCTCGCCCGGTTTTCCGAAATGACAAAGGGGAACATTCAACTCCGATTGGAATGTAATGAATCCACAAATCGCTTGTAGAATAATCGTTCCTCAGTGATCAGACGGACTGCTTGTGTGAGGTTTTTTTTTTGGGTTCCTGCTTATACACCCAGTGAGCACTTTATTAGGTATTTATTAGACTTACAGTACTGTGCAAGTCTTAGGCACTTGTATAACTTTCTGTACAGATAAGATTCTTTCAAAAATAATTCAATGAAAGGTCCTAAATACACATACTATACAGTTACATTACATTTAGTAATTTGGCAGAATAGTTAAAAACTGAATCAAATCAATATTTTTTGTGACCACCCTTAGGCATTAAAACTGCATCACTTCCCAACGCTGCCCTGCAGTTCTATAAGACAATCAGCAGGGAGGTTGATCCAAGCATGTTGGAGAACTTGCCACAGTTCTTCTTTTTTCAATTAAATACAAAAATGTCTCTGTAAAATTAAATCTTTTGGAAAATGAATATTTGGAAATCTCAAATGTGTTCTTTGATACTAACACACACACAAAATAAACATATATATAATACAGTTCAGGGTGCCTAGGACTTCTGCACAGTACTGTATTTTTAGTAACTTTTTGGTCGTCTGCTGCTATAGCCTATCGACTTAGAGGTTTGGCGCGTTGTGTGTTCAGAGATGCTCTTCTGCATATCGCTGTTGTAACGTGTGCGTTACTGTCACTTTCCTGTCAGCTTTGGCCGGTTTGACACTTCAACTCTGACCTCTCTCATTTAAAATGCATTTCTGCCCGCAGAAATGCCGCAACTCTAGAGACTTGTGTGTGAAAATCCCAGGAGATCAGCAGTTTCTGAGATACTCAAACCGCCCTGTCTGCCACCAACAATCATTCCACGGTCAAATCATTCTACGGACACATTTTTTCCCCTTCTGATGGTTGATGTGAACATTATCTGAAGCTCCTGATCTGACCTGTTTACATAATGGTATGCATTCCACTGCTGCCACACAATTGGCTGATTAGATAATCGCATTAATAAGTAGGTGTAATAACGTAAAAAGGTTCCTAATAAAGTGCTTGGTGAGTGTGTATTGTACAGGCCGTGTGATTGGTAGCTCATATTTGGCGGTCCTCCCTGCGTTCATTCAGTTGTGGGCAGCTGTGGACAGCAGAGACCCTCGGAACCATGCACCAATTAGGAGCCGTGCTTCTGCTGCATAAAAACGAACAAAGTTGCCCTGGTCTTTTTTTTTTTTTTTCGCAATGCAGCAAGACTCTCTTCACCGCGGGGTAGACTGGCTGCTCGTGACTTAATCCCCGGAATGTTCCGCGCCGATAATCCCGTTCTTCCTCATGTAGACCTGGCCCTCAGCCTCCCAGCAGGATAACGGCTACGCTTCAAAGGAAGTCACGGATGTCTGAGGGCCATGGGCAAGGCTCACCTCTGTGGCCCCCGGCCCAAAATAACACGTGTTCCAAGAATTTCTGAGAAGACTAGCGAGACCCTAAAACTCCATTTTGCCATGCCAGACGCTCCCAAAGCCTCCCACAGCTCCCTTGTTCGCTTTCCCCCTTTACCTTCAGCTCATCCGTCGAACAGTCCTTCATGCCGTCATTTATGGCTATTGTTTTGTTTATTTTTTTGAATGACCCCTTTCACAGTTCCCATCAATAGCGAAAGCCTATTAAGCAACGCCAGCCGAGTGGTAAATCAAAAAAATTTTCTTCTGTGAAAAGTGAGTGCGAAAAGGAGAATGAAATGTAGCAACATTTTGACCTTTGGCATTCCGGCCCCCTAGCTATATATGAGTTTTGGCCCCCGAGAGGAACCGGCTCGGTGCCTAATTATTTGTTTGGACATAGTCATTTGCAGGCCACAGATGAGCTGTAATCCTACATGCCTGTTCCCCGTGGAGAGATTGTATGTATATGTTGTTTGTACAGTCCCACAGTACATTGCATTTTCTATTGGTTTCATTATTTAGTCAACATGAGGTGCTGCAAAATTTATGTTGCACTTCTGAGCGAACATCTGTTCACCATTCAGAGTTATTCCTTGAGTTTTCTGGATGTTACTGAGGTGAAACTCAGGCTATGACTGCATAATGAAGTTTTGTTTATCTTTACAGCTATGAGAATAGCCACTCAATTTTTTTACTGACATTCATTGAAATTTAGCATATATGGGGTGGTCTCACATAAACTGCTCCAGCAAGACACCCCACGAAGAAAGCTATGCATATTAATGTATTTGCTTTTCCAGGAAACAGCAGTATTGGGGTGACTGTTTGACTTCCTACCCTGAACAATTCCATGGAACATAATAATGTGATAGACTGTCTCATGCGAATATAACAACCCTTGGGGACAGTGACCTACAGATAGTGTCTTAGTCTAATTGAATGCAAGAAAAGCACACACAAGCCTTTCCATTTGCAGGATCGGCTTTTGTCTGTTATTGAACGATCTTGGCTCAGTCATGTACAGAACCCTTGGAAAATAAACATGCCATTAAAGCTGACCCCCTGGCTCGGTCAATATGAGTGCAATGTAGCCGTCAACCCCTTTTAATTGTTAACCTCTGAGAAATTCACTGTCCTTTTAAGGGTTTTTCATGTCTGCTTGGTCTTTTCTGGGAGGTTCCTTCTTCAGGGGACATTTCCCATCGACAGAGAGTCACTTGTGGTGTTCTGTGCATCCATACAGGCCTCCTTTAAGCTCCCCCATAAAGTCCTGGACACTCGCCTGCCAAAAGAACTGCCAGCCAGACACCTAACAAAACTCAGATCTCTGCTCATCCAAAAATAACAGCCAACCTCCTCCCCCCACCCCTCCTTTAAATAGCCCCATGTTGTTTTCTAAACCAAACGTTTTATCGGCTACACTGAAAACAGCCCAGTTAACGGTCCGCTGGCTGGTTTCCCTTCGCTGACGGAACCTAGTCTCATGACCCGTCTACTGGAAAGGGGTTCTACATTTTTCAACATAATTGGCAGTCCTCAAAACCAGAACTGGCTAGCCTTCCTGAAGAAGTTATGACCCCAGAGCAGAACATCACTCATTAGAGGAATTTTAGCTGACTTTTAGCTGAATTTTTAGCCTCCCTCTGTTTTGAAGTAGTCCGAGTGGCAGACAGCAGTGCACCATGCTCAAATCCCTATGGGGCTTTAGTCCCAATAAACCTGGTGTGTTTTCAGAGATGAGCAGAAGACTGCATTCTTTTGTGCCAATTTGTTTTCCTCTGAATGAGATACTGTCAGGACTGTTCTCTAAAATCATAAGTATCATTTTAGCTTACTGCTTTACACTAGTTTGACTAAAAATTAATGTTTGTAATGAAAAGTGTATGGATGGAGCATGAACGGATGGTTTCTTTCTTGAAAATAAAAATCAAACAAACAGTGCTGATGTAAAATCATTTGTACATAATTGTTTGAATCATTTGGGCAAGATTTGACTGAAAGCCATTAGAAACTGAATGTAACAGTTATACAGTAATGGAGACTGATTGCTTACCGTACAAATAAATATTTACCTAATGGAACAGGGGAGCCTGGAAAATGAGCCGGACAATATGCAGTGCATATGTTCAAACAGTTATAACAGAGTCCCTCAATGCATTGGCGGCAGATTCATTTCAATGGGAAAGTTGAACTAATAGATTTTATATTCCCCCCTTGAGAGGCAGAGGGGACAGGCCTATGCAGGCTGTATGAATGGTGGTATTGTCTAGGGCACAGAGCCCACAGCCTCCTTTGTGACTTATTAAGGGCCTGTTGTGTGTGAACAAACTGTTCTGAAGTCTCACGCCAACATCGTGCCTGCTTCGCATATCCCCTCCCCATCACCACCAGTCTAACGACCCCTCACTCCATGCATTTTACAATGGAAAGACTGACTTCATTCGCTCCGAGGAGGAACATTCACTCTGTGTTTGACTTCTGTTTGAAACAGATCCATAAACCTATCCACGCAATGTTCATTGCCCAAAATATAAGTATTGTCATTTTGCCAGAAGATAAAACTTGTTGTGTGTCTTATCACAAGATTGTTTTCAGTTGTCTGATGAAACAGTCAAGTATACACCTTTTCACTTGGCCTTTCCTGCTTCATTTGCGATGAAGTGTTTTTTGGGGCTACTAGTTTTGGCATAGCTCCAGTAGCCACTGCACTGTCGGAATGTGAAAATGAGGGGGCTTCCAAACGTGAACCTATGAGTAGGTCCACATATTCAGCCAGGAAGCCTGCATAGTGACTGGGAAAGGGTGGAAAGTTCTTCAGGAGCACTCATTCCGTGAATAACTAATTTAACTTTTCTCAGTAGCGGAGAAAGGGATCTTTATGCAAGTAGAAACCGCAAGTGTTTGAAATCAGGGGAGCCGGAGTTTAAAAATAACACCCCAGCTTAGGACATGTTTTCAGAGGCTTCTGGGAGCAGGGGAGAATGTTCCAGAACCTTTGCTGGTGTGAAAGGAACAGATTTCAAGTTCAGGTTTTTCCATGCCAACGTGATTCACGTACCGGCTCTGCCTTTGTGAGGGGGACACAAAGGTGCTCCTGTTCTCACCCTCGCACTGTAAATATGCTACCAGATGGAAGCCATTTTGGAGTGATGAGAGTCGGTCAAGCGCCAACCGTGAAGCACCAGCGGGCAAGCATCATTACATCATCTGTGTCAGGCATGAGAGAGGGACAGAAAGAGTCCCCTAGCTGTTTAAAGTTCCCACAACAGTGACCTCTCCCACATGCCAAGACCTTTGAACCACAATGGTTTATTATCATCGGAGTCTTGGTCCCTTGGACGATAGCAGTATGGGAATTTCCCATCAGAAAACCAATAGTGTCAGTCAGCTGAACAGCAGATTTCATGGTTGTTTGTGCCTCTTTTTATCTTTTAAAAAGCATCAAAGCTTTCCCTTCCATTCCGTCTTAGCAGGAACCTAGCTGGGGACCGAGCCATGCTAATTAAAGGCAGCAGGCCTTCGCTGATGCCACAAATAGCGGCCGGCTCTTAAGCAGGGTGCACAAGGGGCGAGTCAGTCACTGCCCTACGTACAGTGGCGAGGTTATTCCACAGTATTTGGACTGTATGTCCTGTACAGTCAGTACAAGGAAGGCGTGGACCTGTTTCCGACCCCCATCTCGTGGGTCCTTGCGACTGGGCCTTCATAAAGAAGCCTGTGTTTACAGCCTTCTTCAAAAAAAAATTCCTCAGACATTACCTTATTAGATCAACATGCATGGTTGGAGGGTGTGGTGAGGACAGGCAGAATGGGACCAGTGTCCATGGAGGAGGGGGGTGCTGCCTGGGGGAGCAAGTGACATCACCTGGAGGAAACCCCCCGGTGCCTTTGCACCCCTCTCTGTGAGATCATGTGCCATTGAAGCTCATCGAAGTGACAGTAACTCTTATGGGTAGCAGTCTGACCAGCCCTGGTCTCAGTAGGAGAAAAGTACTTGCTGGCATGTGCTACTGAATTCATGTGTAATGGTTCAGAAAATCATTTGTTTTGAAATGGTTTGGATTATTGAATTATTTTGCTTCAGTTCTTTTAAGTCTTACTCAGAGCACTCTTTCAGCCAAAGGAAACACATGAACAATGGGAAGAATGTCGGCATAAGCCATGGCACACGTTCTATGGTTTGGGTATACAGTGCAGTCCATAACTATTTGGACAGTGGTACAATTCCTGTTCTTCTGGCTCTGTAGAATTCTTCGGTCATTAACTATAGAGGTCTTCCTTAGCCTACCAGCACCTTCTTCTTTCTTCTTAATGATGTTCCAAACAGTTTATTTTAGTAAGCCTATTGTTTGACTTATGTTTTTTTTTCTTATTACTTCTTATTAATGCTTTTCTTGACTGTCATTGGCACAACTCATTGTGGTCATTGTGTTATGTGACAAATGCCAATAACAAGACTCCAAAAGCATTTAAAAGGCTTGAATCAAAAATCAGTAGATACTGAAAGCTTTATTATACTTACACCGAGGAAGGGATTGAATACTAATTTGAAGTAGTTGAGAAGCCAAAGGTTACTTCTGGTCTCCTAAAATGGGGGACTATCTATAACAAGGGATGTAATACCTACACTGAACACCAGATTAATTTCAGATCCTGCTGTAGTTCATCGCCAAAAGAACCAAAATTATACCACTGTCCAAATACTGACTGCAATGTATTTATACATAAATAAATGCAAACAATGGTTTTCGTTCCAAAGGTATTATGGAATGCTGCCAATTATGATAAACACACTACATTTTCTGGCAGTCTTAAAGTTAACCAGATGATTTCAAAGTTACTGTACACAAGCAGAGCCCTGGGGGACTCATTTGTCCGACCGAGGTGCCAGACAGTAAATTGCAGGAGCCTTTAACTACAGGAGAGGCCTAGCTTGCCTCAGAGAACCTGCTTATCTACAATATTTGAAGGCGTTTAATGACACTGTCACAAAATATCAATTTCACCGGGTGCCTGAAAAGATTTTCACTTCTTGCACGCTTCCACTCATGAAAGTCCGAGTTCCCTCTATGTGACCTAAAACCTGGCACTGCGGAGCGGGGTGGGAATCTGTACCACAGCAGAGAGCTAAACGGTCACACACAGCCAGCCCTGCCTACCTTCAGCTGCCAAAGGGTTAGCCTCTCGGGCGGGCAGACGGAGCCACAAAGCTGCTGCATGCTTTGCCTGCCTGATTCTCGTCCAGATAGCTGTCTCCGAGCGTCCCTTTGCAGAGAAGATGCAGGCACGCCCGTACTTTCGGGTGACTCATGTACGGGAGGTGGAAACGTGGAACTGAATCCACAGGGGTCCAAGGTTTATTTTACCAGAATTAAAAGGCATTCTGGAAGGAGTGAAACAGCACATTGTTCACTTGTAAAAGATGAGACTGTTTAGAAGCAGTTAGCGTGTAAGCCTTTGTGTCCATATTTAACTCCGCTGGTAATGAGATTTTTAAAGACACTTTTCCATAATTGTCCCTTTGTGCCAAATAACCGTGCAGGCAAAGAATGGATAGTGTTGCGTAATTCTTATCTTTATGAAATCCGTATTTGTTTAAAAATCTTATATTGAATTACAGGTTTGATTTCTGAACAAATCAGATGTCGTAAATCTTTAGGGATGATATTTAGTTTTTCTGCTTCTTTTGTATTACTTGGCTTGTGTTCTCATGACTAAACTGGTAATTATCTAAATGACAAACGGCTTGCCAGAGACTGGAAGGATCCATCAAAATTAATAATACAGAACAATGGAAAATACTGTTAATGTGAGCAATGAATGTGGCCAAATTGCCCAGTAAAGCAAAGGAATTTGAGTAGAATTAGATTAATGTGGCCCATAATATGTGTGAATTGTATTTTTTTTAGATTCTGAGTAAATGAGTGGGGTGGGCACAGGGTCTGAATAAAAATGAATTAGCCTGTGGTTCTCAGAAGAGAGTACAGGACTATAGCCCTATAGAATTGCAGGCTTAGATCCTGAGTGGGTTGCTTCTCTAAAGCAATGTTTCATTGGCTTCAATGTTCCTTTAAACAGATTAAGATATACTGTATAGTTGCAACATGTATGTTTACAGAGATGTAAGCAGTTACCATAATGTTTACAGTGCCTAAAGTGAGGAGATATGGCTTTTGGATGGTCAGGATGCTAATTCAGCTGTGTTTGCCAAATTCTCCAGTTTAGTGTTCAAAACATGTTTGTGTTGCATTTCCAGTTTAGTGTTCAAAACATATTTGTGTAGCATTTTTACAGAAACAAATTTCAATGCCTAATTTTTTAATTTAATGTACAATTTTCTGAACTTTTGCTGTTTGTGGTACTGTGAAGTAGTTCCATGTCCAGGCAAACTGCTTATGATCGTGCAAGAATGCTTATGATCTTGCAAGATATTACTTGCTAATAATATTCTATGGCATGTTCCCAATTTATGAATTGTAAGCTACTTGTTTGAAATTTCTTCATGGTAACTGACTCAGAGTTCCTCAGACTAGAGGCAGTTTAGGTATGCTAATCTGGCCTGAAAATGTGCTCAAAATGTATGATAAATCACTTTGGTGATTGTGTTGCCATTGAAAGTCATTAAGATTTCCCCTACATAAATCAATAAGGGCCCTTTCAGGAATTGCCCATTATATCAGAGCTAAGAATATATGCTCAAATCCAATGGGAATTGCGTAACTTCAATATAATATGTTTGGAGCCTGGATACTGGCATGTGTTAGCTGTTGTGTGTCTGGAAAAGGAAAACATTTTGAATGTCTGGGGGCTTTTCAAAACATATCTGCGTACAACATACTGTGCCTGTATACAAAAAGAAGGTAATGACTGACTTCTGTGAGTGCAGACAGAGGTTTTAGTGGCTTCAACCTCCCACAATTTGTCACATTCAGGTCCTTCACAACCCAGCCAAGACCAGTTTAAGCCATTTGGCAAACAAAGGCTACAGGGGGTAGGGCAAGGCAGTCACGGAAATTGGACTTCGTCTAGGATTTTTCAACACTTCTTCACATTCCCAGCCGCTCCTTGTCCATTCCTGCCCTTTGTCCCTATCTCCTGCCTGAACACATCACTCGTATTAATGAGGGTTCAGTCAACGTTCAGTTACCTCCGACCAGCACTTTCTGAACTGGAACAGAGTGGTTGCATTACATTGCGGTTCATTCGAGACCCAATATAAAACGTACAGGTCTTCACAAACCGAGTAGAAGCTTTCTAAGTGTAATACCTTTTAACCTTTTTTTTAGGGGGTATCCACTCTAATTAGCGAAATCCAACCACATTCCCAGTGCTGTGATTCAGCAGGGCTTTAGTGTGACACCCCCCCGTGTCCTCAGACTGTGTTTGGGCTGGCTGTGAAATGTGTACTCACACTCTCTGACAGCCATGTTGTTTTTAGCTTCGTCCCCCCCCCCCATTTTCTCATGCACCTTGCAGTTTTAGGCTGGGACTTTTGGGTTCTTCAAGGGCATTTTTATTTTGCCCAGTGTATACACAGGGGACGGCTCTGTAGCCCTTCCTAGTGGTCAGGTCAGCGTGTTGATTTTGCGCACGGCTGGCCCTCGCTGTTGATTTACAGGTTTACTATGCGCAGGCTATCATAGCGCAACTGCATCTTTGGCTCAACAACAAGCGATTACATTTTTGTGAAGTGTACGCCATGTGTTTCCTGGGTTTTGGATTCAGTGGAAAAATGTTAATTAGGACTGAAACTTGGCTGCTGACTAATCCCACTTAAAAGGAATTTTATGAGAGTAAGGACCCAATCCTCGCTGGTTTCACTGGGGCTACTCTCTTAACTGAAGGAAAAATGCCAGTTTGTAGTCCGCCCAACTTTTATTTCTTAATACAGGCCTGCTTTTTATGCAGAAACACAAACATTCACCAACAAGCAGCTTTCAGTCTGTCCAGGGTACACTGCATAAAGATGTTGTCTTAAAAAATAAATGAGTCCCAGGATCAAGCTTTACGGTTTTAAATAAAGATTCCGTTTTGATGTTTGTACCTTTTTCCTTTTGGTTTTTGTTTTTCCTAGCAGTGTTTGAAAATGGAGAATTTTTGGCTTGAACATCTGAGTGACAGTATAGTGGCAGCATTGAAACTATTATTTTACACTCAGTGACCATTTTATTAGTAATGTATTAGACTTTATTTTAGGTGTATTGGTCTTCTGCTGCTGTACATTCAGGTTCAATGTTCAACAACAGTTTTGTGTTCAGAGATGCTCTTCTGCATCCCACTGTTGTAAGCCATGGTTATTTGAGTTGCTGACACCCATGAGCTTGAACCACTCTCCTCTCACCTCTCTCATTAACAAGGTGGTTTCACTCTCAGAACTTCCTCCCACTGGATGTTTTTTGCATCATTCTTTGCAAACTAGAGACTGTTGTGCGTGAAAATCCCACGGACGAAGTCACAAAACACATTTCTTCCCCATTCTGATGTTTGGTGTGAACAACTGAACCTCTTGACCGTGTCAGCATGCTTTTATGAACTGACTTGCTGCCGCATGATTGGCTGATTAGATATTTGCCTTGATGAGCTGGTGTCCCTAATAAAGTGGTCAGTAACTGTGTGTACCATTTATTAGTGCCTCTAGGGTAAAGTGGAAATGTGCCTTTCAAAGAATAGAAAGCTTCCTTAGTTTTAATGAAGCACATCAGCATTGTGACTTCCTGTCCCCAGCACTTTGAGGCCAGCACAATTGTGTGTACACATACTGCAACCTCCCTTTCTCTGTGCTAAAGAGTGCTCAGAAGTCCTACAGAACTTGGTCACTGGGGCAGACCTCACCCTGGCTTTATGGGCTGTCGCCATGGCGTCCAAACACATCTGCAGCATATCAGGTTCCCAGGGGTTAGGGGATTAATGGCAGGAGTGTCAGAGTTCAAATGAAGAGGAAAAACAGAGAGACCGCATTTTGTTGGCAACATCATGCTTGAAGACAGATAACAGGCCTTTATGAGCTAATAATAGCATGGAGCCTTTTTCTTTGCACGGATGTCCAGTGCTGATCCCAACCACCTAATTACGGGGATTATTCTGACCATTGCCTTCTTGAGGACTACACTAGCCCTGAAAACAGGTGATGCAGTTAGCTCCCCACATGATTTTTTGGTCCCTAAACCCACACCTATTGGCTGTGGGTCTGGGCGTGGTATTCAGCCTGTTTTAAAATAAATGTAATAATAAATAAAATGTAAAAATGTCAGCATTTGGATCCGGCACAAAAACTACATCCCCATTATATCCCTAGTCTTCCAGCAGCGGGGAGAAGGGATCATGCAGGAATGTGGCAGACACCAGCCCGCTCTTTGGCCTTTCGGGAGTAACCAAGCATGGCCCTCGATCTTTTCATTCCCGGCTCCGCTTCTGGAGATAAAAGAGTTGAACCTTGGAACGATGGCAAATCAGAAACTCAGGGAGGTTGTGCCCAGCAAGTCGCACGAAGACCCTAGCAAAAACAGAGGGCTTCTCGTGCAGACTTAAACCTGTTTACTCTCTGCCTGGTCACACCTGGCTTCCATTGCACACATGCGATTTTGGCCGTGTTTATCTCTTCTCGGGGCACCGGCAAACAGAAAGGTTGTGGCTCTGTAGTGCTGGGTATGTTTGTCTGGGCTTGCTGCAGATAAACATCAGTGTTTTTTCTGGAATGTTCTAGAGGCATGTGAGTCTTGGAAAACACTGGGTGAGAGCGATTGGAGGGGGATATTATAAAATGGTTATATGGTTATGGTTAAATAAAAATAATAATGACAACACTATTTCAAAAACATTAGTATCAGTGGAATCAATACAATGACACTAACTCATCAACTGCATAATTGTATACAATAATAGTAATAGGTAATGTTAAGATTTGTTTGTGCTTGCCATTGATATACATGTACACATTCAACTTTCAGGAAAAGCCCAGCTGTGCAGTTGACATATGTTTAAGGTCTCTCCAGCCAGGAACATTTTCAACTTTCAGTTCCATTATTGTATCTGTGTAACACCTGCACCCCTATCCCGGCTACTATACTTGTAAAAGGAAGGAAAATAATCTTTTTGGGTTAATTGGCAACCGTGAGAAAAGCGGTTATGGTACGTGGTTGTGAGAATGTGTCCTTGTTGAGTTTCCATTAGAGACAGGCAGATGGGGGAAGGGACGGGGGGATGCGACACCATATTATTAGGCACCGTGGGACTTAGAGAAGTAGCTTTTGAGGTGGTATACTGTAACATCTGTGTCCTTGATGGCTGGCCAGTAGGCTAATTAAAAACATAAGCGTTGGCCCTTTGATAAGTAGCGTATTAAACATACCAGTGCACACCACTTAAACGGGGAGCTTAGGTTGTGTGCCAAAAGCTGTGAAGTAACAGCTGCTGGCTTAACATAGGCTATGACCTCATAGTGACAACATGCACCCAAATGTTGCACAGTGCAATATCCATATTGATTGTAGTATATGCAATCTTATCCATGTTTAATTTAATAAGGAAGCTACTAATTTTGGCCACAGTGCACAGGGAAGGTTTATATTGTTCCTCTCTTTGTATATGACAATTGACAATGACAATTTAATCCAGTTGTCAATATTTGTTTCATTATCAATTTTTGATTATTCACTGAAGTGTGGGGTATGAGCAAAAGTTGACATTAGGGCTGGGTATAGTCACTGATTTCCTTATTTGATTCCGATTCACCCGGTCCCGAATCATTTCATTTCCGATTGAACCCGATTCCAATTCCGATTCAGCATCAGTATTTCACCTCCATATTACACATATGGATTTGCTTTAGTCGAGCACTTCTTTATTATCATTATTTTCAAATCCAAAATGCATCCAGACATCTGCCTTTCAGTGGCTTCAGTGGAGCAGCTCCCGCCATGTTTATTGATTCAAGTGAGTTCTTGTCTTGTGTGGCCAGCACTCCTTACGTAAAGAGCCAAAGGCTTGCCGTGCAAGACTATCTGAATTTCCCTCATAGTTCTGTATTGTTTCTGTATTGTTCCATGCGGTTTCTGTGGTAGGTCAGCAAGAACATGGTGCGACTACAACTACATTTTGACACATCCACAGAAAAAAGGATATATTAAAGATTGATCTTGGGATTTTATGAATCAATAGTGGATCGATTTGAATTGGAAAATTGGATTTTCTTTAACCCAGCCCTAGTTAACAATGGGTAACAGTTTCCAATGCAGGACATTGTTTCTCCTAATGAAATATGCATGAAAAGAAGCTAATATTAAAAGAAATAAAGGTGTAGCATGTACATATCTAATGTACAGATTCGGCATCTGTACATTCAACATCTCAAGCCTGTTTTACAGCAGCGCACCCACTTAAAGGCATCTGGAGTGCCTATGACTTTTGCACAGTAAAGTATGATATGCAAAAGCAAATATGAATAAAAACATATATGCCACAAAAGTACAAACAAAGACACGCACTGAAATTAGTATTTATTTTATTTATGTTTTTATGGTATTTAGCATTGGACCTTGTAGTCCAAAACTTTCATTAGTCAAAAACAACTCTCTTTCTGATTGCATTACATCTGCCAGCAAGTACACGTTTACACAACTAAACGGTCACACCTCATGTACATATTTACATATTTTCTTGAATACTCTTTCTTGATATACTAACTGTCTATCTCTTGAATCCCATTGCACTTCTGTTATGCATTCCATTTGTTGGTGTATTTTAAAACTACTGAACAGATATGTGAAATGTGTATATTGTATGTCTTTCACTACATACACAAGTTGTAACAGAGTTTGAAATGTGGGTTTCTACTAAGCCTTTGAACTAAATCAATACAATACAGTATGTGTTTGTAAATAGGGATCACTGGAAACACAAATGTGTATACCTCTACCTAGTCTCAGTGTGTACCTAGTGTGTTTAAATGTATTACAATTCAGCACTTGCTTGATCATTAAGCTAAATAATTAAATAATGGTTTTGCCTTTTTTGGCAGAAAATACCCCCCCGATAGCCATATATCAATAACATCTGGAGAGAATTTGCCTCTTTACAGCCTATGACAAAGACTGTGAAATTGGCTCTTCCTGTGAGGGAGTGGACCTTGTTTATCTAGGTTCCTCTCCAGTGCTCAAAGGTAACCCAAGTACTGTTATTGATCCAGTGTCCTGTACTTAGAACTGCTGCAACATAGTAATTCTGTGAAGTGCACCTCGGTCCCAGCTGGAGATTGGGAATCAAGGGTCTATGACTGTTCACTGCCAAAAGCGGTTTCCTGCAGGTGACAAGTGACTCATTTCACATCTTAACCAGACTCCCATTTTCCTCAGAGGATTACGGTATCTAAGCGTATTTCAGGTGTTTCATCTCTGAAGATGATACAGTCACGCATACACTCACTGAGCACTTTATTAGGTATACCTGTACACCAGCTTGTTGATGCAAATATTTTATCAGTTAATAATGTGGCAGCAACTAAATGCATAAAAGCATGCAGGCATGGTCAAGAGGTTCAGCTGTTTTTCAGACCAAATGTCAGAATGGGGAAGAAATGTGATCGAAGTGACTTGATTGATCGTGGAATGATATTTGATGCCCGGCAGGATGGTTTCAATATCTCAGAAACTGCTGATCTCATGGGATTTTCTGAACACACAACACATCAAAACTCTTAAGTGGATAGGCTACAGCAGCAGAAGATCAATAAGTCTAAAAGATAAGTCTAGTAAGTACTTAATAAAGTGCTCACTGAGTGAAAATCACCTACAGGACGATCAAGTGATTGCTGATAACACCGAATGGAACAGCATGTATGGAATTCAGAGTGATTGCTTCTATACGATTGGTGGAAAGTGTGGGTGCTCTGTGTGTTACTTGATTTGCTGCCATATAATATCAGAAAACACCCCCTACTGGTTCTGAAACCAGGCATTTAATACTGTGTCTTTATATATCTCAATGCTCACATTTACCAGGCCAAGATACAGAAATCTAACAGATCATTTTCTGTGTTGTGGAAGACCTTGAGGAAAACAGTACAGATCATTGAAAAGACTTTTTATGTTTTACAATGCGTTATATAAGTTGGAATGGATTGTATGCCTGTTAAACCTGAATGTATTCTCAGAATCAGAAAAATCGAATAAATATGTCAGCAAACGGTTTTGTTGAGCAGTTTGGTACATTATGGACAGAGATGAGGAAGTAAAGAAGTGAATGGAAAAATGCAGGAAAACCACAGGAACGTGAATAAAATAAATTTGGCTGAAACATTTTTTGCAGGTATAAACAAGGGAATGCATTGAACAATCCACAGCAGTTTTTGAAAGCAAGATAAAAGAGGGATAATCAAATTCCCATGCAGTGGAAGTTGAAAATGGGGAGCTCAACCATGAATTCCCATTTGAAAAAGGGAAACGGGAATTTGACTTTGCTAATGCATTTTCCAGTAACAGCGGCTCCTCTGTGTATTCTCAAGAAACCATACATCCTTAATCAGTGCCTGAGCGCAGGTTTTTCCCCAGAAGAGTTCAGGGAAGTGATGAAATGAGCGGAACGTGTGTGGTGATAAGCCGTGCTTCTTGCCTGTAGTAACACGTTATCCTCTCCCTCCCTGTGTCCCCCTCTCAGCTGAAGCAACCGGACAAAGCGGCTGCAGCGGCCCACACCTACTTCCAGGCCAACCCGGAGCACGTGGAGATGAGCCACAACCTGGAGCAGTACAAGGGCCTGGAGGGCGTGCAGGAAGAGCACTTTATCGACAGGGAGGCGCGTGTGCACCAGGTAATCAATCATTATCACAATCATTATTTCTATAGGGTCTTTGTCACAAAGCAGCTTTACAGATAACCGACCCCCAAGAGTACGCCTAGGGCAACAGTGGCAAGGAAAAACTCTCACTAAAGCTAACAGGAAGAAACCTCGAGCAGAACATGGGGGAACCCATCTGCCGCTGGTTGACACCGGTTTGTTGTAAAAATGGTTGTAAATGGTAAATGGTTGGCATTTATATAGCGCCTTTATCCAAAGCGCTGTACAATTGATGCTTCTCATTCACCCATTCATACACACACTCACACACCGATAGCGATTGGCTGCCATGCAAGGCGCCGACCAGCTCGTCAGGACCATTTTGCGGTTAGGTGTCTTGCTCAGGGACACTTCGACACAACCCGGGCGGGGGATCGAACCGACAACCCTCCGACTGCCAGACTACTGCTCTTACTGCCTGAGCCATGTCGCCCCCATAATCCATATCCTATGGTCAGCCTTAAGATTTAAACAGCTGCTTAAATGCCCAAACACAAGTCAGCCGGCTATTTCTCTATCAAAATCTAAACAGTAAATATAAACAGATTAATTATGGTGCATAAATGTCCAATCCGAATTAATGGAGTCCAAGCAGAGATGACTCTGGTCACGTGGAGGGATGGCAGGAAAACCAGTGGGTGGCACTGTCAGGCAAGGGGACAGGCTTGGTGCTACAGCTGAATCAGCAGTGGGTGGCCTTGAGCAAGGCCCTTAACCCTGCATTTCTCCAGGGGGATTGTCCCCCGCTTAGTTTAACCCCTGATGAGCAGATGCGACCTGCACATTACATCTCCCTTAACAGACGGATGCGATGCCGGCATGGTATCTGATCACATGACTGTTTTTCAAGACACATGACAGTTGAAATGCATTGTGATTCCGAGACCTTTCTATGGGTTTTCTATAGGGCGCCTTAGTCCATAATGGATTAATCAGTTAATCAGTTAATAAGTTGCTTTGGATAAAAGTGTCAGTTAAATAACAAATTATTATATATTATTAAAAACATGGCTTCGGTTGACATTACAGTCAGTCACGACAGTCAGGAGGTGCAGAGAGAAAAGGCCCTTTTATCACCAATTTAGCTCTGGCATTAGCTCTGGCATTAGCTCAGGTACATAGTATAAGGCGCTGTTCAACTGCACATCAACACAGAGAATCACTGAGGCCAGTCCTTCAGAGCGTAATTAAGGACATTTTATACTGTGGTCGTTCTTACTATGTAGAAGAGCTTCTGTGGCTCTGGTCATATCCCAGTGGTCTGAAATTGACCACTGGACTGTGGTCAAAGGAGATAAGTTTAGAGGACTGAGTGCTGCTTGTGGGGAACATTAAACCCATAGAGGTCAACCATGGACCAGCAGCCAAGATACGGTCAGGGCCAACCAAGGCTCAGTGATAACCCTTGCCTCACGAGTTGAAAAATAATGCCGGTCGCAAGACATTTTTAGCTCCTGTAAACACAAGTGCAACAGTAATGTTTTTGTCTCTTTGTTGTTGTTTTTTTGCAGAAAGCCTTCATGGTGGGGGTGAAGCTCTATGACAGAGGGGAGTACGAGAAGGCCATTGAGCACTTCGAGGAGGCCCTGGCGGAGTACTACAAAGCAGACTTGGAGTGCAGGGCCCTGTGTGAGGGTCCGCAGAATTTCGGCGAGCACGAGCACTTAAACTACCACCCCGCCCTCTACGAGCTCATCTCTGGTACGCTGTCCACATGTTTGAGCTTAATGCTTGCGCAAAGTTCCCATTTTCCTAGACTTCTCCCACACCTGGGGGATGGTGGCAGGAAAACCAAGGAGAACCACTGTTGGTATCTCTAAATCAGTTTAAAGCCTGTATTCAATTATAAAAACCAGCCACTCTTGGGTGCGAGCAGCTCCTTTCAAACTGCCGTATCAATTGGTTCTCCGAACATCCTGCTATGTTGCTCAGGTTTCCCGTTGTACTGACCGACTGCATTACACACCTAACCACCAGCACACCGCAGGAGCATGCTACATCTCAGGCCTTTGCCCCCTGAAGCGCGCATTCAGACCTTCTATTGTCTACTAAAGGGTACCATATGGATCCAATATGGGCCGAATCCCAACTAAAACATTCGGCACGCTCCTTCCTGGAAAAAAAAACACAGGAACAAGCGACAGGCTGAGAAAGACTTTGGTTATTCGGTTGCGGATGTGGATTTCGTGTTATTTCATACATGGGGCTAATTCCCTGCCTCCGCCACCCCCCTTCCCTACTCCTGTCTCCCAGCTCTCGAGCACGTTGCCGTGTGTTTACCCACGCCGTGCTCCACTGACATGCCTTCAGCTGCCATCATTAACGCCAAACGAATGATTGCCGCTGACGCAATCTAAATATTTTGCATTGTCTTATTACGAAATTATTCTCCATCTTAACGGTGTCTTTTTATGTTGTGTGCAAACCCTCCTGGGAGATGATAAATGTTTATGTCAGCTGGTCTCAACAGTTTTATGCAGAGTGTGAAAACTGGCTTTCCCTTTGTCATGGGCCAAGATTTTAATGTAGAGCACTGAGGGTTGCCAGTTTTCTTTCTCAAAAAGTGTATATCACAGTATCGAAAAGCATTGTACATCAGGGTCTTATTATGAGAAATAGCTGTACTTAAGACAACAGGAATGATAATTTTTCTGGCGATGGGTGGATTCCCTAATCTCATCGTCAGTTTTCCCTTTAAACCTGCACCTCTGGGGCTACATCTTGCCTTTGTTATGCCTGATCGGTTTAAAGTGATATTTTCAATGTGAGCAAATAGTGTTTCTGTTCATTAGCCGCTGAATTGGAATGGCATTTATTTGGCACAAGGGTAAGACCTGGCACAGGGTCACAGGGTAAGGGGTGATTAAGAACAGTGGCAACAACGATGCATGCCAGGAAAACATGAATGGCTGTGTATGCAGGTTCTCACTGGGAATTGTCAGCGCTGACTGGGGCACTTTGTTGGAATACTGACACAGGGATGTTCCAAAATGGCTGAAAAGTGAAAGTTTTGACAGCGGCCTAGATTTGCTTTTCATTTTGGCAGGCTAAAACAAAATTACTGAGCGGCTTACTTTGGCTGAAGGGATGTACAATAACTCTGTCAGAAATGGTGGTTCGGTTTCCATCATTTAAAGCAGAATTTCTGATAAATCACGAGCACATTTTCACTAAAACCCAAAATCTGGCCAATGGGAAAGAATTATGTGCTTCTTGGACTGAGAACATGACATGTATGATATATAGAGTAACTATTTTTCTTTTAATGTTGTAAATATTACCATGACCACTGTTTCCAATTCATATGTGGATACATTTATTACGACCTGTTTTGTCATATTTTCACCATAAATTTTAAGCATTAAAAACAAGCTAAATTAAAAATCAAAAAGACAGTGTTCTTTGTTAAGTAAATGATGAGTCATTTTTTACTGTTAAATACTGGCCTATTCTGCTGCTGTTCCTTCATGAAAAACTGCATAGAGGAGACAAAAATGAAATAAATAGCGTAGAGTAGTCTGAGAAAAGTTATCTCTGAAAATTGAAGGAAAGGAAAGTATTAGGATATATACTGTATATACACTCAGTGAGCACTTTATTAGGTATTTATTAGACTTATTTTTAGACTTTAGTCTTCTGCTGCTGTAGCCTATGTACTTAGAGGTTTGATGCATTGTGTGTTCAGAGATGCTCTTCTGCATACCACTGTTGTAATGTGTGGTTATTTGCATTACTGTCACCTTCTTGTCAGCTTTGACCAGTCTAGCACTTTTCTTCTTACCACTGTCATTAACAATGCATTTCTGCCCGCAGAACTGAGTATACTCTTGAGACTGTTGTCTGTGAAAATCCCAGGAGATCAGCCGTTTCTGAGATATTCAAACCAGCCTGTCTGGCACCAACAAACATGCCATGGTCGAAATCACTGAGATCACATTTTTTCCCCAATTTGATGGTTGATGTGAACACTAACTGAAACTCCTGACCTGTATCTGCATGATTTTATGCATTGCACTGCTGCCACACGATTGGCTGATTAGATAATCACATGAATTTGTAGGTATTTTTTACTCTTATTGGCCTGCTGCTGTAGCCCACCCACTTCCAGGTTCAACATGTTGTGTGTTCAGAGATGACTCTCTTGGGGTTATTTGAGTTACTGTCACCTTCTTGTCACCTCCTCTTGACTATGTCTGCATGTGAGCACCAAGAGACGACATCATGTCATCACACTTAACAGTCCTGATAGACGTGTACCTATATACTGGTTGACGGCATTGCCATTTAATATTGCATTTTAAGGAAAGAATATCGGACAGATATTCAGCAGACAACTGACAACCATACTTGCCTGCGCTCTTCTAGATATAAATTAGAATTGAGGTATGCATGCTATAGAGAATGCAAGCAAAGCACTTTTACTGGTCTTTTGAGACCGCATTACATCTCTATTAGATTTCCAGGCTCGGAGCCTGTGAATGCGATTGCGATTCCGTGTGATGATGCTTGCGTGAGAATTTTCCTAGCTATGCAGGAGTGTAGCGGTGCATTGAGTAGCCAGCGGCCGGCACAAGGGCCAAACAGGCCCCGCATGACTCTGTAATAGTTTCCAGAGCCCAATGCCAGAGACAGAAGTCTTGGCCCGTGCCAGAATGAGGGTCGCCGTGGAGAGATGCGAGCCATAAAACAATCTCACCTCTCTTCCATTGTAAGGCATCTCACTTGTAAAAGCAGTCATAAGGAACACAGAGTGACAGGAACTGGATGCGGTCAGTTAGTTACGGTCAGTAATGGACCCACGAGCCAGCGTGTTTTATCTGGACTTTTGGAAGTGGTTGTAATTTATCTTGGCATCTGTCATTACCCAAAATGCACTGCCAATTACCACTCTGCAGTAGCGGTCCTTGGAGGCCTATGTTTGTACGGTTTATGAACTATTTTATCTTCGGAGATTTATACACCCATATTGACAGAGCTGGTTATTGTTGAGAGGTTACAGTAGCGCAGCTGGAAGTGGATTTCCATCTGTAAATGACAAACCCTCCGAAAGGGCGCAGGAGGACTGTGTCAGCCAAGGGAGAACTTGAGAAATGCGTTGATGCCATTGACAAGTTCCATTGCCTTACTGGGAAAGCAGGCTGTTTCTTATTTGCAGGAGATTCTGACAGTCGGGTATGCTCATGGAGTTTTTGTTCACTCCAAAATAAATTACTGACAAGGAGCATAGCTCCAACATGCGCAGATTTCTTTTCGTAAACAATGGAAGCCAACTTGCCCACTATGGAAACGGTTTTGGGCATTTTATTTTGGCTCGTCGCTAATTTCCTTTACCAGTTAAGGTAAACCGCATTGTTAGTAATGCATTTTTGAGCAGATGTCTATGCTGTGTCAACTAAGAAGTCCTCAAGTCAAGAATTTGAATATTAAGTGCTATTTGAGAATGATGGAAAACATGTGAAGACAGTTTCAGTATAATTGATTGGAGAACGTGCTGTCCTTTTTTCTTGTTTGTATTTCTTGTGTGGTGGGGAGATTCCGAGTTCATTTTTTGGCAGCTGGGGTAATTCCTTAGTGATTATCTTGATAGCATGCCTTGCAGAAGTCCTTGGTAACTTCAGTCCACACCACTGTTTCCAAAATGGCTCCATTCCCAGCCTGAAGGGTTGTTTTGAAACCCTCTCTTTGGAAGAATGAAACAAAAAAAATTAAATCAATTTTATTGCTTCCTCAGTGGAAGGAAAAATATATTTTCCTCAGTTCTTAGAGATTTTTCGGGCCAGTCCAATATAAGATGGGAACTATGTGAAACTCTCCTGGGGGTTTCCATGATTGGAAACGAATTAAATCAGCTATAAAGTATTAATTACTAAATTATATACCAGTATTCTGCTGTAGCTCAGACTGGCCCGACGTTCTTATAGTAAATGTTTTTTGTCCTTTAAAATCTTAAAGAGATTTGGCTGTTGGCCTCAAACCTTCCAAAGTAGAGGTTGTGTTTCATAATGGTGTTATCTGTAGTCAGGCAATACCAATTCTGATGATCACACTGAATGACTACATTATGCATGGGAATGGCTGTATTGCTTTTCATGATTTTGTTAAGATACTTTGCCAGCCATGGCCTGTGGTGTCTGATGAGCAACTTCTTTGAGAAACAGTTAAACGGTTCTAATGGGAATACATTTACAGTGGTCTCTCTCTGTCTCTCACATCTGACAGTTTTTTGGTCACATACAAATCTATGTTTTAAGCCCAGTGATTATAATCTTTTAAAGCTAAATACAGAACAATAAATTGACCATAATCAAATATATCTTGGAAAGCATTTTGGAAAACATGGCAAAACATGTTTTCCACTTTGTAATGAACCCAAGAAAAGAACCATTGTATAAGCCTATATGGAAATTTATTAAAATAAGCTTCTAACATGCATTGATGCAAAATACTTTGTGGTGTACTAATACTGTTTGTGGTGTGGATTAAGTTGTCTTTTCTGTTATACAATAGTACCATGTTTTCTGCTCCTTGCGACTTACAAATCATGCTATATTTAAAATGGCCGAAAGTTAAAAAAGACAATTTAGTCAATTTCCAGTCATGAAAAACATACATATTGAAAACAGACATATCATTCAAAGTCAGTCTGTGGTCAGTTTACTGAAAAAGTAAGTTGCACAGAACAGTCTGTTCCCTGAACAAACAAGTAAATTATCAGCCCGATCTGTGCACATCCTAGCATAGCAGCATCTGTGTGTGAAGGGTTTGGCTTGTGCTAAGTGTAAATTCGGTTTAAACATGGCACTGTCGGCAAACAACCTCTTCCTGTGTATGCTTAATAAGCCTTGCACTGATGTGTTTGTGCAAAAGTGGGCACGGAACATTCAGTTGGTTTCTCGGTTCAGTGAATGTGAGGAGTTTGCTGTCTGCACTATGGTCTCCTCTGTATAGTTTAATGTGTGGTGTGATGGACTGCCTCGCCTTGTGTATTTCAGATCATTTCACGCAGGTGCTGCACTGTGAACACGAGTGTGTGAGAGACCTGGCCACACGCCCTGGCCGTCTCTCCCCAATGGAGAACTACCTACCTCTTCACTACGACTACCTGCAGTTTGCCTACTTCAAAGGTATTAAACTGACCGGTCTGCTACTTACTGAACAATATGGGCATGGAAAGCTTGAAAAACACTCAGATGGTAATGAGAAGAACAGGAATTACAATGAATCAAATTCTTTTTTTGAGTTTGATCATATCAAACATGAATGAATGCCTACTGGGTCATTTAACATTACCTGGGAGAGAGGGGGTTGGAGTGCATACTATGAAATTGCAAACAGACTCTGGCTTTTGAAGGGCAGACGGACATTTGTATAGTACAGAAACAAATGAATGAGAGGTGCTCTCCCCAAATTATACTCCATCTCCACAAATACACTCATGTGGACAATCAGACAAAGTGGATTACTCTGGCCTACCTAAATTCTGAACTCATTCCATAGAGTGATTTGTAGTTTCTTAACTAAAAGAAACAGATGCTAATCTAAAAGGCTCTGTGGAAAAATAGCTGGAGTCAGTAATTACATTTAAAATGAGTTATTCACACTTCACGGTCTTCCCACAGTGAAGACCGTTACATTTATTTCTATGAGCTTGTACCTGTACAGTGAATTTCAATGTATTGGTTTAACCTCCGACCTTTAAAAAAAATGTAGTGAGGCTTCCTGGAACTCTTTTTGGTATTTTTATGTCAGGTCTCTTCCTGCAACAGCCAGTCGGCTCTGAGATAAACTGTTTAAAAATGAACCGTTAATAACATTTTATTTTTACGAGGCCCCTGATTGTTTACGACCGCGGAAATAACGCAGATGGAGCGAGCGCATAAGTGTTTCCACCGCTCCGCGTTAGGGGTCGAGCGGATTTACAAGGCAGTAAAGCATGTCAGGGGGGGCGGGGGGGGGACCGCATGTGGCGCGGGATTGCGATGAAGTCAACGTGCTTCCTTGGCTCCGTCTTTGGCCAGGCCGCTGCTCAAAGCTGCCTGCTAAAATAGCTTTTTACCTTTTTTTGGGCTTTAATTTAGTTTCCATTATCTCAGTTGAATTATCTCCACTCTCCACAACTCACCATCCAGGAATTTCAAACTGGCTGTAATTTGAGTACTTTGTTATTTTGTTTTTGTTCATAGGTGTCTCCTAGTTAAGACAATGTGAATGTGACATTTGGTAGGTGCATTCCATGATGCGAAATGGTACCAGCAAAGGGACTTGATGTAGCACAGTGTTAGTAAAATCAGTAAAATGAGAGAATGTGAGAAGGAGTAGGAAAGTGATTGGATAAGGAGGGACCCATGATTTATAGAGAGATTGTGCCTTTAATAACACTCTTCCATTGGACTGATGCGTTTTCAACAGCTGTGTGGCCTTACTTTCCAGTGAACATGATTCAGGAGGCCATTGAGTGCGCCCAGTCATACCTGCTATTCCATGAAGGAGAGGAGTTCATGACGGAGAATGTAGACTACTACAGGGAGGTGCTCGGGCAGGAGGTCAAACCACGGGAGGTGAGAGAGTTGAAAGTACAGCTGTGAACAGAAATGCCTTGAGGGTTCACACTTCAGAACACTTACGTAACTTTGCCATGCTATTGTGCTAATTATGTAGTATTGTAAGTCATTGTTGCGCAAGGATACTGTACTGGTCTCCAGTAATTGATCGCTGAATGTAAATGTAGTTTAGTGGACAATGGAAATGGTCACAGAGTACTGTTAAAGATCAATGGTCGAGCAGTAAACGTTTCTAGAGAAACCACTTGCCTTGATTTGAATGCCAGTTTTTTGTTGTCACCAATTACACTGGCCAAATTAGCTAATTGGTTAAATACTCATATGCTGGTTTAATCATAGATTTGACCAGAATAAGTTGTTTCATGTTGTGATGCAGGAATGGTCTTCAACTGTCATTCATGAACATCAAAAATGTAGCTAAAATATAAATTACTAAATTATTAGTTAATTAATTAATTAAGAGCAGAATTTAGCATGAAATCCTGAAACAGATACAGCCCTCCTTGCCCGATACAATAGTTTGTGGTGTAACTACCCAGTTCATGCTTAGCTTATTTTTACCAGTTAGTTGCATATGTTTAATACCTGTCTAGACTTTCAACAGTAATATATGCTGTGCATATATTTTCATTAAGGACACATTATAAATGATGTTATGTTTTGTTAAAACCATAAATTGTGGTGAATGTATATTTTCAAATGTCAACTATCGTTTGTCAAGTTTAAGTATGTAAATAACTGACAGCACAGTTTATACCAAACCGCAAGGATGTGTCATAACTATGTTGTGTCCCTCTTGGTCTGGCCCCCACAAACTATGTTGGAGCCTTGACATAACTCAAAGTTGTTAAGACGTTTTTATGATAAATACAGTCAGGCAGGAAAAGGACCCCCTCCTATAATTCCTATAATGCCGGCACAGCATTGAAATGACAAGAATTTTTCCAGTGATGCAACAGGGCAGCGGTGGTGTTAGACACCCGAGACGGCCTGGGCTTAGAGCTCGCTGTCCGTGCTTCGCATTTGCGTGCCCGGTCATGTCTCCCCGGTCCTCCCCCCTGAGGACAACAGCAGCTCACTTACACACCGTTGTCGAGCACTCCCCGAAGGAATTAATCAATTTTAGGGAATACAAAACATTGTAAAAACACGTGTTCCGTGCTGCCGTAGAACTTACTGGAATAATGTGGGAAGCGTTCACATTTTCTGAGTTCTGTGGCTGTGGCCGCTACTGGCGGCTCCGGTTTCATAACATTCACGAACGCTGCCTCGTCCCGATCGCGAGTGAGGTCCAGCAGAGGCCCGTTTCTTACACAGAGGGATGGGCCTCGCTCCAGTTACAACAATCCCTTAAACCGGTGTCAGGAACAACCAATAAAGTGCTGCCGCAGGATACCCAGAGAGAGAGTACCTCACTCCACCCGCTCTCACAACAGGGCTCAGGCACGGCACATTTAGCAAGGTCACACCTTCACAGGCCTAAGATCAAAGATGACACCAGCCATTTTAGAGCTGGGGGGAGGTCAGTCGGGGGGGGGGGGGGGGTGCTGCTGCACAGACAAGATGCAAGATGGGTGCCTAATAAAGTGACATAAGGAATGATAGAATTATATCGAAATCCACCTGACTTGTCTGGCTGATTAATTTAAGTTTTAGTTAATTACATTAATTTGTTAGGGACCATATGCAAACATTAATCTCACACAAGGAAAAGAGATGCATTGTACCAGATTTAGCTACGAGCTCATTTCCATCTGCAGTCCTTGAAATCGCTCATAGATCCAAATATACAGTCATCATTATACCAAACAATACAACAACAATATGCAATCAGTACCCCTCCCCAATGGAGTCACACATGATGGCAGGGCCAAAGACAGCTTTTTGGTCAGCAGCCAGCATGTAGAATAACATGGCTGCCACATGTTTGTGCGTCCGCAGGAGGCTGAACGGTACTTCAAACGTCACCAGCACGAAGTGGACCTCCTCCATGTGGGCAGTGAAAACTTAGGAATTGAATACACCGAGGGGGTGAGTATCAACCAATTGAAGGGAGATGAGCATTTACAGGGCAAATGGGCCTTTTCAGCACTTGCAGACATGGTTGCAGCGCACTGGAAAACAGGACAGTTTCCCAAGGGAGCAAGCCCAGCTTGCGCTGCAGAAACATTGCTTCAATGTTAGGGGAACACGTTGACAACGTTACGCGTTAGCTTTGGAGATGGGCTTGGCTCAGGTAGCTCAGAGTTTCGGATTACCACCACAAGCCAACCTGGGCTTTTTGTTTGATCATTTGTTTTGTGTGTGTCACAAAAAAGAATAACAAAAGAATAACAAAAGAAAGTGACTTTTAAATCAGTTGTAAGTGGGATTAGTTGTGTTTGAAGAGTATGTTGCATGGGAAAGAATGTGAGATGTGAGAAGGACAGAGGAGAGGGGCAGGTGCCTGGACTGGCAACGTCAAAGGGAACCAAATCTTCTGCTCACAGCACCCTCGTGTGGAATATAACTGTTATTGCAACTGCAGTTAGCGATTCTCAATATTAATTTTGGTTCTTCATGCTCATGTTGCCAGTGCTTATATTTAGATTAAATAAGGTGATCTAAGCATGTACATGGACATGTGTTATGATGAACCAATAAGAGTTTAATAAGTACAAATATAAATTCTGTCAGAATTGCTAGAGATTAAAGGTAATGAAAATAAAATAAAGGATAATATGTATCTGTTGTTGTAGAACTATTGGAGCAGCTCAGGTGGAAGAGAAGATGTTAACAGGTAAGTTAACGGTTTCCTTTATTGATTTACATCGCACAGTCTTTCAAGTGGAGTTACTTATAAATTAATATTTATCTAAATCAGAACCCTAAATATTTGCAATGGCAGTTCTTCTCCCTGTTCCAATAGGCACCTGCCTTTAAATTACTTAGTTTATACTGACACCTGCTGGTAGACAAATGTAATGGCATAAAATAATAGACAATAACACAATTTGAACAATTTTCACACCTTATTAACATGCAGGGAGAAAAAAATGAAAATGTTATTGCCATTATGTTCATAGTAGCCGTTCAGGAAGTTTTCTTTATTTACTGTTGGTCCATACATTTATTATTTTATTTATTTGGTAAACCCAATTTAAACACTGCATCTACAAATGATGAAAACAATAAAAAGATTTACTGAATGCCATTGTTAACAGTGCTATGGTGTCATAGCAAGCTATCCCTTAAGCTCTTAGTTTTACTGGCTGGTGACTTTGTGTTTCTATCTGTACCCAGAATCCCTTCAGGCACAGACGGCTGGATGGAGTATGTCCCCATATCAGAGAAGAAGAATGTAACGGTGGAGGAGGTGAAGGAGCTGAGAGAGGGTAGGTCCCCTTCCTCCTCCGAAACCAGGGAGGCACTTACTGTATCTCTGACCCGGTGCTTTATTCACATTCCTGCGGGCATATTGTGAAACTGCCTGCACACTGCGTTTCCCACAATGTCTCTCTGTGTATAAGACTTGTTGTCATGGAGAGCTTATGGGAGCCTGCCCTTTTCGGTCTGCGCATAGGAGGGCCGCTGCTGTACGATAGTGTTCGGCTGGTCCTGAACTCGGAGACCCTTAACGGAACGCAGAGGGTGCTTTTCGACGACGTCATCACTGAAGACGAGTGCTCGGAGCTGGAAAATTTGGCCCACGTGAGTTCCCATCGCCGTTGAACATTCATGGTTTGGGCAGCTTGTGGTTTTGTTTATTTATGTTGTAATGCCACCATAACCTTTATCCTAATGCCTTTTGTCGTACGGACTGATTTAGCAGTTAGCACATACCTAAGTAGAGTTGGCCATCTCAAATACAGTGAGAATTGATGGTTTTTCAGGGACATGAAGCAGTGGGGTTGGACAGTTTGTGGTTTTGTTTATTTATGTTGTGATGCCACCATAATTTTTATCTAAATTTTTTATCTAAATTAATTTTAGTCCTACGGATAATAGACTGATTCAGTAAAAGTGTTAGCGCCTACCTAAGTAGTCGACCATCTCAAGTATGGTGAGAATTGATGGTTTTTCAGAGACATGAAGCAGTAGTGTGCGTGTAATTTTGTCCCACATTTTGCTGCGGAATATAACATTAACAGTTCTGTAAAATGAATAAGGAAAGGGAAGAATGAATGACTGAAGGCTGCCCTAGGCAGTGAGTTTGTACTGTGATTGACTCCCTGACAGGTCGTCATGATGGGAGGCGATGGGTATCGAGGAAAGACGTCCCCCCACACGCCCAATGAGAAATTTGAGGGTGCGACGGTATTGAAGACCTTGCAGGTACAGCATTCCTTCACACCTTAATTCAGAAATATAGAAATATATGACCCTGTTAATGCATGCAGTACCTGTCCGTGGGGGACATTCAGTGAGCACTTTATTAGGTACACCAGCTTCTTAATCCAAATATCTAATCAGCCAATCATGTGGCAGCAAATAAATGCATAAAAGAATGCAGATGTGGTCAAGAGGTTCAGCTGTTTATCAGACCAAACCTCAGAATGGGGAAGAAATCTAAGTGGCTTTGACTGTGGAATGGTTGTTGGTTGCCAGGGTGGTTTGAATATCCACACATTACAACAGTAGTATGCAGAGGAGCATCTCTGAACACACAACGCATCAAACCTCTTAAGTGGATAGGCTACAGCGGCAGAAAACCAAAAAGTCTACAAAATAAGTCTAGAAATACCTAATAAAGTGCTCATGAGTGTATGTCTGAGAAGCCGTCGGTAACGGTGATCCCGTGTCGCTGGTTGCAGTATGGCTTCGAGGGTCGAATCCCGCTGAAAAGCGCGCGCATGTTCTACGACGTCAGCGAGAAGGCCCGGCGGATCATCGAGTCCTACTTCATGCTCAACTCTACCCTACACTTCTCCTACACTCACCTGGTGTGCAGGACAGCTATCGCTGGTGAGTCTTCCTGTACCTACATTTCCCTCTGTTGGCCATTCACTTACATTGCAGGAATAAGCCCAGTACACACTACAGCCGCGGTAGTGGGTGAGCTGAGAATTGGGCACAAACCTTTCCTGTAAACTGATCATTGAGCTCATCCTGTTTTCATTCATTTTCCTTGATTAACAAGCGTGCCGACGATCATGCTAATTCATTGGCAAGTAGGGTAACACACTGAATACTGAAGTAGCCTACCACAAATAATTTAATTAATAGTGTTTGCAATAGACAACATTCTCTGCACATGTTTGACATGCCTATAGACCACTTTTTACAGGCTTTGATATTGAATTCCTAATTTTGATTTAGAATTCCTAATTGAAAGTTGGGAAGTTTTCCTTTTAATATTTCTGTAATTTGGAGAAGGGTCAGACCGCTGTGCATGATTTGGGGGGATTTGGGGGGGGCACAACAAACATTTTGGAAGGCACTGGCCCCTCCCCTAGATCAGACCCTGGAAGTGTTGGGGTAAATTAAAAACCTGCACCCACACTGGCACCTTTATGGATAAGATTGGACACACCAGTACAACAGTATAGAGTGGTTTAGTGAGCAATGAGAGGTATGTGGGGTAAGAGCAGTCGTCTAGCAGGTGGAGGGTTGCCAGTTCGAAGTGTCCCTGAGCGAGGCACCTAACCCTCAATTGCTCCTGACGAGCTGGTTGGTGCCTTGCATGGCAGCCAATCGCCATTAATGTGTGAGTGTGTGTATGAACGGGTGAATGAGAATCATCAGTTGTACAGTGCTTTGGATAGATGCGCTATATACAGGCCAAACATTTACCATTTATGTGACATAGGTATCTTCATACTAGCTTCACTTCAGGAGACACAAATCTTCATTATGAGGTTTATTCATATTTCTACTGGTATAGGTCAACCGGGTGTTAGAAGTGACCTCAGCCACCCCATCCACGCTGACAACTGCCTCCTGGACCCAGAGGCCAATGAGTGCTGGAAAGAGCCACCTGCCTACACCTACCGAGACTACAGGTGAGATACCTGCTGCTTTGCCTGCTTTGTAGCCATGATAACTCAAGCATCAGACTGCTGTTAATACATCTCTTTCCATAACCTTTCTCTGGGTAGTAATCTTGGTGAATCATCTGCAATACTACATTTAGAATCATAATACTTTATAATTACTGTTTACTTCATAGTACTATTATGAAGGTATTTCCTACGGTTATTATTGGTTACTTCATAACTGTAGTCTGAATTATTTTTGTCATGAAGTAACCTTCATAATGGTACTAAACATCATGTAAACAGTAATTATAAAGTATTATATAGCATCTTCAAATGATTTATACTGTGAGTTGATCTGACTGAGGTCATCCTGGTTCTTCATGCATTACTTTTGTTGTTCAGTTCACTAGATCCAAGCTTCCAAATATTTGGACTGCTGTGTCTCAAATTCAAAGGTCAATTGTGTTTTCCATTGATGCCTTACTTTATAGTCACTGCTCAAGGTGTGACAGAGAATGTTCTAGATCCTTATATCATGTCTAACTCAATGTCATCTCTTTCAGTGCGCTCTTGTATCTGAATGGAGATTTTGAAGGAGGGGAGTTCATTTTCACAGAAATGGATGCAAAAACAGTCACAGTGAGTCTTATTTTTCTCAATAGGAAAAGAAAAACAAAATTACCCTGGAAACAAAAGTATTGGTCATGATTGATGTTAATATGACTTGAAGATACTACCTCAGGTTCAGACCCTGGGAATGACAAACTTGTATTTGCTTTGATGGTGGTTTTATGCTCAACCTTCTGGGCAGTTCTGCCACTGAAGTGGTATTGTTGTGTAGTAGACATTTTACAAAGGCATCCATCGGTACAGTGTGCAAAGAATACATTTGAAAAGTATGTATCTGGCATAAAATATTGTACAGTATGAAATACACTCAGTGAGCAACTTATTAGGTAGACCTGTATACCAGCGTCAAACCTCTAAGTGGATAGGCTACAGTTGCAGAAGACCAATAAGTTTAAAAAATAATTCCAATAAATACCAAATAAAGTGGTCACCGAATGTATGTGAACCTCAGCTTTCCGATGGTGCATCTAACGATTCACTTTCAAAACTAAGATTTGATTTGATTTTGCTTGCAATAACTTTCATGTGTCCCTTTTAGGCATCAGTGAAGCCCAGATGCGGGCGGATGGTGGGCTTTTCGTCCGGAGGAGAGAACCCCCACGGCGTCCGAGCGGTGACCCTTGGACAGAGGTGTGCCGTGGCCCTCTGGTTCACTCTCGATCCCCTCTTCAGAGAGCTGGTGAGTTCACAACGGCTCATACAATGCAGCTGCTTCCTGTGTTTTTATAGGGGCGTGTTTGTATGAATAAGTAGAATGAATTTTAGAGTTGATGTTTGTTTTTTTGCATATTTTTCAGTCAGTGCTGCACTAAAGATATTGTTTTTCTGATAGAATGGAATATTTTGAATGTAGCCAAAGAACAGAGTTGTGTGCAAATCACAGTTGTTTCCATTAGCCCAATGCACACTTATTCTAGTTATGCAGACTTATGAGGTTATAAAGGTGGCTTGGTACTTTTAATGCACACAATATCAAGATACATTTGCATAAATAAACACTAATGGAATCATTGTGTGTCATGTCAACTTGTAAAAGCCTGCTTTTAATGGTTCCATCTTTCATGGAAATGGAATATAATGAAATGCAATGAAATACATGTAATATTTTGCACCGTGTGACAATAAATGGCCAAATATAGGGGAGATTGGGGTCTGTTGTGATGTGGGGTCCATTGTCACCCCAATCAGAAACAAGCTAGTCTGCTATAAATCACATTGCACACCCCCATACACGTCCTCTTTCACCTCGTGTTTCGATGGACCAGTTTCCTGTCAATTTCGTGCTCAGAAAACATTGCGTAACAATCGATCCCATGTCACTGATCTCCCCTACAAATTTTTAGCAATTTTGGGATTTTTTAAAATTACATTGCTGTGAATATATACAGAAAAACAGGCACTCATCTTCTCCCTTTCATTGCAGGAGAGGCTCCAGGCAGATGAGGTGATTGAGTCACTAAATAACCAGCATCAGTGGGGCCATGAACTCAACATCAACCCCAAAGACGAGCTGTAGTTTCAGGGAAGAGGAAGCGGCAATTTAAAATGTTTATCTATTTATTTAACAAAGTCGATTTTATCAGAACAGTTTTATTTTTCTACTGTTTGAAGTGCTGGTTTTTCTTTTTTTTTTTGTCTGTGTTAAAGAGTGTGACATCTCCGTGTGCTACCTATACCAGTACTTGAGTTCACCTCCATTTTGTTTCTTTGCTCCTCTGCGTGTTTGGAAACGTCTTCCTTCACAGTGCCGCCAGTGAAATTGCGGGGACGGGTATACGTTCCTCGGTGTTGACCGTTGTGCCGGCTCTCCGACAGGAGGGTTCAGCCGTGTCTTATAGCAGGGATCATCAACTCTGGCCCCCCTCAAATCCAAATTCAGCCCTGGGTTTCTTTTCTCCCAGGTAATTAGTGCAACTTATTGGCCAGACTGTTTTTACATCTGACTCCCAGGTAAAGAGAGGGTGGAAAACCAGCAGTTCTCGGCCTTCAAGCACCGTGAGTTGCTGATCTCTGTCTTATAGATTTATGACATCGAGGGAGCTGGTACTGAGTGAAGGACTTTCCAGCGTGAGGTAGATACTGCACTGTGAATAAGCCAAAGAGAAGAACAGCATGTAACTTGATAGTCCCCACATTCAAGCAAAACAAACTCTGGGTTTCCTGTTTTCAGGTCATTCGCATAAGGTGTAAACATATCAAATTTGCGGTATATGCATTTTTCATAAATTGATTTATAGGTTATATTGCATCTGTTGGAACTGGGATTATTATGTTAGAGCATATTATTTGAGCAATTGTTATATTATTTAAAATTTTATTTAATGTAACTATTGAAATATAGAAATATAGAATATTTTAGTACAGAATACGTTTATATTTAGGTTAACATAGTCAATAATTCAACACAATATTAATAGAAGATTCATTGAAGATCATATTTAAGCCACCGTGACCGGATAGTGAACAGGATAGTGAAATAAATATTTGTATGTTTGTCCCAGTCCTGCATAATCATGCATACCGACACACATATTAAAGACACTCGTCATTTGTGCACTTTCTTCTTTTATTAACGTGATAAGTTATTGGGCCACTGCCTTCTTTTCAGCTCAGATGTGAGCAGAGCCCATGGAACGCACTCAGATAGATGTGTTTAATACTACTTTTATACTTTTTTTAATAAAAGATGTTTAATTTATTCCTGTTTCAAGGAATTTGTCATTTGATGTGGCTAATAGTTATCCTTTCCTTTCAAAATCATATTTTCAAAGCAATGTTGTAGTTACATACTTTTAATCCAATGGACACTGGGCATGCCTTCTTACTGAGCTGCTGTAATTATGCATCCACTATGTAACTGCTTCACTGAATTCTTATTTAGCTTACACTTTTGAAAGGGAGGAAGGCCACTTTGTCTTATTTTTTTTGTTCCGTTATTGGACATTCTAGTGAACTGAAAACTGAAATATTGTACTTTCATTTTCTTTGTAATTGGTGTGGAAATAAATGTTTTAAAAAATCTATGGAATATCATTATTTCCTCCTTGAATTAAAGTGAGTGAATTTTCTTTACAAACACAAGTTGTTGAGTTCAACCATTGTAAAAATATAAATTACAAAGAAAATTTAGTTTGTAGTGACTTGCACTTCATTAAGTGTTTAGCACATCATGAATGTATTGAAACCAAGCAGTAACCATAGTTATAGCTAATTCTGCCTTTCACCCACCCTTGATCGTAACTACAACCATTTTCCATGAAGACTGTCAATAAAGGGCCAATGACTGACAACACAACCTCTAGTAACAGAATGAACCCCTGGTGACAAGCAGTTGGCAGAAAATCCACCTGTCTCCCTGCAGGTCACGTCAGGAAGCAGCTGAACGCAGACACTGACTCATACACTCTGCAGTTGTGTTTTCATACATCAACATGGCCGTTCTTAGAAAATGTACATCTGAATTTTCTTCAGAAGCAATTATCATATAAGCCGACTTCTCTTTATCTTCCAATTGATAGTAATTTATGAATGTAGTTATAGTTAAATGGAACTAAACCTTCTGGAATATTTTCAATACATGGAAGTGATCATTTGTGCATATTTCTCAGAATATATAGAACAACTTTGTAAAATGCTTTCAACCTTTGATGATAGCTTTGCAGGTAAACTTTATTGATAAACAGACGGTGTTTGTGCGTGTGTTTGTGTGAGCATTTTATGCACGTCACTGATTTTACACATATAATTTTTGTTCTAGTGGTTAAACAATAGAAATCATTTCACGTTAGAAAAGTTGCAACTGGAATCTTTACATTCACACGAGCACACAACAGACATGCGTTCAAGACAGTGTCAAACTATGTTTGCAGCAGGTACTGTTTTTCAATGAACGCATTTTGAATACAAATGGATGCGACTTCGATCTAACAATGCTAGCTGATTTGTAAGAACAACTATTACATTGATTAAAGTGTATTATAACAGGCACATTGTCAACTTTTGTTCTCTCTGTGTTTCCCCCATCAGCAGCCATTTTTGTTCACCATGCACTACTTTTTCAAACCGTTGAGCGCACCTCTGGTTCAATTAACTTAGTCTCTCTAAGGAGATTTATGTGTGACTTGCATTGGGTGTGTAAGCCCTGATATTCAAAAGTTCTGAGGTGCCTGCAATTATAAAGTAATCTCTCAAAAGCTTAGGAAACTTCAAAGTATTTTTAGAAATCCAATGATGTGTATTTGATATGCAATTGCCGCCCATGCACTTACAGTGTATTATATGTATAATAGCATTTTCCACAAAGAGAAAAAACTACCTTTTAACGGACGTTAACTTCTGTTTGGAACAAACAAAGAATTCCCAACAAAGAATCCAGGTTGAATGGGTTCCTCTATTGCAGGAGTGGTCAATCATGTGCCATAGAGGGCAGACTATGCAGGTTTTTTTTATTCCAACCATACACTACCCTGGCTGATTTCACTAATTAGTTCCCTCCTCTCTGGTTGAAGGTTAGTGAAATTTGTTGGTATAGTGATGGGTTGGAATGAAAACCTGCATACTCTGGCCCCCCATGGCACGTGATTGGGAAACCCACAGGGGAGCCTTTTGGAACCTTTCTGATAATGTAGTGGCCAAATAGAGAAGGACAGAACTCACTCAGGTCCAAGTATATCAAGCCCACATGGGCTTAGGTTCTTGAATGTATTTGTTAAACAAGGTCATCGTGGTTTTAGATGGAGAGATATTTGTAGACAATGATTCAACCTTCCTGATTGCTCTTCTGATGTCAGTAGAGAGGATGTTCCAACCCAGGTAAACAGCACTCCACCTTTGAGTATATAAGCAAGACAGATTTCATATGAGAGGGGCAGAGTAGCGGTGATCAGGCACGTGTAAATAATAGTGGTAGATGGAGTAGGGCAAGGGACTGGAAATGAGTAACCCACATTAGTAGGCGAACCAACGTTTGTGGCCAAGTCAGGTGAAGTCCTGGACGATCGCTCAGGAAAGCAGTTAAAGAGCTATCCAAAGCAGCTGAAAGAGCAAGTCAGTGGTTGTGGATAAAGAGAGGGCAGGATAGTTGGGGGACGTCTTAAACTAGCAGATAAGGATAGTTGGATGATTAGTGTATTGGCAGTGTATTGTTCTGGAAGTGGTTGGCAGGTAAGGCTGGTGGTTATTTAGAAATCCACATGGGAATGGTGGCACTGAGCAAGCATTAACGGTGCCAGTGGGGTTATCAGAACCTCAGTGACCAGGCAGGTCCATGTAGTATTGTTGTTGTTCTGTGCATGGGGTGCACTAGTAGTAAGTGAAGGGTGCCTGATGGGGGTTTGGTGAAGGAAGGTGCCCACTTGACAACTTGAAATGCTTGAAATGACCCTTTTGGCTGATATATAATATATTTATTTGTTGCCTGGTTGCCTATTTGCTTGGTTCGAACCATGCTAGTTTAGGAATATCTGAGCTGGGCCTTTATGCCCACAGCCCCCTAATTATAAGCACAAGGAAAATTACATCATATCCTGTGTAATGTAAAATGTCAAACAAACAAAATATTTCTTTAACCAATTAACTTTTAATTTTTTTGTTTATATCAAAATAAGGAAGAATGTTTATAAATCTGTAACTTGTGAAATATTTACAAGACATTGTACAATATGACAAATAAGTTTCCCCCCATTACATAATACAAAAAAGCCAGTACAAAAAAAGGTTATCTTGAATGCAAAATGTCAGACCATTGTGGTTCAAACTTTCTATTCAAGATATGGCTATGACACCATTACATTGTTTGAAGCAGTCAGCATATTTAACACTTTTAAGTAAAAAAAAAAAAAAGTATCAACAAAATTCTCTCCAACAAAATTTTGTCCACCATGCTAGATGACACTGCTATAAATGCTGTTCACATATGTAGATAAACAAAATCCAGAACCTTTATTTGAAATCAAGGACTCTATGCTCTAGCACATAATGAAATGACATTATCAAAGAAAAACAATAAAACAATAAAACGGCACTTTGCATTCACAATAATGGGCACTGCACTGTTCCCCAGTGCAGTTAATGGCAGTGACTCTAGTATGTTTAAATCTCTTTCAATCTCTATGCAACAATTGTGTAACTAAGGCCATTAAGACCTTGCTTGTTCTTTTATAAACAAAATTTTTCATCCCTTAACACTAAGGGGTACACTTATTTTCAACTGAAATGCAAAAGAATTACACAAGACTAACTCAAAATTATTTGTCGAGAAGTTCCGCTGCACAAAACAAAATCCTTTGGGTCTAACCGCCGTCGTGCTTGGCTTTCAATAGCCCCAAAAATCCAAGCTTAAAAAAATTGAAACGCTCCTTTAAAAATAAAGCTTTTTAGGGGGAAAGCCTTTGTCTACTTTTAAGTCATTTTCATATAAAAAAAGTATATACAGTAATTTTTTGTTCTAGCTGGCCATAGACACAAGACTGGCAATGCGTAGAGTAAAGTTCCTCAAATTCACACATACTATTATGCATCAATTACAAGACAGCCACCCACATATTCCTTAGTGTACTGCCTCATAATCCAATGTCACTTGGCAGACAGGCAAACACACAATCCAAATACTAAAGAGAAAATCTGAAATAGGACGAAGGGGTCATCGAGAGGACAGGCAGTAGTTTGCTTCGTGAATAATGGAACTAGTGTGGGACAAAGTAATTAATCCGCACAGTAGGACCGCATTATGACAACATTACATAGATCATAAATCCGCTTTTCACTAAATGAATTTTTTCTATATTTTTCCCAGAATGAGAAGTTTGCGTATAACCCCCTGTACTATGATTAGCATTAATCGTCTGTCATTTTAAGGGTGAGTGCTAATGGCTGTTATTCAATACTTTGCACATTCTGTAATGGTACTTAATCAAGAAAAACAAGTAACACCATCACTCAATGATATTTTAAAGCAACACTTTTGTAAAAGGAAACTTGGCAGAATAACACTTTCTTCAGACAGTTATGTGGAGGAATTACAGCACAATATGCAACTTCAAACGCTTACAATCATATCTGGCTAAAGCCAGTGCTCATGTCAACATTTCCCCTTACACTATTGAAAAGAGGTTTTAACCAGACCACCGTAGTACAGAGAAAGACACTTGTGATCAGTTCAAACTCACTGCGCAAGCTAAAAGAGTCCTTTATATGAACCTTTCAGCCATGGTAAACAAAAAAACAAAAAAAACAAAAAAAACAAAAAATCTCCCACGTGTTTGCATTCCTGTTTGATAAACGCAAGCACAGGATGAGAAATGTTGCGTCTGTTCAAAGCAATAACAAAAAGTGAAGTGCCCTGTGTCAGGTGAAAGAAATTGCCACCATTAGAAAGAACCAGGAACTGTCCAGTGACTCTCACCTTCCTTTTTATAAATGAAGGGGCTTTATAAATGGAAACAACACCAGTACAAAAAAAACAAAAACGATAAAGGAAATAAGTGCAACTTTTCTGTCTTTTTTTTTTTTTTTTTTTTTTTTTTTTTTGCATCAAGAAAACCGAACCGTGGGACAGAGCAAAGGCACTGCGAAGTTGAGTCTTGCGTGATCGTGGAGGGGTCGTGGAGGGATCGATGAAGGGGCAGGGAAGGGGCACGGGGGTCATCCTCACTCTCCCTCCTCCTTGATGCGCTGCTGCTTGTTGCGGCGGGAGTCCATGTCGAAGGGGAAGTCACTCCAGTCGTCGCGCGGGGGGAAGGAGATGGTCTGGCGGAGCGTGAAGCGCACGGCGTCGATGACCCGCTCGCCCCGCGCCTCCGAGGAGCCCACGCTCATCGTGGACGAGCCACTGGTGGCCCGCAGGATGTGTGGCGCCGGCGAGAACTCCATGGTTTGCCTGTGCTCCAGTATCCCCTTCCAGATGATGGCCTGGAACTCGCTGGGAATCTTCAGCCTGGACAGGTCCTGCAGACACCACACAGCATGTTAAGTCCCCCGGTCTCCCTCGCGGCGGCCCCTCTTCCTAATGACACTGGAGATTTGTGTGAGCTAGGCAAGGCCTCACCTCCATGTTATAATTCTCAATCTGGTAGATGTTTGTCAGGCCTTGGGCTGTGAAGTAGTCCAGGCAGGCTGAACAGCCCAGCCTCAACAGGAAACTACAAAGAACAACGACACGCATGCGTCACACAGGGCACTCTCCAATGGCTGAGGCCTGCTCAACAAAGCAGGATTAGTGAGCTAGCAGGATTTTACTCAGTTCAATTATCCAGCTAACTCCGTAATCCTGCTTTGTGGAAAAGGCCCATGAACCGCTTCACAATAAACAGTTAAAACTGCTGGACAATAAAATAAAAATTAGACTTAGTTGGACAAACAATTCCCTCTTTAATATTTTTAATCACAGAGCTTTACTTTCTTTGCACTTGGGTCCTGTACACCCAATTTCCCTCGAGTTTTCTCTCGAACGCTAACATATGACTTTTCCCAAACATTTCAAGCAGAAATTGATGTGTTTTGTGAGAAACTGAAAACGCTCAATACCTAGTTATTATTTACAGATTAATACATCGCTCACAGCCTTTGCAAAGCTTGTAGTTCTGGAGGGAATGCATAGAGCAGGGAGGGGGGCACGTACCTGGAGATGCTACTGTCCATGGGGTAAGGTGGCGGGGGTGTGCAGTGGGAGGGGACCATGGGTAACTGCGTCTGCAGGGCGTGTGTGGGGCTCAGCGTGCTCATGTCTCCCCCCATGGGGATGTGTGTGCCCATCATCGGAGTCACTGTAGAGACACACCCAATCGTTAAAAGCTGTCTATAAGGAACAAGACCTTACGAACACAAACCATACGGGGGGGGAGGCAGGGGGGGAAGGTTTGGGTGAAGTAGCTACCAGTGTATAAGAATGAAGAATTTCATTTAAATGTAAGAATGTAAGAGTCACTGCCATTCACTGCATCAGGAAAAGTGCAGTCCTTGATTTCAGGTTCAGTTTTTTTAGTAGCAGTGTGTGCTAGCATGGTGGTCTTTAAGAATTTTATACAACTTAAAACTGGCAAAGCGTTAACCCTTTAAGGTGTAAGATTACAGATATGTGATTAGACTGTTCTTAACCTAACATGCAAACACAGCTAGGTATTTGAATGGAGTTTCAGAACACTCACTTTTGAAAAAACATTCCCTTCAAAGACAATAAATATTTCAACGCTATATTAGTTATATAATATACTATAACATAATATACTATAACAACAGGCAGAATAAGGGGCTATTTTACTCAGAATACCACTCATACACTCCCGTTACAGCTTCCAAGGTCGACTACAGTACCCCCTGCATGCCCAGACAGGCAGTCTGGTTGTGTCATGCGATAGCCCCCCGAGGGGACGCGAGGGGTGGCAGTTCGGGGTGGTTTTCTTTTTTGGAGGGGGGGGGGGGGGGGCACTTACTGTCAGTCAGGCCTCCAGACATGCTGGAGGGGGTGAGGGAGTTGCGCTGCTGGGGGTTGATGAGTTGGCTCACTGAGGGGAGTTTGTTCACCTTACTGTGGGGGGGGGAGCTGGAGCCGAAGGCTGGCTGCGAGGGGATGGGACTCCTGGGGCACGGAAAAGCACACATGCCGTTACTCTGATCGTCCCAGATATCCCATCTTTAACAACACAGAGCCTTGGGGTTAGTCACAGAACAGTAACCGCTGACATCATCAGCACACTCACACCAAGAGCCACGGCAGCCGTTTTGGGCCCGAGATGAACGACTTCCTATTCAGCCAAAGGTGTATTGTCATGACTCTTTCCATTTGTTCGGTAAAATAAAATGGATTGCGGTGAGGTCGAATCTCACAAAGGAGTGTGTTGCACTGGCTGTCCTTGAGATAATGTTTGGAGTTGGAAAAACTAGCTGAGATGTACTCCAATGCTCCAAAGGTTCTGCTAGTGCTTTCAATTACAGCTTTTAAAACAATCATTTAAGGTTTAATAGATGTATTTGAACAGTGCAAGGGAACACCAGGCATAGTAGGATGCTTCCCTTATACACAAATATATTCTGAAGTTTTGCCATATTTACAAAATCTTCAAGAATCAGTTTTAATACTTTTAATACTTCATTGGGTCATCACTTTGGTTTGAATAACTCCAGTCTTTACTTTTAGACAATTACGTTTAGGATTTATAAAGATATTGAAGGTCAATGAATACTGAATATAATTAAATAAACACATCAAGGGTTTTATTTGCATCTCCAGTATTTGACAGCTGTGTTTTCTTTTACTTTGAAGAACCCACATTAAAGGTTTTTTTTCAACAACGATCATGGAAAGTAGCATCATAATAAAACACCATTGGCTCCAGCTTGCCTATTTGAAACAGTTACAGTGGCTCTTGAATGCATACAGTACATATGGTCTATAAATATATTTCATAAGGTATTTAAAGTCTTTAAAATAACCATTAAATTATCCTAAATGTATGATATATAAGCATGCAAAAATCAGACAAAACAAACATTACATTATTCAAAATGTGGAAAGGTTTTATCAAACACAACTGAAATGCAGCCGTTTTAATTTTGCCATCTAAGACATGACAAAGTGAGGCTGTGCCATCGTAAGAAAACGGAAGTGCTGCAATTACCAGATGGGTGCTTTGCCAAAACCTCCACAAATCAAAAGGAAACAAAATGGCGGCAAATATGTGTTCACCACTAACAGAAAAACGCGAACATTTTTGTATTCATTACATTTGTTTTCACAGTATGCGTAGATTCTTTGGAAATATTATATTCATTCTCTATGTATTTTATGTTGCTGTGGTTCCTTGTGAAAGAATTGAACAGACACAAATTAAAGAGTAAAGTTATGAAATCAAAAGACCCACGGGAGGAAAGACAGAAGGAAAAGAGGCAGACAGCAGAAAACATATTTATTGAGAAATGACTGATAGAGGTGCAGGAGTCATTTTTTCACAACAGTCTGTTTCAAACAGAATAAACACAAAAGCAAATTCTTAATATATTCTGATCATCACTGTACATATCTCTCATTTTCTTTTCATCTTAAAAAGGCAAAATAAAGGTTTTTCTTAGGAAACTGCACAAAGACTCAGAAACAATCAAAAAAACAAACAGAAACTGTCCTGCAGTGATTTTTATAAAACATGACCAGCATTATTAAGGTTATAATATTATATTTATCATAGTTCCCCCTTGCACCCCCCAATACAAGAAATCACCCGCAACCCCAAGAACAACTGGGGTAATCTGAGTCCAGCTCCAAAATAACACACACAGCAATAAAACCGAAGCTAAAAGCAAAGCATTTGTAGAAGCTCAACAACGGATAAGAATTCAACAGAAAGTACTAGCGCTTGGTTCCTGACCAGCTAGGGGTACTCAGTGTTTGCAAAGACTTTCCAGAAGTTTGAGGAAAGTGAAGAGGTCAACTGAGAGGCCTTCACTGTATATGTGCAATGAGGTATGTGCAATACAAGCAGGTCTCATTATCCAACACACTGTTCCTTTTCTCAGATACTAATCACTAATGCAAAAACCTAACTCATGCATTAAAGAGGGGATCTTTTCTTTCTTTTTAACTAAAAGAATATCACAAAACAAACAATTGCAGAATTTATTTTGTCTTTTGTGGCTTGCGACTGACATTTTGACACTCGCTCAAGTAGAAAGCACCTTTGCTTTTAATTAAACATGCAAAAAATGAGAACAAGAACCAAAATTGACTTTATAATGCAAGTGGGTACTGCTAAATAAATTGACCGGAAACAAGCTACACTTGCTAAAGTTCAACTAGAGTTGAACTTCAGTACTGAACCCAGAAGTGTGAACATCCTGTAATAGAAAGGCAGCACCTTTGGCGCGACTGGACTGATGTGTACGTCATCCATTGATTTACGCCCTATGTCTACTGCAATATCCCTGTTGAGAAAACAAGTGTGATGCAACAAGAATAACTTCCTTCAACAACAGACACCCAGGAGAGACAGGGAGGAGGTGTGGTGAGAGGGGAGGAGAGAGCGTAGAGCCCGGCCTCGGACTAAACCTCTGACACGAGTTGTGTGACAAGAGGAGGAATGTGTGGCTGGCTCTCAGGCAGAGTGCTTCTTCTGGTCACTTATGGGCTCCAGAACCTCAGTGCGGAGGCGGGCTTTAAGCAGACTGTAGAGAGGAACCAGAGAGAGAAAAGAGAGGGAGAAATAAGGCCACAGGTCTGCAGGAGAGGAGGAGAAGGAGGAGGAGGAGAAAGGGAGGGAAGTGTTTTTATGACCGTGGGTACTGGGCTAGAATGGGGACTGGCTCTGTGGATTGGGTTTCCAAGTCCGGGACCTGGTGCATTTTGAATCAGCCCTTATTAGGCCTGAAAACTTGAGTTGAGTGGTTGAGTAAAGGTTTTGCACTTTCTTACATTTTCAAACCTATCTGAAGAGTACTATACTACTGTTTAAGTGGATACAGTATTAAAATATCAACAATATCGAATGCATTGGCATTATTATGATATCAATGGGATGGAAGTTGTCAAGTGAAGTTTTGTAATCTTCCACAGTACCTCACGGGGTGTGCAGCAGTGACTTTAACCACCAGAAGGTGGCAGTAGTTGACAACACTGGGGTTGTTTATGCAGTGCATCCAACTCAGATAACATGATAAAGTGGGATTAAAGGAAACAATTATTCCGGTCTTAAAACTCCTCCGGAAAAAAAAACAATAAAACAAAATAAAAAGACTGACACACTTTTCTCCTAGGTAATAAGGGCTTTTATTTCATAAAATGTCAGGAGCACCTTGCGCAAGCAAGACTTACAGGGACCATGGTCATATAGAGATGCAGTCGGAAAGGTTCCATGTTATAAAACAAGGGATAGCAATAGAGAGGGATTCCAAGGGCATGCAAGTAAAGAGAGACAAAGAGATGAGCTTACAAACCTGGCACAATCCAGACAAGGGTTCAATTCTCACACCAGATGAGTCAAATCCGCTGCTATACACTAGATTGGCTAATCCAGATAGCTGGCGAAGAGTGAAGCCGGTCAGGTTTTTTTTTATTCTGTTGTGTTGAATGGCTTTGTAAAAGTCATCGAAATACAATGACCGAACTTCCCCTTCCGAAATCAGAGATGCGTTGCCTGTTTTCTCTTTATTACAATGTTAAATAGGATGTGGCTTTTGGGACAAAAGAAGTGTGAGCAGGCTCTTGGAATAATAGCTACCCAACCCATTCTCACCTTGTCATCCGCACAAGCCTAGACACTGATGCAATGGAACTTAGTGGGCTTTGCTCTATAGCTGAGTAACAAAAACCCAAGATAACCAGCTACTCCTACAAGCTCCCTAAAGCGCCCATTTTCACAAAGCCTTCGACAGCCCGGCTAAAGACAGTGGAGGAAACGTTAATTATGAATTCTCTGACCGTGACCTCCCAGCAAATGCACACATTACCTCACTGCCAGGCGTCTGTCAGTTTCCTTAATGAGGAACGATAACAAAAGCAGTAATTATCAAAGGGCGTTGAAAGCCCGCGATTCAAAGCTATAATTTTGCAGGTATCTCATTCCTCTTTTTATTTTCATTTCAGCCCGCCTGTGTGAGAGGTGTAGTGGGTCTTGAGCATCTGGGAAAGTGAGAACTAGCGTGCGCGAGTGAGTGCCGGAAAGGATTGCGTCATCGGAGTTGTTGTGTAAATCTGTCAATGGACGCTTGTCTGCTCTGATCGTCTAGGAGCGTCACCTGTCGGACTGAACATAAAACTCTGCCTGCATCAAGCAGTTTGCCAAATCCAAAGGGAAAGTACACACTATCGCAAGATAGGCAAGGTTCATCCTTTTTTTCCCCCCATGTAAATCAATTGAGCAAACGGGGGTATTATTATTGTTGGCTGACATCATGCTCCTGTCAAAAGCACAGCTGCCCATAGTGCGATCAATTGCCACAGCCGTTCAGCAGCCAATCACAGCACTCAAACTCACACCGTTTCCATGCTAGCTCGAAAAACATGCTCGTGCTTGGGGTGTTTCTGAGCTCTTAAAATACCATCTCAAAACTACTGTCAAGTCATGCTCATGCTGCAAATGAAATCTTTCCATCCATTCTTAATGAGCTTGAAACCATTCCACTCAACAAGTGACACACTCCGTTAAGATATGAAGCCAAACAAGCCTTTCTCTTATTTATGTTTCCAGAGGGAAAAGTCCCTACAGGGTAAAAAACCGTCTTCATAAGCACGCATTCTTTCAAATGTTATTGTATTAAACGAGACGGTGAAAAGGACACAGGCAAGGGACAGATTTAGAAGAAAAAAAAAAACCAAAGCACAACAAGGAATCACAGCAAACGGGCTAAGGGTGGACCTTGCCAAAATTCGCCTTTCGCGGTTTTTCCGTCCGAACTGTAGGACAGACTGGTGGAGCGGGAGGGGCCTATCTGGCGGTGAGATACTCACTGTTTCTGGACCAGATTCTGTTGCTGCTGTCTGTATGACTCGATAGTGTGCTGGGGCAGAAACTGCATGAGCTCCAGAGACTCTTTAATTTTCACCAAAATCTCATAGATTTCACGGCCTTTAATCTGGGGGGAGAGACGAGAGGCGAGGGTGAGCGGTGAGGAAAAAGACAAAAAAAAACCATGTGGCCGAACACAAGTCACGGAATGACGGCGACGTGGTCGGCGGGGTGTGAAAGGAACTTACAGGCAAACAGAACACTTCCTCGTCTGTGGATCTTCTCTTCTTGATGGAGGACATCTGGATGCCGTGCGAGGCCTGGCGGAAGGCTACGGATGGGAAACGGACACGCGGTCAGTACCAGCTCCTAGCCTGGAGCATGAGTGCATGCAAGCTTGGATTAAAGGAATATGGGAAGTGTGTGGGGGGTGAGGGATTAAGATAGGTGGGGGTGGGATAGGTGCCATGCATGTAGTATGTGAGGTGTACACCCCTGGCCTTATACCCAACAGCATCCCCAACACCGGCACTATAGCAACCCTACACCAGCTTTGCACCGGCCTTGAATGCGCCCTAAATCAACATTAAGCCATTCGTTCTGCCCTAAAGCAACATTAAAATAGCACTGTACCAGCCCGGCAACAGGCCTACACCAGCTCTATACCAAGCCTACACCAGCTCTATACCAGCTCTATACCAGCTCTATACCAGCTCTATACCAGCTCTACACCAGCTCTACACCAGCTCTATACCAGCTCTATACCAGCTCTGCACCAAACCTACACCAGCTCTATACCAGCTCTATACCAGCTCTATACCAGCTCTATACCAGCTCTACACCAGCTCTATACCAGCTCTGCACCAAACCTACACCAGCTCTACACCAGCTCTATACCAGCTCTACACCAAACCTACACCAGCTCTATACCAGCTCTACACCAGCTCTACACCAGCTCTATACCAGCTCTACACCAAACCTACACCAGCTCTATACCAGCTCTACACCAGCTCTACACCAGCTCTACACCAAACCTACACCAGCTCTATACCAGCTCTACACCAGCTCTACACCAGCTCTATACCAGCTCTACACCAAACCTACACCAGCTCTATACCAGCTCTACACCAGCTCTATACCAGCTCTACACCAGCTCTACACCAGCTCTATACCAGCTCTGCACCAAACCTACACCAGCTCTACACCAGCTCTATACCAGCTCTACACCAAACCTACACCAGCTCTATACCAGCTCTACACCAGCTCTACACCAGCTCTACACCAAACCTACACCAGCTCTACACCAGCTCTATACCAGCTCTACACCAAACCTATACCAGCTCTACACCAGCTCTGCACCAAACCTACACCAGCTCTATACCAGCTCTGCACCAAACCCACACCAGCTCTACACCAGCTCTACACCAAACCTACACCAGCTCTGCACCAAACCTACACCAGCTCTATACCAGCTCTGCACCAAACCTACACCAGCTCTACACCAGCTCTACACCAAACCTACACCAGCTCTACACCAGCCAGCCCCAGCAGCTACTTACGGCGCTTCGTACCCTCACTGCTCTTTGTCCCCTCCGTCACGTGCTGCTTGCGGATGCTGTCCTCGTCCGCCTTCCGGTCCCTTCCGGGGCAGGCGCAGATACGAGCCTCAAAGCAGCGGCGTCCCAGGACCTGACCGCTGGGAGACACAGAGGACAGAGACAGCCTCAACGTCAGACAGGAGCTCTTTCTCCGCTCAACCCCCGACCCCGAAAACAGGCCGGCTCTGCCGGGTTCTTACTCTCTGGTTTCCAGAGTGACGATGATGAGGATGGGGCGCCGGTTCATGCCCCCCACGCAGCTGGAGTTACACATGAAGTTGTACAGGATGGTGGTGAACTCGGTGCCAACCTGTCAATGGAAAAACACAACTGTGATACAGCTGAAAACAGGGCGGGGAAGGAGCAAAGCGAAATGCTATTATATATTGGTCTAAAAAAAAATTTGCACAATGTGCTACAAGCCAGCTAAATAAGCTGACCTAGGTGCTCAACAGCTAGGACAAGCAGACTACAGTGAAAGACTTGTTACCCAGACTCTATAGGCACTAGCCTGAAAATAAGGAACGCTGTAGCACTCGGAGGTCAGAGCAAAACAGACTGACGTTTTTGACTTCGAGGAAGACGTCGAAATGTCATTATCCCCTGTCCATTAAAATGTGTGTATTACTCTTATTTTCAGGCTATTCCCTGTGAAGTTGTCCGGGTAAGGAGTCTTTCACTACGAAATGAGGGAAGCTTTCAGACTTCTACTCCGAATGCTTTCCAGAGCAGAACTACATATCATTACAGACTGGCATTCAGATGTGGGTTATAACCATGAATATACAAACATAAAGTACATTCAGAATAAACTCATAACCAATCATTTAAAAACATGAAATACCATCAAAACTCTGGACGTTAGGGACACCAGCTGGTTGGATGGTTTGAGTGATTGACGGTGTGCAGCCGAGGCGTGTGTGTGGGCTTGTGTGTGCTGTGTGACCCTGTCAGTCTGGAACATGGGTGCTGTTGAAACGGGCGACGACCTTGCGGTGACAGGGTCATGTGACGTGCCGCAGAAGGGGCTTCACCTGGGGCGGTTCGTATGGCACCAGCACGCTCTGCCGGCCTGTTATCGTGTCCTCCAGGTACTGGGCGTGGCTGTTTCCCTCCACCCGAATCAGGTGGCTGGGCGGAGCCGTCTGACCTGCAAACAGAAAGTTATATCTAAATACACACACAGAATTTTCCCACATTTTAAAGTGTTTAAAACCTGGAATATGAAACGCAGTCTGATGAGTTTACGCTCTCAATATTGAAAAATTTGTTACTGAATTGTTACTGAATTTACACACTGAAATAAGATAAAAAATGAATAATTACTGCATGCATATTGACAAAAATCTAGACATTTTTGTCACTATGGTGACCCAGACTAGTGGTGCACAAAGGGCAGCTCACCGTCGTTGAACTCTCGACTGAGCTCGTGGTTGGGGCAGCGTTTGACCACCTCGGTGACGTGCTCTGCCTTCTTGTAGACAGGCATAGCCCGGATGACGGCACCCTGGGGCGGGTTGGTCAGGACCTTGATTTGAATGGGACATGTCTTGGCGATCTGGCAATACAATTTCTTCAACTCTGTGGAATACTGGAGAGGAGAAAGAAACTTTAAGTAAATGAACTACCCTGGACAACACTGCACATCACTGCAAAAAATGGCTGTCATAAAGAGCTTTTTTAGTCTTGTAATAAAGACTACAATCTTATTTATTTTTCTCTCAAGCAGAAAATATTAGCTTGTTTTAAGTTATTGTTTGCATGAAGTGAAATTTTCCCACCTCATTGGAAAATCTTGAAATGAGTCCAACTTTCTCACCACGTTGCCAGTTTTTTTTGTTTTTCTTAAAATGAGTAAAACTTTCTCAGCTCATTGGCAATCTTTGTCTTTTTCTAGCAAAAAATTAATATAAATAAGATTTTAAGTCTATATATTAGACTAAGTACTTGTTAAGACTGACTTATTTTTTATAATTTTTTTTGCTGTGAATCTTATAGCTACGAGCTATACACGGTACAATAAACTGTAATGCAACTGTGTGCTCTACTCTCGTTCTTACGAGACCTTGCGGCTGACTGGTTTGTTTTAACACCTTGTCAGATAAAGGTTTGCTCTGTGCTGTATGTTTTATGTAGAGATTACCCAGTCCATGCTCTGAGCTCTGTATGTCAGTGCCCTGTTTGAGATGACATGTCCCCAGGGTGATGCTGTTACTCTGGAATGTTCCATGAGGGATTGGGGATAGTCAAGCAGCTTGACCCACAGATAAAAGATGACGAGACCGCTTGAGATTTCTATCAGATTTGTGTTTGTTCACCCAGATTTGTGTTGCCCAATATGAACACCTGAACAAATGTGTATCGTGCAGCACCCGACTTTATATAAGTTTCAAACATGAATGTATTGTGAGTGTAACTGCTAAATTCAGTAAGGTTCCCAGTTTATGCCTATATTCACCAAGTATTCCAAATTAGCAGAAAGATTTTTAATGTTGGCTTCCAATATTTACAATATACACCAACAGTTAAAAACTAATGGGGCAATTAATCATTGAATGTGTGTAATCATTTTTAATAATCTTAATAATTTTATTAAGATTATTATTTAATAATCTTTTCAGTCAATACAAAACAAATAATAGGGCATCTGCATACTACTGAAATGCTGTCATCAAAAAGCTGAATAACAGGTGAATGGCAGAGATGCTACTGGCGAACACTGATGATACAGTGGACTCCAGAATTATTAATAGAAGGCTGCATAAAATAAACAACACAGATAATAATCAAATTTGTCAAAATATGTCACATATGGATGTGGGTCATTGATGTTTTGGCGATGTTTAGCTACCAGTAGTCCAGGGGCACTATTGAAAATCAATGGCATCATGAATTCAGCAAAGTACCAGGAAACTGGAAGAAAATCTGGTTGTCTCTGCTAGGAAGCTGACACTAGGTCATAGGTAGATTGTCCTATCGTACAATGACTCCAAACAAACATCAAAATGCACATAGAAATGCTCAAGCGAAAATAACATATGTTCCGCAAAGGCCATCTCAGTCTCCAGACTTACATCCCATCAAAATCCAGTGGTCTGAACTGAAGAGGGGATCCATGAGCACAAACCATAGGATATCAATGATTCTGAAAAGTTCTAGACGGACGAATGATCAAACAATCCCTCCAAATGTGTTTGCGCAAAAGTATTAAACCAGGGGTGCCAATAACTGGGAAACCAGTTTTTTGGGGAATTATATTTTTTCCATACATTTTTCCAGTTTCCATTTCTCCATTCCACTGAATCATTAATAAAGCACTCCGGCAACATCTGTTACTCTCCCTGCAAATTCCTGTACCGCCCTGGAGCTGAAGGAGTCCTATGATTGGATGCTCCACAAAAAAAAAAACAGTCGGAAAAGGCTCTGTGGATGGGTGGGGGTAGGGATGGATGGGACACACCCAGAACCTCGGACGTCAGCCAGCAGCCCACACACGCCCCCCCCCCCGACCCCCCTTACTTCCACAGTTAGCCATAAATCACCTCACCCAAGCCTGAGGTCCTGCATTCTCCACAGGTGCTCAGCTAGCGTCATTTCCATCATCAAAGTGGTGATTAAACTGCTAGCCGCGCTAGCGCGCACTAACCGCAGGTCATTTTAAAGCTAAAAAAAACAAAAAAAAACAACAACTCACAATGAATAGGTCTTTGCGGTTTTGGAGTGCGTGAGGAGATGGATTCGCTCCTGATCTATTCGTCGCCATTGAGCGTTACGTGTGTGCGGTCCCGTCACGGACCGCAGAAATCAGCATTTCTTCACAGACCGGAGTTTCGTCATACAGGATGCTGTTGTCTAAGGGTTTGAAGGCTGCAGTCATGAGAAGCTCATGGGGCTGACGCACCCTACTCACCTCCACCTGGGCCTGTCGACCCTATTATAGCTAATGGATGTGCTTGGCCTGGTGGCTTTGCCTTGATTACAGCCTTCCGAACATTGGTCGGAAGGTTACGGCAGCTCCACCGGCCTCGGTTTAAACATGATTTTTTTTGGTACCGTGATTTGAAGTTACGAGTTCTGTTCATGCTCCGCCGCTCCTTTAAAAATTAAGTCCTCCTCTTTAAGTTAGCACAGAGAAGGGGGGGGGGGGGGGGGGGTTAAGTTTTCCTTTCAGGTTCATTCCAACAAGAAAAAGACTTCAACATGACTGGGGGCTGTTTTTCTAGAACAATGGTACATTAAATTCCATTTCTATTGGCTTTTGATATGAACTGTTCCGATGAAAGGGGCCCATCCCAGCACCTGCCCGAGATGAGTTATAATGTTACACAAGGCTGGCAGTGATACTTCCACCAGGGCAGCGCCCCCCCAACACGCTCCCTCTACTTTCCTCTAAACCAACACACACCGCTGCCAAGAATTCCTGACTGGAACACCTACCGAGATCTCCTTAAGGACTTTACATTGATTAAAAGCTTGGACAAGATTTAAAGGGGCCTCATAGCATCCCCACTGGGGACAAAACGTATACATCTGAAAAATAATATGTATAAAAGCTGGCGGTTGTACAGGATGAAAACAGTTTTCTTTTTTTTTTTGGTAGATGCGGCGACATCTGTGGTGACTGGTGGTCAAACTCCATTCGAAACGAAGCTACTAGGAGCCGAGTGCTTATCTTTCTTAGAAGATAACCTTGTGGTAGTGTATTTGGGAGAAAGAAGACTGCCTCAAGACAACCAATATTGAGCAACATATCAAACCTCATTTTAAAGCTTTCTGGACTTCAGGCACTTGCTCTTTCGCATTCGTCAGGCAAGTTTCTGTGCGTGTGTCATCATATTTGAATTTCGCCCCCCCTTACGGCCAGGGGAAAACAGCATTATAGAGGCGCCATTTAAGAAAGCAAAGACATTGATTCGATATTGCAACAAAAATGTAATCGTAAGAAGGCATCAAATACATTTTTTCACATTAAAGAAATACGGATTGATACTTTTCACAGGCCAAAAAATAAATTTTCCAGCAACAGAAGAGACGAATACGGTACACCCAGTAAATATGGCCTCCATCATAGTTACCTCATTGTACCTAGCATGGAAATTTCAGAAGACATCGACTATAAGGAGTCAGCTGCAGGTAGAGGTCTCCCCTGCCCAGTGTCCAAACAGCGGGCCCTCTAATTAGAAGAGGAGGAGTCTGGGTATCTGTACTAATGGAAAATAACCAGTTTTCCTCCCTGTCCTTAGGGGAAGGTGTGGGAGTGGCAGGCAAGCTGTGGTCGTTAGCGGTAGCACCCATTAGCCTTGCCGCCGTTTTTCTGAGCTCTGGTCTCATTTCCTTTAGACCTCACCAGGTAGGCAGAGCTTTTATAAAAGTCAGTCGCTCAGGCATTTCAGAGCTGCCCTGCTTTCATCGAAAAAGGGCTTTTGTTGCCAGCCATGATCACGCGTCACGGAGCTGGCCAATCTGGCTGAGCTCTCGGTCAGTTTGGACGACGGGGGTGCTTTTACGGGCACCTTATATGCGAGTGGGGGTTGTGACGTCTTATATGGAAAAGGAAAGATTAATAACTGCAATTGCCCCATGTGGCAGAGAGCAATCGTCAATCAGCTTTGGGCTTGCAGTCGTCAATCAGCTTTGGGCTCGTCAATCAGTGCCCCCCCCAGGGATAGGGAAGGGGAGGGCGGGTGGTAAGAACCGCAGGCCAGGCAGAGAGTCCCCCCCCCCCCACCCCCACCCGGGGAAAGAGAAGGCAAGAAAGGTTTGGAGAGAACCCCAGGCCAGGCAGGTGAGCAGGAAGACACGGCGATGTGTGCCACATGTCGCCTACCGCAAAACAGTGACCGGAGGCTGTTCCTTATCATCCGCAGCCCTGCGTCTGGCAGCCGGGGTGTCAGTCAGCACTGAGGTTTGGGCTGTGCGCTGCCTGTCCTGCTCCAATGCTAACCCTCCCTCCCGCTTCTTCCTTTACAGTCCAATTCTTCAATGTACTGTATACACATGTAGTCCTAATGCACACGTACACAGACTCTCCCACACACACACATGCAAAGACCCAGTCACATGCACACACTCTCACAAACACAAACAAACACACACACACACACACACTCACACACATTCAAAATTCCCACAGGTACACAAAAGGCTCACACACATGCACTCATACACACACACAAACACACACACACAAATGGCCACACACACTAACACTGACACTCACACACACACAAATGGCCACACACACCCACACACACACACACACACACACACACACACCTTTCTACCTGCCACAACACCATCCCAGCCCTGAAGCCACAAACTTTGAACAGGCAAATATGCATTCAGACTCCTGTGTTTGCTCAGAAGTAGGAGCTGGCACTAAAAAAGGAGCCACAACTCAAAGGTTAACCGTAGAGTGAGGAATGAAGAAGGTTGACAGATGGGATTTGGCAGCTATTAAGGGTGTGTCTTAGGGTCTAAGGTGTAATTACTAGGCATTCATCGGTCACAGCGTCAATTTTATGGTCAGGGAGAATTGAGTATTTAGCCAAATCACCTACTTTTCACGAAAGTTTAGCCGTTTGAAATAATACCAATAATAGCATACTGGTTAGTTTAACCAAAATGCTTTTAATCATTTGGCTATCAAATGTTTTATTGATAAAATAATAAAATAACAGTTTTCACCCATTAAGTGTTCAGCTCGATGTTGAAAAGCCAAGCCTCAGAGTAAATTGGTACCAAAGATCCACTCTGACACCAAATAAAACAGCTTGGGTTCTGATTTTTCAAAGATCACCTGAATAGCAGAGCTGAACTAACCAGAGAATGAATCAATGTGTGCTGCAATGGAATCATAGGTTGTATCTTGCCATTCAGATACAGGCTTTTCACAAGTTCCACGGCAAAATAAAACGTATGTTCTAACAAGTGTTTAAGTTTTGTAATGAGGTCAAATCTTTTTTTTTCTCTCACAAGTATAAAATATTGGCTTGTTGTTGTTACTGAGCTTGACAGGGGAAATTTTCTTACCCCATTGGCAAATCTTGAAATGAGTAAAACTCTCACCTCATTGGCATATCTTTTTTTCCAAAAAAGATTTTCAACCTAATTATAAAACTAATATAAAACAATAAAACAAATATTTCATATTTGTAGTTTTTTTTGCAGTGTTTCAGTTTCAGGATTTGTGGTTCCTTCTCCTCTAAATCGGTCGTTTCTCGTAAGAGGGAAACCGATTTGTGTTCCCGAGCAGCTGCTGCCGAATCGGACTGAATAACGATCAGCACCAATTCACCGGCGGGTACGTACATTCGATCGGCTGGCACTGGCGTAAACACACAAACGCACTTCCCCGGCAACGCGAGTTGAGGCAGGCCCGCGGTTGCAGTGGGGCCCCGTTCCCAGACGAGTGCTGCGGGCGCAAGGGGCCGGGCGTGTCGCGACAGAGGCCTGGGCTTCAACTGAGCGTGCTCGGCGCCTCTGGTCTTGTCTCGCTCATAGCTTTGCAAGTAGTGTCATGTCTACGGCTTCTCCCGAACCTGTTTAATCTGACAAAAATGCGAGCCCTTTTTTTCAGCCAGAAAACACACCTGCTTCTTGTCATGCGAAAGTAAAAGAGAGAGGCCAACTCCATTTAGTGGTCTGAAAGGGGAGCCATCCTTGCCGTTTAATGGCTTCTCGTTATACACTCGCTGAGCACTTTATTAAATACTGAGGTATTTATTAGACTTTTTTTTTTTTACTTATTGGCCTTCTACTGCTGTAGCCTATCCACTTCCGTTTGATGAGTTGCATGTTCAGAGATGCTCTTCTGCATACCACTGTTGTAATGTGTGGTTATTTGTGTTACTGTCACCGTTCTGTCAGCTTTGACCAGCCTGGCCCTTCTCCTCTGAAATCTCTCAATAACAACAGAACTGCTGCTCACTGGATGTCTTTTTGCTTTTTACACCATTCTCTGTGGACAGACTGCTGCAAGTGAAAATCCCAGGAGATCAGCAGTTTCTGAGATACTCACACCATCCTGTCTGGCACAATCAATCCACGGTCAAAGTCACTTAGATCACATTTCTTCCCCATTCTGACATTTGGTCTGACAAACAGTGGAACCTCTTGACCATTTCTGCATGCCTTTATGCATTTAGTTGCAGCCACATGATTGGCTGATTAAATATTTCCATTAAAAAGCTGGTGTACAGGTCTACCTAATAACATGTAATTTGAAAGTCATATCTAATAGGTGCCTTTGTTAAGGAAACATCTAAATCGCTACACGTGAACAACGACGGGAATGAGAAAAACATTTCAACACAGGAAAGTGAAAAGAAAAAAAGAAAGTGGAAAAAAATCTGTTTCACCACAGAAGCAGAAGACGTGTGCAGGCCGTATTTTCTTTCAACACGAATTGACGAAAACTACAATTACTAATAGAGGGAGTAGGTGGAGGTGACTCCAGAGGTTGCTGTGATCTGATGTGATGTGGAAGGTGGAGGTATGAATGACAGCTTCCTGCCGATGATGCCGAACAGGGATGAGCTCAGCTCTCCTAACCAGCCGATAGGCTGTCAGCAAAATTCCACAGAAAAGCGGTTGACGCATCAACCCGACACCGTATCTGAAAGCAAAAATTTACGCTTCAGATGTGTTTTTCTGGTAATTGCTAATGGAAAGCAGTTTGATAGAGTCACTCGGGCTGGAATGCGCAGTATTGTCAATAAGACAAACTAAATATGAATTTAGTTTGTGATAAAACTGATTGCAGAAGTATCAGCCAACCATACAGTAGAAAAATGCATGTTGACATGCTGTTGGAGGTGATGGTGAGGTAGAGTGTTTAAATGGAATTCTGTGGGGTGTTTAAATTGAGAGGACTTTTTTTTTTTTTTTTTTTTTCAAGCAATGTTTTATGCCCTATCATTAAAATATCAAGTTCAGGAATGTGATCTCTCATTGAGGGGACTCCACTCGGAGGAGCTGGGCTTTTGTGTAATTACGCCGGATTTCCCCTCACTTTTTGAAGGGTCGCCCTTAGCTGTGCCAAAGTGTTTCCTGTTTCACAGTCTTCCTCTGTTTATTTATCACCGAGTATCATATGCCCAACATCTTCAGGCTGCTATTCTGCTCACGCAGATATTTATTTCATCAAATTAATATCCGAAAAGTAAGGTTGAGAAAAATGTGTGATTCCGAAGGTTACGTTTTCCGAAGGGCTTGTACTTGACAAGAAAGCGAATTCAAGCGCACGATTAGTGTGTGCTCCGCATTCAGAATCTGAGAAGGCTGTTAAGAGTTTGAGTCTGAAGTGGCCTGTCTGTCTCGAACCAAGACGGATGACTTCCCTTTGAATTAGTCAAATCTTCTCTTTCTTGTATTCAAAGTGCCAAGCGCACTGCGTGGCACAGGTAATCTGGGCTTGTTTGAAAAGAGCTCTCTAGGCATAATAAGCTTGTTTGAAATCGGCCTTTTTTTTTTCAAATGCATTACCCAGAGGAGCGCTTCCCTATCGCTAAATCTTTTCAGCCTTAAGATTTCTTCTCTCTGCCATTTCTCACAGTCTTGCGGCGTTCGGGGGCCGCTTGGCTGCGAAGGACAAGTCGGGGCAGGCTGCTTGACAAAAACAAGTCTCGGCCCCATCCCGTGCGGTATGGGATGGGTCTGCAGATGTTTCCGGGCAAGCCGCGTCTTGTCGAACGCTCGTCTCCTTGTGCAGGTATCCGCCCTGTTCGCCCGCGGAGCTATTCGAGCTTAACGCACTGAAAACTAGAGATCATCCTGGGAGCAGTGGGGGTCAGGGCAGAGAATACAGTATGTACACAAGCATTATCTATAGGCCCTCAACCCATTATAGTAATCCCCACTCCGATTCTCAACTCCCATGGATAGTCTAAACAGAGTCACCGGTTTGCTTTTCTAATACTACATGGGAGGAAGGGAATTTGAGGCAAACAAGCAATACTTCTTCTTCAAGTGTACATTACAGGTCATTTGGAAGCCAGTGTTTCCTTCATTGATTGTTCACCGTTGACACGGCGGACAGAGGTCCTTTCAGATATTGACAGCAACAAAAGCAGCCATTTGCAAATATTACCTGTCACAGGTGTGTTTTTGCAATGATTATTCTGCCGTTTGCTGTTCGCCCTCCACGTTTGAAAAATTAATCGATTGGCTTTCTGGTCACGAGGGGGGTGAAGGCCACTTTGAGGTGTGTTGCACCCCCTTGTTTGTATGAAGAGTTCCAGACAGGAAACTGTTATGGTGTGGGTACGGATTAGGTTCATCTTCTAAGAGGCAGTCATCAAACAAAGCAAGGGATAGCGCAGTAAATCCTTCTGGTGATCCGGCTGGCCTTTGCCGGGTGCAAGAAGAGAGCCGTGGGTTGGGGTTTTCATGGAGCTGGAGAGAACGGATCCAGAGTGGGCTTCACCCTGCAGACATTTGCGCCGTGCGGCAATTACGCGAACAGGATTATGGGCACAGACCCACTTCTTTGTTATAAAGGGACCACAGGGAAGTTAATAGAGGGAGGAAGGATATAGTTTGAAAATAGCAACATTTTAATTTTTAAAAAGCTTAAAGATTAAGCTTGTGGTCTTGTTAACAAATTTTTGGCAAGCCCAAGGACAGAGCAATTTATAGCAAAAATGTTATATATAAATTATCATGAGCATTATGCAGTGGGAATTCTGTTATTGTCATTTAGCAGTATATAGTAAAAATGTTGTCCATTATTACTAGTGTGATGTAGTGGGAATTCTGTGCATTATCATTTAGCAGTGTATAGCAAAAATGTTGTCTATTATCATTAGCATTGTACAGTAGGAATTCTACTTGTTATCATGTACCAGTAGATAGCAGAATCTTTGTCCATTATCAGGATAAAGTGAAGTTTGTCCATTATCAGGATAAAGTGAAGTTCGTCCATTATCAGGATAAAGTGAAGTTGTCCATTATCATTAACACAGTGCAGTGTGAAGACAACTCTTTACAAGCAAAAACCGCTCCTCAAACGTTTTCACAATCACGCACTGAAAATCACAACCACAAACTTGACCAGTGATTTCATACATGCGCAAATAGCTCTTGCCATATTACGGCAATACGTTGGAAGGCAGAGGCCAGACACAGAATGCATGCGTAGATGTAGACAAACCCAAAGCAGCTCAGGTTGTGTACTTGCGTTCGATGTGCCGAACTGGTTTTTGCGACGGGATTCGCCCTGAGCGGCACAGGATGACAGAGGCTTTGGGGCGTGCCCATCACACCCCGCGCAGTTCCCTGGAAACAATTGCGAGTCTGACACTTGTTTTTTGGACGTGAAAACGAACGGATAAGGAGACGAGTGTGGGAATCGGGTGAATGGCACTATCCCACACTGCGCGTAACCCACGGGTGTAAGATCACCCCAAAACCTCCTCTGCTCTGACCTTTAGATGAAAGACAGCCAGATTAACTATTGAGACGTATGCAATATGCCCATGTCTTTGAGCACTCCTTCCAGCAATATATGAGGACAGTTAAGGATTCACTGATAATAATTTAACTCCTTAATCCCCTATCCTTTCCTCCTGTACATTGAAGGCTCGTCGTTTTTAAAAAAGGACAGTCTGGATGAAACCGATTTTCTCCCGATTTTTTTATTTTTCGTATTCAAGGTTCTCCGCCTTCGTGTTTTTGGAATTAAAATCTATTCTGGATTTGGTTCTGTAGATCATTGCCATTGTTGGTAAATGAGGGTATGTAGTTTAAGAGTGGGAATCATGGGGATTGCTTCAGTTTTGGCTGGTCTGGGCGAGTGACTTGTTGTGTGAGTGGTTTGCCAGAGAGCATGGTCACGGAAAAGCCATTGTACAAGAGAGTTCTTTTTTTTCTTTCTTCCGTGCAATAAAGGAAGTAAATGCCCAAGTCGCTAAGTTGGGTGTTACATAATTAGCAGCTTCGGCCCCGGAATCCAAAAGGAATAGTAGTTCAGTTCTCCTATGCCTCCCAACTACGGTTCGGAGACAGAAGCAGGAAAAATGAACACCATGAAAAGAATACCAAATTTAGCCTGATTCATGCCGTCTGTGAAGTTCTAAAATGTTGAGGTCCTCCAATGTTTGTTTTGTCACCGTACATGTTATAACATAAAAAAACGCTGTTGCTAACGCAATGTTATCGTAAAATAGTGCTTACAAATAGAACCATTACTTTTATTGCTTTCACTATTAAAAATGATTGAATGGAAATAAATGCACTCTGGCCATGCAGTTTAAGGGATTAAAAAGGATTCCTAAGTATTTTGTATTATAATGACTATCCTGGAAATTAGCATTATTACAAACCATTAATACATTTTTTTTTTTTTATAAAACCTGAATAATTCCCAGATTTTTTTTCTAAAAAAGAAACTCTGAAAATGATGAGCTTTATGTATATTAAAGCATCATATGCTATGACAGTGCTTATCAAAGTGGGGGGCACGCCCTTAGAGGGGGGGGGCAGTTGAAGGGGAAAAAAAGTCCATTAGAAACCAAAAAGAAAATGGCAACCAAGTGGAACCAAAGTTACCGGGGGTAGTCAAAAAAATGTTATATTACCAAAGTGGGGCCTGACTGATAAAGTTTGGGAAGCACTATGCTATGATATTGGGTACCTGCCAGGTTTAACCCACCAAAGGACAACACATCCTGCTCCCAAGGGACAACGTCTCCATCTGCAGGCCGAAACCAACTAGTGGTTACCGGCGTCGACCACAAGGGCGCGATGTGTTTCACGCCGTGTTTCTGATATGTTGCGCCCCATTGTGTGAAGAGTGGGGCATACAGGAGCTGCGCAAACAAACAGCGCCGTGATGCAAGAGCTGCCCATAAATGGCGGCGCAATGCCACCAGAGTAGCCGGTTCTGTCACTTTTCCCTGCGCTGCTCTATGTCGACACCTGTCCGCAAAGCACCGCAAGTGTACCACGAAGACTGTTCTACAACACGTGTGCATTTGTTCAGGGCTATCACAAGCTTTAAGAAGAAAAAACGCTCAACAGGCCAGCTAAAGATTTCTGGGTCTCAGAACATACCAGAAAAGAAAGAAAATTTGGCTAAATCATTATGAGGCTGCCTGTAAGTTTGCATGCAACATAGCTGGAATGTTTTTTTCCGCAACGTTGACAAAGTTTTTATGGAACATTAAAATGTTCTAACGCTGTTTGGGGAATGTTCTCATCATAACACTACCTCACGACTGAATGGGAATGTAACCTCAGTGTTCTCCAACGTTCTGGAAATATTTTGTGTGAGTTAGGACAGTTAGCGGAGCTGCCAGTAGGGTCGTCCCTCGCTCCCAGGGGCTGTGGTGGTGCTTATTTCCTGCCGTTCAGAGGGCGCGCGCTCCCTACGAGCCCGCAGTACCGCCGCAGGGTGGATGCTGGGCTACCTGAGCTACCAGAACTAAAATGATCTCAGGAGGCTTCTGTCAGCCAGGTGTAGTCCTGTAAGTGAAGGCTTCCATAAAGATCACAAACTTGCCCGGAGCACAGATCTTCCTGATAAAACCTCCACACCCTCTACCAGACAGCTAATCTCCTGCATCTGTATCGCATCGCAGTTTGAAGGGAGGGGCCCTCGCCGGGAAATCTGGCTGGCTGACAAATTCATATATTTTCAAAATGAGAGAGGTCCATTACATCAAACATATACAAATACAATGTTCCTATGCATGAGCCGCTTGCCAAACAATGTAGTGAAAACCACACTGCAAGGCGGTCGGAGTCTTACCGTCCATGTTGCGGACTTGGCGGTGCTGGACTGTTGGAAGGACACGTCGAAGGTGTGGGGGCCGGCGTAGTCGGTGTTGGAGGGGATGGCGGGCGACGGGGAGAGGGCGTCGAAGGTGGAGCTGGGCTGAGCGTAGGGCGATGGGGCTGTCACGCTGTTCTGGGCGTGGTCGTTGTTGTAGGGGCTCGTGGAGGAAGAGCCGCCATTTTGTATCTGCTGGTCCATGCTGTTAAGGAGCCCCAGGTTTGTGTACTGAGACTGTGGGAAGGGAACAAAGACAACAAAGGCCTTTCAGAAACGGTTCAGAAGGGGACGAGGTTACCGCATTTCAAGCTTGGAGAAAACCTTTTTCATAAAACCTTACGAGACATTGGTGGTGAATGAATAAGGGTCAATTATGGATACAGTAATCTTGAAAGGATTCCTCACTGTCTCACAGGTGACATGGTGGCATTTGGTGAACAAGGAGAAGAAATGCAAAACAGCCACAAAGTCTTCAAGCTGGCGTCCTTCTTGGCTTGCTTCAAACAATGCAAACCCAGAGTGTCATTGTTGTTTAGTCTTACTTTCCAGAACAAACTATTTGTTGCTCGCCAACTACAAAAAAACACAGGAACCTATGTCTGGAGTTCATGAACAAGTTTGTTTGAGATCATCTGTAACTAATACAGCTGCCCCCAGGACATTGCATTTTTTTCGACAATGCCCTGAAACGATGATAAATTGCACAAGATCCCTCTCTCACCTTAAAACAGCAATTACCATACACCAAGAAAAGGTTATGGTGCCCCAGTCTGGATGTTTCAGATAGGGGCATCTGAAAACACGTATTAGTGGACAGGGGATAACACAGGCAATGCATTCATCAAAGTCATGGCCCAAACCCCTATGTCACATGACACCAATCAGTAGACCTAGTGTTACATTTGTGTACATACAGTGGGATAAAAAAAAAAGTATGGCTGCTAAAAAAAGCTTAAATTTACCAAAACAAATATTTTGTTTCTGCTTAACTTTGCTCAGCAACGTTAGGCCTTATTCATATTTATCTCTGAGAAATTCATTTGTATTTTTTCCTGGTATATGCCACGATACCTAAGACTGTTACATCCGATGAGAACACATACAGTCTTACTGTGGTGGTTTTTCTCTTTACCCTTATACAATTTCTTTTCTAAGTATCCTTGGCAGTTAACAGAATCTCAAACCAGATGCATCTTCCATTTGTTCCCAGTAACTAGATATTATCCTCGTGTTATAATATAATACATGAGCTTTTCTAGATATTTAGCACAGATTTACAAGTAAAGGTGAAATGCAGTGTGAAATGCAGTGTGATTGCAGTGTGAAGTGTGAAGACTGCACGTGCAACTTCTCTTATTTCTGCATAAATGTGACACCTCAGCATTTGTACAGCTCAATTAATTAAGAAATGTAAGTTGTACATTTTACAATAATTATTCTTCACAAAACTGAAATTTTAAAATCACTATCACTCCTTAGTGATGTTAAATTTATGAGCAAAACTCATTGGTTAGCTCATTAATATTCCTTTTTCATGAAAGCAGTTATTTCTGGTGAACAAAATGCATGAATTATGGGGACATTAATATTATCAACAAGCGCTGTATAGTCCACTTCCATTATGTCCGCAACACCCAACCTGTCAAAAATCTCTGAGTTGAAAGAGATTTATTAAAAAAGCATGGGATTTCATTACACTGGGGAAACCAGTTTTTCCCCAAAATAATGTGCATGCTTATTACAGAATATTTATCCACAGCACCTTGCTTCAGCTTACACAGTAGTACCTGTGCATGACATAATTCCGAAATGATCACTACAAAACTGTTAATAGACGGGGATATTAGTATAATAGTACATTTACTTTTACAGTAAATACAGAACAATATTTATTTTCTGTAAACACAATTTGAGTTCATTGTGTTTGCTAAATAGGCCAGAATGTAGACGTCAACAAAGCCATGATGCAGTAGCATTAGCAATCATAGCATGACAGATTGCGTTTCACACAGGGTTTATGTCATCCCCTCTCATTGACCACCTCCCATATCTACTTTGTAAGCACAACCAGGCCACGGTTCAATAGACCAAAGGGGGCTGAACAAAGAAGCTTCTCTGAGAAAAACGCATATCATGACACCAGCCATCTTTCGGGTTTACTCACCTGGCCTTATGGGCGTCAACCGCAAGCCTTGGTCTGTAATTTTAGTGAACGTAAAAGCCAAGGCAATGTAATATTTCGATTTGAGGTTTAAAAACCCATTAGTTTCTGTCCACCTGGTCTGAAGTCCACATCAGTCCCACTCTAGAAAAAAGGAGGGGGGTGGTGGGGGGGGGGAAGAGGAGCTAAAATGGCTGCCACTTGAGAAGAGTGGAAATACGCCTGGACCCAGGCCCAGTCCTGCCTGCTCTGGTGGCCATGCACTCCATTCCGTTCTATTTATACCCGCGCATTCCTGGACTAGGTGCCATGTCTCTGTGGCTCTCTGGGCAGCCATTAATCTCTTTAGGCCCCTTTTTTGTATTTCAGGCACGACGGAGCGCAGCTGTCCGGCTCACACCCTCTGGCAGGTGCTGTCTGAGCCAGGTGACGCGCACGTACGCGTGCATACAGTACATGCACACGAAAACACGCGTTCGTATTCATATCAGACCTGGGTGAAACACATACTGTTTTGGACTCAAACTGTTTTCTGTGCTCAACTGATCTTGCCTGGTGCAGTTCAGCCAAGCAAGAGGACCAAAAGGTGGGGTCTATGTCATAGGCTGAGAACCACATAGTAGCATACTACTCAGACTGATTTTCATTGAAATGTTGTATGTGTAGTATGCGATTTCAAGCACAGCCATAGGTTTCAATACACCAGACAAGCTCAGTAAAGCATAGAAAAGTATTTGAATCCAAAACAATTATGTTTTTTGACCCAGGTCTGATTCATATGGTTTTGTATTCACAAAACACATACGCACGTGTGTACACACACACTCATCCCTGGATGCACGGACACACATGCACGCTCACGCAGTCGCGTGTAACTAGGGGCCATCCTGTGGGGCCCCCAACATGGCACGGGGGACGGATCCTGCAGCGTAGTGGTTAAGGTACATGGCTCGGACCCACAAGGTCGGTGGTTCGATCCCCGGTCTAGCAATAAGATCCGCACAGCCGTTGGGCCCTTGAGCAAGGCCCTTAACCCTGCTCCAGGGGAGGATTGTCTCCTGCTTAGTCTAATCAACTGTACGTCGCTCTGGATAAGAGCGTCTGCCAAATGGCATTAATGTAATGTAATGCTAATGGATCCGTGCAATTTCTGCGGACAGGGGTCAGCGCGCGTGTGCGCCACAAGTCGCCGTGGCCGCCGGCAGACAGCGACACCCGGGCTTTTAGCCGCCCGTGCGTGAACAATGGGCAGGGGGGGGGGGGGGAGGGGTAGGCGTGAGAGGATGCGCGCGTGCATGGAGAGGGATCGCCGGCGTTAGCTGACCCTCCCGCCTCCGGCTGGGGGTGAAGGCTTCTCAGACACGCGCTGCTCCACAATGGAGCGATTAGAGCACAATGGGGCCCTTCAGACTGGGGAAATCGGCAAGAGCCGCAGCCTGACCGCGGGGGCCCACCTCCCGCCTCTCTTTGGTCCGGGGCTTTTCAGAGAGACGTCGGATTAGATCAGTCACGCATGCAAACAAGGGTCCCCTAATGTCCGTCCATAATGGGCGGGTGGGGCTTTTTGAGAAGAGTGTGAAAAGTGTGTTAGGAAATCTCAGGCATGCTAATGGCCAGGTTGCTGATCATTGACCACACATGATTCATGACTGGCAAGGCTCAACCTACTTTTTTTTAGGTGAGCTTTAGTTAAAAAAAATAAAAAAAAAAATAAAAAAAAAGAAGAAAAAAAAGTTGGTTAATCACAGCTGCAAAATGGCGTGGTGGTTAAGGAACTGGGCTTGGATTCAGTTGGTTACGCTCCCAGAAAGAGACGTTGTAACCTTGAGCTTCGGCTGATACGTGGCTGTATAAACTTATAATGTGTCGAAATTAAGCACCGTCAGTTGCCCTAAGGCTAGGGTGTCTGCAAAGAAAATAGATGATCATCTTCCTCATCAAAAACAAGGCGGGAAAAGGCCATTGCAGGGAGGGAGGGAGGGAGGGAGGTGAACTGACTAAGCAGTTTCCTCTAAACAACAACGAAAAACCTGACAGTTAAAGCCACGCAGCTGTGCGCTGATGCTCCCGCCAATTAAAAGTGGCGTAATATCTGATCTGACGCATGCGGTTCTTGCGGAAATTGTGACAGGCTAGGGTAATTATAAGAAACACATATTTACCAGAGCTGGTTAAAAAAAAAAAGCATGCAAACATGCATTGGTGAAAACGCTCTTGAGAAAAGACATTGTGTACATACTGTTTAAGCCAATATTGTGAATATCTCACGCAAAAAAAGCACGTTCTATTGTTTATTTGATTTTCATTTTCCAGCAGGGGACGGCGTTGCCTTTGTACTCTCCCCTTCTGTTCATCAGATAAGCGCAACACATTTGCAAGTGAATGGACGGCAACAAAAAGGCTACTCAATTTACCACGCAGGAATCACAAGGAAGTCCCCTTGCAATTTTCAATATTACAAGCAAGCAACTGCTTTCATGAAAAGCCCTAATGGGCATTATTTCCCAGTTATGACCATTTTACGTCACCAATGTCACGCGGTCCTAATATCTAAAAGTAATCTCAATTTTCTTTTCCTTTCATATGTAAAAGATGCTTAGATAACCCCTCCTGCCGAACAGAGAAACAAAACCATTTTTTAAAACATTTAATCAACTGGCAGTGACCTATCAAACCTTAAAAGGCCCGAAGTGGGGACTGTAGCCTTTTCCCTTCTCTTTCATCATATCTTATTCCACTGTAATACACCAACAGTTTAATAACCACTTTAGGTCCTCTTAAAAATACCTTCCGTTTATAGCTGCCTCCCAGCACAGCCCCCCGAGATGTCAGGCTGCTAAGCAGAATTGCAGTAAATCAGCGGCCTTGACATCCTCGACAGCCTTTAATATAGCTGCCGAAAGGTTATGCGGTCCGTTCAAGACATTCAAACATTTCTTTGTCTAAAGCCAAGGCAGTAGTTGCTGGGAAGCAAGAGAAAGAACGGTAACCTTCAGAGTCATCCCCTGTGGATTCCCTAACTACAATCTCCAAGATGCCAACAACATTGCAAACATTTTCAAAATACGATCCAGGACCCCCATTAAAGGTCAGCATTAATGGCCGGTATTTTCATTGGCTGCCGTTTTGTTTGGACTTTGTCGTGTACCAGCGCACTAAAAGCGGATCAATTGCAAATCCTAAAAGTAATTTGTAAAATCCTAAACCTCCAAGCTGGGACAACATCCCTTGAAAATGTGGCGCATGAGAGAGGAGTGAAAACAATTCCCACTTATAACCAGCAAGCTTTACGAGTCATTACGCTATTAATTTCAGAAATTATTGCAGACAGCTACTAGAATATTCCGCACTGGGAAACAACATGGCCCCTGAAAGTATAAATATTGCATACGTTGCAGATCCCATATTCAAGTTGGGGAGTATTTCACAATGCAGGATTACAGAGTTAGCTGGATAATTGTAGTAAACTGTGCTACAGCACTTTTTTACTTCAGTTCATGTTCCAGATGTGGGAGGGCTCCGGATTTCCCTTAATGCAATTATCCAGCTAACTAGGTAAACCAGCTTTGTGAAACAGCGCTGAGAGCTTTTATTTACAATATCAACTTACGATTTCTCACTTCAGGTTTTAATGCAATGTCAGGAATGGGCAGGGCCCTGGATGTCAATGCTACAGAATGCAAAGCAAACTGTATCTGTAAAACTTGGCTTCTTAAAAACACAAAGTAGGCCATTGAAAAAGCCACAGAAACAGAAGGAGACCTGGCCTCAAGGTTAAAATAGCTGTCATCGCTGGGTCTCCAGTAACCTGGCTGCCCTGGACGGAGAGCAGTAAGTGCTATCGGTTTGACGAGGACCAGTTACCGTGGGGGACCAGGACCTCTCAGTGCCTCAAACCAGTTAAGAAAACCAGAGCTGGTGATTATATCTACATCAAAACACCATTAAAGCAATTAGTGCTGGAGGGCAAGTCAACGGTGCCTCGGAAGGCCGTGTTATTAGCACACAGATGGGTCCCAAGGGCCCTGCGCTTGTAAAATCCTTCACTTCAGTGGGCAACATAGGTGAGTACAGATGCCTTAAGTGCAGCCCAATAAATACACCTCCATTCTACCTGTTCGCAAAAAAAACAAAACATCACAATGCCCAAAACCTTTCCCCGAAACATAACACATTGCAAAATCACATAGCAGTGTCGATTGCAAAAAAGTTATTTAGTTCATTGTTATTTTGCTTTTATTGTCCTGTCTTGAATAATAATAAGCCCTTGCCGTTATTTGAAGCGATGGCATTATTCATCAAAACGTCGCCTGGCAGTTAGTTTGGTTCAGCCTTAAAAGCACAGGAAAGAGAAGCTCGAGTGGGGCTCATATTTTCACCTCTGCTCCAGTGACTCAAACTAACAGAGTGTGTTGACAAAGGCGTGACATGAGCCCAGGGTGTTTTGAGCTCGAGAGACGATGCAGCCACCTGCTAATAAAGAATGCCGGACTACGCAGAACAAACAGCCAGGTCTGTTTTGATCAGCCGTCTCGGGGGAGAGAGCCTCGCGCCCACCTGCCTGTCTCATTCACCGCTCACAAAGGAACCGTGGGGCACGTCCATTAAGCTTCATGTTTACTCGCCACTGCTAGCCGAAGTAAGAAAACGCATGCAACATGCGTGCAATATTATCATACAAGCTTGTCATTTTTTACTCCCAAAACAGGAAAAGTAAGCGGAATTAGGATGAATGTGAATATAACATTAAATGCAGTTGTATGTATGAAATCGTGACGATGTACCACATATTGTTCATAACGATTTCAAACAATTGATACGTCAGACAATTTAAAGCCATGCCCATTCATTCACATTTGATTCCCTCCCCAATTAGCAAGCCCTCCACCTCCAACGTGTTTGCAAAAATCACAAGCCTTCTCATGACGCCTAAATCCACACATAGTGCACTCAACATTTAGGGTACAATTGCTATTGTGGTGGGCAGGGCTCAAAGCAGTAATTAAGTACGCAAGAACAATGCTGACTTCTCAAAGCGGTGCCAATTCACAAGAAGGCCAGCCAAAAACCTGAGCACCAGCCATTGTGAAAAGCAAAGGATGAACCTACAGATTTAGATAAAGTGAGATGCTAACGGCTGTTAGCCATTCCAAATAAACAACACTAGCCTCAGAGTGAAGTTAGAAAAAAAGGCAAGGGCCATTATTTCCACAGTAATTTACCACAAGGAGCAGTAGCCCCTGTTTTGGGGATAAAGGTCATTCACGCTGAAGAGACTTCTAATTAGAATGCATACCGTACACCTGCAATTTAAGCACCTAGGTGCCTCAAAGCCAACAACCCCACTACCTCACACAAAATCACAAAATTCTCTGCTGTAGATATGCAGTGATTTTAGTACAAGGTGTACTTTTGCCTTCAAGCGATATTCCCTAATGCGACTCCATGATTTTTAAGTCACTGATTAAGTCACTCACAAGAACCGAAAATGATCAGTCATCAGATAATTCCACAGCCAGAATGATGTCGATATTGGTTTTGTTTAGCAAGTTATAGGTAATCACAATCATATTTTTTTACATGAAAAATAAATATTGGACCACCATTTAAACTCCCAAGAATTTAAATAGACCAACAGATAAGCTGAACAAACCAAGAGTAAAAATCCATTTGTAATTTTTTTAGAATGTTCTGAACAAAATAGCAGGAAACAAATGTGTCACGAGTTCTGAGACATAGTTTTTTGCTTGTTGAAATCATACCACTATGAACAGTTTCACCTGAGTTCAACCTACTTTTACATATCTACAAAAAAACTATTTGATATTCACTAATAAACATATTGCGCTAGCCACTGAGGGTAAATGCAGTAAATTAACTGTAAACACAGCTCAATGAAACTACATCAACAGCCCACACCTTGGGCTTTCTAAATGAAGGCTAGCCAAATTTCTCCCAAACTAATAGGGCAGCAAAAAAAACAAACATATTGTTTTCCAATCTGAGTTGGCAGCCTGGAGCATTAAACCACATTAAGAAGGAAAGAATGAAACTATTCTGTCCTATCAATGTACAAAATCAGAATCAAATTTTCCTTCTTGCTCCTGATGCATTTTCAATTTCCAACCGAGTCTGCATAATTGCCTACTCTGCTGTACATGCAAAATAATACATTCTCAGTGTAATTCTTCATGAAAGCAACATGTCATCTTTCAGAAATTCTATGTAATGCATTGTAATTCGCAGTGTTATCTGAACACCTCAGTAACCATGCAAACGAAGGTGTCCAGGGATGCTGGCCTGTATCAGGTCTTAAATGTGCATTTTCGACAGCGGCTCTGATCTGACCCTGAGCTTTTCGTTACCTGAACTAATGACAGAACCTGGGCAAGTTGACCATTTTATAAACAGCGACCTGACTCCCAAAGCAAGCCTGATGTTTACATTCCCTGCACTTCTTTGCTCTAACAATGATATATACTGCACGCTCAAAAGCAAACAAAACAGGAACTGCCGTCCAAACGCTCGACTGAACCAAACTAACGTGAGCGCCAGTGGACAAACATATTGGCTCCATAACAATACAAAAAAATCCAACCACTCTGTCTTATTCAATGCTGCAAAGATGCATCATATAGTGTCATTGTGTGCAACGTTTATTTGCTGTTGTCCACGGCTTTTTAAGAAGAAAGCACATGACCACTGCAAACAGTGCCTAAGACTAGAGACACTGAGCCAGACACACATAGAATGTGTACTAATGTGTAGCCACACAAGGCCTCCACTGGACCTTTCAGCATCACCAGGGAACCCCAAAACTCCAACTGCGGGAGGGCCGAATCCCCACCGTCTGCCCCACTGAGGCCTCCTTACCTCATTGTACTGGGCCGAGGCTGGAGTTTCCAGGTACAACATGCTGGCGCTGAGGTTGAGCAGTGCGGCTGCCGTCTGTTCCTCTGGCTCCAGGTTTCTCTACCTCTTTTCTCCAAATCTAGAGAGTTTGCAATTGTCTATGGACATGAATGGGACAGGCAGAGTCTCTATAGGATTCTAGGGGGTTGCCATATATACACCGGGAGAAGAGGGGAGGGGTTTGTCAAGCTACCTGTCCAATACCTGAGTCCACACCCTCTCCTAAGGAGTGAGCAGTGTCTTTGAGGCTTTTCCCTCCAATACGCTTTGAGCTGTGCTGGAGGTGTCTTTTGGTTCTCTGAGGGTGTTTTTTTAAATGGATGGTAAAGATGAGTGAACATCACTGGGACGGTGCATCAGTAACGTCAAGTCCTGTTAAAAAACAATTCCTATTTGATATTTTTATTTTTTTCAAGTTTCAGAGGAATTTTCTGAAAACAAGAAGTTTGACTAATTGCATTTTGCCTGGCCCCTGGGAATTAGAAAATGCATCATGACAGGCATAATAGGGCAAATAATATTTATTGAATGAAATGCAATTACGAGCTGAATGCAGACGGGGTTTTTCTCTGAAAAAATAAAAGGCGTCTGATCTGTTACTGCCTCTAAATATGCAACAGCGACAGTATAGCTGAACGGAAATGCAATATTGCAGCCACGAGCCCGGCTTTAAACTATTCCTATCTCATTTACCTGGCAGCCTAGAGATGTGAAACTTAATTTGGGAATACGAACTTGCGATATAAGACAGAAACAACTGATGAGGACGGAAATGTCCAGGGAAGAAGGGATGGACCGTTTTCGGCTTGAAACCAGTCCCAGGAAACTTTACTGGAGGGTGCCGCATCCGACATGACGTGAATCCTCAGGCATGGAAAGGCGCTTCAAAACAAACAATCCAACAGCAAAGAATTCAGATGCATTCAGAGGGCCAGAGCTATTAGAGCCCCATTTCATTTGCATGAGAATTGCCCCTCTGCACCCGAGCAAGCCAATTACCCCCGCATCATTATGGTCCCCAGACGTAGCCTGATCTTAACAGTTGGGCTCATGTATACTGCTTGTATCTATCAGCGATGAGTGGTGTCGGTCTGTTTTGGAAACACGCAGGTTGTTTCAAATAGCAGGACTCTTGTCTTTCTCGTGTCACCGGGACGTGACTGCCAGGGCTGAATGCAGCGCTTCGAGAATAGAACACAGACTCTCCTCTGTTGGCAGGCAGAAATACTCAATGTTCAATGGCCATGTTTGTGGTTTTACCTTTTACTTTGAAAAACCTCAAACACTGTATGTGATTAGAATATTCTTAAGTGAACATTATGATGCTGATGCACTGATCGCTACCGGTAATCAGAAGTAAGAGAGTTCAAGAACACCTTCTCTTCAAAGGGTAGATGGCCACTTAAAAATAACATTCATTGCTGTTCCGTTTGATAAGAATTTTACAAAAGAAGTGTACTGTTTCACTGAATATGAAAATTCCTAATCCTATTTTAAATATAGTATGCATAACAGAAAATGTGACCACAGCAATGTCTAACAATGTCAGTCCATCATGACATACATTACTTGGTAGTCTACTTGACCAGTGGGCCAAAACAACACACTGACACAATTCACAGTTATTGTTCCAACAGTGTAACTTCTCCAAAAACAACGTCTCTCGTTTTGACAAATTTTTTCCCCCACGTGTATTTCAAATACAAATGATACCTTGTGTAAATAAGAGTTGCCGCAAGGTGTATTTCTTTGAAGGAGGTAGGCTACTGACTCCTATAGGCTTCAAGTCTTTATGCAAAGCTAACACGTTACGCTAACATGAAAACAGTGCCAGTGAATGCACAAATGAAATGAAAATGAAAATGAAATCTACATCTCGTAGATTCTCGTCTAAGTGTGGGTAAGTCGGAAAAAGGGTATTCCCGAATTGTCGGTGTATTCCAACATTTGCATTGGCCACCTCAAGGCCCGCACACAGAGCTGAAAGAATACATAGAGCCCTTCACCACTCACTCTAGCAGTACCTGCGCTACTATGTAGCACACTGCGTGCACAGATGAAATAGCATTTCCAGTAAGTCATTATGGACATTTGTCTACTTCAACAGTATCAGGATGCGTGCTGTGCCAAAACGTGTTGCCAGTTCATGTGTCATCTTCAGGGTAGCCTCATTTTCAAATGCAACCATTTCCAAGAATTCAAGTGGTTGCAGACTACGGCAGCTCTCCAGTATTCTGTGTCGACAGCCACAGCACTTAAAATGGAGGGGGCCATAAATGCTGCTTGTCAAAGGAGTTAGTTAAGTCATCAAAATTATAATTAAATTTAAATTATATACAACAAACCAGTGTATAATATTTTCGGTCTCTAGGTTCACTTCAATCGCAGAGAATCCGAATCTCCACTGGACTGACTATTACTTGTAATGAATTCCAACATTTTTGTCTTTGCCCAAAAAAGTGCTTAAGTGCAATTATACCATAGCAAAATACCATCAACATTTAATTTGGGTTTCTTTAAAAACTATCATGAGACAGAAGTGATTCCATTTGCCAATAGGGCTTTAACCAAAAGGGCAGGTTTTTATATCCAAGAACAGAACTTCCAGAACATTCTGAGGAGTCGGTTCATTAGTAAAGGCACGGGCGTGTACTGAATTAATATGAAGAGTACCATTGCCTTTTGTCAGCCTTTGAATCCTTAACCTCTCCCCACTATTAAAAGGGGTGAGGTCTTTAACTGGTCAGCGGTCTGACCTGTGAACCCTGCAGAATGGGACCACACGCCAGCTTCTCCAGTGACAGGTCTTTTGGGGCCGCTCTGACCACACCCTGCCCATCTGCCTTGGGCAGGTACGACCACAGACACCAGGGAGTCACACACAATCCTGCACTGGGTCATTATAGATACACTGCGTTCATTTATTGGCACCTAAATGGCTACATATTGCAAGCACATCGCGGCAAAGTGTCAATTATTATTATGTATGACGTATTATGACAGACCCGTGTGACCAGACCAGAGGCCAGTGAGAAGGTCGAAGACGGTAAGATGCTAACAGGCGGGGATGGTGGCAGTGGGGGTAGCGGGGGATGGTTGGGGGGGGGGGATCTCTATCTGCAGGTCCTGAAGGAATTACTCCTGCCCTCGGGCCCAGAGGGTTGAAGAGATGTCACAAAATCTGGATATCCCCAAGTTGGGAGTCACCATCTCTGCTTGCCTGCCACACCCAGCCCAGCTCTGGGGCTATTGTCCATCTGCAAACAAGGGCTTACAGCAAGTCTGAAAAAACAGGGTCCCAGCAGGCCATTTTAGTCTTTTGATAGTTTATTTTTATTTTACATGGCTTTAGTGTATTAGGCGTTCACATTGTAAAATGACCCCAGAAATGGATGGTGTACTACTTTCTAGACTGAAAGATTAGACTTTGTAAGCAAACTGTTAATTCAATCAATCTATAACTTATCAAAAAAAACAGGGTTGGGTGTGCACTGAATTTCAAATCAGTCACCTCATGAAAAGTTCTGAACAGCCAGAAGTGAAATGGAATTCATCACAAACCTGCCAAAAACATACAGGCATTTGAAAATCCACAAGTCTACTATATCCTAATACTTCAATGGTGTGCAGGAAATTACATGTGGCTCAACTTTTGTCACCTCCCAAAAATAAATATGTCCAATGTACTCCACATAACTTAAGACTTCCCTATAAATATGTGCACGGCTCAATCATCAAAGGCCCTTAATAATCCTGTTGACTGAACTGAACTGTATTCGCCAGCCAGGGGCAGAATGGGACTGGTGCAGGGCGTGTGACTGAGGGCTCTTTGCTTTGTGGTGACACTTTTTGCACTCTGTGTGCATACACAGTGTGCTTGTGTTCTGTTGGATTCAAGCCCAAAAGAAGCATTTCGTCAGCCATTTTGTTTAGACTTGGGTCCGGCCAGGAATGGCATGCATACTGAAGTTCCATCATAACACATTATTGGCCTTTTTATGCAAGTTGGATGCCTGAAGCGATGACCTGCTATGGTGCCATTAGCCCCCAGGAGAGACCTTTATGGATGTCAATAAAGGCTAAAGGTTAAGGTGCGTGCAGCACAATAAGGATGGAGCCTCAGGTGACACTGGTCCCAGTACAAAGCTTTAGAACCGATGCAATTCAGACCCACCCAATAATCACAAATTACAGCAAAATCATTGATGTTTGATGTTTGCGACAACACTGACAGCCCCTACGGCGAATGGATAACAGAGTCTTAGTTAGATGGAATATAAATATTTTTGTTTGGTTGAGGCTGAATATATCAAGCTGTTTTGGTGGATCTAGATCTATCCCTGCCAACCTGTTTGCTGGCACAAAGCCAAAGGTACTAATTATGGAATGACTTTGTCATTATACAAGGCAAGCTTGTAAATCGAGATCTACCTGTCACTTGTTTGTTTGACAAAAATAACCGTTTTTGTTGGAGCCGAGTACAAAGGATATCAGATTTTAGCTGAGAAGAACAAATGATTCATTACTTTATCTTTTATCATCTTTGTGTATTTCCCCAGGAATAAAAATGAACTTACATATCATATATTTAGTACATTGCTAGTAATAGGCTGTAAATTAGGAAATATATATTGTTATGTATTTTATTGTTATATTTAGTTTGTATTTAATTTCTTTAAATGTATTTTCTGGGTTCTTGAACAAAAAACAGAGACAAAAAGAATAATGTAGGTCTTTTTCTATATTATTAACGGTCATCATTTGTGGTTCACTAATAAAACCGTAGTCAGTCTTCCAAGCCCCACTTGTTTGGTGACATATTTTCAGGGAAGCTCAGACACAATATTTGAATTCAAATGGAACGATCACAATGGCACGAAAGAATCTTCAAAGGCCCACTGCATCCTGCCACTTAAAGGTGCAATAAGTAATTTCGGACTTCTAACGGACAAGAGAGGATTTGCAGCAACAGACACCCTCAAACCCCAACACTGTTCACCCCCCCCCCCCCCCGCCATCCTTGAAGTATTGAAGTACTCACCTAGAAGTATTGTACAGCGATACAATGTTTTGGTACAGTGTCAACTGTATATTCTGAAACCCGCATTTAAGGACTATATACACAGGCAGAGGGTGAGTCAACATGTCAGTGAGCCTTTTTCAATGACAGGAAGAGATTTACAGTGGTCTTGTAACAATGTTTTAACACAGAAATCTTACCTTACCTTTAACAGAGGAGAACAATACTTTTTTGGGGTACTGTTCTCCACTGTTCCAAATAAGTTCATGAATACTATGGGCCTTCTGCAACTCACAAAAAGCGTTCTCTGTTTGTCCCTTCCAGGCTCCTGTAGCTGAAGTCCATTAGATTAGCAGTGTATCATGTGTCAAGCTCCTTATTCTCGAGGGGCACCTGTCTTCTACAATAAGAGCTTCTGTACGTGCTGACAGACACAAGCAGGTCACTGGACAGAGTCTGTTTATCGACACCTGCTTTGGTCTGATGGGATGTTGCCCCATTGGCATTGTGCGTTAGCTGCTACCCAATACTTTAAAAGCACTTTACAGGAAGGCTTGCCGGACGCATGCGGAGCATGAACAATGGAAAAGCCTGTCTGACTGAGTGGCTGGCTCACAACAGAGGCAAGTGGGGAGAATGGAGCGATGTCTGTTCTCAGGCACACAGTAGCTTGGCGTGAACCCTTGAAGCTGAATGTTGATTATGCCATCAGACATCTGGCAGTGCGGCGACAACCTGGCCCAGAATGCTCCAAAAGCGCGGGACCGGGCGTTGGTTCTACAACAGCCGCACTGCAGGAAGGCAATGCCTGAGAAAAGCCAGTCCCACCTCGGAATGTAACCACGTGAAGAAAAATCGGTTTGGAAAAAAAATCACACGTCTTCCTTTTGGCTGCACCAACAAATCAGTTTGACAGCGAGTTTGTAAAGAAGATAACGGCCGAGCACTACCAGTTGCCAAAGCACAAATGGAGGTTCATGCTCTGGCAACTGACAATAAAATAATAATTGAGGTGTAGCCATGCTGGCTCACCGGAGGCATGAGAAAAATACAAAGGTCGGGTGCAGCCCATTACACAGTTGTTGTAGCGCAGATGAGTGTGGCAGTGACACATAAAAAGGTATATAAGGAGAACAAGTATTTCTACTTTGGCAAGTTCACTGAAAGAGTGCAGCTAGTACTGCAATAGAACAACAAAACTATGCTAATGAACTACACAATGATACAGTATGTTTAGCTGTGACAGTGCACAGTAATCAGTTTTCAGATCAATGCAAATGTTCCGCCATTGAGTTTTGAGATGATTTTCATCTGCACTTCACAGTGCGGGTTAACACAGGTAGAGTAACATGACTTCATCCTGACTTCATAATGGGTGACGTGTTGTAAAATACTGAATACCTAAGAAATATATAAACGGCCTTAATAAAGGTACAATAGACATTTAGAAACATAACATTTGAATAAAACTAAATTGAATAGTTTCGATTTGCTGCTTTTGATTACTTGGAAAAACCTGCCTTGAGCAAAGACAGCGTCTTTAGGGTCTGTGCAGATATGTGTGCGGAGAGCGATATGAGTGGCTGATGTTTGCACACGATCCCTAAGTCGGCATGCCTTTCATGGGGTTGATTGGGTGTTTCCTTATGCTAATCAACACGAACAGACACACACACCAATTTAAGGTCTGCATGTCTCATACATTTTTCTTAACAAAAGAAAGAAGAATTTAAGAGAAGTTTTGCGAACAAGTCCAAATAAGAGCATTTCCTTTCTCTGCTCACCTGAGCTTCATCAGTACTGTCCTGCAAAATACACTCACTGAGCACTTTATCAGGTAGACCTGTACATGTTAATGCAAATACTCAATCAGCCAAGCATGTGGCAGAAACTGAATGCATAAAATCATGCAGACATGGTCAAGAGGTTCAGCTGTTTTTCAGACCAAATGTCAGAATGGGGAAAATATTTGATCTAAGTGACTTTGACCATGGAATGATTGTTGGTGCCCGACAGGGCGGTTTGAAAATCTCAGAAACAGCTGATCTCCTGGGATTTTCATGCACATTAGTCTCTAGAGTTTTCAGAGAATGGTGCGAAAAACAAAAAACACCCAGAGAGCAGGAACGCCTTGTTAATGAGAAAGGTCAGTGGAGAAGGGCCAGTCTGGTCAAAGCTGACAGGAACGTGACCGTAACGCAAATAACCACACATTACAACAGTGGTATGCAGAAGAGCATCTCCACAATGCGTCATAAGTGGATAGGCTACAGCAGTCGAAGACCAATAAGTCTAAAAAAAAGACCTACTAAAGTGCTCACTTAGTGTACATGCAGTTGGTGCAATAATGCATTGACTGTGGTGGTGCATTTAGCCAGGATAAAGGCACTTGAGTATGCACATTACATAAACGTATAATCTCCATCACCCATGCTTTTTGTCCAATGCAATTGGTCAGGGCAGGTTTTTACAGGCTCATGTCATTGGTTAGGGCAGAATTGCATCCTTTGCATCCCTTGGCTTTGAACACACCTCTCTCATGCAAACCTCAACATTTTAATTTAATTACTCTGCTATTCAATTGCATAGTTAAGTGTATTTTTCCTGAGTTATTTTGCAGATAAATTTATAATTCAATGTAAATTCTTATATAATAAATTATTGTTGCATGGTTGGAGTCAGTGTATTTAAAAATATTTTAGTGGTCATGTGTCACTTTCATAACAGGCAAAACTGAATATAATTATAATTATGAACATAAAATCACTCATAATAAATTTCCCTTGTGCAAATGAACAATCGAAACAGTAGGCAAGGACAGCTTATTTTTAAATGGCGTCCCTCAACTGAATATCAACAGACAAACACACCCAAATACAAAAGTAGGTCATCTACAAAAATAACAGAAAAGCTTTGTACACCTAATTATGGCGTGCTAAGCGTTCACACAAGCGTGTAATACAGGCTTAAACAATCCCTTCTTATTTTCACAACTTTTATGAATAAAATGTCAACTACACGGTAAGCCATTGCAGACATTTTCAGTGAAAGTTTTTCTAAGCATCGTAGAAACCAGATGGCTCATCATTACTCCTTAATGTTAACCTGCTTTGATGACATCAGAACTGGGAGAACAATTTCACAAAATAACATTAATTTTGAATTACTCAGCCTCCATTGCAGTAATTGACACACACTGTACTCCTCAGCTATATTTAACAGGCTTAAAATGGTCATTTGTATCAAAGAAAATATAGGTTAGTAAAAGTGAATCTTTACATTTCATTTCACTGTATAAATACACAAAGAACTCCATTTTAACTCAAATCAGGCCAAAAGGCTTATTGGGAAATATCTAAACCATATCTTGAACAGTTATCACTTCACCATTCTCTCTTAATAGCACAGTTAAAACACTACGTAGATTGCAACAGATTAACTTGGGTGGATGCTCTCAAGTAGTAACCACCTGCATTTCAACCATATGGTCTGTTTTATTGCATAACTGACACTGAAATTCCTTTACCCAGTACTGGCCTAGATTTGACCACCCAAAATGAAATGAAACACCACCCAAAAACTACTATGGGGATACTCATCATGATTGTTTCCTAAAAATGTGAAAATCCACTGGAAAGAAAAGTCATTGAAATAAACGTGATTGAATGGTATTATGTAAGAAGACAGGAAATGTAACTGTGCCAGGAAATCTTTAGAATGATATTTGTATGACTTAAAACTCGGGTTCATAGTTTCCTGAATTAGACCGTTTCTTCATAATGCACATAATGTAATGCAATTCTAGACATCATAAGTTACTTGACATCATTAGACAGTTGAGTGATGTTACTTAGCAGACATTTTCCTTCCATGCTAGGTCACCTTTCTCAAAACACCACAGATAAGGGGAGGGGGAAGAGGCTCTGGTTTCTAAGTAAGCCTGTGACAGCTTTTCAACTGAACCAGTTTGGGTCATCTGCAAGCTGAGATGATATACTTTCGGCCCTGTCTGAGAGGGGACTTTAGAGAGGCAAGTAATCAGGAACAGGGAGAATAGGGGTTTTCCCTCCATTTTGTTCCCAGCATAAACAATCCGTGTTCGTACATAGTGAATGCACACAGAAAGGGATTTAGTCACCTATTTGTCACTGCTGATCTAACAACCGCTGAACTAGACAGAAATGAAAATCAAAGCAAACTTCTTGATCTAATGGGATTTCGGTGGAGCTCTGTACCTTGATAATTCTGTTTGCATTTGCTGGAGGCCAACTGGTGGGGCAGAGGAGCAAAGCCCTATTCTTTCGGGAACACAAGAGATCGCGCTTAATTGCTGAAGTCTGCAATTTTCATCCACGTCTCTGCCAAAAGGCTTTGTGTGTGAAAGACTCCACAAACAACACATTTAGCATCAAGCAAGATCTTTTCAAACAACATGGTGTGGTTCTCAGCAAGATGGGGTCCAAAATGCAAATCATAATCTAATGATTAGAAACACTTATTTACCTGACATTTATGTCCGCATTAAAAATAGCAATCTACTGTGGAGCTTGGTGGAATACATATGTCAAGGAAACACAGAAGTTGCCATGGCAGTCCTAAAAATAAGTTCTCACTTGTCCAATAGGAAACTAATTGAGCATCTCATCAAAGTTGGCAACTGCTTTGTCACCTATTCTGGCCTGAAACGAAATGACGGTCACAGAAAGACAAAAAGGGTTCAGGCCACAACCTCAACCCCACCTACAAGTGGTGGCAATAGAGATGAACGATGTTGAAGATTTGGAAGTCAGGGTATTAAAGTGAGAGAACGGGGGAATTTTCAAGGAAGTCGATTGAAAGATGACTGGGAATTTGGAGGCTCAGGGTAAGGACAATGGGGGCTGCATCCTGGCAAAAAAGCTCCTTTCCACACCCCAACTTGTCATCACCCATTTCTCCAAGGGTTCTCAGGCACACACACAAATCCCCATTCCAGGGACTGAACTAACAGATTTGTGAAATGTCAGACAACTGCCTGTCCGCAAAATAAAAGCAATGACAGTCTCAGAATTCTCACTGCCGGCTGCTTCCACTAAAAATGAGCTGACATTTTTGCGCTGCACTATTGCTGACATTTTGGGTTTCAGCAAAATGACTAATGCGCCGTCATATCTCAGTTTCTGGATGAATCATAGAATAAAAACAAAAAAGGGTTGCCTCTCTGTCACAAGCAAAATGAAAAATTGAGGATCGTCGTCTGAATGCTGCACGGCAAGAGAGCGAGAGTCCGGCACTAACTCAAAAGCGCAGTTAGATCCCGGTGTCTGCCCACTCGCAGTCGTGTTGTGGAAACTTTGCTTTTGAAGTGTGAACCGTGCGGGAGTCTCTTTCTGCGGACCTGCTGTCTCCCTTGACGTCTTCCACGCTCAGCTGATCCGAGCTGTTATCTGGGTGTAAAATCAGCTGTTATAGGAGGATATAGTGTTTCTTGTGCCGCTGTTTCTGCCACATTCCTCGCTGTTATTCAATCGGCCATGCTGCTCCGCCCCCCCACCCCCACCCCCGCTGTAAGGAGACGCCTACTGACAGACTAGAGCCGGGACCTCATCACGGAGGCAGGTGCTGCAGCTAAATTGCTGCCCCGTAGCTAGAGAAAACAAGAAAAGGTATTTCGGATTAAACATAAAACCTACACAATGCAAACACGTCCCCAAGGGCGCTGAACGGCAAGCTGTATTCTAATGAGGCGTTAAAGAGGCACGCCTCCGGCGGGTGGGGGGGTGTAGGGGGGGACAGGGAGGGACGGGGGGGGGGCGATGCCCACTCCGGGGCTTTCATCAAAGGACGCTTGGGAGCGTGTAATCGGAGCCCTCTGATTGGCAGCCTCCCTCAGACTGGCGAAGGTGAGCTCAAGCCCCGCCCGGAGAGGGCGGGAGGGGGAGGGGGAGAGAGGGGGTCGGGTGGGCGGAGCAGCCGGGGCATTAATCACTAGATTGGCGCAGATACGGGCCGCCCCAGCCCGCCCGAGGCTGAGACTGAAGCTGCGTTATTCCACGCCTACGGCCTGGGGTTGTGTCTTCAGTGCCGGACTGTGGACAGCGGGGGTGGGGGGTTTTGGGAAGGGGAGGAGGGGGGTAGCTGCATTCCTGTGCAGGGAGGGGAACGCCCACCGTGGCTTTCACCGTGGATGGATGTCAAATCCAGGGTGTCAAAAGATTTTCCATTCTTTTTCTTCGTTTCATATATAGTCCCTGCCCACCGTATCGCGTGGAAAAGTTTGTGTAAAAACATCTCTCTCTACCTCTATCAGAAACATTTTGAAACATTGCCATCAATAAGACATAGCTAAGCTAGGGAATATGTTTTTTCTTCCTTCACACGTTTGGAAAAACCAAAAGAAAAACATTAATGCATGATACAAATTCAGATCTGTGTACAGAGTACTGGAAAAACAAACTGGCAAACTTACATGAAAAAAACGCATCTTCTTTGTCAGGCAAGGTGTAATTTTGTCCCATCTGTAGGCTACGTCTACAAAAGATGACCGCTGTCTCACGATGGCAGCTTCAGGTCGATTAACAAATTCAATGGTTCCCACAGCTCAGTGCAAAACTCGGTAAAAACACTGTAACAAACGCGACTTCAACATTACACTTACTGCTGACACTCCCTAATAAGTTGTCCTATGCATTTTGTTTAAGAACATTTGGGGACTTGCACATCACTCTCCTCCTCCAATGGCGGCACAGACGGGAAACCCCAATACGGCCAGATGCGATCACACTGACACGTCCATATCAAGGGACTTACCATTAACAGGGCACAAGCCTTCATCTTTATACGGAAATCCCCGGCTGTGACACGATGTTACAAATATTAAACATTTTTCTGAAGTTCTAGTTACATTTCAAGGACCTAGCCACAGCTTTTTTTAGAGTTCAGAGGGGTGAGTGGTGCACTGCATTTTGTTTTTATTCGATGCGCGATGTTGAATGTGAAGTATTTGAGTGGGTGTGACACAGGAATACTTCCCGCGTAGGAATGCGACAGTATTAGCCACTGGTGTTTCAGGACATGCTGTCCATTGCAACATATTTAAGAGGGCGGTGTCACCGCAGGGCCTTTGCCAGGCCAGAAGCCCACGCAAGACCGAGAGGACGTTAAAACAAGCACAATTTATCGACGGATGCGCTGAGACATAAAACAAAACCCTGGAAAATACTTGCAGCACCTTATGAACTTATGAGGCAGTAGGGTGAAGGCCTTCTACCTGGAATTAGTTTGTTCCCTCTTTCTTGCGAGCAAAGGCAATATGTCTGCTTAGTGAAACAATGTCCTGCTGTAAAATCCAGCTTGACCAGTTCAATTCTCAAGCTGGTTGTAATGTTGGTCTAGCTGGGTATGAGCTGGCTAACCAGCTAGTGCTGGTAGTTTGTCTGAGCAGGCAGCTGGTCAACCAGTTACCAGCTGTTTCTAAACATACAGTACTGTGCAGAAGTCTTCGGCACCCTAGACTTTATTATATATATGTTTATATAGTATTATATAGTATTTTTTATACTATATGTTAGTATAACAGAACACATTTGAGATTTCCAAATATTTATTTTCCAAAAGATTTAATTTTACAGAGACATTTTTGTTTTTAATTTTAAAAAGTAACATATTACTATAAGCAATTTATTACTTTTTACATAAAAAACTTGATCAAGGCTGTCTGAGATCAGAAGCAAGGAGCCAACAAAAGTCTGCACAAGAACTGTGGCAAGTTCAACATGCTTGGAACAACCTCCCTGCTGATTGTCTTAGCCAACGCTGTCCTGCAGTTCTATATCTCAGAGAAGTGATGCAGTTTTAACACCGAAGGGTGGTCACAAAAAATATTTAATTGATTCAGTTTTTAACTACTCTCTACTCTTTAACTACAAGTTACTCAAATGTAATGTAAAGGATAAGTTGATTATTTAGGACCTTTCATTGACTTATTTTTGAAAGAATCTTATCTGTATAGAGTATAGAATTAATACAGGTGCCTAAGACTTCTGCACAGTACTGTAGCTTGAGCAGGTCAAACCATGTCAAGCTGGGAGCTGGTCTGAACTGGTCTACCAGCTGTTTCAAAATCTACGATGAGCTGTTGTTTTCAGCAGGGTGCACAGAAAATAGCCCTTCTCTGGAACAAATCTCTGGAAAAGGTTAATTTCACACTCCAATTACATTTGCATGGTACATTCCATCTATGGAGCAAACAACAGATAATTTCCAGAGAACAACTACTACGGGTAGCAGTAATTCTTTTGGATCCAAATACTTTTCTATGCTTTACTGAGGTCGTCTGGTGTATTGGCACCAATTAAATGCATCAAATAGTGCAAACCCCACCTTCTGGTCTTCTAGGTTGGCTCAAATGCACCAGGGAAGATCAATCGAGCACAGAAAAGTATCTGAATCCAAAATAATTATGTATTTAACCCAGGTCAGATTCGGGTAGTATTATCATTCTGGGGTGGGTTTCCCAAGAGACCCTTAATGCTAAGAAAGCATCTTACGATCTCTTTAAATGCATCTTACAATCGCTCTTAAAATAACGTGGGTGTTCATACGCATTCATAACGAAAGTGTCTCTTTAGTTCCCCTTTGAGCGGTCAAGATCACTTGTTCACAGCAAAGAATCTCTTTAAGATACCGCTCACAGCATGCATGCACTTTCTATTCATTCAGATTGCAGCACCTGCATACTTGTATGAATAAGGCCAAATATGGCCACTCCTGTAATTTTAGAAAAGAACTTAGAAAAGGCTAAATTGTCCAGGCTGTACTACAGAAAACCTGGCACCTGAAGCAAAGGTGCAAAAGAATACGTAGAGTAGCAGTAACATTGTGAGACTGCTTTAAGCAATCAGGGCATATTTTAAACGACTACACCACTACACTGATGACGCCTAGGGTGGGTAATGCTTGGGATTTTTTCCATAATTATTTTGTCTATTATTCATGGAATCTTTTGTTTTAATATTATTTTTCAGATAGTAGCTATTACATTTAGTTAAAAAAGAATGGTTATATTTTAACAATACAATGTGTTCTCACATTTTGATTGATTCAGTTTTGATTGAACACGTGATGTGAACATCGATTGATCTATTACGCATTCCTTTAGCATGGCAAAGCTCATGGCCCATCTAACGAGGGTGTTCGGGAATCCCACGTAATGAGAGAACGTTCTTTGATTAAGAACCGGATCTACGGATTAACCAACGTTATCCAACATTGAGATCCAACGTTATCGGGGAAACCCACCCAGGATCAGTACGACTCCCGTTATCCAACATTGAGATCCAACGTTATCGGGGAAACCCACCCAGGATCAGTACGACTCCCATTATCCAACATTGAGATCCAACGTTATCGGGGAAACCCACCCAGGATCAGTACGACTCCCGTTATCCAACACTGAGATCCAACATTATGGGGAAACCCACCCAGGATCAGTACGACTCCCGTTATCCAACACTGAGATCCAACATTATGGGGAAACCCACCCAGGATCAGTAGGACTCCGGGCTGGAACGGCCGTGTACTCACGGAGAAGGGGTCCTCGGGCCCTCGCATGGTGATGCAGTCCATGCTGATCTGAATGGTGTTGGCCGCAGACCCATCAGTCGGGCTGTCAGAGAAGTTGAGCTCGATGGGCTGGACTGAGTGAAAGGAGGACCTATGGTGGAGGACATTAGAGGTTCGAGAAGTTTGGCCTCAGTGATTCAACATATTGTTTTTATTCTGCATATACTTTTCGCTCTCCTGACTTCCACTCCACAAAGTAGGTCAACACTTCCTGCCTGTATGGAAGTTTAGAATGCAGAAAAACAAACATAATACATATTCTTAAATTAGGTCTGAAAAAGAAATTGGTGAAGTGTTACTTCATGCTTCATGCTTACTTCATTACTTCACACATCATAAACAGTTTAAAAATAAATGACATATTTACTCTATGTATATTTACAGAAAGTAAAAAATGATCTTTAGGCTAACTGAGCAAGTAACCCATGCCTTATTAACAATATTTTAACTTTCTGTTATTTTGTTAATCAAATCACAAATATAATTAGTAAAATAAAATACAGATATCTATTTTATATAGCTTGGCAAGAGTTATATGACTTGGATTGTGAACATTGTCAGCTTTAGGTCAGGAAACTTTAAATAGGCATATTTCCCTGCTTCCCTTCCCTTCTACCAAAAATAAAATAGAATTACCTCCACGCAGGTGAGGCGGATCATTACCTTTGTTTACATTGATACCAATAAAACCTTTTATTTTTGATAAAAATGTCAAGTGGTGCGAAATAGATTCTGAAACACTGAATGTTTCAGGCAACGGCAAAAAATACACGAAATTGTACAGATACAAAATACATTTTCACTCTTCCGGAAATGTATTTATTCAGAGAACAGCCTGTTTCTAAAATAGCTTAAGGGAATTCACATCAAAGAACCTCTGCAGCTTAAGAACAAACTGAACTAGTGTATTGAGCACCCTGATATGATCTACTTTCCCCATCTCTGAAGAGAGGCATGCTTCGGGCTTGGGTGTGTGGGCCATGGTCCGGTGTTCTTAACAACAGACTGTAACACTGATTCATATAGGCCTCAGACATTCTGTCATCATTCCCTTAGGGTTCATTAGCATTTTTCAGTCTTCCGCATCAAAAAAATAGATGGCCTACGGGAGAAATTAATGGCGTTTTCCTTCAGAATAATGCATGACATTTGGACATTTTTATATGAAAAATAATGCTTCGTGCCCACTTTTACTAACGGCTAAGTGGTTAGCATCACATTGCATAATTATAACGTCAGTCACAGGACTGAATTTCCAGCCAATCATGCACATAAGCTGTTTGCCATCACCTGTAATAAATTACAGGTATTCCTACTTTGTACAGTTGCATATATCGTTGTAAATATCTTCAGTGTTGTTATTCCTGTTCTTCTGGTTAGTAATTTCAAGTAAGTTTTTACAAATTTCTTTGCTGGCTTGAAAAGCCTTGCTATGGAACTGCTATGCAGGCTGTGACAGAGAAGGCTATGTGAAATCCATATATGGGCAATGACTTTGCTCCATTACGTCAGAATTCCAAGGCCCATACAGCTGCATTCCGCCTGTCAATCCAACATTATTTTAATAATGCTGCTCTTAATTCAGAGTGATTATAAAGGAGAAAATTAAAAGATTTTCAAACATTAACATACAACCATGGCCACCCAAGAGCAAGCAATACATTGCACAGCCAAATCATTATGCTTACAACTGAGAAGAAAGTGCACAGAAAGTTGTGCCACTGCGTGTACCTACTTTAGAGTTAACTTTAGTTTCTTTTTTGTGTGGATTCGATACAGATAAACTGTGTGTGAGTCACAGCAGGCCTACAAGTAAATACTCACTGGTCCAGCATTTCCAACAACTGGTTGAAGACATCCTGGCTGACGATGTCGCTTGTCTGTGACGACTGGGACTGAGACATTGAGGTGAGGAACGAGCTCTCTCTCCAGGACAAGCAGGATGAAGGGTCTCTCAATCTGCAATGAATCAACAGAGAACCACATTTACCTCCCCTGCAACTCAGCCTAGGCCAGTGCACCCCGGAGGTCCAGCTAGATATACAAAAGTGCAACATGCTACGGACCTGGGTGTGTTTATGTTGACACCATATACAGGGCAGTTAGGGGTGCATCATATTGCCAGAAAATACCACAAACACTCACTGAGCACTTTATTAGGTATTTATTAGACTTCTTTTTTAGACTTCTACTGTAGCCTATCCATTTAAGAGTTATGATGTTGTGTGTTCAGAGATGCTCTTCTGCATACCACTGTTGTAATGCGTGGTTATTTGCATTACTGTCACCTTCCTGTCAGCTTTGACCAGTCTGGCCATTCTCTTCTGATGTCTCTCATTAGCAAGGCAATTCTGTCAGCAGAACTGCTGCTCACTAGATTTTTTTTGGTTTTTGCACCATTCTTTGCAAACTCTAGATATTAGTCTGCGTGAAAATCCCAGGAGATCAGCAGTTTCTGAAATACTCAAACCACTCTGTCTGCCACCAACAATCATTCCATGGTCAAAGTCACTTAAATCATACTTAAGATGGTTGATGTGAACATTAACCTGTATCTACATGACTGTATGTATTGCACTACTGCCACACAATTGGCTGATTAGATAATCACATGAATAAGTAGGTGTAATAAAGTGCATGGTGAGTGTATAGCATGGTCTTTTTGTGTTAATGCGATTTTAAAAATCATGACCATCTAATTAATAGACAAATGTTTTTGCTTGTTTTAGAAATCCTAATCCGAGTAACTAAGAATAACATATTAGTTATTATTAGTTATTCATAATCAGGAAACTGAGGCATGGCGTATGATTGCAAAGGTGACGATGTATTCCTGCTAATATTGACTTTTAATTCATTCATAGCAGTGCATCAGTTGAGACTGATACCGTGAAACTGTGGTTACCGTGGAATTTTTCCGTGGTCACCATAACATCACATAACTCAGCTTATGACATGCCTAGCATAGAGTGATCATAGTCGACCAAAAAATAATTACTGGGGTGAAAATACTTTGCAGTATTATTGCAGTTCTAGTTCAACTCAGAGATAAAAATAGCACCATTATAAAGGCATCATCACAGCTAATCAAGGCTTTTCAAAGCAACTAACGCTGGTTAGCCCTTTAGCAATTAAAGTATCTTTAAAGAAGAGTTTGAAGGACGATCATCACATTTTGTTTGAAAAGGCATTTAATGGCTGAAACTGCACCAATGACAATATAAAACCATACAGTATATTTTGATACATAAAATCATATTGCCCACGTATTGAGGCAATTATGGTCAATAGAAAAAAATAGACATGGACACTGATGTCTTTACTTTTGCAAATATAGTAAGTTTACCCCTCCCCCCAAAAAATATATCTCACCAAATAGAGTGGGCTCCAGAATTATTGGCACCCTAGATAAATATACACAAAAAATGCTGTAGACTAAAAAAAAAAATAGTTATTGACAAATGTTTTTATTTCTTTATTTTTTTTTCAACATGTGTAAAGCAGTGTGCTTTATTAATGAGTAAATGGAATCAAACACAATTATTGGCACCTTTGTGCAAACACCCCTGGCAAAGAGGACAGCCATGAGTACTATTTTCCTATAATTTGTGATTTGTTTTAGAGAACACATTTGGAGGGATTTTTGACCATTCCTTAATGCAGACATTTTCTGAATCATTGATATCCTCGGGATACCCCCCCCTTCAGTTCTGACCACAGGGGATTTAAGTCTGGAGACTACCTGGCCATTGCAGAACATAGTTGTTCTTTTTATTTAACCATTTCTGTGTGAATAATGTGCACGCGCAAAATTATATATTTTATGCCTTTTTATTATTGCTCTTACAGTGCTTTGATTTATTTAGTGTTTATTAACTGTTTATGTATTTTTTTGTACCGATTACCCTACATCTGATGGTTAATTACCATCTGTGTCTTCTGAACTGACAGTTCTTTGGATTTTCCCATACTGATGGTTGACAAAGGGATTTTGCAAGCTGGTTACATTGTTATAGTCTAGTGAAAAAGCAAGTGATGGAATGACACAAAATAGTTCCTTTAGAGTGAGATTAACTAAATTAAGTTAAATTGCATTGCAAATTTCACTTTGTTAGATTTTATTTACAATAATTGTTAGGGGTGCCAATAATTTTGGCACCTGTGGTTTTCAGAAAAATTTGATTACGAAATAAAAAACATTGTAACATGAGAGTAAACGTATTGAAATAACTGTATAGTTTTTTTATGTTTGAACATAAAATATAGATCATTATCCACATTGTTTATTCAGCCTTTTTTGTCAATTTTGTATGAATGGTGCCAATAATTCTGGAGCGCACTGCACATATGTCATATAAGCTATCAATGCTTGTCAATAGTGAGAAGAAATTAGCAAAATAAATAGGAATGCCAAATGAAAATATAAACTCTACCAAAAATAAATAAGAAAAAATCTCCCACCATTTATTGTTATGTCATATCATGTCATATCCAAGGTATGAAATTAGTAGATTCCATGAGAGGTTAACAGTCACAGACGAAGGAGGTGTTCTTGACCTCAAACTTATTCAAACTGACGCAGCTGAGACTTATGGCCAATTAAACAAAGGTATACAACCTTCCGTTAATCGGCAGACACAATAGCAGGTATCCAGCATGTCAGTATGTGGAAAATGATGATGGGTGTTTTGTTTTACTGTAAAACCACATACACATTGCCACTTGGAGATCATATTGAGGCCCCTTGTCTCAGTCTCGTGAAACGGTACACCAGTCTGTGGCATCAAAGGTTGATGCTCCCCATTGTTTCACTGTGGGCCACAGCACACGGCCGTCTGCGTTCAGCGGAATTCCCCTATGGTACATTTGATAGCGGTTCAGTGATTCACAGGCCTTGGTATGTGTACAGCTGAACAGGGCCAAGGGGGAATGTAGGGGAGGGGGGGAATGGGGGCGCTGGAAGATGCCTGCAACCAGAAGCTGGCACTCTCCGGGCTGACGGAATTCCCCTACATTCTGCGAAGTTCGACATTAATACCTGACTCTCCAGCACAAACAATTCTAATGAAGCACAGCGAATCAGAACGGAGCCACAGCATAGCGGGAGCTATGTCTCTGCCCACTCCTGTCAGTGTGGGGTGGAACGTTTTGTAACAAGGTAGAAGTCTTTGAGGACAGAAACCACATTGGTTCTTTTCAAGTCAGTGTTAGGTCCACTTGTTATAATAGAACCATGAATCTGCACTAGCTCTGCAGGCTCTTTCATTTGTTTGCGCTCAATGATGTGAGCAAAGGCATATCATGGCCAACTGCATTTCTTATCCAAAAAGTAGGACTATAATTCAGACAGAAACAGCTTTTCTTCTTTTGAAGAGTGTTCAAAGAAGATGTCAGCAATGGGCACTCTAATTATACACATTTATCCTGGTCTGCTGGATCTCTGATGTGCAGGATACATATTGCAACTTTTTAGAAGATGGGTAGCCGCTTTCTATGGCATCTTATTCAATTCAAATCAAACTCATTTTCAGAAAGTTATAGCTGATGCTATACACCTAATATATGCGTGGGTTCTGAGAATGGAGACTGCTATTTGTTCAAAGTCTAAAGAGAAATTTTGCCATAACAAATTCTAAAAACCCGGACACTGTTTACAGGAGTGTCCAAATACAACTCACTTAGTCTGTTTTCATAAGCCAAAGAGGTGCGGTGCAAAGCAAATGCTTGAGTTGCATTACAAACACAACAATGTGCTGCCAAGCTTGTCATATAGGAGAGAGGAGTGTTTGGGTTATCCTCTGAGGCCCATATATATTGTCATTTGTCACAATAAGAGACACTGAAAGCAGTAATTCAATTGCCACTCAGCAACAACATACAATACCCTGGTACTTCCACTTTACACCAGCCTATGCATCAACAATAATAATCACCATGTTGGCCTTTTTATTGGTGGACAGACATATAGGCTTATTTATTGGACTTTTTTGTTTCTTAGCTAATACTTATTAGACAATGACTAAGTACTTCATATCAGCAAAAACTAAGCATTGACATGTCACTTTTCAGACCAGGTGAAAGTAAAGATTTTTTCCAATGTTCAAGAGTTCAGCTACGGTGAATACATAGAAAATGAAAAAGGAGTGAATGACAATACATTGGTATACAATACAATGCTACTGTATTACAAACAGATACACTATTCCCATTGCTCCCGTCTACAAGACAACCTGGCTCTTTAATCGTTAGCACCTTTGTTTGCCCTGATTAGTGCTGCAAGAAAGGATTCTAGAGATAAAGGACCTCACACCATAGCAATACCCCCTCTATTCAGAAGCAATTAGGAAAGCCACTAGATGGCCGAACCTCACTGAACAGTCGTCATTATGTGAACAAACGTTTTCCAACAGGCTTGAGTAATAATAACCTAAGATTGAACCATTTACCCAAAGGAAACTAACTAGCTAGTTAATAACTGTAACAATGTGCATGCAGCTAGCCTAGTTTTGCTCCAAATGCACACAGCTAAAATAAGGAAGGGGAGGAGACGGTCCTGCTTACCTGCAAAAGCAAATGGGGAACATCTGCACTGAATATTATATTAATCCTGATCTTATAATAACCCAACATACTAAAGGCTTTTTCTCTAATTACATCTGAATGGCTGGCTTCTAGGCTACGAAGTTAACCCTGTGTTATGAGTATTTCTGATGCCGTTTTAATCAGAGATTAAGAAACATTGAAGTTGTCTTCAAATAACTCTGCATCAAATGGCTCAGCTAAATGTCTTTAACAACAACTTCATTGTGCTTGAACTTAACATCAGCGGACAGACATATCTATTTCAGGAACCTTTTCAAATAGTACATCATGAAGTGGAAAGAACTCACAACACTGGTGATAAATCTTAACCTTCATTAACTTTAGCGTTAGCTAGTTAGCAGCGCCCCTAAAACAAGCCATTTGGGTAGTCATCTCTTTTGCTTGTTGTCCCTTAGAACTGTACAGGTTTTTTTATATAACATTAAATGCGCGTTTTAAATTGTATTAACATATTGTATTTTAGATTCCAGCAGCAAGAACTACTAGCTTAGTTACAGCAACTGTTGTTTAACTGGGCCTACTTTTGAAATGCTATGGAAAGAGACTGGAACCAATCATACTTGCGAAAATAATTAGTTGCGCTGTTAACAGGCGAAAATTGCCTACTAAAACAACATGCTTTTTTCTTTCTTTAATTTTACTGGACGATTATAGCTAGCTAACGAGTAAAGGTACAGGAGAAAATCACTTGTTGATCGATCAAACCGTAGATAACATTAGCTACCATATCGGCGATCTGAAATACTGCAACTTAAGATACTTTCATATTGTTCAAAATAATGAGCAAAATCGTTAGAAACACTGAACTGAAAATATTATACACTTCTATGAACAAAATATCTACTCTCTAGGGGACAATGTGTCCACTTACTTGGAGCAATAAGCTGAATCATGCAGAATTTTGCAGGTACAACAACACCACGTGTCCCGTGTGATGTTCCTAAATTACTGTGCTTGTATGGTGGTGTTGTTAACTTCAGGCAGCCACATTAGCATATGACAGATAATATTTTAAATATACAATTTATTTGAATACGATGTGCGCAAACCAGTAAAATTAGGTTTGTTTGTTTGTATTTACACCACTACGATTGTTTATGCCCAGGAAATCGGTTCACGTATATTCTACCCCGAATCCCCGAAAGCGCCACCCCACGATGACATTCTGAAATTGCAAGGAAAAATATAATATAAATAAAATAGATGTATTTACACATGATCCACAGGCAAACGGCAAAATATTGCTAGCAACAGAGGTTATGTTTAGGGTTAAGCTGTAAAATTAACTATATTAATTGAGCATAGAGACACAAAAACGTTTTTCACGCACGCGTTGGAGTGCCTTTTGGTTGGGGAATTATAATGTACTGCTAACTTCAATCCGCTAGGGGCGGCTGTTTAGATTTCGGAACACATTTCAATGGTTAGAACATTCGGTCACCGGTCGTCGAATTAGTGTGAGACCAGCCTATTCTAGCAGCAATGACTGAATTCAGTTCCACGTTGGCATAGGCCTGTATCACACAGTTGTAACCATTTTTATTTATTTATATTTTTTTCTTACTCAAAAGTCTCCCTAATAAAATCAACTTGTGAATTTTACACTCAAAATTGCAGAAAGAAATGTGTTTTGCTCAGTGACATTCAGTTTCAGAAGATGCCTTACAAAAGTTTAGGTTTAATCATCATAATGTATTCTCATGCATGACACTGGGACAACTAAGGTAAAGCAGGCCTGCCTTGCTCAAGGGCAAAACAGTGGCATTCACCCAATAATTAAAACCGAAAATCCATAAACAGACACTAGGGTGTGAACGCTGGTCTGCTAGTCTCACGACTTCTAAATTAATATTCATCACAAACCGGAGTGTCTGCTTGCTTGTATCATAATGGATAAAAGCAGACACCTTTGGCCTACACGGTTCATATATGGGGACTGCATATCTAGTTAATCTACAGTGGGCTCCAGAATTATTGGCACCCGTGATAAATATGCACAACAATGCTGTAAAATAAAAAAGAATAGTTATTGACATAAGCTTTATTTTACAACATTTGTATGTATGCTCTATTAGTGATTCAATGGAATCAGCTTACAATTTTGTTTTGTGCTCAGTGAAGGCTGTTTTTGTGCCACCCTTCCAAAGAATTTGTTGGTATGGAGGTGCCATTTTGTGTTTTATGTCATGGAGGCCATGAGAAATCCTTGGGTTACTCATGGCCTCCCTCACCATCTACCTTACCGGAAGTTTTCATTTTCACTTTCACTGTTTACACTGTTTACATGCTTGTTGCCTCATTTTTATACTCTAGTGAAACGGGAAGTGTTGGAATGACACAATATAGTTTCTTCAGACTGAGATTAACAAAATAAAAAAATAAAAGCTCATTGTATATGTTCTCATATTAATGCTGTTAACATTTCAGCCTGGTGAGAACATTAGGATTATATAAGCTCTCAGCAGGTGCTGAGTGGCTACTATCTCGGGTCACACAGTATGGACATGCTTGACATGCACTGCTGGAGACTGGAGAGGCCAGTGACGGCCTGACATAGTGACATCACCCCCCCAGGATGGGAAGAGGTCTGTCCAGAGAGGAAATGGGATGCGGCGAGACGTCGGAACCAGGCAACCCAAATAACTCTCATCACTGTTGATGGGGCTAGAAACTCAACCCTGCTGACTTGGTTCCAGCCAGGACGAGCATCATCATACCACAAAAAGGTACAGCAGCCACAGCAAGAAACATCCAGGCATTTTAATAGGAGCTGTAAATCAGGTTTGATTTACAGTGGGAAAGTTACCCTGCGTTTATTATCACTTCACACCGATGGTGGCATTTATACAGTTTAAATCCTATAAATGTTGGAAGGTAGTGTTTACGCACATAATATTTGCTTTGAAATAAAATAAGGAATAAAGAAATTTTGAAATTGTGTGATGCCTCCTATTAAGGCATGTTCATTATTTTTTTACCCAGTGCACTGCTTGGAAACAAGGCGAGGACTTGTAGTAATACAATCATAAAGTGAGGAATATTACTAATGGCTACATTTCCAAAGAAATTCAAATAATCAAGTATTTTTGGTCAAGCAGTCATTTAAAGTAGGTTCCACGAAACCTTGTCTATTACAAATATATCTTATTTATTTTTCATGCTGATTTTTTTTCACCAAAAATAGTAGTTGACACAGACACCAATATTATTTTATGACAATGTCAATTAAATTACGTGCTACAGTGGTTCCTAATTCAGGGTCAATATATGTTTTTGCTTCATTTTAATTTTCAAGTTGATCTACATTTGGTACTAGCCTTTACATTTATAGCAGTTGGAAATGGTGCTGCACACCTTTTTCTGACGAATCTCAAATTGTATTGCTGTCCAAGACCTTCATCTGAGCATATACACATAGTACATTCACCACCTATATAATATTGTGTATAGTCAGAAAAGGGTGTGCAGCACCATTTCATCATTCTAACTGCTATAAATGTAACGGCAAGTACCAAAAGGTGATACCAAATGTAGATCAACTTGAATTTTTTTTCAGATTTTTCCCTTTTTCTCCCAATTTGGTAGCCAATTGTACCTCGTCTGATTCAATTGGAGGTAGTCGTATTAGATGTAGCGCCCGTACCCCGTCCCTCGGCGGCCCGAATGAGAGCGACACGCCTTCTTCAAGCCGTCTCGTGCCCGTTGCCGTGATTCCGAGGCGCCCGAGGTGCTTATTGTGCGGCGATCTAATAACCCTGCCAAGTCCCTCCCTCTGGAGCAGCGAGCCAATTATTGCTGCCCCACGTGAGCCGGCCAAACTTGGCTTTTCGAACCCCGGTCCCCGGTCCCCGGTGTGCAACTGCAGCAAACTGCAACCGCAAGTCTGCTGCGTCTTAGCCTGTTGCGCCACCGCGGCTCCCCGATCAACTTGAAAATTAAAATTAAGCAAAAACATATATTGACCCTGAATTAGGAACCACCGTGCACGTTATTTAATTGACATTGTCATAAAATAATGTTGTTGCCTGTGTCAGCTACCATTTTTTATTTGAAAGAAACATTTTTATTTTAAAGATGAGATGTTAATAATGCTGGGGATTAATGAGGTTCACATTTCTCTTAAACCTAACATTGTATCAACAAAGCTTTATACTCTTTTCTCTGGAATAGTGGAATATAACTGGTCATATTGATAAAGTAGAGGGTATAGATATGGAATCTTCTGAATTATAGGTTTTAGAGAAACTCTGTAACAAAAACAAGCCCCAAGGAATTTGGTCTGCTGAGTATTGCTATTTGCCTGTTGCCAGGTGTCTGGTTACCGAGTGAGTTATTTTGCTAGCCCGAGGGGAAAGCTGTTTAGTGTCCACTTAAAGACAGAGCTTGCTCCTCAAATGGGACTGGGCAGTGGGTCAGCCCAAAACAGGGGCAGCCTTTTGTCTCCATCCAGGTTTTCACATCTACAGATAAAAATGCAATCAAAGCAAACAGGGCAGCAATCAGGAGCCTTCTCCAATGTCGCCATTAATCAAGGCTGGGAAGCATTCAAAGGAGCCCAGCCTAGCCTTTTCATCACTCAAACCATGGAAGCAGGAAGACATGACGGCTCAACAACAGAAATGCCTGTAAAAGCTCAACCACAGGATTCTCTGCTGCCTTGTGTTCAAATGGTTTAACCTCAAACGACAACTTGGCAAATGCAAGTAACAAAGCTGAAATTGTGAACTCATACAAGTACATGCTAGGTTGAATGTTCTTCCTTTTTGCCCCAGAAAAAAAAAAAACAGTGCATGCATTTGTATACATTCATATTGTTTGCATCATTAATCACAAACTGGTTATGATCCACTCATGAAACTGATGGAACAAATATCATTGTTTTAGATATAATGGCCACAAAAGCAAATGCAAATTTGTTTCCTCAGCCGTTAAGGTACTCTACAGGGGAAATTTTCGAAATAAGGCTATAAGGCTAGTGAAATTACTGTTTATTTGTAGTATTCACTGTGATAGTAATAGTGAACTCTCCACAGGGAAGTCCACACAGATATTGATTTCGGTTTCAAAAAGCAGTTGTAACCATTTTTAAAATACATTTCTCATTGATCCAGTCATTATACTAAGTTGTGTATGAGAGTATGCATTAAAATTAGCAGCTGGAAATAGAGAAAATGATACTTTGCACATGAAGCATTCATCCATTCATCCATTCATTTGGGATGTGCTGCAACTGTCTTAATTCCAGTTTTACTCTTGAGGATAGAGAAAACTATTAATTAAAACATTGATCTGTCGCTGATCATATGTCTCCAAATTTCCCTCAAGCATTGCTCTTGTTCATTTTGGGTCAAAATGTGGGACACTTTTATATATTCATGAATTGATTTATTCATTGATTGATTGATGTATTTATTTCAGTATACTGCTGTCAATCCTTGCAGATTATTCCCACCTGCGCTTTTTATAATTATTTTTCCAAAAGAGGATAATCTGTTGAGCAAGTGAATTATGCTCTAAAACAACAATAACAGAGAGAAACCATCGAGGCGACAGGAATCTTGCGCTTATATTCACAGCCCAGCACAACAATAGAGCCTCCCTGAAAAATTACACAAACTGAGTGCCAATATCTGTTTTGTGTGTGGTCTTCCTTTGCTTGAATCTCTGTGTGCATGTATGCAAAGTTACCAACCTCATGATGTCGTTTTGTCAATAGCAAAGATGACACTAAGTTCAGTGCAAACATTGTATGTTAGAAGTGTCTAGTGCTCAGAGAGATTTTTGTTTGTCTTTTATGTCCAAAGTTACTATATATTTCTCAATTTAGAAATATTTCACATAGGTTGATGTGAGTTGACAGAGAAAGAAAAAAATTAAGGAATGGGCAAATAGACATATTAAAGGAAAACATCTTTTAACCATTCGCTCTTTTATGACTGCGGATTGAGTTGTTTAACAGACCTGGACATCTCAGCAGCACCTGAAGTCAACTGAAATTAGATTTGCATCCCAGACTGACCACTAATAATAGTCTAGGGTCATTCAATCTTCTCATGAAGAAAGAATGGAAGTATGTTCCATTTAAAACGACATATACATTTCATTCATTTTATCCTAATACATTATTTTACATTCATGCACTGTGTCCTGCAAAATCTGAAAGAACAATGAGTACATACCAAAAATGATAGTTTCTGTAAAGTACAGAGAAATAAAGTTTGATTCAAACCCCCCAGGGTTCAAACATAGGATGCCAATTAATTTACCGTACTGTACTGGACCAAACAGAAACATAGTGAACAGGCATATAACATGGGCCATATGTTCATCACATCCAAATCTCCACGTCCATATCTCTCATACTACACATGGATTATTTGCATTGTGCAACAGTGTGTTTAAAATATTTTTATAGCAGTGCAAGGTGTCCTTCAATTAATGCATTTTTAAATTGGTTGAAACATAAGCTGTCATGCTAAGAAACTATTGTGATCAATGGTTGGTAGCTAGTGAGCTTCGATCACTTAACTCACTGTTTACATAATACATTTTTTCATACATACAAAGTCTGATATTATCTGTAGTGAATTACCAAAACAAAACAATAAATTAAAGTGAAAGCAAATAATACTTACAAATATGAATAAAAGGTTTGGCAGACGCTCTTATCCAGAGCGATGTACAAAAAAGTGCATACCCATAACCAGGGATAAGTGCGCTAATATAAATATAATATAATAAATATAAATACAGCTATTACTTTAACAAAAGTCATATAATTTCAGAAAGCTGATCATTTGGATGTTCCATGTAGTTTCTATATCTTATATAGAAATAGAAAATAAAACAGAATTTCTATTATTAAACAGCTATGTAAAATGCTGGGTCTTTCTTTACAGGGATCCATCATGAGAATTGGCTTAAGTATTGTCATCTTTTCCTCTGGCACTTCAAACACCTGAGAGAGATTATACTAACCATTACTAGAACAATGATAAAAGAAACTGAGTGCTTATTTTAAACAGGTGTCTCGGGTGCCAGTGTGAATAATATGAACTAAAGCTCTACCAATGCTTAAAAGATCACAATATAATAGATATAATTAAACCGGTTATTTTACCCATTACAACCTAAAAATATAAAATGATTGTCTTCCACCTTAATCTTTATCTTTCCAAGATGTATTGAATAAGTAAGTAGATTTAAATAATTTTACAGATGAATATTTGATCATGTAGCTTGGTTGCATTATCATTATTCAATTTCTGATTAATTGGCTTCAAGATATGTCAAGCTTTAACATGATAAATTATATAAAGAGGAAGATACAATGCAATATTAATAACAAGCATTCTGTTCTATTAATACTGAATCTATCTAAAGACCGAACTTCCACTCTTCCCAATGGCCAAGCGTACAGTAGGGAAGAGAAGCCGTCCGTCGGGTGGAGGTCTCGAGTGTCTGTACGCCACTTTAAACCTGACTCTCCCATAGGCTCACATTGTTGCCATAAGTACGCCACACCTATAAATATCAGACATAAGCAACAGCTGTACCTCCAGACACAGCTGTTTCAAAGCCTATTCCACCTTCAGACACCAACTACAGTCTAAATAAAAACATGCTTGTTTGTTTTTTACCAAAGAATCCAACTGAGTTACCTGCACTTTGTGTGCAAGCACATTCCTATCAGTACCTTGTGGTTTCCAGAAACTGTCAATGTGGAATTAGCAGTAATGAAGCACAATAACTTCTCCCCGAGAATCCCCGGAGAGTGGTTGGCTTTTGTTGAGTCTATCAGCCACTTTGAAACCAAACCCTTTGTAACAGACAAACCTCTATGCCAACAAGGTCTTGTACAATATATCGTTTCGTCAAAGTAATGGTTAACAAGTGGTTAGTGGACGCCAATTATTTTTAACAGGAGAAACAACTTGCAGAAGCAACATCAGACTTACCTCTGAAAGGTGCGTTCTGGACAGTACTGCAAGGCTGCATAGGGAGAATTCATACTGCACTGCAATTCTGTTGGCTGAGATCTTCCAAACTAACGACAGACCATAAAAGTACATGTATTAATATTTATTTACATGTAGAACTGCGAAATAAATAGAATAGAAATAAATAAATAAAACAGAAAAAAAATTAGAGATTAAAGTGCTGTGAGGTCAAGTGCACAGGAGTGAATAAAGTGGTGTGGATGTTTTGATTTTTGGTATGCTGTCAACCCCTTGCAAGCAAATAGGCGGGGCTCACGCCAGCAGTTTGACCAATCCCAAGGAGCAGCTGGGATGAGTATCACACAGTATCACCCAGTTGCTAGGATATGGAGATTGAGCAACTTAACCCCATTCCTCCTCCCCCTCCCCCCAACCCAAACCCTGTCCCTTGCCATTCCCCCACCACAGTCTCCACAGTTTCCCCACCGCCAACTGTCCTAGAAAGCTCATGCTGGGTCTTTTGTTCTCTCAGTTCTGAACTTTCCACCCAGAACCCCTGAAGATTTTGCTAGGCCACCGATTGCATCCCACCAACTGTAGCTGCTTCGCCTCCAGAACCATCTGACAAAAGAACAGGAGTGAACGCTGCCTGCCGTCCAAAGTCGCAGATTTAACCAAGGCCCAGTGGTTATACTCCGGACGGAGGGTCCGAACTTTACCTTTAGCAGGGAGGTTCTTTCATGTTCTTGACACAGAGCATGAGCTGACCCACCTTGGTTCTTCACTAGCAGGATAGGCGGCTTCGTTTGGTGCTGTTCCTAAATGACTTCATGAAATTCTGCTGCCAAGGGAGGTCAAGGCAGATGGAAAGTTCTGTAAGAAAAGATCAGCGTGCACAATCAGTAGTAAGTACTGTATGAACAGATCAGATAGTTATATAAATAACCAGCCTCCCTGAGCAAACTTCACTACTGTAAAAAAAATGACACCACATATACACGCACCCCACACAAAGCCCTGCTTCCGGCCTAACCAAATCCACACACACGCCCTACACACAACTACTGTATCTTCAATTCGCCCAAACCCAAATAGTACAAGATGTAAAGTTATAGCTGTTTCGTGGTTTTCGCAAATGAACGGCCCATGAATCAGAGACCGAAAATAAAGCGAAGGGTCAGCGAAGGGGGAAGGACAATAAATAGACTCGTGTATCCAGGGAACACGACCCCTCGAGCTGGACATTCGTACCTTTAATAAAGAGATAATCTACTCACCTACCCACAATGCACCTGGGAGATGATGATGTCAGCAAGGATGCCAGCTCACTGAGCTCAGACTCAGACATAGTATTTATTTATTTTCTTTTTTTAAAGCGTATTGATGTAGAAAGGAGAGATACATGCGCAAAAATCCCCCCCTCCCCAGACAGACCACGGCTTCCATTTCTCCACATGCCAAGGCAGCAGAAAGTTATTTTAAACTGATACCCTCTGCCCACACCCAAGCGGATAGTTACTAACATCTGCAAATTGTACAACCTCGACTAAAAGTGCCACTCCTGGACTTGGTCCAACTTAAACAGCACGCTGTGCCGTGCTCTGAGCTGACTGACACAGGATTGGGTCTCCTCGACATCCGTTAACCACACACCTCTTCTCACTTTTGGGCTGCTGTTCACAAGTCTCGTTTTCAATAGAAAAACATGTCAGAAGGGTAGAAGAGGGGAATTTAAAAATGCCTCCTAGACAGTTTATCTGTGCACATGCATTAGGAGAGGTTACATACCTGAGTGTGCGATAATACAAAGTTCACATAATTTACATTTATATGCAAGAATACAAAGAAATCTATATTATGCAATATACATCTAAATGTACAGGAGATAAATTAAGCCCCCAACTGCATGGTGGTTCTCCATTTGGCTCATATTCTCTATGTTGGGTTTTTTATTTATTTCCTTAATGGTTTCTGTTATGTAGGTTTCAGTGAATAAGAGTAAACTACCATGAAAGATAAGTGGTCAACTTAGAGGGATAGCAAGGTCATACCAAACATTACTGGTTTTCATATTGGCTTTCTTTCACTCTCTGTGTGACATTTTAATTTCGCTCCATAGAAGGTCATGTGGTCTCTCAATTTTATGAGGCAGATGTGCACAAAGCAATTGTATTATTTTTAAAAAATCTAAGAAGCCACATGCAGCAGTTTAGTTAGTATAGTTTAAACTGTATATGAAGCAAATGTTTTTATTTTATTTTGATGATTTAACTGCACTGTTAGACTGTTTTTGGACTTTCTGCTACTACTTTCGGTTTCTGCTTCCTGCTATCCACTTACAGTTGTTTTTTGTGCAGAGATGTTCTTCTGCATACCATGTGTGGTTATTTGAGTTACTGTCACCTTCCTGTCAGCTTTGACCACTCTGGCCATTCTCCTTTGACCTCTCTCATTAACAAGGTCACATGACCACATTTCTTCTTCCCCATTATGATGTTTGGTCTGAGCAAGTCTATTCTTCCCCCCACCCACCCACAAAATGAAGCCAAAGTGACTTTTTTTCTTTACATATTTCATGTCTTTTTTGTCGGCTCCCTGACTTTTAGGCATCACTGAATCCATAATGTTTGAATATGTGCTCACTGCAATGTTTATGTCCCTAGATTGAAACTGGCCAGATGTGCAGTACCCTGCTCCTCGCCAACTAGTTACTTTCACTTCCATCCATCCATTATCTGAACCTGCTTATCCTGAACACGGTCGCAGGGGGGCTGGAGCCTATCCCAGCATACATTGGGCGAAAGGCAGGAATACACCCTGGACAGGTCGCCAGTCCATCACAGGGCACACACACCATTCACTCACACACTCATACCTACGGGCAATTTAGACTCTCCAATCAGCCTAACCTGCATGTCTTTGGACTGTGGGAGGAAACCGGAGTACCCGGAGGAAACCCACACAGACACGGGGACAACATGCAAACTCCGCACAGAGAGGCCCCGGCTGACGGGGATTCGAGCCCAGGACCTCCTTGCTGTGAGGCGGCAGTGCTACCCACTGCACCATCCATGCCGCCCTACTTTCACTTCCCCACTTTCAAAATCAAACGCAAACACAGCGCAAGAAAATTAACAATTCAGTATTTCCAATTCAATCATTTCCAAGACTTTGTTGGCAAGTTCCCTGTATTACTGTCAATTCAACAACTGTTTCTACTTCACGATTACTTACTTTGTTAAAAAATGGCCTCTGCTGGAAACATTCCTATTTAAACTTGTTGTTGTCCAATGTGCCTTTTATTTATCATGTGCTGATGCAGAACAATGTAATGACACAGTTTTAGCGGTGAAATTTGAACACCAGCTAGTTAGGGTGGAAGATACAATAAATGCCTTAAAATCACAAAAGTGGAAAACAAACCAGCAGAAAAGTTAGCCAAGTTGTCAATGTCCAATATTTTTTTTATTATTAAGCAGTTGTCACCATGGTAACTGCACTGTTACCTGCACTACCTCCACAAAGATGCCCTACAAATGAGTGAGTACACTACAGTAAATGCTCTTCAAGAGGACGCTGTGTTGCCTTTATAGCCTTTTGAGCTGCGGGTATTAACGTGTTTTGGATTTGGAGTGTTGCAAAGCCTTCATGCTAAAACAGTAAAGGTGTTTGAGGACAGCGAACGTCAATGCGGTAACGGGTGGATTTAACTGTGAATTGATTATTATTATTATTGTATGGTTAGACTATGTGCAGGTTTTGGCTGTAACAACAATTGGCTACTTGCTACCTTACTATATGGCCAGTAAACTCCTTGCCCGTTGATTGTCGTGAAATCTGTAAATACATACATTGTATAAACCAAAGTTTCCGTTCCATATTATGAAGTTATACCTTTTCCTATCGTTTACCTCTAAGAAATCACCATTTCTTCATCACTATCAGCAATTGTTGACATGCCCCCCCCCTTAGCCTCCCCAAACCATAAATCCTACACCCAATAATTGCATTATTGAGCTGTACTCTACCTAATAAAGTGGTCACAGGGTGTATATTTGTACATTCTGAGGAGTAGCTGGGGACAGAAAAGAGTTTTACATCTGTATTCGCTATTCCATTTTTAATAGTATCCACTCCACTCTGCACTGGCCTGTACTCTCTTTCATGACCCTGACGAAAACTGCTTAGCCAAGACAAATGGCAATTACTGCAATGACCTCCCTGACTGATTAAATCTGATATAGCCAGCGACACATGAAACCCTTACATCATTAATTGCTCTAACATGGCCTCATTGGAAACAGGACACAAACGCCCGTTACTTCACTGGAAATCTATGGCCGTGTTTACACCTTCACAGCTACGTCAGCGGTTAGCCGTGCCCATCTGCAAGCGCACATCTCTAACACTTATTATTCTAACTTTGGCTTCAATCACTGTGTGCCATTGCACCGTGTTAATCTTCCATTAATCTGCATTTGTATCGGCATCTGACTGTCATTTGCAAAATAGAAGCGGTGACTCCAACTCGGGTAACCTTACCCACCCCCCCCCAACTTAATTTGCCTTTGTTCCCCTGTCTTCCTGAGTGCATTGCAGCCGCTCGCTGGGGCAGCCTATAAATGTCCAGAGTTTACTTATGGAATTCCATTCAGCAAATGGCAGGGCAGCTGATTAGGTAGGCCCTGACGTAAGGCCGTCTGTAGCATGCTTTATTAGCAGAGCGGATCGCATACAGCATGTCCAGCCGCCCTCCGTGACGCTTGTTGCACGGCAGAGTTTGCGTGCCTACTCCAGCGGGTGACTAACGCCGGGGAAATCCGGATGAGTCAATTCCCCCGGCGTCTGCTACCGTGGCTGAAAAGGCCACGACCCCAAAGGGCCAGTGAGGAAACTGCCCAGCAACCTGTTATTGTCTGAACCGTTTCTCGCTTTTGTCCATGTATGACTGCTTTTAAGTCCAAGCAAATGAAGAAATTATTGGACGCATAACCAATGTGCAAGACATCACCATATCAAGCAAGAAGGTGCAGAACTTAATGGAATAGTAAGCTGACGGCATGGTAATGGTACTCTTGGCAGACATCTGTAAGTTCCTTAGGGGAGCCATTTATGCTAGTAAAGGGTGTTATTTCAAGCTGTATTATTTTACTGTACATCCTTTGAATCATTATTACTTGCTTAACAGAAGAATGAGTTAGATGTCTAGATTTTAAAATTAAAATTACTCCAACAATGTAAATGCAATATCCTCCTTCGTTCTCCTTAATATTTTGCATTTTTGAAATGATGAAAAATGGACTCAGTAAAGAAATAGGCCAATAAATATGTACCATTTTCATCTCAAAAAACCACCACCAGACAATGGGCGGCAGCTACAGTACTGGTAACCAGGTGAGAATGTGTCCCTCTCTCCCCTAACAGACGGTTCAGGAACTGAACAACCTATGCCTTGATACAAATTGCTCAATGAAGTGCTATTAAAAATAATTTATAACATATACATTTATCACATATAATCAAACAAGATCCTTGATAAAGACTGTAGGTGAAGAAGAATACTGTAATTGTGGATGTTGCAAACCACCAAAGATCTACATTTTCTGTGGAATTGAGTATGAGGAGTGTGTGAGTGTTATGACAAAAAAAACCCCAAAAAAAACACTTTATTATTCTGAAACTACTTTTTCAATTTTGTGTTTTGTATTGGTTCACACATTCTAGCGCTTTTCTCAGTGGTCCTGTAATATGCCTGTAATATGTAATATACATATTTTCCTCTTAGCCTATATAACAAAACTGCTATAATTTATAAATAAAAATGTTGAAATCCATGGTTTGAATATCTCTGAAACTGCTGATCTCTTGGGATTTTCACATGTAACAGTCTCTAGAATTTGCTGAGTGGATAGGCTACAGCAGGAGAAGACCAATAAGTCTAAAAAATAAGTTTAATAAATACTAAATAAAGTGTTCACTGAGTGTAAATACATGCATGCAAACACATACCCTTCCAAAATGATTATTTCTCTGAGAAATTGCATTATCATAGTGGATATATTTATCCCATTATTTTAATTATGCTCTGCATGTCATTACAAGTATTGTTCACTTCATAGTCATTTTGGTTCATCTTTGTCAAGGGTATTTATCATTTTGAAAGCCACATACTGTATATTTAAAGAGATTACTTTACAACTGCAATAGCAAAAAATATATAAATCTAGTCAATGTTTATAAGAGTTGCCAATCACAAAAGAGCTTTAAGGCAAACGAAAAAGGAAAGAGGCGGTGCAAGACAACTCAGTATGCAAATACAAACTGTCTTTGTGTGTGAACTTTCCCACAAAATACTAACAGATTTAATATAGTTTACCTAACTCTCAGTAATGTATTCAAACTTTCCATCCATCCATCCATCATCTTAACCCGCTTATCCTGAACAGGGTCGCAGGGGGGCTGGAGCCTATCCCAGCATACATTGGGCGAAAGGCAGGAATACACCCTGGACAGGTCGCCAGTCTATCACAGGGCACACACACCATTCACTCACACACTCATACCTACGGGCAATTTAGACTCTCCAATCAGCCTGACCTGCATGTCTTTGGACTGTGGGAGGAAACCCCATCACCAACACCATCCGAGCCGCCTATTCAAACTTTTATTTAGTAAAAAAAATCCACTAAAGAAGACTTACACGTTGCCTGGACATAATATGCATATATATATAGAAATGACAGGTGTAGGTTGAGATAAGAGGCAATCAGTACATTGTCCTCGTCATTAATTCAGCAGTCTCTGACACTAATGTATGCTTTTTTAATTACACATTTACTGCCATAAATGTGCCACTGAAGAGTGAATACAATGGCACCTCAATACAGCAAAAGAGAACTTTATACAAATACAATCTATTCTCTTTCTCACACTTATCAACTATCTTTGCCTAACCTTACTTCGGAAATGCTTAAAGCACAGCATAATTTCACCCAAATCAGTATATTAGTAGTTGTTATGAATTATGTCAGATTGAAATGGTAACATGAATCATTTTTATTGCTATAATACTGATTTGACACAATGACATAATACATGTGTGTCAGCCTTACTTACTTTTAAAAACTGCACTGAGCGAACATATAAATTACCTGTTAGCTATAAATAGTTCACTTCCACTAATAATAGATCTTGTAACTGGACTTAAGACAGCCAAATAAGAGAACTGGCCAAAACAAAACCTCTTGAATAATTAAATATGTATTCTTCCATCTAAATTTAATTTGTCTAAATTGTGAGAGGATTGGAATGTTTAATGTTCATTGAAATGTAGTAGCATGTGTGCATGCAAACTGTACTGTGATTGAAAAAAATCAGAATCTATTTTGACTACCACTGTTTTTATCCCTGAGAAAATTCATATTGCCAGAGGCTGCCATTAAGAAGGCCATGTGCCAAAATGTAAATATTGTAAACCTTCCAGTCTGACAACTTTTGGTGAGAACAAGTGATTTTTCTGCTTGTTTGCCGTGTGCGCATGTGTGTGTGTGTGCGTGTGCGTGTGTGTATGTGTGTGTGCGTGTGTGCATGTGCATGTATGCATGCAAGCATGTGTGCATGTGTGCATGTATGCATGCATGCATATCTGTGTGCATGTATGTGCATGTGTATGTGCCTGTAAGTCTCTGTGTCTGTGTGTGTGATAAGGTGTGGAATATGACTATAGTTAAGTAATATTTCAAAATATGTCTCATCACTCATAATAATGAATCAGGTCATCCAATGCCAGCATAAAGCAATGAATGTATGATTGCACAATAGCACTATTCCAACACTGCACTAATCTTCTTGAGCAATATTAAATAAATACATCTTTTGCATGTCAATTGTAAATTTGGCATGATTTATCTCAAATACCTATTCTTTGTATGTTTTGAAGATGCTGTGGTTTGAATGAGTAAGATATTGCTGATGATGATATTATTGGCCAGCATTAGCAGAACAATTAGGGTTGTAGTTTTCATCTCACAGTCCAGTATTACTCAATCAAATGTCCCAGACATTCGCCGAGATAATAAGTAAAAAAAAATGAAGACACAGTGAACAATAGGTAATGGTACATTTCTGGTTATTCACATGGTACACACAAGCAAGTTCTTCTGGATTTTTCAGTTTTATTTCTTTAGGGCATAAAATCCCTTCACACACATGTATGGGAAATGTACAGTAAACCAAGTCATAAAAGTTTGCTGGCATCTATAGCATTCCCATACAAACAGCATAACCACAAAAACATAAACCAGTTTAGAATGAGATGTTTGAATACAAGGAAATGTCAACTTCATCATATTAGGTATCATTGTAAATAAAAACAGTGTTTTCAAAGTTGTCCTTTCATATTGATATTAGCATATTTAAAATGAAACGCAGAGCTTAAAAGGCTTACTGTTTGATGAAGTTGACATTTCCTTGTATTCATTCTAAACTGGTTTTTGTGTGATGGAAGATTTGTGGTTATGCTGTTTGTTTTTAGAGAGGTCAAAGGAGAAGAACCAGACTGGTCGAAGCTGACAGGAAGGTGACAGTAACACAAATAACCACACATTACAACAGTGGTTTGCAGAAGAGAACACTCAACGCCTCAAACCTCTATGTGGATTGGCCACAGCAGCAGAAGACTTAATAAGTCTAATGAATTAATAAAGTTCTCACTGAGTGTATTAACAGCAGGGGTGCAGAGCAAGGGCCAAAGCATATCAGAATTTTGAGGCAACTTCTGCTCTTAATTATTGAATTTACTCAATCATACTGTATCTTGGTCATTTGTATCAGCACCAGCTACAATCACAGCCTACAGGTGTATGCTAAAGATTTTACTGTGCAGCACAGGAGTGAACCAATGTAATCTATAGAGCTGTCAGAAAACTAAAATAAAAATAATTGCTTGGAACAAAAACCAGCATGCAGAACGGCCCTCCAGAGTTGTGCACCCCAGATCAAGAGCAATAGAACCCAGTAATGATTAATAATACAATGGGAAATAATTTAATTTCCACATGTTAATGTCTACAGAATTCACAATAAACATTTTGAGGCCCCTCAACCCCAAGCCCTCCCAGCCCTTACCACCACCACCACCACCACCACTGTCTTCTACTATTTCTTTAAAGCAAGTGACAAAGGATTGCTCTTTGTCATAATAACTCCTTATTGCTTTAATACCCTGAAATATTTGTATGTATGAATGTTTTTTGAGAATCTGCGTATTGATACCAGTGAGGTCAGTCAGATGAGCTTCCACTTCTAATTTAATGAATCTTTTTGCTTTAGAATGCACAGTGCATTCAGTAGTCAGGTTTACTTAACCTCATCCTCTACAAATAGACTCAGGATTATAATAATCAGATATGTAAAAGCCACAGTCTCATTTTCTTACACACACCAAAAGAGCAGGTGTCCACGGCTTTGAGAAGCTTGCTTCAGCATTTCTCTGAGGTAACACTATCTTTCATATTCTATAACTTTCTGAAATATAGTCCATGATGTAAAACTTATGGACTTGTGTTTAGCTAGCAGGATACTGGTATCCTGGCAACAGAAAGGCAAGTGCGATTGGACGGTCTCTCAGCCTATTAAAACGTACACATGGGTAACACATAATGATGTTTAGAAGCTGCCCAAAGACATGTTATCTGGTATCCATGAGCTAACACCCGCCCCCATGTAATCTAAGAAAGGATTTGAAGTGTCCTTTGTCACTGGATATACTTTAAAAATAACACATGTAGCATGATATGAAGGGAGGCTTGAATGCTTGCAGATAATTTACAAGCCCCTGTCTCAAGGTCTGTGTGGCTGAAATGGATTTGTGTTTCAGAACTGTGTCATGTCATTGTAACTTCGACAAGACAAAACTATTTGTACGCGATGCCTTGCACTTTCAGATGGAGGTTTTTGGTATGTTTTAAAAACCAATGCCTCAGACAAAGAGGACGTGACAACATTCGCATTAGTTATTGGGTGGTGATGAAAATGCAAACCAATCGATGAATTTCATCCGCAAAATGTACGATGAAATCCATTCGTGGAGAGAAAGCACACAGAATTCTGGTGTAACAGTCTCCCCCCTGTGAGCCTCAGCTTCCTTTAATCCATAAATGTACATGCAGCAAAGTCGGAGGCTGAAGAGAAGCTAAGGGGATTACTTTAAAAGGTGCTGAATTCACTTTGATAAATTTCCACCATGAGTCACCGTCAGGAGAGAAGGGTGCACGTACCGTTCGACAATCGCAGCGCGTTTCCAATGAGTTCCGATGCGTTCGCATCATTTGATCGACCTGTTTACGTCTGTGCTAGGCCGGGGTATCTTAGATGCAAAGACCTTGTAATCTGTTTTTCTAATTGGACGGGCTTAAGGAATTTACATAGCGATGGCTGTGCGTGTAAACCGAGCTGGGTGGGTGGGTGGATAGAGGGCGATGTTGGGAGGGTGGGTGGGGGGCAGGGGGGAGCTGTTCGGTGGGCCCAGGTTCCAGGCGGATAACGTCACATGTCAATCAGTCCGTCCAGCTGCCAGGGGAGGGCAGACGTGCGTAGGACGGCGATCGTGATCGCGAAAGCGCTTCATTCTTTATCGCGTTCGACACATTCCCGACGCGGGGCATCATGCACCCTGTATTGTGGTACCTTCTCATATGACCTGGACCCCCATCCCCGAGCCAAATGGGCCTCGCCGAACACCTGCTGACCCGGCCGTTACCTCACTGATGGCCGGGATAGGCTTTCGGGCCAGAGAGGAGAGTTTATCGAGCGCTACTAGCTCCCTACTTGGAACTGATGTTGGAAGAGTGTTCAGGAAAGCAAAGCTCATGGCAAGCTCCATGCCTCGAATCATGTCCACTTCGTCTTGAGAACACTGGTCATAGCAATGTCTGAGTCACGGAGCTAGGCTATCAAAGGCAAAGAAAAAAGGCTAGATTTTTCCGGGTTGTTCTTTATAAAGCCTTGTTTAGCCTAGTTCACTTGGAGCTACGAATGTAGTCTGTTGGGAAGTTCGGCATGTCTTTCTCCCATTCCGTGAGGGGTGACTCGTTGTTAAGCAAGTCTTTTCATGCATCAACTAAAAACCATAAAAAGTCCAACGAAGGTTTCACAGTAAAACTGAGAAATGATGTCAGGCACGTCTATAAAAAAGCCAATTCATGAATTTCCCTTTGTTTGTCCACTTCTCGCCCACCATGCTATGGAACTAAACTAGAAGAGAGAACATAAAGAACATAAATATGAAAAATCGGACCGCTATACTGTATATTTTGTCAAAATACAGTATAATTAAGTTGTAGGGCATATGAATTAAAGCAGTTATGGATGGCTGTTTTTCTTAAAGCGTTATGTGATATGAAATGATGGAAGTGAACGTTTCTTTTGAAGAGTAACACCCAATGAAGAGTACAGTAATACCGAAAGCGAACTTCGTTTTTTGGGTAATTTCTCTCGGACCAGCTTGTTACAGAATGAATAAGCCACCCACAAAAAACACAGATAACGGCGTAGGCTTTCGTAAAATCTCCTACCATCTCACTTATAGTTTATTTTCAGTTTCACAGCATTTTCACAATTGCAATGAAGACTCACACTCTATTCATTCCACTATCTGAAAGAAAGATGAAAGAAAACTACCAAATTGCCCTTTTTCACCTCACCAGGCTAATTATATTACCATGAGCAGATTACTCATTTTTAAATGGCCCCCTTCCTACTTTGTTTTTGTACATCTCCTTCATAATATAATACATACAGTATATGAATGCATATTATTTCTAATGATTCCATTAAGTCTATTCTCATAAATCATTTAAGCATTACATCACAATTGATTTACATATGACTGCATAATGTCATTGATTAATATAATAATACATATAATAATAACTTTACTTATACACTTGCCATAGCAGTGCTTTACAAGAAACAAAAAGAAGAAACACAACAAAATTATAAGATGGACATCAAACATAATAGTATAATTAAAGACCGGGTGCTATTGATTAAAAGCAAGTTAAAAGTGATTTAAAAGATTGACTAGAAATGGCATATTCATAAATATGTATTAAATTCCATACAATACATTAATTCCAACATACAAATGAATGTGTATACATTGGTAACCACTTGGATCCTTAGATGTACAATTGGTCAATATACGGTTCATGTTTATATTTTGACAATTATTTTTATTTTTATTTTTCTGGGTTGATTTGCACTTCATTGTATGTCGCTCTGGATATGAGTGTCTGCTAAATGCCTTGTAATGTAAAAATAATGAACTTATGACATGTTTGGCTGTAGAAAAACAATGAACCAATAGTTGCATTTAACTTCGATACTTTGAAAAATGTTTTACAATGCTTACCATGTGTTTCTTAGAAATACACATCATACCATGGTTGACTGACTAATACCATAGTTTTCGTTTTTTTGACTGCTGTCTCAGGCAGTTGCTTTTATGGATTTTTGTGTCTTTAAATGGAGGCATATCGTAATTTTTGTTTACAAGATGTGAAAAATAACTTTAGAGACGCAATGTTCCAGGGAGAACTATCACCTTGCCATTTCTCATCCATGTTTCAGCCTGCCTGTCAATGTTATTAGTAATGCTTTGGTGACTTTCTCTTGGCTTGCCTCCATCAGGGCTTTCTGACCTGATGGATAATTTCTCTGGAAAATATAAAAGTTCAAGCTAAATTCAAGCAACAATTTTAATCAGGAATAGACTAATAATGTTTCACTGTGAATTTAAATGTAGTTATTAAAATTGTCATTTTGGATAAAAAAACTGAACTTGCTGTAGAGAAAGCAAAATGTGCATTCACTGCAGCTCCCTCTGATCAAAGTGGAATAAACAACAAATACACAGTATTCACAACTGTAGTTATCCTTTTCTTTTTATAATATTTTTTACAATCTGTTGCAGTCTTAAACTGTTTGGGCCATGTTTGACATTTTCCTTTGCAAGTAATGTAGCATTGCAAAATAAATAGTAATTATTCATTCATATTGGGATGGGCAGATTGGGGTAAGTAGCCATAAGGGTAAGTTGTCACACTGTTCATTCCTCCTACAATGAGTCACTACCTCAAAAATGTAATAGACTTCTGTTGTTCTGAGATGTTCTGAGGTGAACTTCCTGTTTATATGTGGTCAAAGTCATACTAATCTGAGCTGAGGACAGTTTTCTTATTTTCCATCTTCATAATAAATTCAGAATAATAAATTCAAGGAAACAAATCCAGATTTTAATCACAGCTTTCAGTAGATGGGCTAATTATAATTTTGATTCAATGCCAACAAACATATGACAGAATTAATTGATGAAGATTTGATTATAACCAAATATGCACAAAAGGCAAATAAAAGCTTAAGGTTGTCCTGTGTTTATTATTATGGTTATTAGTCTTCTGCTATGTGGACTGAGACATTGGTGGTGGTGGCCGTAATGACTTTTTTTTAAAAAAGAACAAATAAAAGACCAAACACAGATTTGTAATTACCTTTGTGTCTTCTTTAATTTCATTTTTAGCTGTCATCCGATATGTTTTGGCTCTTGTCTAAGAAATATAAATGTTTTCTTAAGATCAGAAACAATTCTGTGTGACAAATACATATCTCTACTGGAATAATAGAGGAAATGAGGAAGCAAATGTGTTTTACAGCACTTTAACCTACTGAAGTATTAGTGTAGGGTACAATACTGTAGTATTTTTAAATTACTTTAATGAATCATCAATATCCCTGTGGCCAAATATGCTACTTAAAATTGTATGACCTCTAAGAGACAATCCTTCACGTCAAGTTTCATAACATTGATTTCACATTGGGTTCCGGACGCCATTACCATTATCAAGCCTATGATTTGAAGGGGAAATGTATTGCAGCAAGATATGCAGAATTGATTTCAAGAGCCAAATCAAAGCTTTTTAAATTGTTCTGGGTGCACCTGTAAAAGTGTGAACCTTTAAACAAAACTTTTCTACCAAAGAAAAAGTGCTAAAAAAACGCATTCGGTCTTTAACCAAAGATGTGCCACCCATTTTAATTTACCATCTTTCCTGTGAAATGGGCGGATCATGTTCAGTTTGTTTTCCATCCGATTCATCAAAAGGAAAGGCCTGGATTTGGTAAACACTTGAAAGACTGAAAGACTGAAAGACGAAGGGGAGGAGGAAGATTACCTGGGCTGCGGGACCGGTTTGCTGAGCCCTGAGGGAGTGTGGATCCTCCCAAACCTAGCTCTCCTCTGCGCAAGCTCAGCTGAGCTGTGACCTTTGACACCTACACACTTCCAAAAAAGACAATGATACACCCTACCCTAATGGGTGAACAGTCACTGACAGGGTATTACATACACACAGGCCATGCTCCCTCCCTCCCTCCCTCCCTCCCTCTCTCTCACTCTCTCTCTCTCTCTCTCTCTCTCACACACACACAAACAAGTGCACATTTAAACTACTTTCCTTATTTTCAAACCCTTTTTTGAAAAAGTGTCATTCTCTGAAATATTATATGTAATATATTTTTAAATATTTCAATGCATTTGGAAATAAGATTGAAGTGTGTGTGTCTGTGGGTGTATGAGTTTGTGCATGCAGATTTATTTTCTGACCTGGATTTAATATATGAGTGTTTAGCTGTTTCTTTTAAAAAAAAATTTATTTTTTTATTATTTCTAATCTTAATTCTAATTTTTTTAATAGAAAGAGCTAAAAAATCATGAATGAAATCCAGGTCTGGTATACTCATAAATCCGCACATTCATACTTTTGCACACTCAACCACTCACACACACACACACACACACACACACACACACACACACACACACCCTCTTGTCCATCACTTAGCCAAACTGGACTTTGCCTGCACCCTGCACCCTTTTTACCTCTTGTTAAGCAAGCTACAGAGGAATAAATACATGCAAACTGTCTGGGACTGTCACTCCACCAGACCCCTCAGTGTCATCATACTGTCTTCCTTGTGTCATCAGGAGTCACAGGATGTCAGTGACTACTCCCTCAACAATCTGCCACTTTCTGAGCGAAAACAACTCATCAATCACTGTGCTCTGCTCCTCAACCAGGCGTGGCCAAATCAGACTTATCAAGACTAATCTGGAAAGGCTCTCCCCCCAGCATCAGTAACGCTGCGAGAAACCCAGAGCTGTAATTATCTCCTCTACGATCCCGCTGCTCGCGCCTTCCCCTGCAAATTCGCCGAGCCTTTCCGGAGCGGCCAGAGAGAGGGGTTCGCCCCCCCGCCACCGCGGCGTGAGAAGATGGCGGGCGTGTGGCTCTGTAAACCGCTCATGGCGCTTCGCACTCTGGAATGCACACAGCCCCGGGGGGGTGATAAAGACGTCTCCCAGAGGCTGCGGCCCAGCGGCTGACTCCTCTCGACTCGGACGAAGGAGAGAGGGGACTGTCCCTGTACCACCACCTAGCATTTCACTGACAGCTCTCCCCAACAGCTACGGGTAGATAATCCAGGTTCAGAATGTAAAAGTCATAATAATCATTTGTTATTTAGCTGACCCTTTTAGCCAAAGTGAGTTACAGTTGATTGAGCAGGGGACAATCCCCCTAGGGGAAATGTGGGGTTAAGAGGCCAAAAGCTATGCGGCCCTTTTCATGGCTGCACCGGGGCTTATCATGGCTGCAACCACCAACTTTCCGGGTGCAGTTATGTACCTTTGCCACTAGGCAACAGGTTGCACCCCAACATTTTGTTCCAATTTGAAAAACAGCACAATTTGTCAGGAGCCAAGTGGTTGAACTGATTAGTGAAATTGTCTGGCCGAGTTCATGGGTGGAAGATTCACATGACATGCCTTTTACTTTCTCATCTTTTGCCTTTCCACATCTGCCAACAGCATACAAGAAGGAAACAAGAGGGGAATGTTCCGGCACAGGAAGACTTTGCATATGTGTTACATAACCATACAGCCTGCTCCCTCTTCCTGGTTCACAGCAACAGTGACTTCAAGAATTATTGGCACCCTTGATAAATATGCACAAAATACTGTAAACTAGAAAATAATAATGTTATTGACATAACCTTTATGCAAAGTAGTGTGCTTTATTAATGATTAAGTCTTTTCAAATAAAAACCTTTCCCCAAAAACACAATTATTGGCACCCCTGGTTTAATACTTTGTGCAAACACCCCTGGCAAAGATAAGAGCCCTATAATTTGTGACAGAGGAAGGAGAAAGGATAGAGAACACATTTGGAGGGATTTTAAATCTCTCTTTTCATATTTTTGTACCCATTACCAGACTGGGAATGGTCAATTCCCATCATTCTCTTCTGAAATGACAGTTGTCTTTTACCATGCTAATGGATGACAAGGGTATTTTGCAGAAAAAAATTGGCTACTTAATGAACACTGAAACATGAGAGTACATTTATTGAAATAAAAGTATATTGTTTTCCCATATGTTGGATAATTATTCATGTTGTTTATTATATGCAGCCTTTTTTTTCCATTGTATTAAGGGTGGCAATAATTCTGGAACCCACTCTATATACATTCACTAGCTACAATTCAGAATAAATGAACGCCAAAAGCAGTATGATGATGGAATGCAGCAAAGTACTGTAGAGGACCTCAATTACATTTGCATTTGGGGTCCAGATGTGATTTCATTTAATGGGAGGCAGCACTCCAGTTATGCGTGACGCCACCTCACCCCGCATTAAGGGAGCTTACGAGCCCCTTGTAAATCAGCGCGTCCAGAATGCTTCGGACGCAGATTGGGCCAGGCGAAATTCTAGTTTGCGCCTCATACGAGCCCCGCACAGCGAAAATATTTACTATGCATTTAAATACGGTCGGTAGACGGCCAGCTCACGACCACTGAAGGTTAAAACCGCAGACATCTGGTGAAACCGTAGCCCCAGCTGTCGCTGGCCTGACGTCTCCTCACTCTCCGATTTATCTCTCGCTCCCGGACATCTGCTCACGGCGTGCCAGCCATATCAAGGACATATTTGCGTGTTGCGAAGGGTTGCCGGGGACACGGTGGCCGACACGGTGACAGATAATGGCGGGCTTGGAGCAGAGGAGAACAGGGGGGGCAGAGGACAGTGAATTAGGGGGGGTGAGGAGGGTGCATGGAACTATGGACTCACTTGTCATTAGGCTAATAGAGGTCAGACCAGGGTAGGAATTAAAGAAGTCTGACCAAAGCTGAATTCATCTAGCATACGTGTACACACACAGGCTACGTACAAACAAACACACATGCTGAAGAAGCATATAGGACCAAGTGTAACACAATAAAGCATTTTCCATCCTCACTTCGTCTGTTTCCATCCACGCCACTCCTATGTGGTTGTGGGGGTGGGGCCTTGGGACAGAATCACCTTTTCGGCCAATAGACAGTGCCCATGTTTAAACATCCCTGGGATGCATCTGTAAAATGTGAGTTTTGAATGTTGACAGTATATCATATAACAATTTGCAAGGTGCATATGCCTTTTGAGCCCCCAGAAACAATGGTTAGCTCAGAGGATTGCATATGAATGCAAATACATATGCATTTATACATAAAACCATATAATCCTTCAAATGACTGAGGTGTAATTAAGATGCCACTGCCAAATATATTGGACACAGTGTTCTAAAATCAGTTGGAAAAGTTGAAAATAATTAAATATTACATTGAAAATGAAACAGAAGTCTACATTTCATAACAAACATAAGTGAAATATGTTTTTAAAAACCTGAGCACTAGAATAAACTGAAAAAAACAATAAGATATTATTACAGGGATAAAATAACATGGAACACACTAGGAAGTAAATTTGACTGAAAACAGACAGCTTTTGTTTCATTGTGTAGGTGAAACAAAGTGAAATTGGCAATAGAAGTCTCAGTCTAAAAGGAACTATATTGTGTCATTTCATGCTTCACTAGAATATGAAAAATGAGATAACAAGCATGCTAAATCCCTTTGTCAATCATCAGCATGGGAAAAGCCAAAGAACTGTGAATTTAGAAGACACAGATGGTAACTGACCATCACAAGTCGGGTAATGAGTACAAACATATGGAATGGTAGCAAACTTGCCAGGAAGAGGATGCAGGTGCATATTATCCCCATGGACAGTAAGGAAGATGGTGAGGGAGGCCATTAGTAACCAAAGTACTTCAGTTTAGGAGTTGCAGAGAATGGCTGTGTCTTGGGTTCACCAACAAAAACATAAAATGGCCCCTTCATACCAGAAACCATTTTGGAAGGGTGGCACAAACACAGCCCTTACTGAGCAGAATAAACAAAACCAAGCATCTTCAGTTTGCCAAACCTCATTAGAATTATGACTGGAATAGAGTGAACACCCCCAACACCTTCTTACCTACTGTCAAATAGGGCGTTGAGTCATTGATGTTTTGGCGATTTTTTGGTGCCACTGGTCCAGGGGCACTATTTAAGATCAATGGCACTATGAATTCAACAAAGTACTAGGAAATCTTGGCAGAAAATCTGGTTGCATCTGCTCGGTGTCTTAGTCATAGGCAGATCGGCCAGCAGGACAATGACTCTAAGCATACATCAAAATCCACACAGAAATGGTTAATAAACAACAACCAGTTCTCAGTCTCCAGACTTAAATCCCATGAAAAACCTGTGGTATGAACTGAAGAGGGGGGTATCCCAAGGATATCAGTAATTCTGAAAAGTTCTGCTGGCAAGAATAGTAAAAAAATCCCTCCAAATGTGTTCTCATACCATATGACATATTAAAGGAAAATAATCATGGCTCTGCCAAGGTTATTTGCTGATGTCAATAACTATTATTTTTTAGTTTACAGCAATTTTTGTTCATATTTGTCAAGGGTGCCAATAATTCTGGAGCCCACTGCATGTACAGACTTGAAGGAGCAGTACTTTATGGGCAGTTAGAATTGTATATAAAGGGCTGTTGTATATAAATGTGATTATTATGGTGAAAAGTAGTTATATCCATTCTGTGTAAAATAATATAGTATTGCATCACTCTCTTCAATATTACCTTATAATAATAAGGTTTGGACTACAACATGCATACACACTGCTAAAAAAAAAGTTGCACCCATATATTTGTTTTGTTCTGAGGACAAAGCAAATCCTCACTGCCACCAAGACTGTTCATTGTGACTCTCATCATGGTAAGTATCGCCCCCTGTTGGTAGACAATAATCAAATTATGTTAAAAAAAGAAAAAAGGACATCTATTGTGCTCTGCAAAGCACAAAAGAAAATTAAATAATAAATTAGAAATAAATATATCTAGAAGATGCAGATCAAAGCTTTAAAGTGTGTATATGTGTGTTTGTATGTGTGTGTGTGCGTGTGTGTGCGTGTGCGTGTGTGTGTGTAAACACATATATACACGCACCCACACACATGTATATACTCACCGAGCACATTATTAGGTATTTATTAAACTTATCTTTTAGACTAACTATGTCTTCTGTTGCTGTAGCCTATCTACTTAGAGATTTAAGGTATTGTGTTCAGAGATGGTTTTCTGCATACCATGTGTGGTTATTTACATTACTGTCACCTTCATGTCAGCTTTGACCAGTCTGGCCCTTCTCCTCTGACCTTTCTCATTAACAACACGCTTCTGCCCACAGAACTGCTACTCACTGGATGTTTTTGGTTTTTTGCACCATTCACTGCAAACTGTAGAGACTAGTGTGCGTGAAAATCTCAGGAGATCAGCAGTTTCTGAGATACACAAACCACCCTGTCTGCTAACTGCTAACAACAATCATTCCATGGTCAAAGTCACTTAGATCACATTCTTTCCCCATTCTGATGGTTGATGTGAACATTAACTGAAGCTCCTGACCCGTATTTACATGATTGTATTGCATTGCACTGCCTCCACACAATTGGCTGATTAGATAATTGCATGAATAAGTAGGTGTAATAAAGTAAAAATGTTCCTAATAAAGCGCTCGCTGAGTGTATATTGAAATATCTAGTAACAGCTCCGGAATGCTTGAGCATTGGTGTCTGCTTGTTTTTATTGGAAGCTGAATAAAGAGGACGTGGAATTACCAGCTCCCCTTCCAGCCAAACATCCCAAGATTTCTTTTTTGCAGGAGCGCCTTTTGGCATGGATGGCTGTGGAAAGAACGAGCATTTGGAATGCTGCAGGGAGAAAGCATCCACATTCAGCTTGAGGGCATAGAGCTCTGTTTCTCTGTCTCTCCCTCCCTCCCTCTCTCCCAAAACTTTAACAGTTGCCTTACAACTTACTTACAACTTTTGCACTGTCTACCTGCAAACCAGCAACCTACAGAAGATCAGGATGACCAACTAATTATTCCTCGTAGATGAGGGCGGAGTCATATTGCACATCTGATTAGGGCCTGCTGATTAAATGCTTTCTAAAGACATATGTACAATGTATCTACACTGCAATCAAATGTTCCAAATGGCCAACCGCTTATTGCATCTCTTTTAAAGGGTGCTTTAGCAAATCCAGTCAAACCGTTTAAAAGCTGACTGATTGCATAACTTGCTATTGCGCATGCAATCACTTCTGTTGCAAATTCTCAGTTGTGCCCAAGACTTCATGTGCTTTAAGCACAACCTGTTGCTGAAATTGCTTCTTTTTTTTTGTTTTGCTGAGCAGCCTTTTATTTTTCAGCTCTCCAAGTGCAATCGATAGCAGAGAAAAGACAAAATGAAACAAGCAATCAATTCTTTCAAGAAAAAACGGTCTTATTTTGTGAGTTTAAGAAGGTTCTTGCAGCCTGGAGGCAAATGAGCAAATCACTACTTTGATCTGACGCCCTTAGGTTCTCTACAGAGGTTTTTTACCAACCGCACAGCAGTAACACAACAGGTTCTGCTGCTCTGCAGAGCTTGTTAAGGATTCTGAGGGTTAGCATAGCTCCGTCTTCCCACCCCCTGTGTGATATCTCTCAGCAGGAGCATATTCTGTTTCACTGTTTATGCAGCTCTCTTCCCTAGTGCCAGCCAGCGAGGGTTCCTGAGAGAGAGCCATCACAAAGGCAGCTTTATGAAGACGACAACTGTCAACAAAGCCAGCAGCACAGATCTGATAAACACTGCGCAAACAAAAGACGGTGTTTTACAACACCCCCCACCCCCCCCGCCCCCCCGCACCCTGCACCCGGCCCGGATTAAAACAGCACAAGCCCCCACCATCAAATAATAGCCTGTAGACCAACTTACTGTACGTGTAAATGCATGTGTAAATGTGCATGTGTGGTTCTGAGGGTGAGTTTCTAATGTTGTGTCATTGGAGCCTAATGCTTTAGAGCATCAGGGTGTCATGCTTTGCACCTCAAAGCTTGCGCTCCGGGGATGACATGCCCTTTTCAGTTCCTAAAAGCTTTATTTGTGTGTTTATGCTTGGGTTTCACTGCAAGAATAATTCCATACATTTTCATACACACACACACGGGCAATACACACAGTTATCAGCCCAGCAATACAAAGGAACCAAATCCAAGGTATCCTCTATGCAGATTAAGCATTTTCTGCTAGGCAGCAGTACACATAGTAGTACTATTAACAACTAAACCATAATGGAAAACTAGTTAAATTAGCTACTGTATAGAGCTATATAAATCTGGCACAATTTACTGTGCAAGCATCAGACAGGGATGCAAGCTCTATTAGGAAATGGGAGTGCGTGAAAGGCAGTCTCAACAGATCATTTAATAAACGTTAACAGACGATAAACCAATTTAGCCAGTTTAACAGGCCGACATTCATAAGTAATACAGATAAATATGAAGTCACAGAACAAGTTTACTCTGATCAATGGTAATTTCATTGCGGAGCATCGATCAAAATTATGGGCATTGCAACAGATGTCCTGCTTTCTAAAGTTGTACTTACCCACAGAATTTGTGGTATTCAGGTTATAGGGGTAATGATACGGTACAAATGTGGTAGAGTTGCAATGTTAAATTGCAAATATGTGAACCCTAATCCAGAACATGTTCTGTAAACTGTTTTTCAGAAATAGCCTTCTTGATAGAGATAGAGCAAAAGAGAGAAAGATAGAGAAACACCCTCTATACAGTATGTCACTACAATCACACACCAAATAGTCTGCATTGTAAACTACATTGTATTAGGATGTTAAATAGCAACAATGGTGTAGTATCAACTGTGAAATATTCAAGATATGGTAAATCGTTAATGTACAAAAATATCCCCCAGGGGTACGAAAATTGCAACTGTGCCCCTAATCCTACAAAATCACACTTACTCCACACACTTTGCTTAACTATTTGTGCATGACATTATTTGAATAGCTTTTTCCCTCGGCCTTGACATTCACATGTTTTTTTTGCACAAGTCTGGGTAGTGTTCCGCCGTCAGTCTCATTCACAGTTGTAAACAAGACGTGTCAAACTTCACAATAAGAGGCCGAATAAACTCTGCTGAACGCGCCGTTCAGAATTTTCCTCATAGCTATTGTTTACCATGGACAGAATCCAGGGTGTGGCCCTCCATCTTGCGTTTCTGCATCGCTGAGAGGACCGGCGAATTTGACGTTTTTCCAAGTGTCCTGTTCTACTCCGAGTTCAACGCAGTGCTCCAGACACAACAGTGACAGCTGAGGGGGTCAAAGGAGGGGGGGGGGGGGGGGGGGGTAAATAAAAACTAACTACCGAGTATCCTTATCAGCTTTGCATGAGAATAAGCGGGCGAGAGCTCTCGCCCAGCCAAACGCAGCTGCACAAGCAGCAGATGGCAAGAGAAGAGAGAGAGCGGGACTGCGACAGAGCGAAAAAAAGAGGCCTGCTATCGCAATAAATACCTCTGGACGAGTCTCGTTGGCAACCCGCATTCCCTTGACAGGTGCTCTGTGTTTACAACGCAAACAAGACGTGCACACGCTCGGAAAAAAATCATGCGGTCACATGACTCGCGACCTGGTGGTCCGTCGCCGGCTACCGACCGCTAACCGCCATAGCGGCTCTGGCTCTGGAGATGCGCAGATTCCACGTCACGCCGGGATTGCGAGCGCCTCTCAGAATTTGTCTAAGGTTACCCGCCCCAAGCGTCCCTAGAGCCAGAAGGGGTCAGACAGGGTCACGGCCGTTCTGAGGGCTTTTAAAGCTCCACTTTGCTAATCAAATTCCACTCCGGGGCGATGGGACATGCATCTCAGATCACAGTTCAACAAAATGGCTATTTGGAGCTTAACAAAGAGGTCCAGGCACTCCCTTGTGTTCCCTTGGGATGGCAGTAGCTTACAGCGACATAGAAGCAAATATATACTGTCAGTCCATAATCGCCTTATGATGATTTCGGCTGCGACAAAAAATGTTAACAGCTTGAGAGGAACAATGACGTTTTCATTCAGACAGATTTGACTGTTGTTGGAGCCATAGACAGTACCCTCAGGCAATGGTTCACCTTTTCAGACCGGCTCTTTTTTGCTCGGTACTAAGCCATGGAGATGAATACTTCTGGCAGTGTTTTTCTCTCACATTCAGCTATTAAGCACACGTGAATACACAGCAATATTGCACATATTCCAGGAGATGGTACGGTGAGGTTACCTGAGATGGTTACAAACCATCATGTTCATGTACTTAAGAGTTTCATTACCATGTTAGAGCCTTTGGCCTTATTTTATAGATAGCCAGGCTCTGTGCTGCTTGGTATGCCACCATGCCTTGTAACTTCAAAGGAAAACAATCAACTGCTCAGCAAAGCCGCTCTTTTGCTTGGGTTTGTTTTTAAAACTTCCAAAAAAAAAAATACTTGGAATGTATAGTGAATGAGCTTAGGAAAAGCAGTATTCCTAAGCAGTAGAAAAAATGTAGGGAATGAGTGAAAGGAAGTAACTATATGCAAAGGATTGTAAGAGATGAGGTTCATCAAATAGAGGCAGGTCCAACTTTGTTCTCCAAGAATTTATCTTATCCATGAAGCCAAAAATGTGCATTGCTGTATTCAAATCTTCACCTGCTGACATCACTGCCAACTGACAATTCTCTGACATTGCTCCCACCTCGAAGTACGACCTGTTTTAAAACTATTTTCAAATCTTCTATCTTCTTCATAATGATAATAATAATAATATTAATTCAGATTAATCATTATATCATCAAGCATTGCGATAATGACAATGGTGTACAAAAATACAAAATGCAACTGGCCACTAATGATCCATTTATGATAATGACCCTGGGGCAAAACTAAGTTATAAAAAACAACTGGAACAATGCTGTAATAAAAATAAAAAGGATAAATAAAAAATGTAAATGCAAAAAGGAAAACATGCTAATGTATGTTTTTACTTGCTTTATACTGTTCTCCAGTTACTTCAGTTTTCCCAGTTTTGGAATTATGCATTGACTGTTTTCAGCAGCCCATTTTCAGTACATGTAATGTGAAATATGTGTGGCTAGATATGGAAAACTATCTTCAACCTTTTTTTTGTATTTATTTTTATTACATTTTTTTCAAATATGACTGGATGCCATAAAGCTGTTTCATACCATGAATCTACCTTTAATAACTCCTGTGTGAAAATGAATTTAAAAAACAAAGTTCAATGTAACCTTCACAAAAAGCTCTTTGCTCTGAATAAATATTTATGTTTCTTAGTGTTGTTCCATTTACAGTATGCGATAATCTCCCTGTATGCAGTCCTAAGGAATCAGTAGTTATAGCTAATGAGGTCATTGTGCACACCCACTATTGTGATAACATGGCAATTTCTCCATCTTATCCCACAGAAAAAAAAGATTCACTTTTCCAAGCCAATATAAGCAGGTTCAGTTGATCTCCCTGTACCTTCAGTATTTTCAGCGCTATTAAAATACATCTTCACGTAAGAACTGTAAACATGTAATTAGGCTCTTCATGGGAATAGACCACTGAGACACAAAACAGTGCAATTATGGGGATTATAAAAGAATCGCTAAACTGAATCCATCACCAGAAACACTGAATGTTGCTAAGTGCGGTTATTTTGTATGTTGCTCATTCTACTTGAATTACGCAGGATTCGTCCTTCACCTCAATTCAAAACATGAAAGATTTGCTGAACAAAGGGAACATTTTCAACCTGCATATACATAACACAGAATGTACATACTAGCCATGCATTCTACCCATTTGCTCTGACGGTCAAAATGAATTCCTCACTTCAAATGATCAGCCATGCTGTTTTCAGACGTGAAATGGATGACTGATTTGAAGTTGTTCCTGAAAACAGTATAAGCGGAGACTTTTGGAGAAAGAATTACACCAAAGTATGAATGGAAGGGAAACAGACTTACGAGATGGTCACCTCCTGCTGTAAAATCCAGCTATGCCATCTTGAAAACTGAGCTGGCCAAGTTGGTCATAAGCTTGTTTGGGTGAGAGCTGGTCAACCAGCATGGCCAAGCTGGTCATGAAGCTGATCTAACTGGATACGAGTTGGTCAACCAACTCAGGCTGGTAGCATGTCTGAGTCAAAGCACAGCTTTTTCTGGGTTGAGTATTTTTTTTACAAATTACTCATCTTGCAAAATACTTTTCTACAAATATACAGTCTACATAGCAATGCCACACTTGTCTGTGTACTGCACTGCGTTACAATTGAACACATTCAAGACAATTTCATCCAGGTTCAATTCATAAACTTCCGACAGACTGCAATCCATTAATACAGTCAGTCTTAACAGGAGCAATACTAAAGAGTTCCACCCAGGATTAGGACCACAGCCCCCTTAGTCACCATGGGTGGAAACCTGTTTCCGTACAGTAGTCATTTACTGAAAATGTTGTATAAGGGAGTTCAAAAATGTGTCAACCATTGAAAGATAGTGGGCTCCATAAGTCTTGGGACAAAAACATGTTTCGTTTTTTTTCATTTGTCTCTGTACTCCACAATTTTAGATTTGTAATCAAACAATTGACATATGGTAACACAATGTGGAGTTATGCCAGTGAAAGTCAAAGAAGCCATTATGATTCCAATTATACACAGACAATTAAAACAAGATAATAAAACAATAAGTTATTCAAAATTAAAAGTACGCATCTCAAACTGGTAGAAAATCATTTAAGAAAACAGAAAACACTTCAGTTGTACCTGGCTGACGCAGAGTGTCTGCGTATTAAAATCAATGTAATAAAGGAATTTGAGTACCTGTTGCTTTTTCCTTTTATACATAATGATTAACAGAGTTGAAGGCTTTTTCAAGAAATAACAATTGTGTCTGAATTAAATAGGCATTTTTCTGATGGCCTCTTATAAGAGTTTATAAAGGAAGTCAATCCTGCCTTCAAAGTGGCACAAGGGTGTGCAAAATACATCAAGAAAAATTCATTGATGGTCATCCACATAATGTAGTGGCATAATTTCATTTGTAATATACGCATTCGTTGGAGGTTCTAGAAAATTCTACCGATCATTTTTGTGTAGGTTGCATTGCACAGTGCTCTTCATTGTTTTACAGTGTAAATGGTAAATGGTTGGCATTTATATAGCGCTTTTATCCAAAGCGCTGTACAATTGATGCTTCTCATTCACCCATTCATACACATACTCACACACCGACGGCGACTGGCTGCCATGCAAGGCGCCGACCAGCTCGTCAGGAGCATTTGGGGGTTAGGTGTCTTGCTCAGGGACACTTCGACACAGACCGGGCGGGGGATTGAACCGGCAACCCTCCGACTGCTAGACGACTGCTCTTACTGCCTGAGCCATAAGACAAGGAGCCCATAACATGTCAATCAAGCAACTGCAGCATGTGTGTAACTAGCATTGAGCCTGATTTAATATAACTCTTTAATATAAGACTTCAGTGTAGTAGAACTACAGTTACAGTTTAAGTTATACAACACTGCTATACTAAATCAGGCACAATGCTAAAAAGAACAAACAAGATGGTTGCATACGTGACAGAATGGGTGGGGGGAATTTCCAGTGGCTTGCATCACTGTAATAATACACTACCAGCTACCAAACAAATATGGCAGTTTGCCTCCATGCCCCACAGACTTCTCAAGGGGCAGATGGTGACATGAGGAGGGATTCATGGGAGAGAAAAAAAACAGTCCCAATTATATAAGTAATTTCTGAAAGATATTCCCCTTCATCTTCTTCAAAATTCATTTGGAAAGGAAGCTAAAATATAGTACTTCAAGGTGAGTCTGCACCCCGCACAAGAATGTCAAAGAAAATGTATTTGTAGTACTCAATTATGAAGAAAATTATAGAGCAAGGAAGCACTCTGAGGTCTATGAAAGTGGGAAATGACAGAAAAGTTTATTCCTGTTGTGTGGAGTGTGCTTAAACTACAGTCACTAAGGAAAAAAACATTTATTTTGTCGATACTTATGACATGCTTGCTTCTTCAAAGCACTATATTGGCAATTTAAAATATTCATATACAGCAATTTAAAGTTATTAAAACATCATTAAACATTATAAAATCAATGGTATAACTGTTACTAAAGAAATCCTCAAGTTACACATTTCTAATCCAATCAGTTGTTTTGATTTTCTGCCAAGATATCAAGAAATAATAATATTAACTTGCATTAAAATAGAACCTCAGAGAACCGAACAGTACGGGAATGACGGTTGTTTGGCACTCGGAAATATGAAAGTTATGATGAAATACATCAATTTCACAAAATGTATTTCTGTTCAGTTTAAGATGGGTATACACTGTGTGACATGGGCTGTCTTTTACGTTTGTTACCATACACTGTGTGATGTAGCCCCGACAATATCCCATCTTTCATTGCTGTCACTCCTCCCTGTAAACCTTAATTGTTGTCTTTCTGTGATTTACTTTTTTGTATATCAGTATTTTTAGTTTGGCTAGGTAAGCAGTGTTGGGCTAGTTAAGGGGTTTGGTCATACTTTTGCGTTTTGTTTGTTTGTTTGTTTGTTTGTTTGTTATAAAATTCTAATTGGCCCTGGTCCTTATCTTGGTTGTACTGGTAGCAGTTGAAAATGTACTTCCCTCTAGGGTCTTTCAGCGCACTTATCCCTGGTTATGGGTATGCACTTTGTTATACGTCGCTCTGGATAAGAGTGTCTGCCAAACACCAAAAGTAAGTGAAAGTCAACGCTTGCATTGGCCATCGCCAATGTAGCATATGGCCCCGAACGTGTGAAGCATTCCTGTTCTACAGGTGAGCATAAGGACCCTGGTGGGGTGGAGGTGATGAGCCGGTTCTGAATCAGAGCTTAGATCAATCCTTTATCTCAGTGGTCCTCACTCACTAGCCCGTCCTGCAGCTCTCCAGGACCAGGAGGGAGGACCACTGCTCTGTTCTATTTGTGGCTGCTTGAGCACGCTCAGAAATCTCAGCTCCACCCTCAGATTCCAGCGCATTACAGTCTTTAGGATATTCAATTATTTTCCTGCTACTCGTTTCCATCTATTCCATTTTGTCTTGATCCTTTTTATGTCAAAAGCAGTAGCCTACTCTCCTTATAGGCCAACAGCATTTAAGTTCACTCACTTTATACACAATTTATATTTCATTTAAAGTTTTTCTCAAATCATGGTGCTTTGCAGTCGTCATTTCCAATTCCATACCTGGTACGGCAGACTGTTCGGTTCTCTGAGGTCCAGATCTCTAAGGTTCTACAGTATAACAAAATGGCAAGAACCACAACTACATTTTAAACATACTATACATATTCATGTAAATACATCTCCAAACACAACATTTAAGTGCATAGAAGGTGCATTTAAGTACACCTTCAGATTGGCAGCCAGGAGTGAAACATTTCTCCCGGATATGATTGGCAGAGCTAGCAGAAACTATTTAGAACAAGCAGACTAACATATACTACCTCAAAGCACACACTGTCAGCACCCAGTGCCCCCCACTGTGAGGTGATGTTACGGCGAGCAGTAGGTGTGAGGTGTTTTACAGCACTGCATAGTAGAGACCTTTCAGGGCTAGTAGGCAATATGTAGCCATTTTGTTTCATGTTGTAGTTTAGGCTTCATATACGGCAAATTGCACCTTCATCTCCTGCTGTTATATAAAGAAAACAAGAGTGAGTAGAAACCGTAAAAAAGTTAGCCCAGCAAAGCAGGCATGAGAACGATGGCAACTGTCAATTAAAGATATTGTACATATTGCACAAACCCTTTGGTACAGTACTACATAAGCAAACTACAGGAAGTAAGTAGGTACAATGAAGATGGTAAATTGGGTAATCCTTACATGGTGATATCAGAAACATTGCTCAATCAGTAAAGTATGCTGAAAGTAGTGCAAGGTAGGCTTTAGAAACCGATGTTGCCTCGGGCCAGGCTGTAACCCAGCTTGTTTTGGTTTCCGATGAAGGACATCAGACCGACGTAGGCCTCGATGAGGATGGGCTGATCCAGAACCACGACCCCGTTGGCCTTCCCCGGAATGGGTTCCCTCTTGTGGGCGGCCTGGGCTGCCTGGGTCAGCTGCTCCCGGAAGTTGCCGAGCTGAGGGGAAAGGGCGAGACACTCTCTCAATGCAAACACTCGTCAGTGTGTTTCCCCCATCTTCACCTCCCAGCATGCATGGAATGCACACAATAGCACAGACCTAGCGAGACACCATTTTGGTGCTCCCAAATGACTGCTTTCATGATCGGGGAGGATTCTCTCGTGGCATATGACCCATTGAGACATTTCGGGCTGCTTAAGATCTGAGCATGCTCAGGAATCTCAGCTCAACCCAAGATTCCAGCACATTCCAGTGAACTGACACTTCAATTTCAATGAGAGCTTTAAAACAGAGTGGGCTATCGCCATTTCGCGATCTTGTGCTAACTGCTTTTGCGTTGAACTGCCATCAAGTCAAATTATCCATGCCAAGCATTTAAGAGCAGCGGCACACGATGAAGCTGCCAAAAGGTCATTAAACTGCCTCATAAACATTTCACAGTAGAGTGCAGGTGGGCTTGGCTCATATGTTTTCCACTGATTTAGTTTTGTTTAATCAAAATTACTGTTTGGGATCCAAGTTTAAATGTTATGTTTGTTTTGCAACTGACTCATCATAAAAAAAAGAAAAATCACAGCTCAGATAGTCCTGGTTCCAACAACCCCATTAGGATTGCATGAAATAAGCACTCTCTTCTGATGTCACCCTATTAAAGAGTAGATGCGTTTCACCTCACCTCTCACCTACTGAGAGGTGCCTTCAGCTCATCTCACGCACTGATAGCTGAGATGACATACTCTGCCTTAGATACGCCCTTTGGGAAGCAGGTTTTTGGATGACTGAAATTGACTCACAGATGATGAACACCATGCCACAACAGGCTACAGAGGGTCCTAATGGACCACCGCAATTGTCATCCTGCCCTTCCCCCTCACCTGTCAATCACTATCCACCAACACTGCATGCAAATTAACACACACACACACACACACACACACACACAAACAGTAGGTGTTCTAATAAGCCACTTCAAAATAATTGAGGAATTATTTTATGTGTGTGGGTAAAGAGAAAAAAGTTCTCTACCTCTTTTTCTACATTAATGTCAGAAACAAAGTGGAAACTCTGATTTACAGTTGGCCCACAGCCAAGCAGACAGTCAACATACGACAATGTGACCGCACAATACATATGGCTGGTAGGACATGGAGGGATGGTGTATTCAGTGCTGTTTGTGAATGTGCGCAGGGCAGCAGGTGGATGAGTGGAAAGAACTTGCAGGCTGGCTGCAAGTCGTCCTGATGATGCCCGTGAAAATGTATGCTGGCTAACTGGGGAACCTGCTATAGTTCCTTTGAATTAGACCAGGATGAAGGAATTTCAGTGCATCTTCTGTTCCACCACCATTTTATGTTCTAGTACCCAACCACTGAGAAAGGTGAAAGCTGAAATAAGGAGCACAACACTTCCATTCTTACTGATGAGCACGGAAACTACAAAACCAAATCACATTATCATATAAAGAAAGAAATGAAAAGAAAAAGTTATTTGATCTCTCCATTATTTACCTCTGAGTTGACTATTATTTCATAAAATCTATTGCATTTATTTTCTTTTGTTAAAAATGATTGAGTTACTTCAAAAATATGAATCACATCCATCTAGTTGTTTTTAATATTGTGAGATGTCACATTACACAGCTTTTTTGGCTTAATGTAATTATCAGTATATCTCAAATGCTGCGTACAATTCCTTCACATGCTACATGTTCTGGCAAGAGTCTTTTGGTATTTTGTGTACGGTGCTGGCAATGTGTTGATCAGTGGAGGTAAAGTCATGTACATCAACCTCTCCCAATGTAGACAGTTGGCATGTGATTGCCACAAATTCTCATATACATCATGTGATCAGAGATTGGTCATAAATAATTACAAGTCACAACAACTTCAGCATTGCTAATTGTGCCACTGGGAAGCAATTACTGTTATACATTATGTATACTAGTTTTGAATGTGTGAGTGAGTGAGAGAGAGAGATATATACACTCAGTGAGCACTTGAATAGGTAGACCTATACACCAGCTAGTTAATGCCCATATTTAATCAGCCAGTCATGTGGCAGTAACTAAATGCATAAAAGCATGCAGACGTGGTCAAGAGGTTCAGCTGTTGTTCAGACCAAATGTCAGAATTGGGAAGAAATGTGATCTAAGTGACTGCTGATCTCCTGTGATTTTACACACAACAATCTATAGAGTTGGCAGAGAATGGAGCGAAAAAAAACATCTAGTGAGCAGCAGCTCTGGGGGCAAAAATACGTTATTAATGACAGAGGTCAGAGGAGAAGAGCCACATTTGTCAAAGGTGACAGGAAGGTAACAGCAATGTAAATAACCACACATTACAACAGTGGTATGCAGAAGAGAATTTCAGAACATCCAAGCCTCTAAATGGATAGGCTACAGTAGCAGGAGACCAAAAGGTAAAAAAAAAAAATCAATCTAATAAATACCTAATACCTAAGTGCTCAGTGAGTGTGTTTATATAGAGAAAATGAAAACACCCTTTACATGAAAATGGCCTTAAATCTCTCACATTAATAAAACGAGCATTGGCAATACCCACAGCACTGGGCTTCTGAACAGAAACACGGTGATGAGCTGAAGTAGCCGTCATTCTGCTCACGTTCTCAGTACTGACCTCACACAGGGGAGAAAACTTGTCGTCGACGGATCTGACGGGGTGGTGGGTGAATGTGAAGTAGGGGTAGTCCAGGGCAAAGGGGTTCCAGCGAGAGGTCAGGTTCGGCTCTCTCTGCCTGTCCCAGTAAATCCGCAGTCCTTCTCCCTCTCTCCTGTAGAGTCCAAGGATTCAGCAGACCATCAATGCTCCCCAATATGCAAAAGGTTCGTAAAAGTCATATATGTTCATGAGTATGTTTTAATAAATTACACACATATAGAACACATTTATTTTTACATGATTAGGGCCTCTTTTATATATGCTCATGTGCAAAATTTGAAAATAAGAAACATATGGAGTATACCAAAAATATTAAATACATATGTTATTGAACTGGAATATGTAATTCAGGTATTCACTAGTTTTTATCATACAAGGCACTTCACAACTGAATTTTATATTGAGATCATAATAATTGCATATGTCACTATATATAAAAGGGGACATAATCAAATAAAAATAAATATTTTCTAGGTTTCATTTAGTGAAACACACAAATCAACATACCATATGTGATATCTATGACTTGAAAGACATGCATTGGGAGGTGATCAATGTGACATTGCTGTTGCCTTCTTTCCACTAGCCACGCTATTTCATTAATGAAATGTGACCTGAATTTACTGCACAATAGTTGCCATAATGTTTCATATGAAATTGCAGCCATTTTACACCAAATGCAGCCTTCCAGGCTCAAGAAGGGAATGTATAAAACCCTTAAATAAAAATAAAAACCAACCAAGTACCCTAAAGATGCAGCTTGCAGATAAAATCATTAAGTTGGAAAGAAGTAAGAAGTACAGTGCCCTCCATGATGTTTCAGACAAAGACCCATCATTTATTTCTTTGCTACTGTACTTTTGTAATAAATTTGTCATACAAAAATCACAAGTGGTTAAATTGCACATTGGCAGTTTTGTTATATTTTTGTTTTACCATGTAGAAATTACAGCAGTGTTTATACATTGTCCTCCCATTTCAGGGCACCATAATGTTTGGGACACAGCAATGTAATTTAAATGAATGATTGCTTGAAGTCTGCGATTCATGGACTTCACCATTTGCTGGGTGCCTTCTCTGGAGATGCTGTCCCAGGCTTGTATTGCAGCCATCTTTAGCTCATGCTTGTTTAGGGGGCTAGTCCACTTAAGTTCTCCTCAGCATATGAAAGGCATGCTGAACTGGGTTCAGATAAGGTGATTGGCCTCTCAAGAATTGACCATTTTTTTGCCTTGAACAACTCCTTTGTTGCATTAGCAGTATGTTTGGGATCATTGTCTTGCTGTAGAAAGAACAGCCGACCAATGCGTTTTGAGGCATTTGCTTCAAATTGAGCAGATAGGATGTGTCTTTACACTTCAAAATTCATGTTGCTACTACCATCAACAATTATATCATTAATGAAGATAAGTGAGCCAGTACCCTAGGCAGCCATACATGCCCAGGCCATAACACCCCTACTACAGTGTTACACAGATGAGGTGGTTTGCTTTGGATTTGTATTCCTTCTCTTCTCCATGCTTAGCTCTTGCAATCACTGCAAAGCACATAGGACCTTTTTCCATAACTGTGGTTGCTCTTTTAAGTACTTCTTGGTAAAATGTAACCTGGCCATTTGTGGCTGAGCAGTGGTTTGCATCTTGCAGAGTAGCCTCTGTATTTCTGTTCATGAAGCCTTCTGCGGACAATCATTGACAAATCCACACTGGACTCCCAATCTGTCAGACAGGTTTTTGGGGATTTTGGAGAGAATACTTCGGTCATCAGCTGTGGACATCTTCCTTGGCTTGCCAGTCCCTTTGCGATTCGTAAGCTCACAATTGCTCTCGTTCTTCTGAATTATGTTCCAAACAGTTGATTTTGGTAAGCATAAGGTTTTGGCCGTTTTATTCTGGTCTCATAATTCTTTACAAAGATTTTATGATTTTCCCTGTTTTTCTCTCAGTTTGGTAGCCAATTGTACCCTATCGATTCCATAATTGCCCGTGTGTTAGCTAGGGATATACTGGCTACACTGGGGCCCGGGTGGATCTGGTGATCCTGAGAACGACATGCCTTCCCCAAGCTGCATCGTCCCACCCGCAACCCGGGGTGCTGTTGTCTGCAGCGATTTCACAAACCCCCGTCCTCAGTCCTCCCCCCACCCTGGGAGTGGCGAGCCAATTATGCCGCTCCATGTGAGCTGGCCAATTCAGTCTCATAATTAATATGACACACCTGATTCTTCTATTTAGCAGCTCAACGAGATTGCTAGCTGTTGAATGAGGTTTGCTTTTTAAGGGTTGGATTGAAAGAACAGGGTTGGGCAGCCCCGGACTAAGCAGAATATAAAGTTGTGCACTGCAAAAACTACAAAAAATTCAATTTCATCAAGTATTTTAGTCTTATATTTAGACTTCAATTCTTATTTCTAATGTTTCTAAAAAAATAAGACATATTGGCAATAAGATGAGATAGTTTTACAATGGGGAAATAACATTTCTCTTGTCAAGCAAACGGCAATTTAAAACGAGCAAATATTTTCTATTTTAGAGAAAAAAAAGAGATTAAAGTCAAGTTACTTGTTAAGACAAACTTTTTTGCAGTGTGCCGAGTCGTAGCAGCACACAAATAACATTCTCCATAAAAAATGTAAAAAAGCTTTATGTAACTACAGCATAACCAGGAAATGTCTTTTACAGCATCTATTGACAACATGTTAAGGCATTGCTTGATATTCAGCTTGTTTGGCTCAATGGGATTTATTCATTTTTATATCCTTCAGTAGAAATTGTAAACCTTTTGTTGCTGGATTAGGACCATTTCCTAAACCTTCGACAGTGGAGCCTTCATCCACTCACGGCTTTGGCATCGTTTCCTCTCGCCCCCGAGTTAATTTTGTCCAAAAATGAACACAGTCATGCGACGGAACCCTTGTTTAGGAGAAATGCAACATTGGCATGTTGAGTGTGAGGCGACAGAGCTGAGGTGTGGACCCAAGTGCTGAGAACAAGGCGGAGGCAGAGATGGGGTGGCTAAAAGAAGTGAAACTTCACACAGAAAACAATAAGTAAACACAAAGGCAGGCGGGGCAAAAAATGAAACTGGAGATGTGACTCCAAAAGATAAGAGGCAGTTACACAAACAAACATCATTAACCTGGATAACAGGTAAACTGCAACACTTAGACAATCACACGAGAGCTTGAGACAGGAGTCAAAAGAAACTCAAGGCTGGACAACTAGAAAATTAAAGAAGATGGCTAGATATACGAGACAAAAGGTAAAAAAAAATTCAATGAATGAAGCTAATAATCACAAGGCAAGAAGGAACACAGAAACACAATAATGGCGTTGTCTGGTGGACAGTTCTAGAAGGTCCCGGATGGACAGAATATACCCTCCCCCCCACACACCCTAGGAATGACACCCGGCGTTCCCCCAGGACACATTAGATGGGGTCCCGAACCAGGGAGGGGTCCAGGATGTCCCGGGCCGGGACCCAGGAACTTTCCTCCAGGCCATAACCCTCTCAGTGTCCCAGGCAATGCAGACCCACGGGGAATCCAGGAGCCTCAGTTTTGTCTCCGGGTCCTGGTTGACTACCTCTGTCTGACCATTGGACTAGGGACAGAATCTGGAGCATAGGCTGACAGAGGCTCCAAGAAGCTAGTGAAAAGCCTTCCAGAAGCGGGAGGCAAGTCCGCGGTCCAACACAACGACTGAACACCTGAAAGATTTGCTGCACCATGAGCTCTGTGTTAAAGAAGGTCCTCCACTCATCCCCCTCACAGATCCGGACGACATTGTACGCATTGTGCAGGTAAAGATAGTGGCCCCCTGGAGTTGCTTGAAAGCTGTGGGACTATGAGTGGGAGAGGGTAGCAGTTCTTTACAGTCATCTTGTTTCAACAATGGTAGTCGATACAGGGATGCAGACTTCCATCTCTCTTGCTCACAAAGAAGCCCACACCAGCGAGGAAGGTAGAAGGGCAGATGAAACCTGAGGCCAGCGCGTCCTGGATGTATGTCTCCATAGCCGTGGGCTCAAGGGCAGAGAGAGAGAAGAGACGTCCTCCAGGCAGGCAGGTGCCAGGCAGGAGCTCAATGGCACAATCATATGGCCAATGTGGAGGCCCGTCTTTTGCTGAATACATCCCTGAAATGTGCATACTGGGGGGCACACTCAAAAACCCGGGATGGATGAGGGCTAGAGCCTGGATTGGCACTTGGAACTGGACTGGAGCTTGAGAAGGGGCTGGAACTTGGGCTGGGACTGGAGCTTGAGAACGGAACAGAGCTTGAGAAGGAACTGGAGCTTTGGAATGGACTGGAACTTGAGAACATACTGGAGTTTGAGACGTATAAATATGTAGACCATTGACGAAAAAAATTTAAGATCTTTTTTCTTTTACATTCTATAACCCGACTGAATCGAAGTCCCTGCACAACACAGCCTTTGGTGGCATGGTTATGGCAGCTATACTAAGCTGGCAGATTTTTATTGTGAAACAGAAACAGCTGGGTGACTGCTGGGTGGGCATTTTGCAGGGTGCATTGGTCACAGATTCACAAACATAAAATTGGCAGAAAGAAGTTGGATAGTCCGTACACCACCAAGATGAAAATACGTGTGCATGGGACAAAAGGGAAAGCAAAGCTAATCCAACAGGAACAGAACAGAAGTGTGTGTGAAAAATGTGTTTGCACTGCTCAAACTGAGTGAATGCCAGTCTTACATGATATATAGCCTTCATGCTTTCAATAGACCTTTCATTTTTAATCACTGGGGGGCCAGGAAATGTCAGAAAAAAGAAATTGAGCTTGGATTAGAAGCGTAAAAAGGGGACAAAAACTTGATTCATGGGCTATGTTTGCAGACTGCTGTGCTGTTTATGCATAGCGTGAAATCAAGACAATATATAATTATGTAATGCCATTAATCTGCATCTGCTAGTAAATGGACACCTTGACCTATACCTATAGAGCATCTATAGATACACCAAACTCTTAATTCACCAGCATGTCAGATCCTATGCTTTAATATGCATACTTTACATGCAGGCTTGTGTTTACTGCGGTCAAAGGCAAACTCCAGTATGCCCAGCATACTCTGTTTCCTTTATTTTGCTATCTTAGATCAGTAGAATGAATAAGGCCCCCTGGGCACATCGTTTTTTTTTACAATTTGCTGAAACCTCAGTAGACTTTATGCCTGGCAGGAACAGAGAGCTTTTAAGCCCCCTTGCATTCAACTAACTGAAATTACATTGGCACCCTTCCATTACATAGAAATCTTACACAATGCACTATTTTCAGTATGTCCATCAATCAGGGTTTAGCGCTCACTGTGCAGATTTGAACCCTGTTGGCAAGGCATGGATGTCTGACAGTAACACTGTGTGCCTTTCTACAGTGCACCTGTGGGTGGATAGCTTATTATAACTTTTAAAAGTATACTATATTTTAATGCTTTAATGGCACTCTCTGTGACATAGGTAGAGAGGCTGCTGGGAAAAATGTTTTTGCTTTTGTTTATATTTGCCATACACATGACTTGAGTTTATAAGGTCAATTTGTTGAGATCAGTCCTTCCCATGAGCTTGTTTATAAACTGGATTCACTAATGAGCCCCTCCAATTTCTGAAAAGGTAAGGTGAATTGAAAATGTAAAAATGAAAATTCCAAAGGCTTGAGTTCACACACGCATGCATAAACATTCACGGTACAGTTGAGTCTGTAAATATTTGGACAGTGGTACAATTTCTGTTATTTTGGGGCAGCACTCCAGCACATTTCAATTGCTTACTTAATGAAGGTACATAAGAAATCTTTCAGTATCTTGTCTTGATTCTAGGCTTTTGATTGCCTTTGGAGTAAGTTTCCTTCGGTGTTTGTCAACAATTCATGTTGTGCCAGTCAATTAAGCTATTCTGAAACTGGGAAATAAGAAAAAAAAACTGTTAGACATACAGACCAAAGAAAAAGCTTCCCAAAACAAAGTGTTTGGAAAATCATTAAGAAGAAAGAGAGCATTGGTTTATGTTTGGGATCACTGCAGCAGGATGAAGTAACATCTAATTTGGAGGCATTTGACTGAACCTGAGCAGAATTAATTCTGCTGCTGCTATCAGCAATTACATCATCAATGAAGGCAAGTGCCAGCACCAGTGGTAGCCATACAAGCCCAAACTATAACACCCCCACCATGTTTCACAGATGAGGGGGGTGGTTTGGTTCTTGGGCAATTCCTTTTAGCCTCCACACTTTTCTTTTGCAATCACTTTGATACAAGTCAATCTTTGCCTCATCTGTCCACAAGACCTTTTTCAAGAACTATGCAGGCTCTCTTATGTACTACTTATCAAACTGTAACCTTTCCATGCTGTTTTTGCAATTAACCGTTGGTTTGCATTTCCATACCCCATTGGCAAATCTTGAAATTAGTCAAAACGACTCACCTCACTGGCAACAATTTTTGCCAATTTAGTAAAAGTAAAAGTCTACATACAAGACTAAAATACTTGATACTGACTTATCTTTTTGGCTTCAGCAGGATATGACAGCTTCAGGTTGGGCAAGTCCATGTGATCTCTATGACCATCTCCGTGACCATGCGATCCCTATGACCTTCTTATGATTTGGGGCTCATATTGCGTAAAATGGTGAGTAAGAACAATAAAGTCAGAATGAGATTTGTTTTCTCCAGGTATTGCGAGAGGTATGTAAGTGGATATGTGACTTTGCCATCATGTGTAAAATATGTGAGCGCAGCTCAGTTTATCTTGCCGTGAAGGCATGAGAAGATGGATTGTCAAGCAGAACAGACACTTAACCGTGTCTGCGGGAGAATGATCTTTCAGCTCTGGGCATTATTCAGTTCACTGGGGAATGCTACTGAGTGGAATGATCATACAGCTGACCAGCTGTTAACATACAAAAATTGTAATTCAATTGTCACTTGTCATTTCAGGCCAGATAATACCAAAGCAACTAGTTCACTGGAACTCTGCAATAAGTTACTTGAGAACAGGAACAAATCAAAAGAAAACAATACCATTGGCGGGCAAAGTAATTTTCCACATATTCATGGTTCATTCTTATCTTTTAGCATCACTTGCCATGTTTATCATTTCCCGTAAGAAAACATTTTTGGCATCAATGTGCACCATGAGCCAACACTGAGTGTGAATTGGCAGCTGTAAGAATACAGATATTACAAAATGTTTATGGAAACTTATGACTGAACACTCAAACTAAAAACAGTGGTTAGGCCTAGATTTGCTGTGCAAGGAGTTCTTTGAAAATGCAATCAGTGAAAATAGTATGCAGATAAAGATAAAAACCATAGAATTTTAGTGCAAATGGTGACATTCCATATAATGTTTATCTCTCATTAGGAATATGCACTTATATCGTGGACAAAATACTCAATCTATCCACAGTAATCAAGCAATACACTTTGCCACGGCGGTGGTAAAAATCAAACCATTAGGACTGCCATACATGACATAGTGCTGACAAAATTAATGTAACTTTTTAATTTTTATTTTACTTTCTCAGGTCTGTGTTTCAGTGTCCTACCACGAACATAGTTATATTTGTTGCTCAAAATCCTCAAACTGACACTGTAAGACGTTGGAATTGAAGCAATTCCCAACAGCGGAGAGATCAGGTCTTAGTCCTCTGTCTTTGTCAAACCACTGAGTGCATGATTGCTGCCTCTTCAGCACGTCGTGAACAACAGCATTCCCTTTTCAAAATGAATACAACACCTTGGGCTACGAAATAGCAGCTCATCTATATATCACTCCCCCACCCAGGGAAGGGCTGTGTTTATAATGCAATTCTTGCCATCGATGTTTACACAAATGCTTTCAATGTGACAATGGCCCCCGAACATTTGTGTGCGCCCACCAAAGCAAGAGTCATGCCAAGGAAAGGACAGAAAAAGCACCACCGGGACACAAAAAACTAACCGTGGGATAGCTCCAGTTTGCAGAACTGATCTGCCCCCCCCCCCCCCCCCCCCCAAAAAAAAGAGAGCGAGGTAGGAGGGGACTGTATACACTTTTGTCAGAGCGCAGAGCGATTCCCATTGTATTAAAACCCACAAAAATTCCAAGCGTAAGCTATCACAGCAAAGGAACCGGCCCAGACAGGCAGGCCAGAGCATGGTTTTAAACACACCTTGGAAGCTCCAACAGCATTTATGGGACTGGAGCTCAGGACTTTCACTCTCAGAGACAGAGACAGAAAGATAGAGAGGAGGAAAATGAACCAGTAAATCTGAATCATTTTTGTGTACTGTCACAGCGCTTGACAGTGTCATCTGTGGTGTGGAACAGAAATACACCCATGCATAAAAGTGCCACCAAGTTTGCTGCTGGAGTCAAGGTATTTGTCTACTGAATACAAGGTATTTGTTTGTCCTACATAGCTCTGTCAGAAAGACTCTGTACTATTTATAGTTATGCCTTGGGTTGAAAAACAGAAATTCCTTTACCACCCCTCTGTCCCTAAAAGGGCTGAGGATTTGTAAGTCAACACGGCAGATAAATATCGAGAGTCTCCTACTGCGGTCACGGCTCATGTCCCTCTTTGTCTGTGCGGCAATAAAAAAAAAAAAGAAATCTCCCTGTTGCTCAACATTGCCCGCTAGTCACCACCAACACCACCCTCCCCCCTAGCACCAACCGGGGGGGGGGGGGTGATGTTGCGGGAACACATCGGGAAGAGGAGAGGAAATATACCTCGCGGGCGTGACCCTGCACCCAAGCCTCGGGGGACGATGACGAGACTCTAGAATTTCGAAGAGAAATAGACAGGTTGTGTTCCCATTTTTTGTGGTCAGGAGCATTATCAAAGTGCTTGTAAGAATCATACACTGCAAAACAAGTGTTAATGAGACTTAAAAATATTATTTTCATCTCCAGTAGAAAATTCTAGCTTATTTGAAGTTACTTTTTCCTTTAAACGGTTTTAGCTCATTGGCAATTATTAAAATAAGTCCAACTATCACATCTCATTGGCAATATTTCTGTCGTATTAAGAACAAAAATAATAAGAAATAAGATTATATACTCAGTGAGCACTTTATTAGGTATTTATTGGACTAATTTTTTAGACTTCTACTGCTGTAGCCTATCCACTTAGAGTTATAATGCGTTGTGTGTTCAGAGATGCTCTCCTGCATACCACTGTTGTAACGTGTGGTTGTTTGCATTACTGTCATCTTCCTGTCAGCTTTGACCAGTCTGGCCATTCTCCTCTGACGTCTCTCATTAACAAGGCATTTCTGTCTGCTGCTCACTGGATTCTATTTGTTTTTTGCAGCATTCTTTGTAAACTGTAGAAACTAGTGTGTGTGAAAACCCCAGGAGATCAGCCGTTTCTGAGATACTCAAACCACCCTGCCTGCCACCAATAATCATTCCACGGTCAAAGTCACTTAGATCCCTTTTTTTCCCATTCTGATGCGAACATTAACTGAAGCCCCTGACCCCTGTATCTACATGACTGTTCCTAATAAAGTGCTTGGTGAATGTAAATCTAAATAGAAGATTTAATTTAAATTTTATGGGTTTTTTTCTCTCAGTGTACGTCCCTTTCACAACAAAAAAAGTCTCAAAGTATTTTAGTCTTATTTAGACTTTTTTGCTACTACTACTGCAAATGAGGTTGGACTTTGAGGAGTTTGACTCATTTCAAGATTTTCCAATGTGGTATGCAAATGTCACTTGTTAAGCAAACAACTTAAAATTAGCTAATATTCTTTACTGGAGAGAAAATAGTTAGATTTAAAATCCTATTACAAGACTAAAGCACTGGTTAAGACCTATTCCAGTGAAATATGGAATCATGCCATCTTTCCCTCCTTATTACTGCAGAGGTTCAGCTGAGCAGCAGACATACAGAAATAGGTCATAGCATTCATAATGCAATCCTCCTTAAAAAACAAAAACAAGATTAGGTTGGCTCTTTGAAATGCTTTTAGAAAACCTGCTAAACTTCTTGTGGTGACTGTTTAATTGTTGTCACACAGTTACCGTAACTGTTGAAATGGGCTACCATGTAGACAAACAGGTACAGCAAACAAAGATAAAAATAATTCCTCTGGAAAACTAGTTCTGCTACGGCAGCTACAGTTTTAACCCTCCTACTATGTTGAGATTTTCTGACCGCTTTTATGTTTGGGGTCTAATTGAGCCCAACAGTTTAAATAAACATGCCATGCAAAGAAATATTTTCTTACATTTTATACAGTTACAGAGTGTGAAAAGACACAACACATTTGTATGCAAAGGTGGTGCAGGATTTAGCATAGCAGTATGTTAGAGTATCAATATGAAACAAGGTTAACTGATTTTTAAGAGATGTCAAACACTAAATGGGGTCAAACTGACCCCAAACATAATAGGAGGGTTAAGTCTTCATGTAATGTTTGCAAGTTACAAAGATATGTTTTTGATAATTTCACAGATTGAGTAGACCAAGAGCAAAATAATAAATAAAAAGTGTATCTTTTCTACTGTTTCTTAGTGAACATGTTGTGTATGAGTGCACAACAGTTCAAGCAATGAAAGGCCACATAACAAGGCTACTGCCATTTAAAGGAAAAGTATATTTTTTTGCACCCGAGTAGGCTTTGATACAGTTGGGCCTGACTGAGAGGCTTTGATGTGTGCTGAGGTACGCAGAAGGAGGTTGGACTGCTCAGGATTGCGCCTGTGGCACTGAACCGTCAGAGCAGTCCCACGCGGCAAAACAGGTGTGTTCACTGAATCACACACCGCACTCCCCCTGAACCCCCCTGCGCTCCAACTCACACACCTTTCAAGGGCTGCAAGTCCGTGGCAAAATACCTTGAGACATACGTACGGTTTGAGAATTCTTCTACGGACTGAGGGCCTGTATTTCTTGTTTTATACACAATTTCTTATCTTGGATGTATGTTTTCAACGGTAATCCAATTATCTACAGTGCAGACAGAGGGAAAAAAAAACCAAGGCAACACAATGAGGTTGTCTAGCACAAATTGTATGAGGTGCAGAAACGGGAAACAGCCCCCTCTGCTGTTCAAAATATAGTTTCTTGTAAGGTACAATATTTCCTTTTAGTGAAGAACAAAACTCTGCAACTGTTAAGTCTCATTCTACAATTAACACAGCAGCATTACAGTCACATAATTCACCTTAGGACGCACATTTTGACAAACTGCAGATCAACAGCTTCTCAAGCTTGCGCTGAAATGCTTTAAAAAATGTCCTGGAGAGAGTATTAACGGCAGCTGGTTCAAACACAGAGACGTGCAGATAAAACAGGACTGTGAACTATACTCGTTTTAGATTGGCAGCAACTGGTATCCACTTTGTTGTTCTAACCGACAGAACACTGCAGTAGCTTCAACTTATTTAGGGGTGACACTTTTTGTTGTTGCAGGGAATGTATCGTTCAAGGCTTAATGAACAGGTTATTAGTGACTAAATAAATCAAATGGTGACATCATTGCCACTTGCAATAGGGATTGTCGAGAAGAGAAGAAATCATTAAAAACAAGTTTGCCGATGTTCATGACATGGAACTGTAGATGGACTGGTAATGAACTAGAGATTGGAGGTTATTCCTGGTAGTGACTGCTAAGAGGTTGAGATACTTTACAGAGCACTTTGCTCGCCTTCAATTTGAGTCACTTGTCATGTTGATTCCATCACAACTTAATAAACACTGCACTTAGAGGAGATTCTTGAGGGACGTCTCCAAATATCTGCAACAAGCAGTTTTGCCTGAAAAAAGACATTTCAATAATGTGCAGGGTAGCTCAGTAATTACTGTGTCTAGACAGTATGCAGGAAAGATGTTTTCAGAAAACCTGCCTTTTTCCCCAGCTAGATGAACACTTATTACACCGCAATGACAGACAAAAACCTTGAGAAACATTAGGGTGGAATCACAACAGTCATCTAACATTCACACAATGTCTAGAATGATATGAGCAAGTACTGGAATCTGAGTATAGTGCAATTCATCATGTAGGCCGACCGCGCCCTGATGTCATTCAGAACTGGGAGAGACAGCAGTTAAGCACTGCCGTTAATTAGTGGCATTACTTACCTGACAAGGATACTAGACTAGAAAGACATTCGAGTGGCGTTTGCGACCGCTTTTTGGGAATCAAGACTAAAGACGGTGAGGGTCTGGGGAAAAAAGAAAAAGGGAAACGTTTGTTTTCTCGAGTAGCCGAGCCTGTTTGCGTGGGCTTGTGGTCCGTCTAGGTGTGCTGAGTCGGAATGGCTTCTACAGGACATTCTGGGAAATGTAGGCTATTCCGCCGTGCTTGGAACCACGCTTTCCTGCGTCACTCCTGACTAATTAGTCTTTCAGCGGAAAGGGACCCTGACTCATTTCAGTAGGCTACCTGGAAATGACACATCCTCTGCATGTGTGCTCACAAAGGCCTTGTCAGGCCAAGTAGCATCCTGGTACTTCAGAAGGTCACAAGCATGTCTGTGAGAATACATTTTGACACGGGGTATGTTCAGACTGCTTTTAAGCTTTTCTGGTCTGACCTTTTCCAGGACTAAGAGTGCCCCAGTATTCAAGTAAGCCTTCTTACTTACCTACATTTATAATCTGTTATTCACATGCAAACCACCCTTAACTACTAAGCCAGACAAGCGGGGAGATGATTTGAAGACTCTTTAATTTGACTGTGAAGTGAACATCATAGCCAGAAACACTGAATGCAGCACTTTTCAACATTCGCTTTTCAGAAATCATACCTATTCTAAATTACAGGTAAAGAAATTGAAGCAAATGTGCATTTGCGAGGAACAAATACGCCCATAAACAGAACACTTAAAAAAGAGAACCCTGCTGATTTCAACTCATATTTTTTCTTCTGTGGTTAAGAAGACCTAAGCGAAGATTGATATTAGGCTGACCTCTTGCCTGCCCTTAGCTTTAAGAGTGAAAACATAAACTGAAATATAAACTGAGTTTGTTAAGACAAAAGTAAAAAACCTACTATTTTCAAATTTTTATTTTGTTTGTAATGTAAGCTTGTGTGACTCAATTAGTCACCAAAAATGGTCGCTATCACCTTTTTAGGGGCTATTAGATTGGAGTGTCTCATAACAACCCATGAGGCCAGATGTTACAGGCAAGTCCACACATTCCTTTATAAGCAGAATGGGCATTTTGAAAGCATAGAGAAACATTGACACCATGTGGCAAGGCAACAACAGAAATTCTCCATTCTTCACCAACCCCAATACTGCCTTGTTACACAGGTGAATAAGCAGGCAACCAAGACTCTAATCAATAAATATGCACAGCATGGCATACACTTACTGCACCGGGGTAAATTACAAATCCCTTTGTCCTTGGAACTGAAGAACCGTAATGGTGTCTATTTATTTATTTTATTTATTTTTATGAAAACCCAAGCCAAGTATTTGATTGCTCATAGAACATATCTTGATAGGAACACTGGCGCAGAATTTGCTTCGTACATGTTTGTAAGGCAGCGCTACTGAACTCCAGGTCCTGTGGGCCGCAGTGCCTGCAGGCATTTGCTTCTACCTTGCGCTACACCTTTTTACCTGCTTTGTTCAGATAAGCTAATTAGTGAAATCAGCACGATTTAAGCAAATGCCAGCAGAAAGTGCGGCCCGCAGGAAGTGGATTTCATTAGCGCTGGTGTAAAGTGTGGTTCATTTTCAAGAAAGCATTGATTTCAAGATTTAAATCTCCAAATAGGCAAATGTAGTGATAACCTAGCTAAGAAATACTGAAACTTTTTTTTTTTTTTTTTCTGAAAACTGTTGTGCACTGATGCAGTAGGTTGATTAACCTTGCAAAACAAGTCATATAGTTAGATGAAGAGAAACTGGAAAATGAACTCTGATAGCTTGGGAGCCTTCAGACAAACTTCTTTTAAGCAGGCTGAATGTGTATGTAGAACTCTAGGGTGGTTTTCAGAGACGTTTTATTTATAATTGAATGTAATACAGGGAGATAAAACCTCCAATGGAGGAGGTTTTTTTTCCTCCTCTCAGAATGCTTTATGGTACATTACGTTTTATTCATCAAATTAGTTTTACTCGGTTTGGGGTCCCTTAAGCCATCTTTTTAAGGTTTAGATAAAAGAACTACATCAATTTCCACTACTAATCAGAGCACAAGCTGCGCTGCCGTTTCAGCGACAGCCCCTCAGAAGCTTTCCGTTGTGTCCTGGCATAATCCTTGGAAGAGTTTTCTCTTCTGCCAACCAACATAAATTTGTGACCATCATCAACTGAAACCTCCAAATATGCAGATCTTTTCATTCATTGTCCTAACCCGCTTATCCTGAACAGGGGGATAAGGGGGCTGGAGCCTATATCAGCATACATTGGGCGAAAGGCAGGAATATACCCTGGACAGGTTGCCAGTCCATCGCAGAGCACACACACCATTCACTCACACACTCATACCCCCGGGCAATTTAGACTCTCCAATCAGCCTAACCTCCATGTCTTTGGACTGTGGGAGGAAACCGGAGTACATGGAGGAAACCCACGCGAACACGGGGAGAACATGCAAACTCCACGCAGAGAGGGCCAGGCCGACGGGGATTCGAACCCCGGACCTCCTTGCTGTGAGGCGGCAGTGCTACCCACTGCACCATCCGTGCCGCCATGCAGATCTTTCGCGAACTCAAAATTCATTGCATAGGTTTATCGAGTGTTGTGTAGTTATTACAAATGTAAAAAACTGAATATAGCGAATTCTTCAACAGTAATCAGGGCATTTCAAATGCCTCTTCTCTCCTTGTCATTTATTGAGGTTTATTAGGGACATTTCTCACGCTCTCCCTGCTATATTTGCTAATGAGCACAATTCGTCAGCCAAGAGGTAGTGAAGTCAGTGAAGTGAACTAATTAGTGAAGTCATCTGGCTGTGTGAATGGGTGGAAGAAACACATAGCAGGACTTTCACTGTTTGACACCTGGACTTTACTCCTCTACCTGTGAAGTACAATTTTTACTTCATATTGTAACATGGTGAGGTTCCATGATGAAGGATTGATGCAGAGAGAAGTTCAAACTCAGTCAAATGTTATTAGATGCCCCTTCAGAGGGTCGTCACCCTGGGGAGTACCTGGCTGTGCTCCTCTTCTCGCTGGCAATAGTGACACTCCATACAGGGCGTTGCACAGTCCAAAGGGCATGACTGTGAACAGCAGACCCTGGTCGATGGTGAACGCCACCTTGGGAGTTGCTTCTGGGGTCAGCGCCACCTGCCAGTAGCCACAGCGGAGGTCGAGAGAGCCGACCGTCTGGAGTCGATGATGTGGTCGAGGGCGTCGGCAATGCAGGGGAGTGGGTACGAGTCTTTCCCGGTAGCATCATTGAGCCGTTGGTAGTTGACGCAGAACCACCAGGTGGAGTCTTTCTTGGCCACGGGTACGGCTGGAGCTGCCCAGCGGTTGTCGGAGGGCTCGATGATGCCTGCTGCTACCATCTCCTGAACTTTGGCCCGGCCGTCTGCTGCTTTGCCTGCACTAGCCGATGGAGGTGCAGCCGGACGGGGGTCCTGGTGCCGACCATCCCTGTCCGCATGCAGTCCTCATCTTTGGCTGTGAAGATGTCGGCAAATTCGTTTAGGAGGGTGTGGAACTGTTGTTGCCGGTCTGCGTCGAGGCCCTCATAGCTACGCTGCCACAGGTCCTGCACAGTCACAGCCGAGGGGGTTGCCAGTGGTGGTGCTGCACTCCGGTTGCTTCCAGCAGCAGGTGTGGTCAGTAGTGGTGGTGGGAGAGCCGGCGAGTGACCTAGAGAATGGCCCCGCTCTTTACAGCCGTGAGAAAAGCCTTGTGAGGGCCGCTCTCTGGTTCTGCTGTGGGGGTCGCCCGGCAACTTGCTCCTCACGGCCGTGAGAAAGGCCTTGTAGGAAGGCCACGCTCGTCTTCCCCGAGCGGATGCTGGAACCGGGGATGTCGAGCTGAGCCGACGGGTGAGCAGGTCAAGCCCTATGATCCAGGGGTGCTGGATTCGACCAGCTGGCTCACTTCGAATTCTTCTTGGCCGAGAAGGGGGGAGTTCTCGGGCAACGGTCTCCTCACTGGGCCGCCCTGGTCTGGTTTCATGCCAGCTGTGCTTGGCTATTCTTCGGGGTCAGCAGTTGCGGGCTATATGGCTTGGTTCCCCGCAGTGGTAGCGAGTGTCGTTGTGGCGCGGTGCTCGGCGCTCAGTCGATGGTGACGACGCTGGTCGGACCTGGCAGGCGACTGCTTCTTCGCCGGCTTCCTCTGTGGCTTTGGCCCACTGTACACAGAGTCTGGGATCACGGAAAAGCGTCAGCGCGGTCTCCGCTCTCTCTGCTTCAGTCAATGTCAAGGGATTTTGGCGTGGCGAGTGTAAGCTCAGGCCGAGGGCCGGGTAGCTGTGTCTCTCTGTGGGGCTCAGGTTCGAGGAGGATCTGGAGGGCCTTTTAGTTTGGCTTACCAGCTAACCAGTTAATTGCTTCACATGCTTTATACACATGCCAAAGGATGAACTATAGGAAAAATGCCTATATTGACAATTGTCACAAAAAAATCTATACACCAGGTAGTCTATTGACTTTGCGAGCAGTCAATCCACCATATACCCAGACAAATTGCTGCAAAGCAGGTATGGGCTAGGTTAGCACTTGAATGGGAAAGTTGGCACTGTAAGTGATTTCGGTGGGCCAGTAGAGGGTGCTGTTTCTTCTGAACCGAGCAAACCCCAATGCCCCAGTGCGGAGATGGAGGCTCTGCGTTGTGGGAGGTGCTGTCTTTTGGATGAGATGTCAAACTGACCCAGTTGCCTATTTTTCTTATTGTTTAGACCTCCTTACATATATACTTATATGGCATCTGGCTGTCTGACCACTTCTGCAAATTGTGCGTGTGCATACATAAATCTCAAATACAGCTCAGAAGAATTATACCAAATATGCATGTATAAGAGGAGAAAAAAATCTTTGCTGAGAGGGAATCGCTACAATCAGAGGACTCCCACACATACACACACATTACATTATCGTTATTTAACTTTTCCAAAGCGACTTACAGTTGATTAGACTAAGCAGGGGTAATCCCTCCAGGAGCAATGCGGGTCCCAGTCATGTACCTTAGCCACTAGACTACAGGCTGCCCCTGTACACAGACACGTACACATGCACATACACATGCACACACGTACACGCACACACACACGCTCCTACATACACACACAAAGTGGACACTTGTCTAAGGGTGCCATCAAACCTTTCAACAGGTGCAAACCCCTTGGCCTCACTGTAATTCTGTATGTGCAGTAACAGTGCTGCCCGCAGCCCCTCAACTCACTGAAACAGGACTGGAGGCTCAGGAGACCCCAGGGATTGGTGGTACTCACGAGAGCAGCGAATGTGGTGGGAAGCTGAAGCCCCCGTGTACAATACGGTCCACGGCATTGAGCGGAACCTTCTGGATCTGTTCGCAGGCCAGCATCATGAAGTCGTATTTGCAGATGAAGAGAGTGTTCTCTGTGATCAACACCACCCGCTCACGCTCGTTGTTCCAATGGTCCACCCTGCGGAGGCACAGGCTGCATCAATCTGCAGCAGTAATTGCCATCAACCAGCTAGCTAACAGCCATTCTCACAAGGTCACCGGGATGGCAGGGAAAAAAAAAGATGGGTGCCATGAAATTACAGCAATACTGTGAGGACACTGTGTATTTACTGAGCTCCAGTCTGATACAAATCCATGTAAAGAATAATGTAAGTGAAACAGATAAATGCTGATTTAAGTAATTCACAATTTAAATAAAGCACAATTCTTTTCAGAATCTGATGTTTTTTATGACATGATATTCAGTTAATTTCTTGGACCTTTTAAGGAACAAAATTAAATAAAAAATGATCAATTCAAAGATTTATTTCGAAGATGCGCTACTTTTCAAAACCCTTGCATGCGTTCTACAGTCCTCGTGAATAGAGAACTTGATCCACTTTATTAATAAACCAATAGAACACACATCTCCTGGCCTTAGTTACTGCCAACATCTAACATCAGAAAAGCAAGTATGCCATGACCTTAAACTGAATGGGTAAGTAGTTGTATATCTTTCAGCAGTAATATTTTTTTTGTAGTTTATTTATTTATGCATTTCTTTACAACTGAAACTAATGGAATTGTTGACAAAAGCTGTCTTTAACAGGATGAAAAGGATCTGTTCTGAATCTTTCAGGGAGGAACACTGTAGAACTTATTTTCCCAAGCATTTACCCCAAGTTTTGCTTAATTACACTCACTGCAATGCACCACCCTCTGCTATTTGTCTAATGCTCAGCCTGTACAAACCTAGGTGGGGCTGGAATAAACTTAACCATGAGCTTGCCTTGTGAGATAAAACAAGGAATGCTCACCTGAATCTTCACTTTTTCTGTTAACTCTAACTATATTACAAGTTAATGTGGTGTCAAACCTTTAAAACTATAACATGGAACAACTGCACACTGGTTTCCATACAGGAAGCAGTGTAGGCGGTAGTACATCCTGATGACACAAATTTGAAAAGCACTCTGCAATAGTAAAAAAAAAAGAAAAAGTAGTTTTAATTGAGACAAAAAATAATGAATACATATTTCTCAGTGGTCACATTAGCAGGCACCCAAATCTTATTAGCCATTTTTTTTTTTTAAACCAATTAAACAACTTTGAATATGATGACAGTACATTCAGAATAAATTACTTCGAAAGAAACAATATTGGGACTGTGAATTAAAATGATTATATACACATTTATATACTATCTTAATGTAACTTTAAATTATTATATTGTTATTATGCTATGAAATGGGACTATTCTAAACTCGAGAAGTGGAAAATTCCATGGTTATTCAATTCAACATTTCAAAAGAGAATCCATCAAGACTGACATTATTCGACAATACAGGACAAACTAATCCTCATGCTCCCATCCACTGCTGTTTCAAATGCTGGGTAAGATCAAAATATTTTTCAGCTACCTGATAACTGCACAATATTGCTCTCAATAGTTATATATACACCCAATCAGCACTTAGGTGTTTATTAGACTTTTTTTGTTTTACTTATTAGTCTTCTGCTGCTGTAGCCTATCCACCGAAGAGGTTTGACGTGTTGCATGTTCAGAGATGCTCATCTGCATACCACAGCTGTAATGCATGGTTATTTGTTTATTGTCACCTTCCTGTCAGCTTCGACCAGTCTGGCCCTTCTCTCATTAACATTGCGTTTCAGGATGTTTTTATTATTCGCACCATTCTCTGCAAAATCCAGAGACTGTTGTGCACAAAGAATCTGAGTTTCTCAAACCACTGTGTCTGGCACCAACAACCATTCCACGGTCAAAGTCACTTAGATCACATTTCTTCCCCATCCTGACATTTGGTCTGAACATCAGCTGAACCTCTTGACCACTTTAGTTGCTGCCACATTAATGATTAATAAATTACTACCTAATAAATAGCTTACTGTAATTCTAGAATTCTAAAGTATGCATGGCAATATGTAAATGTCAAATATGTACATGCTGTGAGAGCTTCAAAATTTCAAGGACTGCCTTTGGCGATCTCTACAAAATACATGCAGGCCGCCCGAGTTCCCCGGTGTTACACTAACAAAAAGATGAATCCACAAAGTGTATTACTAACACATAAGCCATGCATTTGCATTACCTTTTTGAAATCAAAGCAAAAAGCATGCATTTTGAAAACTCCCTGAACTTTATTTGAGTGGAACGGCCTCGTTGAATATTTCAAACCCATTGCTGCAGAGATGTGCTTGCTTTTAAGAGAAGTCTGGGCTATGAAAATGAAGTTGTTGCAGGCTACACAGAAATGGATACATTCACATTTTGTGAAAAAGTGAACGCGACCTAGCTATCCGTGCCTGAGCCCTGCTCCTACCTGGTAATGAATGATCTTTCTCATGCTAATTAACTGATGCTCTAAGGGCTTGTATCCAGACATGTGCGGTTGGTGTTCCTGTCCCATGCCTGCTAGCATGCAGCTAATTAATATCTGTATGGATGGTTACTCTCACAGTCGGTGGCATCTTTATTCATAGAATAGCAACCCGAGAACAAGCTGCCTGATAGCTGCAAGGCCTTGATAGCTGCAATAAGCCTGCAGGCCTCGCTAAGCAAACACAATAGGCGGAAAGGCAAGGTTGAACTACCTTTGACTGGGCTAATAGAATGAGTTAACCTTGACTGAGCAGGAGCCCTCATCTGACTGAAGAAAGCAGCGCATACGGGGGCATGATACCGCATACGGGGGCATGATACCGACACGTGGGCCTCACTGGGCTCTAAATCATCTGACCTCCCCTACACTGACACCTGATACTCTAGGCGGCGTGAGGGGATCCTTTACTGCAGGGGTCTCAAACTCCACTCCCAGAGGGCCACAGTCACTGTCGGTTTTTGTGATTTCCTTTCAAAGAGCAAAGACTTTAGCCCTTGAAAACAAGGGGTGCAGACTTTTAGAGCCATTTAGTTAAATTAAGCACATCAAAAACTGGCAGACACGGCAGCCCTCCAAGATTGTAGGTTGAAATCCGTGCTTTAGCATCGGTGCCTGTTACGAACAAAACATTACGTCCACACCCCTACAGATGACTGCTTTGGTGCTAAATACAAAATACTGCACATTCATTCAGTGCTAAATAAACCTTTGCGCATTCAAAACAGCCCATTTGAATTACACCAACAGGCTTCACATCACTTTGACGAGGCAAATTTCTACAGTGGCGGTAAATGACTGCAGGGCGGCAGGTTCATATCAGACCTGTGTCAATTACGTAATTGTTTTGGATTCAAAAAACGTTTCTGTGCTCGATTGATCTTGTCTGGAGGAATTGAGACAACCAAAAGGACCAGAAGGCAGAGTTTGTACATTTTGAGAGTATTTCATAGGTTCGAATACACCAGAGACGCTCAGTAAACCACAGAAAAGTATCTGACTCCAAAAGAGCTACGTAATTAACCCAGGTCTGGTTCATATCCCAAAAGGAGACAACTACGGCAGCCCTTAGAAAAACTGTTTGGATGGTTGGGAGGACTCAAAACCAGAAACCTTCCTGTTTAAGCATTAGATTTAAAAGACGGCAGTGTGAGGGGAGACAAGGGTGTTAAAACAAAGATGAAAATACGCCTCCGGAATTGAACCGGCTCCCTTTATTTTGACTGAACCAAAGCTCCAACATCACCATTCAGTCTGTTAATTCAATGGAGTCACGAAGCATTTAGTCACCAGATCCTTTTACTCCAAAAGGCAGAGTTTAAAGGCATAATTGCAGAGCAGCAGTGGGTGATGCGTTCTGCGTGGGACAGAGCTGAAAACAAAATATATTATTAATCGTCATGTGACGAGGCCTTTAAACCATTTCCTGAAAGCCTGTCTCAAACTGATAGGAGCTGACAGCTCTGAGTGCATTTGGCAAATGTCCCCCAGTCATCATTTTGTTCTCTGTTTATTTCAGCTCAATTATTTCCCAGATATTTATACATTTACTGTGCACAGCACAATGGACACATATAGTCTGCAATTTCCAAACATGAGTGGATCCAACTGACTAGTTATCAAAGATAACATTTCCTATTTTGAAAACTACGTTTCCATTCACCTCCACATAAATTAATTTGCTGGATAAACAGTCCTCCATAGCTCCAAGCAACCAATGGTGTCTAACTCTTGAAATATCAGCATCCCCAAAATTAGTATGCACTGCAATAGAATGTGTATCTCAGTACCTGGGATTTCATCCAAGAAGACAGTAGTACTTTACAGGGCATCAGTGAAATACTGCTTCCATTTACTTTAAATTGATGATGTCTTGTTACTCTTAAAATGGGAGCATCTCCAAAATGAATATGCACAGCACGGGAATATGTATCTTTGTGCCTGAGATGTAATCAAAATGACAGTAGTACTTTACAGGACATTACAGTGAAATACTGTGTACAGGTTCTTATTTACTTTAAATTAACTCAAAATCCTCACCTAATGGGAACTCTCTTGGACCAGAGAAGTACCTGTTTCCATACAGCCACTCCGCTAGCATTAGCCTCTGGGTAAGCAATTGGAGCACAGTGTGTACTTATAAGGAGGGTCAGACCTGGGGCCTTTAGCAGCAGCTTAGCACTGCTTGAAAGATCTCCAGGTGTTTATTTGGGCAGAAATCATATATGCAGGGGGGGGAATATAAGAAAGACCGCCTACTACATGCAAATATTGCCACAAACATACACCTGTGTGCTCCATGGACTTGTTAGTGCCTGGCTTTCGGTTATACCTCCTTAGCTCTGCACCAGTCTTCAGGCTTAGCTTATGTGACTCGTGCCTTACACCCTCACTGTGGAAGTATTTAGAAATAATACTTGTTCTCATGAAGAGCAGTGACTTCATTTGAGTGAACAACAGCAACTTCCACTACTACAGTGAACAAAGCAGTCTAGCCAAGGAGGTTTATAAGTTTATACACCCTAACCCAACTGATGAAATATAATCAATATGGTATAATGTCCAATGTGTCCGCCTAACTCACCAAAAATGGATTCCCCATTTCACTTCCAAATATCAATACTACTCTGCCTCCAGATAAAACAACAGAATGCTAGTCTACCCCTGTAGCTGGCGGTTTGAAAAGTGTGTTTTCAACCTTGTTCTTGATTATCATAAGGAAACATGTTGACAAAGGCCAACAGAGGAAACACTCTGCTAGCTGCCTGCGTTCACATTGAGCCTTTTCATGGCACGTCTGCAGAGTGTGACCTATTGAGTGAAGGAAAGGGGGGACGCAGGGACTCACTCAGCCAGGAGCCAGATGCTCAGGATGCTGCCATTCTCATCCTGACTGACCGTACTTTTGAGATCTTCTATGGCGTGATCCAAAGTGCCTGGCTGTGGAGGGGAAGAGCTATTCAGTCTAGCAATAAGAAGGTTTCATCGTGCACACCATTTTAATTAAAAGCCCATGAAACGTTGAACAGTGACATAGGGTTTTTTCAAAAGTCCCTAACCCTGCCCCCAAAGCCCAATTCCCCCTCCCCACTATGCCTCCTGAGTTCAGCTCTCTGTTTAACATTAAGCAACGTCACCCGATAATTATTCAAACGCATACGTCATGTCACATGGGAAATAGTTGAACAGACAGCTCGGAAAAATAGCAGTTAGACGCATACTTCCACCAAAATTGTAATTGCTTTACTTGGATCAGCCTTGTGCTGCCTCAGATTCTCCTGAGTTAAACCAGCATGCCTCTTTCTTCCCTGAAGAAGGGGAGATGGGGGAAGAACTCATGTAACATCCTAGTTTTCTACATCGCAGCCCAACAGCTGTCAGCAGTGCTGTAATTACACAGAATGCTTTTTGATGTCCTGTTAGCGCTACATGGGGTCGGCCCTGGTGCCAGGGACATTACCATCTCTACCGTGACAGTTTTAATGCTTGTTCTGCTTTCTTTCAGAGTGCATTTTCCTGCGTTCATGCATTAACACGACTTTCCTCAGAACGCTTCCCCATCTGCAACGGAGCTGATGTCACATCAAGATTAAGTATCCCCCTGCTGATGTCATTCGGCAGTTATGTCATTACGACTCTCTGCAGACATATAAATTTGCTCAAATTCAACTGACAGCAGAGTGATATGTCAATAAATTACAGGGTGGACTAATTAAGTTAGTGTCGCAGTGTTGCAGCAAAGTAGCTCTCTTGGAAGCTGATTAAGCACAATCATATTTACTGCAGGCATGAGGCCAAGCGATGAGGTATTTAATCTTGACCGTCTTACTACAGCTTAAAAACAGAAATGTCTTGTGAGTTACCACACAACATTAAATTATCCTGAGCTGCAAGAAGAAATAGGATCATTTTTATTACCATGTGCAATTCATGCCGTTGACTACATGGGAGAAAGCGTAGTACTGAGGAATGAACATTTAATATACATATATCTTTTTCTCTTTTCATTTGTAATTTAAGCATGGCTAAAATTCAGCTGAGGCAATGACTGAACAGTAGGCCTCCTGTATAGGCTACTGGTAGGATTTTTATGGCACACTATAGGTTATAGTTGTTATAGTCGTATTTGTTTGGAACACTAATTGTAGTCTGTTTGGTTCACTTTACACTAGCTGATTATAAAAGCGCCTTCTCAGCCTAAGTGATATTAGCCTTTCAATCATGAGACTAACGCCAATGTTCTCAATATTCTCAAAAGCCGCACTCGATAGATGTCTACTAAGTGATTGTAATGTAACGTAACACCCATATCTGAAATGATTAAATCCTGTTTTGTGCCAGGAATCCCACTTGCTGGTTAATTGTTATATAAAAGATGATGACTGGACAGGCAGTCTGATGTAGACAACATTACCCGGAGCACAAAGAATCTCCTGAGCTTGAACTGGTTGACTGCAGATCTCCATCGGCTGCCTCTGGCCTCAGGACCAGGTCCAGATGGCAATGGCGCCTGAGCCGGCTTCGAAGGCTGTTTGACAGGCTCCTCCTCTGGGGTAGGCAGGTGAGCTGTGCTCTGTGACTCCTGGTCTGAGGACTCGCTTTGCTCCACCAGCTCCACGGCTTTCAATGCACTTTCACCCTCTGACATCCTGCTCTGAGATACTGCACCAGATGTTTCAGATTATTTGTCTTAACATGTTTTAGTCTTATAATGAGACTTAAAATCTTTTTCTTTTTTTTTTTCTCTCAAGCAAAAAAATTCAGTGCAAACCATAAGAATTTTGACAGGGGTACATTTTCTATTCTTGGCTCTGTAGTCAAGAACCATGGATTGGGAATGAAACAATGAACATGAGGTAAAAGTTACATCCATATTAGGTGATCTGTGTCGGAAAAAAAAAAAAATCGCTTTTCATAAATAGTCCCCCCATTTTAGGGGACCAAAAGTAATTGGACAATTGGCTTCTCACCTGTTTCTGATTAGTTGAGTGTATTCAATCGCTTCCTTAGTGCAGATATAAGAATGCTTTCCATATCTAATCTTGATTCTAGGCTTTTGCTTACCTTTGGAGTCTGTTATGGCCGTTTTTCAATAACATCATCGTGCCAATAACTGTGAAGTAAGCCATTATGAGGCTGAGAACATTATTATTATGGGAACATTATTAAGAAGAAAGATAGGGGGTGGAGGTATGTATAAAAGTGATCGCAACATGGTGACCAAATAATGAGAATCTGCACTTTACACACATTTTATTAAAAAACTAAAATTGAAGAGTAGCCTACAGAGCAAAATCATGACAAATATATCATTGCCCCAAACATGATGGCGTAGTAAGTTTAAAAATATAGTAACCAATGAAACGAAATTAACTCTGCGATTAACTGAAATTTGTAACCTATTAAGAACGCTGTTTGATCCTCCAAAAGTTAAGCTCCGTTTTGCCAGCATATGACCACGTGAACGGGAATATCTCAATGGTCGCAGAGTAGTTTTACAAATAAATAGAGTATACATTTCCTATTGTAATCCAAGAGTAGGCCATTTGCTTACACATCATTTCACACCCGCTTGGGACAAGATTTGCGAATAGAAATAGAAATAGAAATTCCGAATGTGTTCCACTGCTTTTCGAACAAAGACATTAATGCGCTACGCTTCCGTATATAAAAAAGATCAAACACAAGGAAGAGTAGAGAACGAATGTGAATGTCATCCCATTAGCCTACTCATCCTTGGATGCGTGAGTTTGGAACGGCACCTTATTCTAAAAACTACGTTAATTGTGGCAGTGTAGCAAAGGGACTGATCTGTTAGTGATTTCCGCAAGTTTGCGGTGTAATTACAAAAAGAAACTAGCCTATTTGCTAAGCATTTGTCACTGAACACAAATAACAAGGAAATACTGTACCTTAAAATTGTTCAAAAATGCTATATTGGCTACTCTATGCTGGTTGTCTGATTTGCAAATATAGCAAATACTTACGAGTATGTTTATGATTTGGCAAATCGACGACCAGAGTCCTCAAGAGGCGGCAGGTAGATGAAGCACGTGATTTGCTTCAAACTGATATCCTGTGCAGTTTGTTTAGTGGGTGCGTTGACAACTTGACAAACCACATAGTGACAGGGCCTGAAACGACTGCCTTGCAGTCTGTAGAGTGACACATTCTTAATTGCATAGCTCAGCGAAGTAGGTTACAACACATATAGGCCTATTTATGTTTAGATTAAACGATTCATAATTCATACATAGGCTACACCAGGGGGTGTCCAATCTTATCCAGAACGGGCCGGTGTGTGTGCAGGTTGTTTTTAGCGCAGGACTAAGACAGCTGATTCTACTCATCAAGGTCTTGATTAAAGAACAGGATTAGTTCATTAGTATAATCAGGTGTGTTACTGCTGGGTTAAAACAAAAACCTGCACCCACGCCGGGCCTTTTAGGATAAGATTGGACACCTCTGGGCTACATGTTTGGACAATTTACAATTTAGAAAATGTAAAGATAACTTAGGAAGTTAACTCAATCAACTGATGCTGTCACTAAACATGACCCTAGCCTAGAGCATCTCTGGAGCGTGCTCGTTGGTGGTTTCGCAGGTGGAAGTCAATGCCGAAGACTGAAAAAATGAAACGCCCAAAAGGTTTTGCATACACACTTCCTGCTCGGCTATTTCTCTGATGCAAGTGATCAGCAAAATTCTTTCGTTAGTGTAATAGGAAATTGTGAGCGCATTCTAATGACCAACATTTTAGGAATGGGTAAAAAAACGGTGCGCGACGAATGATATCGTCACAAGTTTTGTAACTGATAGGATTCTATTACTTACAGTTTACCCGTTTATGTTGCTGTGGAAACTTCTTTCGTGGCTAGAGATTGGTTTAGGCACCTGTCGTTCAACTGCCTTAACGCGTCTAATTTTAAGGTAGGCTGATCAAGAACCATACTTGCTATGAACGATGACGTTAGCTAAACGAGTTCACTCACCCGAATACAGTACGCTCCTCGTGCGAGCTGTAATTCCCAGCCCTGGTTACAAATGTTACCAATCGCAATGCAAACAAATGAGTATATATAGTATAGATCACTGGCTTACTACTCATACCGCAGGTTATTGTCTAGCCCTGCTTATTCATTTGACCGTTGAACTATGGGTTCACTTTTTTCGATCAAAAAAGGTGAACCCATGTCAGTAATCTTGCACACGAAGAATGAGACAGTCTAATAGGTACAAATTAAATACAAAATAAAACAGCCAATCTCTGCCCATGATTCAGCATCAATATTGAGGGAAAATAAATCACAAGAAAGATTCACTTTTGCAATGGACAAACGATGCCAGTTGACACAGCCTGTATCAGAAATCACACTTCAAATTAAACTGATTTAAGAGTGTTGAACAATGTTTGAATTAATGGAGTGCATACATAGTTCACATCATACAAGAAATGTTAATGTACAGTACCCACATTCCATGGATATGCCATAAAAACAAATTCTATTATTGTCTAAAATACAACTTGCATATACATTCAGTGAGCAATTTGTTAGATAGTACTGCACACCAGCTTGTTAATGAAAATATTTAATCAGCCAATTATTTATAAATGCATAAAAGCATACATGCGGTCAAGATGTTCAGCTATTGTTTAGATCAAATGTCAGAATAGGGAAGAAATGTGATCTAAGTGACTTTGACTGTGGAATTATTGTTGGTGCCAGACAGGGTGGTTTGAGTATCTCAGACACTGCTGATCTCCTGTGATTTCCATGCACAACAGTCTCTAGAGTTTGCAGAGAATGGTGCAAAAAACAAAAAAACATCCAGTGAACAGCAGGGTTAAGTTGGGGATTTAATTTGCTTACGTTTTTTGCAGGGTTTCACCCTGCCGCCACATATGGATTGGGGTGTGGCTCAAACGAATGTGGCATGGCATAATTCAATTATTATTTATTTTTTTAACAATAGGATTAATGCTATCTATAAAACAGAGGCAAGGCAGTCAGCCTTACAACTCAAAAAAGTGATTCAGGGTTTATTGCCCCTTTAAGGAGACGGCGGTTGTCTGCCATCAACACAGTATTTGCATATTCCCATCTTGCATATTAAATTATGAATATGAATAATAACAATAGTGGGGGCACGGATGGTGCAGTGGGTAGCACTGCCGCCTCACAGCAAGGAGGTCCTGGGTTCAAATCCCAGTCGGCCGGGGCCTCTCTGTGCGGAGTTTGCATGTTCTCCCCGTGTTCGCATGGGTTTCCTCCGGGTACTCCGGTTTCCTCCCACAGTCCAAAGACATGCAGGTTAGGCTGATTGGAGAGTCTAAATTGCCCATAGGAGTGTGTGAGTGAATGGTGTGTGCCCTGCGATGGACTGGCGACCTGTCCAGGGTGTATTCCTGCCTTTCGCCCAATGTATGCTGGGATAGGCTCTAGCCCCCCTGCGACCATGTTCAGGATAAGCGGGTTAGGATAATGAATGAATGAATAAATGAATGAAAAATAACAATAGGGTGATTGGTGCTTCTCTTCTTTACAATATAGCTTTACAATATAGCTAATAACAATATAGCTTTTCATAGTGTTGATGACACACTCAGCAACTGGACTGAAGAGTGGAATTCACATAAATCATTTTCACTCAATTTGAAACAATTATTTTGCCTTGGGGAATGGAGACTTGCTGGCAAAATTTGAGCAGGGAGAACAATACCCAGAATGATTAAAGGAAGGTATAGGTTTGTTTATTTGTTGGCTGATGGGAATTAAATTGAACCTGCTGCAGCTGTGGTAAACATTGATCACTTCTAAATTTTAAAATAATATTGAACACATTAAGATAAGATAAGATAAGATATACTTTATTGAACCCTGTGGGTTAATTTGTCCTCTGCATTTGACCCATCCTAGTTACTTAGGAGCAGTGGGCAGCCACAGTGCAGCGCCCGGGGAGCAATGTGGGGTTAAGGGCCTTGCTCAAGGGCCCAACGGCTGTGCGGATCATTTATTGTGGCTCGACCGGGATTTGAACCACTGACGTTGTGGCTCCCAGTCATGTACCTTAACCACTACGCTACAATTAATTCCTACAAGTTTTTCAGCTTTAATATTTTCAGGTGAGATTATATCTCAATTAGAACCCATAGAATACCCATATATCCTTCCTTTAAACCAGCAGAAATTTATAATTTTTTTTAAAGATATTTTTTAGGCCTTTTTCAGCTTTATTGGACAGTATATAGTATAGAGAGACAGGAAGAATGGGAGCGAGAGAGAGGGGAAGACATGCGACAAATGTCAGACGGTCGGATTCGAACCGCCGACGTCGCGGCTCGCTATGAGCATGCAGTCAGTGCTCTACAGGCTACGCCACCGAGACACCCAACCAGCAGTAATTTTAAATAAAGAAGTCATTACACCCACAGGAAAAGATGATAGGGTGCCGAACAATAAGTAGGTACAATGTCTTATCAGAAGTCATAACAAAGGTACTGACCAAAGTAGTAACCAAAATATCATGGCTGCGTTTCCCGAAGCCTTCTTAACACCATGTCGTTCGTAAATTGTACGTTAAACTGTAGCTTAATGTATCAGCGTGTTTCCCAAAACGTTCTTAGCTAAGTATACCTTCTGTACGTCATACTTTCGTAAGGTTGGTCTGGACCGCACTTAGCTATACCATAGCGATGTTGTCAGCTCACTCCGCTAGTGGCCACCACTGTTATGACCGTAAGCCTCTGAAATGAGCTGTTGCACTTAGTTACATCTCAATCTGTTAAGCAATATGTACACTAATAATTCTACAGTTGTAGTTGGCTAATAATATTTAAAAAATACCATGTTAATGGGATTGTTTTCATGCAAATAATAAAAGTGTACATTACGAAGGATGCATGTTGCACTTATTGAACAAGGCCTAATTGCCTTTTAAATTATATTCATAAACTGACAATTTCCCAATCTCTGGAACAATGTGTAACCATAGTTCTTTCCTTGTTTTGTTTGACACAGTAGTCCTAAAACTGGAAAATAATTTCAATCAGAGAAATAGTCAATTACACCAGTAATGTGATGGTTCATCCATCCATTCATCCATTATCTTAACCCGCTTATCCTGAACAGGGTCGCAGCGGGGCTGGAGCCTATCCCAGCATACAAAGGCAGGAATACACCCTGGACAGGTTGTAGGTTTTTGTTGCTGTTGTTGTTGTTGTTGTTTTATTCAGACAGGTCGAAAAAAGGTGAGTAACTTCCTGTAATGGATTTTTCAATGCATTACTTGGTTCCCAATTTATTTCACAAATGATTGAAGTGACCACTACTATGTAATTAATCTCACATTGATTCTATTCGCTACCATCACAGATGGTTGTGTTGCTAGAAGAACGAGGCACAGTTATCAGGGAATCTGATGGGGGACCGATGAGATGGCAGACTGTATTTTCACCGCTAATAAGATACTTCACGCAACATCAGTATGGTATTTCAACATAAAAAAACTAAATTATATATGAGTGCAAACAAATCTCTGGGTGCAAACCTACTGCGACTGACAATCAGATAACAGTATATGGACATATCACCAACAAGCATGTACTTCGAGGAGACAGTCCTGCAGATTTAGAGTTCTGCGCATTAAAATATTATCTTTCAGTTGCCAGCTGATTTACAGCTTAGAGCACAAGATAAACTAATCAATGGCTTTAAGTTAACAACTCAGAAACTGAATAAAAAAGTGCAGCAAACTGTGTCAAACCAAGCAGATAAGCTCGCAGCTGGGAGATGATGCACTGCAACCTGTGTAACTGGGGCTGCACCGCTCCTACTGGGCCACAACACATCATGGTTCACCCTTGGTTTTCTTTCATTCTGATTTATTTGAAAGTTGTATTGCAGTGTGCTTTTGGGAAATGAATGTGCTGATGTTATTACTTCTAACTATGCATTTAGAACTGAATGCCGGTCTCTCCATCCTCCCCATGGTTATGGTTTGTGGGAAAGGTGTGTGTCCTGGTTTCACCAGTCGGTTCTCATTTCTCACCTCAAACTATTTCAGTGGTCGATCATTCCTTGTGCATAGGGCCATTGGGCTTGCCTCACAACTCAGAGTCTGGCTCAATTTCTTGTACATTTCACACTACATTGCCTCCAACTGGGACTGTACTACCTCCAACATATACACTGTGGCAGCATTTTCCATGTATGTCCTCTAATACAGATGTAACCTACTTAATACTGTTTACAATAAAAATAATAGGCTTACAGATTCACAATTTCATTACTATCAGCATGGCAACCAAAATAATTTACAGTATTTTCCCCATGGAGTGAAATTGGTTTTCACATCACCTTTCTTATAGTTACAACCTGACCTTACTAGAACAGAAAGAGCTAATACAGTTTGACTTATATAAGGCAAAGAATTCTTGCAATATACACATTCAGCCTATTCCCCTTTTAGACTTGCTTTTTAGATTTGCCATGTCTGCCTGACAATACCAGTAGCCGTCTCAGCACATGTATTCTTTCGAACAATTTTGTGTGGGAGGTGTACTTGATTCTTCAAAGTGAATTGGACCCCCCCCGCCCCCCCACAAAGCATTGAAAGTGGGAACATATAAAGCCTTCCTATTTCAAATAATCTGTTTTGATGTGACATGCTTTGAAACCTAACATTCCACCATGTGATTCTTTGTGAAGGCATTCTTTACACAAGGCCTGTGGAAGTAGAAAAAAACCCCCACTTATAATCCTATTCCATCAAAAGAACATTAATGGTGCTCTAAAACAGGCTTTCAATCCCAGCCAGGCTCTTTATGCAACTGAAATGTGCTACAATCCCATTCAATATTTTCAGAAGCAAGCTCTCAGGCATTAGCAAGCATAGCTACAATCTCTAGAGACCTCAGAGAATGGCAAATGTTTGGATTGTGTCCAGGTGTCATATCATTGCCACTCATCCCTTTGTAAGCCTCATTAATGATTTGTAATTATGAAGAACCCTTCCTAAATTGGAAAAGCTTTATTATTTCTATGGAAAAGCAGCAGATGGCATTACAAAAAATCTAAAAAAGGCAGTCACCAGTCATGTAATACTAAATCGAGTTTCTCTGGCGATGCGTTACTGTGTTAGTACATATCAACTTAATCAATTTACAGTTTATTTATTTTCAAGATGCTTTTAGCCAAAGTAACTTACAAAAGTTAAATTTACAAAATCCACTTGGGCAAAAGATAGATAAAGCTACAGTCATATTTAAGTTTATGCAATGTGGCGAGGTGCATACTTCAGAAACTAACGGAGAGAAGCACCTGAAAAGGTGAATTTTTAGGCATTTTCAGCGAAGTTGAAGCTCAGTGAGAGGGCACTGTACAGTAGTGTGCATTTAAATCAATCCTCACTGACTAAACTAACAGAGCATGTGTAACTCAACAACATATATAAATTAGATTTAAGGATGAAGTTCATATTTATAATGAAGTAATAATGTGAAAGCTTTGATCTGATGGTCTACAGAGCCAAAGGTTCTGAAACTCTGAACCTGGTATACAGGCAAGCAGTTCACAACCCAGCTTTTTATATCAAATCATATATTATGTAACCACTGTGCATTGATCAAATGCATTTATTTGACCAACAACTACACATACCACACTATTAAGAATTACAAACAGGGAAAGTGCATTGAAACCACAGTGCTACCACATGCCTTGCTGTTGGCAGTGGGATCATCAAAACCAGAAAAAACATGCATAAAGATAATTTATATTGTAGTATCTGGGCCACATAATCAACTTTACATAACTGGGAACTTGAGGAAAACCTTGTAAGCTTTTTTTCCCCAGTGCTGCAAAGCCTTGGAGTTATTTTTATAAACCTTATTAGCACAAAAGACCTTGGTCCAGTTGAAGAATTGTATATACAAAGAAGAATATTACCTGCCATCTCTGATTATTTAAACAAAGAATACAGTAGCTCTGGATTACCTAGCACAGTCTCACATGAGAGTATGTAGGCCAACAGACGCCCTTAAATCAAATGAGCCCGCTTGCAAAAGATAAATCAAACACTTTTTTTTTGATGGAACAGAGTGTTGTTTACAACCAGGATTTGTTCCTTAGATCATTTTCACATCTTGCTGAAATCAAAGATATCTCAATTGATGCGCCACACTACGGCAATGCCCGAACAGTGGCCCAAACCTTTCAGAAAAAAGGGAAATCGATGAAAGCGCTCATTCGATATGCGCGTGCCCTCCAGCTAAAGAAAACTCAGCAGCCTTCTTTACCTCTGCCAAGAGAAGGGGATATTCTTTCACCCCATTGCACACTAATATTTGTTTACTCAAATCATTATGAAGCCCGATGTTGCAGTGCAGAGACCCTGAGCAGCTCTGCTGGTAGTAACAGATGTTGCATAGCCTCCTAACCCAAGAGCTTTATTATCTGCGGATTGCATGCACTCTCGTTCTCCAGATAATTTCTCGGGCCTAGCATTATTACATGCTTGGCCTGTGAATAACACAAAGGGCAACACTGAGCCAAGCCAAGAGCACTCATTGACTAGGCAGAGCTTGATGAGGCGGAAGGCTCCGCCTTCAAACGTTCGTATGCAAGCCCAGCCAACCGACTGTGGTTACAGTGATTGTACGAGCGCTCTCTGCCTAGTTGACACCTCACACCAGGAAAAGTCCCCCCCTTGGTCCATTTTAGTGCATTTTAGTGTATTTAAACAGCGTTCCTTAGCAACAGAGTGCATTTGCGTGTATTTGCACCTTGCTTATCGTTCATGTTTTCATTGCTCACCATGTTCTTGTATGTGTGTATGCATAGTCCCGCAAAAGTAGGTGCCCATAAGATCTCCATAAATAAATAAAATGTGACAGGAAGGCCCTTGAAAAGATCAAATCTCCTCTTTTATTATTTTTATGCTTTCTTTTGATAATTTGTAGCCAAAATAATTCCTGGCATTGCAGTAGTAAGCCTTTCACCGCTGAAGAACTGAGACACCTGGATTTGGGACTACTGAAAATGTTCACACTGAATGTGTGCTGCATTAGTCTGCAGCAGAATAGCAGGAATACCCCAACATGTGGAAATGTGTCATGCTTCTCCACAGTGGATCGACATGCGATGACCACACTGATCTGATCTTACCTTATCTGGTCTACCAGATAAGTGGTAATGCATACTTTTTTCTCTTTGAACACAACACCATGGTGACGCTGAGTGCACAAATGCCCTGGAGTGTAAATAATGGTCCACAGGTTTTGAAAGCTTAACCTGCTGCTTCTCATTGAGAGGAGCAGGTAAGCTAATGGATTCAATTCTATTCTTTTTGGATGTCAATAGATTCCTTTGATATATTTCCTTCCTGAAATATATTTCTTTATGACTGTCAATGCATTAAATATAAAACCTGTTATTTGTTACTTGCACTGATAACCTGACATGTTTAGTAGTGGTGAAGTAAATTGTTTTTTTCTTTCCTGTAAATAAACTGTCCATTACAAAAATATTAACGGCAGCAAAACTAATATTAAACTGATGTTGAAAGGTCCACACCTGAAAATCCACTTCTCCTCTCCTCATTTCTCCTCCATGCCTAAAAATATTAAACGCATGAGCTGTGAAAGGAGGTGATGATACCTCAGTGGGATATAGCAGCTGCCAGCCTCAATAATTCACATTACTTTCAAACTTTAAACTCATCTGGTCTTTCATTATCCATGTGGATATAGACTCATTGACCACTTTATTAGGTAGACCTGTACACCAGCTTGTTAATGCAAATTATTTTATCAGCCAATCATGTGGCAGCAATTAAATGGTCAAGAGGTTCAGCTGTTTTTCAGACCAAATGTAAATGACTTCCCCAAAGAATGGGGAAGTAATGTGATCTAAGTGACTTTGACCGTGGAATAATTGTTAGGGTGGATTGAGTATCTCAGATCTCCTGGGATTTTCATGGACAACAGTCACTAGAGTTTGCAGAGAATGGTGTGAAAACAAAAAGCATCCAGTGAGTAGCAGTTCTGCAGGCAGAAACATGTTGCCAATGAGAGCGGTCAGAGGAGGAGGGCCAGACTGGTCAAAGCTGACACGAAGGTGACAGTAACGCAAATAACCACACATTACAACAGTGGTATGCAGAAGAGCATCTCTGAACACATCAAACCTTTAAGTGGATAGGCTACTGCAGCAGAGACTTAATAATAATAAAAAATAAGTAATACCTAATAAAGTGCTCACTGAGTGTATAATTTAAGATAAGAAAATCTGAGGTATTTATTTTTTTCTCTGTCACTCTGAATTCCCGATTGATTATGCAGAAAACCACCGGGATTAATTTTGAAACCAAGAATTAAAATTCCCACGTCTGGCACCAGGTGGCAGAGTTAACCCACAGTTAGTATCTCTGATCCCATACAGAGTCTCAGAGGCTGTCGCTGGAAATCTGAACATGAGCGTCAAGTTACATTAAGAGCATTTTACACGCTGTTGTCATACTGACCGTTGGTACAGTGGGAGCACATTTACATTGACATTTCTCCAATCCCATAAAATGCAGAGGTCAACACTCTGAACTTTCATGTTATTTGTTTTCAGTGTGTTAGAGTAGTGGATACCAAGCGGGATTTTAGAACAACAACTCAGCATCAATACCTGCATAGGACGTGAATTAGGGGCACTGAATCATTAATTGGCAGCCCACTTGTTTTTCACTTGGCATGTCCTCTGCCCTGCTGCCTCTTCTGATCAGAACGCCTGATCTGAAACTGATCTCCCAGGCTTTTCCAAGACTCGTTTCATAAAAGACCAGTGATAGTTTGTGTGGGACACTGGCCTTATTAGTCCTTTAAAGATGTTGAAATTTTATAATCCATCTTGAGTTTTGATTTGGCTTCATTGCCCTCAGCCTTACCACGTAAGTCAGGCAGTAGAGGAAATCTCTGCACTAAACCATTGTGGAAGTTGAACTCCAGCAGCAGCATTGCCTTTTCAAAGGGGTGCTAAAGGCCCTTATTATTCGCATGCCTCTTTCACATGTTTTCTTCATGACGAACGAGGGAAATGAATGGAACTGACAGTCACAATGTGGCTTTATCAATTCCTGTGGCAAAAATGGCTTTCATCTCGAGTCAACTGCTTCAAGGGAGTGAATGGGGCTAGGCCGTTGTTGGAATGCCGTGATGGAGATATTGCATAAGCGTCTTCATTTAATTTGAGTTCTCAACTTCAATTCCAAGAATGTTTCTGTGTGTGTTGTGTGTGTGTTTTCTCATTCTTTTATTTTGTGAATAAATCTCTTGCAGATGCAGAATAGTGGCGCTGCCTAACATGGCCTCTGCTATCAATTTAGACATCCATGTTTTATGAAATGCTGTTAACCTGCTGTTAACTCAATTGAATATATGTACTTATGTATTATTAAGGTCTATAACATTAAGGTATGTGGATTTTACGCAAGAAGTGAGGTTTCATCTGGACTCACTCATCTGTGAATATTCAGGTCTGGTTCATAAGGTGACTGCCCTTTTTGTCTGCTTAATGAATGAAATGTAATTTGTTCTTAAGCATGAAGCATATTTAAAATGCAAATAAAGCTTTAAAACCCTTTCATGGTTTACTGTATACGGGGTCTTTTGTATGACAATATGAGCTTTCATGTTTCACCTTATCCACAGGGGAATGCTTCACTGAACACATTGTATGCAACTGTAGGATACATTTGAAACAAGTCTTTGCCTGAGCCTCTGGACCCTGCCGGCAACTTCCCGTTTGGACGTTTCCAGCGTGCCTCCTTTTCTTGAAAGCCAAATTAAAAATGAGTCAAATTAACAATGACATTAAAATTGAAATACTTTCACCGTGTGCCAGGGGGATGCTGTGAAGACACAGGAAGTTGAAATGTGTGAAATGTATGTGGCGCAGGATTCGTCTGAGAACTGTAACAGTCGAGCTGTAAGCAACAGGACCAGGCCGCGGAAAATGGCTGCCCGTCAAAGCACTATGCCGCGCTTACGCAGCTTTCTCCAGCAAATTCTCAGAGTGACACTGACCCGCGAAGTTATCCGAGGACGTTGTGGCCCCGGCCGCCGGCGCGTGCGTGTGCACGTGGGAGCGATGCCGATTGGATTGCACTGCTTTTTACGCTCTGCCAGTTTTTCCCTTTCAGCTCTAGCTACCCTCTGTTTGTTTGGGCACTAATCACTGTGTGATTTATCAAGCACAGTTACAAAATGAAGTGCTGGAGAGCTATCCTCCCAATAGCTTAAATTAGCTTAACTCCATTTATTATCTATTTCTCTGTATTCAACCTCCCAATCACATGCACAGTCACACACACACATATATGCTCTTGCACACACATGCATATACACACATACATATGCTCAGTGAGCACTTTTTTTTGGTATTTATTATACCTATTTTTTTGTCTTATTAAGTCTTCTGCTGCTGTAGCCTTTCCACTTAGAGGTTTGACACACTGTGTTCAGAGATGCTGTTCTTCATACCACTGTTGTAATGTGTGGTTATTTGTGTACTGTCACTTTCCTGTCAGCTTCGACCAGTCTGGCCCTTCTCCTCTGACCCAAATTTCTTCCCCATTCTGACATATGGTCTGAAAAACAGTTGAACCATGCTTTTATTTCTGCATGCTTTTATGCCTTTAGCTGTTGCCATATGATTGGCTGATTAAATATTTGCATTAAAGCACCAACATTTTGGGAAATATACCTTTTTTGTCCATTCACTTGAATGGACAAAAAAGACTTGAAGCCTACAGGAGTCAGTAGCCTACTTCCTTCAAAGAAAATGTAGAAATACACCTTACGGCAACTGCGAAGCTGTCTTATTTACACAAGATATCATTTGTGTTTGAGATACATGTGGCATTTACATTTTTAAAAAAAACAAGAGACATTGTTTTCGGAAAAGTTGGAACTATAACCGTTGAACACATATGTATCCTGGTTGAGCGGAGTGATCCATGTACCTTCTGAAGGTAGAGCTACATCCGGCACAAAGTGAGCTCACTGACTTGTAAACAAAACAACCAGCAGAGGATGGAAGGATAAATGTGTGTTATAGTAAATTCTCCACTTCTTCTCTTGTTCTGACTTTTTTTCCCCGCACGTGTATTTAAAATATACATGATACCTTGTGCAAATATGACAGCTTCGGAATTGTTGTAAGTTGCTGAGTCTGACGAGGTCAGGGTTGTAAACCGTAAGAGTGACATGGGGGAGCCTGCTGTTTTATTGCCCTGCATTGCAAATAAGAGGCAGATAAGAATCTAAACTGCTGTTCTTGCTAGTGGAGAGTCTTTTTAACAATTTAGGATCACCGTTTTTTGCGTTTTTATTTCGTCACAGTTTTTTGTATGGTGTAAATATGAACACAACAATAATTTGAGACATCGACGACGTAGAGTAGATGGGGTTAAGAACGTTTAATTCAGTTAAAAAAAAGGCCTGTTCCTTGTGGACTGACAGTCACTATATTGGAGGCTCTGACTTTCAGCAAGGTAATGTATGAATGCAAATGAAGTTTAGCTTCTACTGAAAGCAAGCTTCCTTTGTAGAAATGTAAGCGAATGGACATTTTTAGTAACTGGTTTTCTACGATACCTGAGATAATTTAACTCAAAGCCATTCACCAACCTCCTTGTTTCACCCACTCAACTAGCTTCAAATAGTGGATGAAATGACATGCTCATCGGATTCCTTAAAAAAGAGCCCTTTAAAGTTATTCAAGAGGCCAGGTTGTATGCTGAAGGCCTCACAGGCCCTTTGAGATCCACCAAGCGAGTAAGCAAGCACATCACATTCGTCTGGATTCTCTTCACAACAAAAGAGCATTAAAGTTTGAAACCAAATTAATAGTTCACTCGATTCTCCAGCAAATCTAATATCTCAATCCCTATGTGTTTACACATTTCATTTCATCCGGAATCTGGGTGGTTGCCTGTGTAAATTGTGAGCAATAAGTGCTAAAAATAGCCCCATGACCTACTTTCTTATAGGGCTCATAGGCATTGTTTAAAATCACGTCACACACAGACCTGTTATTTGGTTACTGTTAAGAAAATCTGATTTAAAATGTGAACATTTCAGCCTTACACTCACCACACTGCCCCCAAGGTACAAAAGTGCTGGGTAGCAGGTCACAGATGGGCCTTTAAATTGATGCTTAGTCCTTCGGACACAATCTAGCAGGGAATGGAGTGGGGAACATGATCCTGGGAATTAGGTGAGAGATACAAGACAGAGAGATATTGGTGTGACTGACATGTCAAATAACGTTTGGATAGAACCAATCAGGATATAAATAATTAAGAATATACTGCCCTTCCCACCTTCTCAACTGTGACAGATACTATACAGTATATATTGCAGTGATTGAAGACACCTGACAAATAAGAAACAGCTGATAAGCAAACTGTCCAATTACTTTTGGTCCCCCTAAAATGGGGAGACTATGTGTATATATACACACTTCCACACACCTATACCTAGTTTTCCTTCCTGCCATTTTGCATCCATCACTGTGCAGTACCTCATTATTGTATTGTCTTACTGTTGTTTATGTATTTATCTGTATACATATATACGTATATGTTGTAAAGTGTCTTAGGGTAGGGAAACGTGCTATATAAATTTTGTTGGATCTGCATGCATGATTATAAACTATCTATTTCTTATCTAGTGCGGAATGGGACTTATGCATTTTTAATAAAGGGGTTGTTTTTGCTGTGTCAGGCTCCCTGGGCGGTCTGTCAGATTGCACCTGTGAAGTGGCCCTTTGGCATGCTGGGAAAACTGTTCAGGTCCTGCCTCTGGTTGTGGCTGCTCCTAACCGATGTCTTCCAAAGTGAGAATACTGTTTCTTTGATGTTTCCTTGTCCTCTGTGTGTGTTCATCTCCACGAATAATATCATACAAAATGAGAAGACAATCCTCCTCACAAATACAAGTGATGCAAGAGTTTGAGACAGAGGGAATGTTTCTAGCAAAATACAACACTGTACAATTAGCTTAAAGGAGGCAGATGACCTGTATTTAAGTTCCTTAGTTACAAGGGAACTTAAACTTCCATCAGAATTTTAAACATTTAACATTTTAATAACCAGCCACACAAGACAACTGGAAAGTGCTGGATTTCCAGAGTTGGGAAAATGAGTAACATTTTAAAATAGTACATCTGCATCTCCCTATCACTTGGCATCAAGTAGAAGTTATGCTCACAGCACTGCTGATAATCATTATTGGTTTCATGTCTCACTAAGTGCTTTAATTCAAAGCAATTATAACATGATGCCTGTATTCACACTGATTAAATATCCCCATATGTTTACAGATTCATCAGCACAAGTTTATAACTCTCTTTAAGTGAGAAATGAAGCACTGCACAGCATTGCATACCTCTTATCTCTTTACTTTGTATAGCCATGATTGCATTTGAAGCCATCTGGTCACTGGCTTGTATCCTTAGGGGAGAAGTTCAAGAACAAGCTGGAATTCCTGAAATGTAAGTCATATGTATTGCCAGTAAAGCAACTGGAGACACGTACCAAGCTCACAGGGCTTCATTTTTCGCTTTCAAAAGGTATGACTCAAATCTAAAATAGGAGTTCCATACTGAAACTGTTCTTTCATTAATGAAGTAACAAAATGGAGCACACACACAAAGAAAAACCTCCAATGCTGATTACTATTGCTAACCATTCTTGCTGAATTTTCTATAGAACAGCTTTGTATTTATTGTTTGCATGCCTTATAAAGCTGTTGGTAAAACACTGTATAGCAGTAATGTATAATGGATCCTCTTACTTTAGCAGAGAACAAGGCTGTGTCCGAATCATCGCACTTGCTTATTGAGAATGACTTGAGAATACAAGTCATATTCTATGCCTACTTGTATAACGTGTATATTCAATAGTGTGCAAGTGTGGAGACGGCCTAATATCGAAACAAACAAGGGAAAACCAGATGCTTATAGGAACATACTGTACATACCCTCGTATGGCCAAGCCGGCAATATTATCTGTTTTGCAAAATAAGGAGCCTGTATTGAGCGGATGTAATAGGCCTGCAGGAACTGCAGGCGGCGGGTAGGCCAGTGGGAGGTCACATTTTAATCCAAGCCGCAAGGTAGGACGATGTTACCAGGGCTGATCTTTATAACAGCCGATTCTCCAATGGTCCAGTCTCTTTCCTTATTCCCCTTGAACCTTTACATATTATTAATGAAGTGGAGGGGTAGTAGAATCCCAGCTAACAAAGGTGCTTTGAATGTTTTCTGGAAGTTAGTTTTGGTTCCCAGAACGCTGTCAAGTTTTCTGGGAGTTCTTAGAACGTTTTTATGTAACGTTTTTTAACATTCTCACAACGCTGCAGTAATATTGTACGAATCTTTTTGTAGGTGACCTAACATTTTCTGAATGTTATTTTTTGAGCCGGGAAATGTTCTGTGTGCAACATTCAAGAAACATCCTCTGCTGGTTGTTTTGTTTACAAGCGAGTGAGCTCACTTTGTGCTGGATCTAGCCGGAAACATTCTTAAATCACATTACTGTACATGTTTATAGGATGTTCCAGGAATGTTAGTTTTGTAATGTTAAAGTGGAACCTTCTTAGAACCTATAGAAAATGTTGAATGTTTGTGCATTGCAGTCCAGTTACTACATGCACACACACACACACACACACACATACACATACACACACACACACACACACACACACACACACACACACACACACACACACACACACACACACACACATTATTCATTGAGGAACATGTTGTCTTTCCATCACACCACTCTAAGACCTCTTTTCCTAATCTTGCAACACTCTCCTTTGAAGCCACATAATTTTCTCATTTCTTACCCAATGAAAAGAAAACAGCTTACTTGTTGTTTATAGAATAAAAGGGAATAGCCTGGGCTAGGGGAAGTTCAAATTGCCTTTTAAATCAAGAGGGCCTTACAATATTGAAATCATTTTGTTTTTGTCAATACCATGCACAGTAGCTACTGATGCGAAGGCAGGCTTTTAAAATCACTTTCACAGCGAAAGCAAATCAGACTCACAATGGCAAATCAGACTCTCAACATCAGCCTCTCAACACAGCCTGACTTGTCCAATCAGAAGACAAAGAATGACATTACATTTACATTAATGGCATTTGGCAGACACTCTTATCCGGAACAACATTCTGTTGATTAGTCTAAGCAGGAGACAATCCTCCCCTGGAGCAATGCAGGGTTAAGGGCCCAGCTCAAGGGCCCAATGGCTTTGCGGATCTTATTGTGGCTACACCGGGGACCGAACCACCGACCTTGCAGGTCCCAGTCATGTACCTTAACCACTACGCTACAGGCCGCCCATACAACATCCTCAGGAGGTCATCAGAAATCAATTGTGAACATTTCATAAGTAGACATTGCAAGTTTATGCTTACAGCACTATATATCTTGTATAATTAAACTCCTAAATGACCATTGAAACATAATTGTGAAAAATGTTAAATCTTTTTTCCTTTGACATCTGTGTATGCCTTGCAGTTGCCTGTTTAGTATATAAAATAACCTACACTGTTTGTTCCTCCTTGAAAAGAAGTGAATTGTTGTGCCCAGAATTGGATTGTTGTGCTCAGTACACAGAATCAGGAAACAAGGCTTTCCACCATCGGTGATTGTACAGTATTGTGCAATACAAATCACCTTAGTTTGACCAATCAATTTTTTCAATCAGAAGTTCTAATCTTTGTAATGCAACACCTAGCAGTGTAAGGCAATGTTCCAAGTGTGCTAGTTTCAAAGCACAAATTAAACTGTGGCTGGAAACAAGCCAACATGGGACTACTAACTATTATGCACTCCCCTGCTTTGCTTGCTCTTTTGCTGTTTCTATCTCTCTCACTCACAGGGGCCAGTGGATATCCCTATTTGTTCGCCTATTAAGGTTCTCAGATACCTGGGCCAGGAGGACAGCAACCCTGCCCATCGTGTAATTGTTTATCAAGTTTCCTTTGTTTTCTTTTGGGGAAAGGGATCCACTAGTTTAACTTTTGCAACTTTGTTTGGTTTTCCTATTTTGCATTTTGGTTGGTTCAAGGTAAGCCCTGGGCCCGATGACCCATTGCATGGTTAGTTTTTGTATTTTTAAAAATTATTCTGGAGATAACTCATCTAGGGGCCTGTCTGCGATGCTATGCATAACAACTACTGTGCGTGTTACTTCATTTTGCTGCTGAAAGCCCTTTGAAACACATTTGAATCGCCTAGCACAGTTTGGATTTTAAATGGTGGGGATATGTCTTGTGTTTAATATTTGGTGTAATATATTAATATATTTGCCAAATCGTGATTTGCTTAACTGATCTGCTGTCTTTCTTTTTGTTACATTCCCAGGGACCACACATGCAAATAAACTTATACTTGCTATAGCATTACATTACATTACAGATTTCACAGACAATCTTATCCAGATCAACGTACATCAGAGTGCAAAGTGCATACCCGTAACCATTGTTTCAATAAAAACTATTTCAAGTGCTAACAGTACAACATTTTTTATTTGACTAATCTGATTAATGCATATTTATACCTAAATACTGTTTTTATACAGCACAACGCAGACACAATAGCCACATCTAATCAGCTCTACAGTGTCATTGTCAATTAAAAATGTAAAAATAAGACTGCGTACATTAGGCCTGAGGTTACAACATTGAAAAGATATTTATATTTCTTTGTGAATCAACACAAACTTTCTACAAATGTTTTATATTTTTGATGGCACCCGCAGATGATGTTGTGAAATCCTGGACAGCTGTCTTAGCATTCCCTGCAAGAAGAGACAAAGTGTTCTTTAAAGTGATATACTTCATTGGAAAAAGTAGCCTGTTCCCATGGAAACAAAAATATTTCTTAATGAAGACAAACAGGAGATCTCTGAACCTCCACCAACGCGTCTGCTTGAAAAAACACAACCTTTCACAAACCCACCACTGCAGAAACGTACTGTAGTTTGTGTGCTAATAGGTAGAAGTATGCAATACTTAATAGGCCACAGCAGAATATATTTTTACTAACATTTCCAGAGATATTCCAGAAAATGAACATAAAGGCCAAAAAATCTTCCCTTGCCATCACATTATGATACATTTAACAGATTGTGTGTCTGCGTCCACAATTACTATTTGACCACAGTACTGCTATAGTACTTTCAAAGTACCATCATTTACATATTTTATGTATTAACAAAATATACTGATAACATTAGTCACTCCATTCTAAAATTCAATGTCACAGAGAATCAAATTGATTAAAACTGCAAATAACAATTCATTTCAAATGACAGAGTTATAATGCCTATAAAACATGTTCACTATATCATAAAACACATCCATAAAATCCCGTAAGCAGTTATTATGTGAAACTAGTAATGGGTTGTATGCACATATCCAGTGTCCATATACTGAACAAAGCTCAGAGATTCCTCAGGAATGCAATAAAAAAAAACAAAAAACAAAAACTGTGGTATCATGAAAACCTACTAGGACTGGATTCAATTTTATGGCATGCCAAACAGTCAAACCAATTGTAAGTTGTCATAAAGGCTTTATATAAAAGTTAAGGCTTCAAGTATGGAAACTGTTTTGCATGTACTCCATGCACAGAACAGCTGAAAATTCAAGAGACCCATCCTATCAAAACAGATATTCTAATCCTGTAAGCAAGCAACTTCCCATGCTGGAATGCATAATTGAGATATGTCTGCATAGACCATAGGGAGGACCATTGCTTGTTATCCTCTTATCCCTTATGTAACAGGCAATGCCTAAAGCATACTAATTGAGAGGGTGAAAGACCCGTTGCTTTTGATAGCTTGGCCTTTGTGCATACATTATCTCCGTTTACAGCACAGTCATCACAAAATGTGTTGTCAGGCCTTAGGCTTGCAAATTACAAGCTACTGCAACATGACAGCCAAGAGAAGAGAATTTGAAAATGTGCTGAAAAATACTAATGGGAATGGCCAGAGTAGAAGACATTATACCAATAATTCATTTATATAGAATATCCTTCATACAGTCATACCTTTTAATCATACAGAAAACTATGGGACACCTGTTTAGGACAGTAAAAAAGAAAAAGTGTGAATTCTTGTTGCTGAAATGGACATTTCATTGTTAAATTACCAGGATTAAAGGTATGTCCATTTGGTGCCAGCATTTGCTTTAGATCTTTAAATATTAGTTTACACACCATTTGCGATTGTGTCTAAATGTGTATTAAAGGTCAATACAATAGTAGGGGCACACAATAATGAGGAGTAAGAAAAAACTAAACAAAGAAGACAATAAAATAACCCTTTTCAACTGTATTGTCTAGAATATCCAAAAGGTTAAGTTGGTACATTTGTCAGTAACCGAAAAAGCCAGTAGAAGAATACAAAAGGCACAAAACTTTTGAGGAAAAATCCAAAGCTCCCTCCTGGCGAGTGGAGCGGCAGAACAGAGAAGAGGAATAAACCAGAGAGGGTGCGAGCGGTTGCACTTGCGAAGGAAAGCCTGAGTTCCTCGACTCATTTGATTTGGCGGAGCCTCTATGAGTTTTATGGCTGTCACAGCGTGACCCCATTGACTGCCAAGAACATGCTGTACTCTGGAATCTTCCCAAAGAGAACTGCTGAGGGACAGTGCCAAGTCTGAGAATCTACTTCGTGGCAAAAGTCCCGGAAGGCAAGTTCAAATCCCCCCTCCCATCCCCCACACCTTCGCTCTTCTGCCAACTGACGAGTCACGCTTGCCTGCTTACTGAGGCCTGGAGGAACTTTTTTTTTTTCATTTTTCAAAAAGTTGCGAAAGAATCCCAGCCATCGCAGTAGTTGGCTCTCCCATTTTATAGCGCCCCCCCCTTCTCCCCCCATCCATACGATGTCTGATGCATCTTGTCTCCACCCCTTATTCAGAAGCACTTGAACATTTACTAGACAGCACATTCCTTGTTCTCAAAGGTCAAATAACTCCTCTCTGGCAGCTTTCTCTAAGGTATGCCTTAAACGATTTAGCAATCCAACTAAAACTTTCGGGAACCAAAACAGAAACATGTGCGCAAATCTCGCTCGCATGCAAAAATCTTTTCAGTGACACATGGTATAAATGTATTTGCTGTGGCATTCTACCTCCCAGGCAAAGTGGAGCTTGACTGAATTCCACTGTTTGCTGTGATCTGTGCCAGAATTTATTTTTGGGAGGCAGAGGGGACAAAGTATTTACAAGAACTTTCTCCATCTCCTCAAATAATTTGTTGCGGTAACAAAACCACTTCTCCCCAAAACATATTGTCAGATGTACTTGGAGGAAGCAATAGTCATTTTTTTCAGGTTCCTGGAAAACAGAATTATCCTTATTGAAGAAAGACAAATATTCACAACCAAGCCAGCCAGCATTCCTTGATGTGTCACTCAAAAAGTACACATTGAAATATAACTTTACCCACCGATTGCCATGATGAAATTGTAGATTTCATATTTTTCAATATGAGCACGAGACCTGAGGTATGTGGGAGGGGAGACAAAGCAGGTGGGGTAAAATATCTGAAATATAAAAATATATCTTTGCATAAAATCGGAAGAGAAGTTAGAATTTAATTTTGTTGTTTCAGAATTTTGAGGCCCTCTCCCCCTTCAAAAGGAATATATCACTGTCTAGGAGTTACCTTCACTAACTTGATAACTCCAGTAGGTTGCTATGCCTACATTATTATTGTTGTTGTTAAGTTTATTATCCATGTATGTACCTTTATTTAACCATATGATTATTACAAGCAGTTATTCAACTCACCAACTCTCAGAGACTTGCACAGACAAAACACTGAAGGGAAACCATGTAGGGATGAACCTTTAGTTTCCTTAGCACACTCTCATACATATTCCGCTTGATGACCAGGTGTTGCATTAATTTCCATAATACTGGTGTGATTATATTAGTCTGCAATGCAATTGTCTTAAACCCTCTATGAAGCATGTATAGTACCTATTTTAACAGCTAAGCACATACTTATATATTATTTACAAGTAAAAAACAGTGTTAATAAAACATAAAACATTGTGTAAATGTGGCATGCAATTTCAGTGCAAATGCTCATGATTTATTCAAAAATCGAAATTGCTATGCTGTTGTTATCAGGCAATTATACATATGCTTAATAAAGGCTCTAATAGACACATTGTGAAAGTGAATAATGTTTGTTTAATACCTTTTATTTTATGTCAGTGATGTTATATTATCAGTAGAATTCACATGTGCATTGTGTATAATGATACACACTTCATGAATTAGATTACATGATTACTAACATGCTTCAAGCAGTCTGAAGAGGTAATGTCAAATTTAATTTACCCATATCAATTCAAAAAACGTATCAGGTTTAAAACAAATGTGGTATTTCATAGCTAATCCTCTGTGGCTTTCATTAATTCTCTGGGAATGTCTAAGTTATTCAACTCAGCTGTCATCCTCCGTAAGTTTTGACAATATTAAAACAAATTCTTGCTGTAGATTGTGTTAAGCATTTAGTATGCTAAAAATATATGCAGGTTTGCAGTCTGCACTTTCTTATATGATCATTCTTTATCTGCACTTAACCGTGAAGGACTGGAAATCCATTTCAAAAGCATTTACTCTGAGAGGAGGAACCAGAGTTTTCATTATTACAGTTTTGTCTGTGCTAAACCCAGGAATGAGAGCCAGGAATGAGAGCTGTAGTATGCATGCTGTAGAAGGACTCACCAGGTATGTTTGTTCATATTCTGGTAAAGCCAGCACAGTGGGGGGGAAAAAACAGGAAGGCGCCAAATGCTCCTTATAAATCATTAACATTTACAGTAACAAGAAAATACGACATTTAATTTTAAAAAAAGTGAACAATAATGAAGCCTGCAGAGACAAACAAGTTATTTTTGAAGAACCAAAAAGCAGAGGCAGTTTCAGACTAACAAGATTTGCCATTTTAGTGTGATAGTGAATGAGAGCTGTAGTGGCACGCGGCTAAGGCATTGGACTTCCATGCAGTTGCACACCGGGGTTCGTGCCCTGGTCCTGCCAGATCCAAGCACGGCCGAAGCGTTAGGGATTGGCATAATTGGGGGAGGGGGATGTTTGCGTGGGATGTTCGCGGGGGAAGTTCGCTGCATAGAAGCACCTCTGATTGACTCGAGACGATGTGACTTGAAGAAGGCCTGTCAGTCTCTTTCCGGCCATCGGGGGCAGGGTTGAGTTTGTCAATATCCATGGCCGATTGAAATAAACAGGGTACAATTGGCCACAAAAACGGGACAAATTCTAAAACAAATAAAAACATTTAATAATAAATGTACGCAGGAACAAAGTTCCAAAGTGTGTCCAAATTTATATGTAACAGTACCACAACACAGATGAATATCCACTCCTTGTTTTCAGTCCATTCAGAAATGAAAATTACAAATAATTACATCTGGATACAAAACACACACACATTCCTTAAAACTAATTAAAACAGGAGTGTCCAATCATATCTCTCAGGTTTTAGCCCGGCTATATGACACCTGACCCTACTTATGAAGGTCTTGAATAAAGACCTTCAGGTATCAAAATCAGGTATCAAAAAAACCCTGCACCCACAACGGCCCTTTTTGGATAAGATTCAACCCCTGAATTAAACATTTCCAAAACATCGGCCTTTGTTGTCTTTTTTCCGCTTGTTTCACATTCCTTGGTTTTTGTTATGTCTGAGGTGATTGCATACAGGAGAAACAAGTCAGGGAGCAAGCATGGGACCAGGAAACCCAAGGCTTTCAAGATTCTATTTCCTTTTTGTCTCCTTTCTCAGATTTCTTTTTGCAGTTTCACTGGCTTTGCAGAACCCTTTTTCTTTAGAATCCCCTGAGCTCCTCACAGTCCTAGCCTTGAATTGACTTCGCTGAATCGCTTGCATCCAGATATTTGGCTGCCGTGCATACGGCTCCATAAGAGCCAAATAAATACTGCTCTAGACACTGACTACGGGGAGCCAAGGAGGTGCATTATGGGACCCAATATAACACACATAATGATTTTCATCGTGTGTGAAATTATGCTATCAAGGTACATCAAACACCCATCACATTAAACGCAGTGTTTAAATCCCATCTCAATCTCCTTTTCACTAGGTAGCTCCAGGATGAAGGAATTGGCCTATACGCAGATAAACACATTATTTTAACCAACATCCTGATTTCATGCCGTTTCGTGCTGGTTTTGAATCATTGTGTATGCTCGATTTTAATTGTTAATGATTCCGTCAAGTGCAAACTGCCCCGTCAGAAGATTGCACACGCCCAGACGTCTATTTGAGGTGAATCCAAGGCTTCGATTTGCGTTCAGCGTTGGCTCAAAAGCAACCCGATGCAGGAGAGAGGGACCAGCGGCTCCTTGCTGCCATGCAACCCGAATCGCACGACACACATCCAGATGACTGGAGCTGTGAGGAGCCAAATTGTTTACTGCTGGGCCAGGGAGCTTGCAGGCACGCATGGACAGCACGGGATGTGTGCGACAAACATGGAAACTGTGACACTCCTCAGCAGAGGACATTAAAGTTTTAATGGGTGTGTGAGTGTGAGTGGAGGACTAGGGGAACTAGGAATTCTGGGCCCACTGAAGGAATATTGCTCTGGGCCCAACCCTTTTTTAATAAAATATGTGGCCACTCTCCTGCTGTGGGTCCCAACAAGGTCTGGGACCCTAGAATCATCACCGGCTTTCACCCCGCTAGAAACGACCCTGCATGAAACATCTGAACTGCTATCATGACCATCTATGTGGATCTCGTATAGATAACACGCAAATGCAAATAACCACTGGGACTTGCTTACATTAGGTGGGGGACGAGGGGAAAAAAAAGCCAACCAAGCCAATGGAAGATCAAGTTCTGGGAAACTGTCAACTCTCATTATGGTGATTAACAATTTAAAATAAGCTGACAATGTATCATACAAAATGAAAGCAGTCCCTTGGAAGGTCAGGCTGAGCTGTTTTGAGTGCCCAGAATAGCTGGGAATATTAAATGCATGCTGTAGAAGGACTCACCAGGTATGTTTGTTCATATTCTGGTAAAGCCAGCACAGTGGGGGTAAAAACAGGAAGGCGCCAAATGCTTCTTATAAATCATTAACATATACAGTAACAAGAAAATACGACATTTAATTTTTTTTAAAGTGAACCATAATGAAGCCTGCAGAGACAAACAAGTTATTTTTGAAGAACCAAAAAGCAGAGGCTGTTTCAGACTAACAAGATTTGCCATTTTAGTGTGATAGTCCATCTATTGTATGTGATGAAGCATGTCAGGGCTAAATTACGGTTGGCCAATCTTCATTAAAATGAGATTTTCCGATCAATGTTAACAATATCATATACGTTTAAGCACCAAAATGCAGATAGGCTTGTCAAAAGGAGTTATCATTTAACTGAAGGATTCAGGAAAAATTTTATGATAAACAGTGCTGTGCTTAGTTCCTGATTGCCCATGCATTTCACGTAAGCTCATGTATTCAGTATGTATTCCTAGCTGGGACTTAGTGTATGTGTATTTTATGGGTCATGTGAATATGCATTCAAATTTAGTGTTAAATAGATATTAATAATCATTGTTAAATATTTAATATTTTTGTTGCCATTAAATATCAAACAAAATGTCATCACAACATGAAATGTCAAACAACATATATTTGAATAATTCCATTTCATTCTCTCACGATGTGGGGGGTAATTTTCTGTTACATAACATGTAAATGATACTAATATTAAGCTTCATATAATTAATGGCATGTATAATAATAATAATAATAATAATGAAAAAGTAGAAACACACTGCTTCGCTGCTTGGCCCCCAATAAATGTATGTGCAACTATTAGCATGTTGACATTTTTCCCAGTTAGGGTATATCATTTGTTCAGCAGTAGTAGTACTGGCTTTGGTAGTAAAGGCATGCCAGAGGCAAAATGATGCAAGCCTGACCCCAATAAATAGATTTGTGAGCACTCTGAGAATTCTCATGTTTTCAATTTTTTTATTAAAATGTATTTTTTTAAATTGAAAGGATATAAAAGGCCTTGTACGAATAGTATATGTTTGGTCCTAAAAAAAAATTAAACTTAAAAAGATTCCGCCTCTTTTCTTCACCTTCATCATTGGCAGCATCCATAACTTATGGCATTACAAAATGGTTTCAATCTACTTTTTTATGAAAACATGATCAATTGAAACAGTTGGTTTCACAGTCTTTTTCACGTGGAACCTCTACCACTAGTGTTGGGAGCCTTCAGGAATCCAATAATTGATGAAGCTACCATGCATTGTCATTCACTGGCTCATCTGAATCCAGATCAGTCTTTACTCTCCAGAGCAATAGTCCTATTAATTGTTCGAATTAGCAAATCCCAATAAATAATGCAGTCGTTATGGGTTTTGTGAAGCCTCACTATCCCATCACTATGTCAAACCAAGCCCAGAATGCACTGGTTCACTTCTTCCTTCTGTGGATCATATCACATTACATTAGAAAAATTGGGTTTTTGTTATTAAAGCTTCTGATTATTCTGATCACATAACTGCAAACAACATATACAGCCGAAAAAGTGATGCATTTCATCTGTAGGCTAAGCTGGTTTGAATTCACAATGGTTTAATACTGTGTAGCCCTCAACTTGAAAATATGCTGTTTAGAATCACATAATGTTATTCCTAGCAGCATTCAGCTCATTGGAGAGGGATTGCTTATTTTGTCTGAAAGTGGAACTCAAAAATAGCTGAAACATCGGCATGGTCAGCTGAAATTATACCTGCAGTCCTAAATGTTGGGAACAGTGGGCCATTCAAAGTGTCCTTGTATCGAAGGGATTACAAACAATTCTGTGAATCAGCATAAGTTTTATTAAGACAGAATTGCTCATTTTAACTGGAAAGCCTCAATATTTTGTAGAAAAGTGAAACATGATCTGCACACCACTTTACTCGAGTGCCAAAGATCTAACTTGTTAACTAGATTGCCACTTGCCCAGACTGTAACTGCAACAGGATTCACTAATCTTTAGAGAGCGCTAGCAACCTAGTGCCTCTGTTGTGCCCTGGTTACACATTAGCCTCTCTATCTGCAGTCTGAGTGCAAATAGATGAGCATTTGAATTCTGTGGGCATATGTGAAAGGGCTTCTGCTGAGTGGAATTTGAATTTATATCCAATTTAGAAAAGCACTAACAGGCAGAGCATGAATAAATCGTAGAAGGAATTGGAGGCTTCTCTGCTGTGCAACCAGTTGCTTGCTTTCATATATACGCCTACTAAAATGTAAGGTAAGGAGCAGCATCCAATCTGAGATTTTCAGGGAAGTTACACCTTAACAAAGATGGAAAAATGGCATCACAGTAACAGGATGAGACTAAAAATTCATAGTGTGAATTAATTTCTCAAATATAGAGAGCAATCATTAATGGCATCATGCACCCAGTGAGCACTTTATTAGGCATTTATTCAACTTATTTTTCGACTCATTAAGTTGCTTATTCACTAAATGCTGTAGCCTATCCACATATTTGACGCATTGTGTGTTTAGAGATGCTTTTCTGCATAACACTGTTGTAATGTGTGGTTATTTGTGTTACTGTCACCTTCCTTTGACCAGTCTGACCGATTAACAAGGCATTTCTGCCCAAAGAACTTACTGGATGTTTTTTGTTTTTCACTGAAAACTCTAGTTTTGTGTGAGAATCCCAGGAGATCAGCAGTTTCTGAGATACTCTGAGACCACCATGCCTGACACCACATTATTCCATGGTCAAAGTCACTTAGATCACATTTGCTCCCCATTCTGAGGGTTGATGTAAACATTAACTGAAGTTCCTGACCTGTATCTGCATGATGTTATGCACTGCACTGCTGCCACATGATTGGCTGATTAGATAATCACATGAATAAGTAGGTGTGCAGGTGTTCCTAATAAAGTGTTCAATGAGTGTATAATGTCAGACTACTCTCTTCAAACATAGTTCAAAAGCAATAGCTTTTTTGTGACAAAATATGGGAAATGGATGTATGTCTACAATAATCCTGGGGGAAAAAAACCCTTTAATTAATGTAATCATGTTTCTGCAAATGTATCCGACTGTAATTGTTTTCAGATGATTCACAGTACCAACACCAACAGTTCTGCGAACAAAGTGTGAAAAGACAACGATTTACAGAATGACTCCCTGTCAGTCCAGTGGACCTAATAAGAATGCCACCTCTTAAATAAACAATTTAAAGTGCTGTGGTTGCTAGGAAACTGTTGCACAGGTTACTTGTGGTGCACAATGCTAAAGTGAATACTTACCACAGTAAACCTATGCAAGTTAAGCAAGAAAAGCACATTCTAGTTTGGGGCATATGAAGACTGAACCAGCTGAGACGGTAAGGACAGGATTCAATAAGCATTTTTCTTTATCTTGGGCTCAGAACTGAATGCACAGTTTCATGAGTTCTGTGAAGACAAGACTGTATTTGTGAATAAAAGATAAATTAACATTTGTAAGCCTCAATTAAGAACAGATGTAACCAGGCCCGTAGACTCAGAAAGCATTCAGGTTTGGTCAACCTGATATCATCAGAGAGACTACTCTCTCTGTTTTCAGCAAAAAAAAAACTTAGTTGAAAAACTGGCCATGTTGTTTAGAATCACAGTTACACCAAAAACATGATATAATCCACATCCTTATGGGAAAACTGTCAAAGTAGGACAGCTCTCTTTGATATAAAAGTTCTAACCCCCTGCTAATACCAAGCCTTCCACCTCTTAATCATTTTCATACAGAAGCACATGAAGAGAGCTCACAATGCCAGCAAAAACAATGAAAGAGCAGTAGGTACAATATGAGTGGGGGCAGGAATAACATTCACTTTCTCTCTTTCTCCCTTTAGCAAATACAATGTACTATGTGATATTGCCTTTCTCTGAGAAACAGAAATAAAAGGTTTGTGAGCCAGTTATAGGTCAAGGAACCCAAATTTGATTGACAAACACTTGATTAGCAGTGGCTTTAAGACTTTTTATGCAGGTGTACAATAGCTGAAACACATAAGATTGACAGATACCCTACAGTGTTTGTGGTGGCAAGATAAGGCTTGTCACAGTTACACAGAAAAATTGATTTTTGTACAATACTTCTTCCACAAGCATTCTTGTGACTGATGAACATATTGCAAAGCTCACTGTAGAAAACATGAATATTATTGATGTTATTAACAAGGGCAGTGCCACAAAGGTTATGGCAGGTTTGCACTTTTCACTGACGTAATGAATATTGTGGTAATCTGATATAATAATATTTGAAATGTGAATTGTACTTGCCTGTATTTTTCCATATAGCCTGTATTTTAATGCCATCTCTGTCCTGCACTGTACAGTCTACTAAGGCAGAGGATATACCTATGATATATATAATTGTGAGGATAGAGAATTAAAACCTGTCCATTTTATCAATCCTCAGATGGGGCACCAATTATGTAGGGGGAGTAGTTAAACTGCAATACAGTAATCAGTCACTACGCTAACGTACTATTATCTAACATATCTAAACACAATTTTAGAATTTAAATTAAGAATTGAAAAATGACCAAAGTTAATGGTCAAATATAATTAAATGAAAGATTTAATAGACAACCTGTTTTGTGTTCCGTTTGTGATCATTGTCTCATTAGTGTTGCATTTAAACCTGCCTGTTTCTTTGTTCTTTGCCATATTGTTTTTTGCCTAGCATTTGTGCTTGTGTCTTACTCTCTTGTGTTTATCTCCCAGTTCCTGTTCCCATATTACCTGCCCACTTCCTTGCCCACTCCTCGTTTCTTTGTCCTGATCCTGTTCCTCTGCCTAGCTCATGGTCCTCTGCCCTTCTCCTCCTCCAACTGCTTATCCTGTGTTGGTCCTGTTTTCTGGCTTATGAACCTGGACTGTCTGACCTGGTTAATAAAGTTCGAAGTCAGCACTTGGTTCCAGTTATTCTGACAGGAAGACTAACTTGACTCAGCTTTCATGTTTATGCAACATCGAAACAAACACTGGGTTTAAGAAAATAATGTATTAAACAAAAATACAAACAGAACACATAAATAGGCTGATCTCAAGGGAAAAGCTAAGTTAGGGATGCTATCCATTTGTGTTTTTGCACAGTGCGTACAGTACTGTGCAAAAGTGTTAGGCACCATAGATGTTTTTAAATGTACATTAGGTCTTAGGTATTTTCATATTTATTATTTTGTTATCTGCATTACGTGTCAGTACAAAAGAGTATAGTTGAGATTTACAAACATTAATTTTCCAAAAAATTGAATGTTACAGTGCATTGTAATCTCATTTGCACTATGAGATTACCTGTATATCCAAAGGAAAGTGGGACAGTCAAAGTCTGCAAAAGAACTGTGGCAAGTTCTCCAATATGTTTGGAATAAACTACCAGCTGATTTTCTTATACTGCAAAACTGCAGGACCAAAGAGATTTGATCCTCGAGGCGAAAGGTGGTCACAACAAGTATTGATTTGATTTAGCTTTTAACTGTTCACTGCGGTTTACGGCCCATTTCGCATTTCCTGAAATCCTTCTTGATTGCAGCCTGGAGGATTGCTTGAACTTCTGAAGTCAGCAGTCAGAGTTACTGCAGACTGGCTAAGGATATTTAAGGATATTTAAAACATTTCATTATTTTTGATTTCTTAAATGTTTTTATATGTACCTCATACTTTTCATAGTATGTCTACATAGCCTTTGTGTGAGGAAAAGGTAATTGTGTTGCTAGGCCTATCAATGTGGCAGAATAACTTGATTTGACTACAAATATCACTTGCCAAGTCACTTGCTTTTGGCTTTAAGCATAACTTCAAATCAAAATCAATACCATCAACTACCACTGGGTTATTCACCGCCTACTGGTTATATTAATATTGTTAGATCATTAGTTCAAGCTAGGTTATGAAACAGCCAAAGTTCTTTTCTGCATGCAGCACAATGTTGTTTTGTCAGAATTTTGAAGACAGGATTTTGCAACTTTGAAAAGTTTGTTTTACCACTTTTTTCTCTGCAGGTTCTTGTGCAGCACTGTGTGTAATCCAGGGTCCATTTGGTTGAAATAGGCCAAGACCTAATTACCTCAAGGTTTGCCCATGTTCTCCCAAATTTACAGAGGTGGCAGAAATTACCCTGTCTTACAAATATATAATTGGACATCCCAAAATTAAAGAAAACCAGGGATACCATTAAAAACACACAGCACAGGATTTAAAAATACTTTGTCCATTGCCCTTTCCTTAAATTGTTCTGTGGAGAGTGATTGTCAAGAATGGTACATTTTTAAAACCTAGATAGCACATAATGAAACCGGCACAGCAAATCCCAGGCTTTCGAATGGCACCTGACCAGATATCCATGGTCTGTTTCACACTTCATATACGGGTCTGTCGTCATCTCAAACTGACAACTCTTCCTGGCCGCTGTGCTTTGCTAAATTCAACAGTGTGGGATCTCTACAGGGTCTGGAGCTCTGAGCAGGAAATGCAACCATTAGGGCTCAAGGAAGAACTTACAGAAAAGCAATGAATACCCAAATTGAACTGTGCATCAGGAGAATAAGAACAGAGTGGCCCCATAGTGTATATTACACACAGTGGTACAAATGATGAATGTGATTATCAGTTAAGGTATAGAAAACCAACTCATGTAAGAGATCCAACTTGTCGAACCCAGGCTACGGGTCAGCAGCACAAGGTGCCATACAACAGATAAGGGCTGGAGCAGAGATAAGACTATTGGATTAGTGCACATGACCAGCAGCTGCACTGCGCTTGAGTGAACAACCTCATTGGAATGTTTTGTACCTTTTAATCTCAATGTGAATAAGCGATCAGGAGCATTCCCGGTAAAGGTTAGCCCTGAACCCATCCTGTGGTAACTCTGACTGCTGACTCCAGAAGTTCAAGCAATCCTCCAGGCTGCAATCAAGAAGGATTTCAGGAAATGCGAAATGGGCCGTAAACAAGATGGAGCCAAAAACCTGTCCGATTAATTTTGAAAAAGCCTTCTCTCTGGTCCTTTTAAAGACTCCCAGAACTGTGTCTGATTCACGCCTCCCAGGCCGGGTAAGTGTTGCTGTGCCAGCAGGAGCGAACACCGTATTGCACGTCACGCAGTGTGGGTTCAGGATCCTGTCCAAACGGTCACTGGGATACAGGGGATGGGAGCACTGTCCTCATTCTATGCCTCTTTCCCAGGACCCACCATCGACCAAGTTCGGCCCAGAGCTCCAGGCTGCCGGATGACGCCAATGTCGAACGTAACGGTAGTTTTACTTTGGCGGTCGTACCGGAGCTGGCGGAACACAACGCCTGATTCGCGCCTGCCAGTTGGAGGCACGGCTCTGTCTGTTCCTCCTGTATTCCAGTGCGGAACAGAATGGAAAATCTGAGCAGTCGAATAGAGGGAAGGGGGAGGGAGCGGAGGACGGGGGTGTTATGTCCTCTGGTAAGAGACTCATAAAAATTGTCATGCAAACTACGGGTATAAAGGCATTATCAGGTATCTGTGCAAAGATAATAGGATAATAGATGATTACGCAGAGCGATTCCGCCAATTAATAAATGACGACATTCAAAAGAGCCAAAATGGCTTGAAACAAAAATGTGTTGACAGATTCTGCCAGAGGTTCTTTTTGCAGATCTTTAATGTGTTGCGCTCCTGATATAATCTTATGATAATGCTTCTTGCCATTCAAGACCTGGCACTTGGATTTGCATGCTGTCAGAGAATCCGTATCGTGTTACATGGAGGGAATCAAAATCCCCACAATGCTCTATTAAATCAAAGGCAGCAGCAGCCAGCCGCAGCCATGTGAGCTGTGGCTAGCCCACCAGGATCTGGCTCTTAATCCTAGCACTACCCCCAGGGCGACATCAAAGATCTTTCTCTTATTTTCACACTGGTAAGACTGAGGGTGCCCGTATAGTTCAAACACAGGACAAGTTGAGATATGTGTTGTCCTGCTGCTGTAGTCAGGATTAAGCTTAATATGACCTTCAATTCTATTCAATTTTACTTGTATAAATAGGAAACATTATGCAAGACCAAGCATGAACCGCAAAAACTGGGAAGACATTTTTTTTTTTAGAAATGTTGGGATTTACAAGCCTCTAAGGATGAGAACCATGAAGCAATGTAGCAAAAACTGAAAAGAAACAAGACTGACATTGTACTTCCTGTCCACCAGAGACAATGAAGGATCGCCAACAAGACAAAGTACGAGACAGGAAAAAGCAGCCTGGATAGGAGAGAGCAGCAGAGCTGCACTCTACATCATTGACCTTGGACAGAGTGAGTCCACCTGGACACAAATGGCGTGACTGAAGCTTTCCACCAGGGTGAAGGAGAACTGAGAGATGCTTTCAGACCTGTGTGAGTGTCTTCCCATGGAAGAAAATGAACAAAACAACATCATTTTCAAAACTCCAGAAAACAGTATTGATTGCATCAGTATTTGGTTTAATTTCAGACAATGACTGGGTCTGAAAACAGGCAGAAGCAGCTGCATGCTATCATAAAGTGATAACAAAGGGCATGACAACATTCCAAAAAATGTATCATTTGTCTATTCTTTTCAACAGGTATTAAGTATTGAACGTGAAGTGGCAATTATACAGTATATACAGTACAGAATAGTACTTGGACAGTGACATAATTTTTGACATTTTGGCTTTGTATTGCAGCACATTATCTTTGAAAATAAACATTGAATACAAGGTTAAAATGTATTTTTTATACATAGTCCCCCTGTTGTCAGTGACCCAATACTTTGGCGTTTGAGAAGAGTAGTGTGACATATTTAAAGCCATGACTCACCCATTTTGCTTTGGGCTTGATAGGAGATATGGTGATATTGTGTATACATGGGTCAAATTGAATTATTACAGTTAATTTGGACACAAATATATATTTTTAAAGATCTAAAGGATCAAATGCAGCTGAAGTGTATCTACTGACAAATGTATTTATAATTTTTTAGTGCCTGTTTATAGCAATTGTATAAGTGACTGACTTCATTAAGAATGTATACTACTTTGTTGTACATGTTGAAATATTGGCAGATATTTTTCAGCTGCATTTGATTTTGATATTTATATTTTATATTATATTTTGCTAATCATACTGTATGTATAACTATATTTATATTGAGTTGATAGATTGAGTCTATTTTACAGATTTCTTGGTAGTCATTTTGTCTCATACAATATGTCATGATGTGAAACAGTGGTATGCCAAAGGGTACAGGTCATTTTTTTCTTTTTCTTTCAAAGGTTGTCTGTGAAAAACAATAAATACCTGAATAAGTATTTATTAATGTACATGAATAAATAAATACGGAAGGCACGTGTTTGTTTTGTGATCAAAGGCTCAGCACAACGTAGATTGGATTTTAGAAGTAACAGACAGAAATTACCGACAAACCTGAGAGCATTATTAGGAGCTAGCAGCAATGTGGATGCTGGGGAAGAATTGAACTAAGTCAGAGTGGCTAGGGGAAAAGCGCCAGAAAATGGTTTAAAATGGAATGGAAATTAAAAAACGGAAGATGAGAGTGGTGAAAGATAGGGGTCAAATCTGTTCCAGTATGACCTGGGGTACAGAAACCAGCTGACTCTCCAAAGAGTAGTGCTGCTGCCTTGCTTTTGGATATGCTTCCCCCCAAAATTTGAGCTAGAGCTGCAGGGCTTTCTTGGATTTGGCTCAAGTGGTATAGTGCTAGTTATACAAGAAACCAGCCATTGCAAAGACACGATTAAAAAAGAATCATCTCAAGCGATGGGACTTGCTGAACAGTGAGGAATTTGCCAGATGAAGACCTCCATTCATCCATTATCTTAACCCGCTTATCCTGAACAGGGTCGCAGGGGGACTGGAGCCTATCCCAGCATACACTGGGCGAAAGGTAGGAATGCTTATCCTGAACAGGGTCGCAGGGGGGCTGGAGCCTATCCCAGCATACACTGGGCGAAAGGTAGGAATGCTAAACCTGAACAGGGTCGCAGGGGGGCTGGAGCCTATCCCAGCATACACTGGGTGAAAGGCAGGAATACACCCTGGACAGGTCGCCAGTCCATCGCAAGGCACACACACCATTCACACACACACTCATACCCACGGGCAATTTAGACTCTCCGGTCAGCCTAACCTGCATGTCTTTGGACTGTGGGAGGAAACCGGAGTACCCGGAGGAAACCCACGCAAACACGGGGAGAACATGCAAACTCCACACAGAGAGGCCCCATAGATGAAGACCTGGTAATGCATGTTTCTTTTAACAGAGACCTCAGACCTCAGATACATTTTTATTGTAGCTGCCTTTTTCAAAAAGAAAAACAACTTAACACTCTCCAGGCTTTGAGGAACAAAGGACACATAAAAAACTGCTCACTTATGTATCCAGAAGATAAAGCCTGTTTTTGATACCAGAAGTGCCTCAGGCTGTGCTTGCACAACAACAGCCTGAAATTCCTGGAACGTACAACACAGGAGACACGTTTCTACTGAAATTGTAGGAAATTTCTCAAGAAATTCTAAATGAATCACTGGCCTTTTGCCACTACCAGATGTTCACCCCTCTTGTCAGATTAAGTTTATTTTGTTTTCAAAACAAGAGGTCAAATTCAAGAGTGTTTGGTCTGCTAAAGAGCATTAGTGGGATGAAGGAAGAAATGTGCATCATAATATGTTGAAGCGGAAGGAGAAAACACCTCACAAGTTTACAGTCAAAGGAACTACTGTTGAGGAAACAATACCAGCCAAGGTTGCGGAAATTCTATTACAGTTCCAGCAATTGACAAAGTCAATCTAAATTCAATTCATGAATTTAAAATGGCAGTAATGTTGTACTGAGGAATTTACAATACATTAATAGAATTTCAATTCATTTCCTGGACTCAGTGAATTGACCCCAGTCCTAGATGACATAGTTTCCAAACCTTTCCTTAGATAATGAAGTTAAAGAGAGGACAAGCCATATTAAACTACTGCTTGAATGGGAAGTACTTTAACTTAACTCATCACAAACACAAAAGACAAGTGTAGATACACACTCAGTGAGCACTTTATTAGGAATTTATTCTACTTATTTTTTAGACTTACTGGTCTTCTGCTGCTGTAGCCTATCAACTTAAGAGGTTAAGTGTTGCTGGTATGCAGAAGAGAGTGTTCTCTTATGTAGATCAGCAATTTATGAGATATTCAAACCACCCTGTCTGGCACCAACAATAATTTCACCTTCAAATTTCTTCCCCATTCTGACATTTGGTCTGAAAGACAGCTGAGCCTCTTGACCACATATGCATGCTTTTACATATATAGTTACTGTCATATGATTGACTGATTCAATATTTGCATTAAAAAGCTGGTGTACAGGTCTACCTAATAAAGTGCCCAGTGAGTGGATATTCATAGTCATGTGTACTGATTAAGCCTGGGAAAAGGACTTGTGGGAATTTCCAATTTAAAAAAAGCACATCCTGTTGAGTTGACCAGTTGTGAAATGGCCATCTCTTCAGCTTCAATTAATGTTAAAACCAGAAAGCCATGGAAGGGCTAGTTTTCATAGGCAATTTTTATGGAAAAACACATTAGGTTTATGGTGTCCTCAAAACACATCTTCAGCAGAACAATGATAAAATATAAAATTGGAGAAACAAAAAACAACAATTGATATTTAATTTGATATGAAATATAAAATATTTGTTCTGTGTCAGGGCTCCTGTGTTGTCTTGAGGAGTGCAACTGTGATTATTATTATTTATATAAAGAAATCACACAGGATTAGTATGAACCAGATGCTCTGAATATATAATCCTTCATAAACAGGTAATGAGAAAATTGTTCCAATTTGAAAGCTGTCTGAGACTTTCTGCGGCAGCATGTACGCAGCCTGTATTTATTTGCAATACATGTTTAATAAAAAAAAGAAACAATATTTTGGATTATTTAAAACACGATTAAAAAAAATACTAACAGCATATTGGCCATTTACATTGCCAGTGCATTGAACTGAAATGAGGCTCTTGAAAGTTAATCACAGTTTTTCCAGGAAGCCAGACACAGCACTTCCTCCAAGAGGAGTTCCAAGAAATATCTGAAACTCTTGCCTGGGGGATTTATTGTAAAGAATGCTAATCTGAGAAGACCATTGGATTATATTGTCACACATCCACCTATTACAACAATGAAGACACTCCAAAATATCTTTCTCTGTATATGAGTAATCAGCATGCATCTCATACAAGGTGACATAGACAACAAAAACACAAAACGATTTGTACCTCAAAGAACTCGCACAGATTTGTGGGATTGTGTACACCCCACAAGAGAAAAGAAAAAAGAAAAAAATTCTTAATATGATCAAGTCAGAATTTCTAATGTTCTTTGAGACAATTCACCCAACTCACAAAGTGTAACTAATGATTTGTGACTTTCAACATTCCACTACTTATTTACAAACACCAAATACACATTATCTCTAATCCTTATAATCTCTACCAATCCCTTTAAACAGGACTGGTTAATCCCTTGCAAAACTGGGTGTAAAACCTTAAATATGTGTCATCAGACAGCACATAGGCTCTCACTGGAAAAAATGTGTAGTGTTTGTTTAGTATGTGCCACCCTTAATTATGGATTTAATTACAGGAAAATCCATCTTTAATTAGCCATCTAGCAAAGGCAGACATCAAATTATGTGTGTTGCATTCTGAGTTGTACCTGCCACTTAAGCCTCAATGCATGGTACAATGGCAAAACCTGCCAGGGTCTTAGCTGATCCCACATGGGCCTCCTGAGTAATTCTGGAGGAATACATATCTTTATCTAGCTACCTGCAAAAGTAGATTCTGTTTTATGTTAGACATAAACAGGGCAAATTTGATCATAGGTGGGAGCACCCAAAGCACTATTGAAATTTGTTTTGCTTCATGGTTAGTCTGTGGGAATAAAATTCGAGCCAGAGTAAAGGTGGAGACTCAATTCTTTTGCCTCCAAACTCATTTAAGTGATAAAACTTTATTTCCTGAGCACAGTATAAACACATAAATAGGTCAGTGGAATGAAAACAAGCTCTTCAAAAAACAGTTTTGAAAAGCTCAGGGGAAGACAAAGGTGTGGTGGCTTAAACTGCAAAGCAACTACAATTGCACAGCAAGCAGGAGAATGAAAGAGGGCAGGCACAGGAATGGTTACTGCGAAATGGCAACTTTTCCTTTATTTACAAGATGGGGGGAGGGGAAGGGAAATATGTACTTTGCCTTTTGGCGGCTAGGTGACTCGGTACAGAGAGCCAAATCCACAGACCTTAGAGGAGGGGATACGAAAGATTCCCAGAAGCATTTTCTGTTTAAGTACATGTGGCCTCCAAGATCCAAAGCAGTCAGAATAACACAGTTGACACTCTGATGCTCTGCCCTTTGCCACACACTCAAAAGAACAGGGGGTCTTTGCAAAACACTACAAAGTTCAATTGGAAAAAAAAAAGAAAAAAGTTTGACAAGTTAGATCTGAATAATTTATCACGCTGGTGTGGTAACTCCCTTTGTTCTTGATCCAAAGGATACACATTTTAAGCGTTAATAGCATTTGTGTGCTTTTAAAAGATTTTTCTAATTATCTTTCTGCCACGAAAATAATGGCGTCATGTTTCCGCTTTCTCTCCTGCACATGAAAAGCATTACCTGTATGAACAGCAAGGAAGAAAGTTTTTTTTCAATAATAAGCTCAATTAGTCCTCTTCAGAAAAGTATTATGACGGAATCATAGAAAACAAGGTTACAAGTGCACAAAGCACACACTGTGCAGCCATTCAAATGCCTGGAATGTCCATAGCATTTCCCAACACCTTTTTAGTGAAGTGTATCATACTGTTGCCCAGATTTCAAAACAGGGAAGGAAAGCGACTACTTGTGTTTTCTTTTGACACTGCGTAAGTTATCTAAAGTGAGCTTGGAAATCTATTACTTACTTAATAACCAATTTATATTGTCTAATATGGAATTTGTGTTTAAATCATTCTCACACTTTTACAGTAACTGTAACTTTTCGCTGGAATTTATTTTCTTTCAAAGGGCAAAAGGTAACAACGCAGTATCTGTTTAAAATCCTGGGAGCTCTATTACCTTTGGGTTTTGGTGGTATTTGAGTAATACGCTTCGCGCCTCTTATGTTTCAGTCAGTAAAGTCCAAGGATTTAACCGTATCTGGCAGCTTGTCCTCTGCTGAATATAAAACATCATCAATCAGCACAGCTTACAACTTAACTTATCTACTTTCACCTTGGAAGGGCAAGAGGAGGTCACATTAGAGATTTGCAGAGCAGTGAGTTATGGACTCAAAGTGAGATGTCTTGATGGAAATAAATTGCTCTAGAAGTGCGAATGCAACGCTGGATACATACCGCACGACAGCTGAAAAGATCCTCTGTGCCGGAAATGCCGATAGACGGGTTTCTGTTCAGGAAAGACCCATTTTATGCAGGAGGTGACAATGAAAATGATAATGATAAAGAGGACGACAATAATGATTGTCAGAATTCAAATTTCAGAATATAACCTGTATGTCTAAATTACTACTTGACTACTACTTGACTACTAACTTTGCAGATAATTATTTCATTATCACGTAACTTTAACTCATACGCATAAATTGTGTGACATGATAGTATGATATATAACATAAAATACATAAATGACAAAATATACAGACTTCAGGTGTCTGGTTCCTGAGTTTTTGAGGGTTAGCTACAGACAAAATGAATGAGGCTTATTCAAATGCCCAAACACCTGAGGCAATGCAGCAAGCTGAGCTGCAGCCATTACGGTTAAGAACCAGCAATGAATAATGAACGAATGAGCCCAGGTCCTCAGTCACCCATGCAATCGGGTTGAAATGTACTACAGTGCTGTAAGTGGATTAATGAACATTAAAATGTACCTCTTATTCAAGCCTGTCACTCTGATTGGAACGTAAGCTTGAAGAATCAAAGATGACATACTTTAATTTGCTGCTAATTAAACAGATGGCACGCAGGTGCCAAAAATGCTAACCTCTTGTATTCTTTGTGAAGTGTGCCAGTGGGGACTATAGCAACAGATGTTTGGATTAGTTGACAAAGTGTATCATTTACATCATGTAATAGACACAGTTATAATTGCCGTATTAGAAATAGGCTCTAACTCATCACCTCTCATCAGTATTTTTGGTATTATTCTGTTATTGGTATCATGATAATTATCATTGGATTGCATCCACATAACATGGATTTATTTTGCAAAATAAATTATTCTTCCCATAAAATTCAGCTCATTTAATCATAATTTACTCTACCACGCGCACATCATCCTGTCCTAAAAGGACATCATATATATTTAATATCCCCAGCATTACTAATTAATATCCTCAGGATATGGACCAGTTATATATGGGACAATGTGGAGTATTTTGCATCCATTGTCCAAATGCTTAAATGTGGCTGGAATTGGGTATTTACTTACATATTTACTTATCTACCTACACACCTACATACTTTACTACTTACCTACTCCCTGCTCAATCTATGTTTTGAAACAGGTGGTAGCTGGTATTTATAGAAATTAATGTTGTAGAATGGCAATGCAGATGTGAAATCATTGTTACAAGCATCTGAATCACCAAGAATATTTGAAGCTGTCCAGTAGTGTCCAGTAACAACTGTTATTACCTGATGCAGAAGACAGCTGTGACAGGGTTGAATAATTTGATTGCCTATGAAGGAGAAGGCAAACCAGTTATCCACTTGACATCACCAATATTAAATTCAGCAGCCAGGACACCTCCTATAACCTGTTCAACAATAGGCAATATACTACAACTTCAAAGAACAATCCTCTGAATATTTTGGATGACGGAAGCTAAGAATGCAAGGCATCTGAAAAAGTCGTTTTTTTTTCATGGACGCTACTTACATTGTACTTATGGTCAAAATAGTAAATAGGGGACAAAAATGAGAACGTAATTATCATAATTTAAAACCAGAACAATCAGGGGGGGTCAAACACAATCTTATTTTCCCCTCTTATTTTCTTTCAAGGCGGCACGGATGGTGTAGTGGGTAGCACTGCCGCCTCACAGCAAGGAGGTCCTGGGTTCGAATCCTCGTCGGCCAGGGCCTCTCTGTGCGGAGTTTGCATGTTCTCCCCGTGTCTGCGTGGGTTTCCTCCGGGTACTCCGGTTTCCTCCCACAGTCCAAAGACATGCACGTTAGGCTGATTGGAGAGTCTAAATTGCCCGTAGGTATGAGTGTGTGAGTGAATGGTGTATGTGTCCTGTGATAGACTGGCGACCTGTCCAGGGTGTATTCCTGGCAAGACATTTTGTCACAGTTGGTCCAGACTTTAATTTTAATGTACAGGTCCACAAAATCACAATACATTTTACAACCAGATAAGAAAGAGAATACATTCTGGAGAGGAAATGGAATGTAAAGCAAATGGAATGCATTTTTATGATATTTTTTCCCCATGAAAACACATAATGCCTATGAATTAATTTTCTGTTAGTACAATATTTTTATCGCTGGACAGTTAAAGGATATTTTCTTTTAACCGTGAAATCAATTAATATCCAGCTCATTGCTTCATGCCAACAAATATTATTGATGGTGGGATGGGAAGGATAACAACAGGAAGCCAGACAGACCATTTTTATAGATAAAATAAATACATGCATGTCAGGCAAAGGAGGGACAAACAAATATTATCACACAGTGCGTATCATACTGTAGCCATGTGGATCTGGACATGCAAAATTAATTCAGTGAGTATTTATGCACAGTCACTGCCAAACAGCTGTGCACCAGTCTGAAAGTAACACAACAAAATCACCCCAAGTTCATCTGACCTCCTGAAACTCCCATCTGGATGTCTGGACAAACGAAACATGTGTGGTATCAAGGTTCAGACTGAAAGGAATCGATTTTTCTCGACTACAACATGGCATGCATTGTGGTGTGTCTGACGGAATTTCACTTCTCACCTTGGCCGGGTTTATGAAAATATGTTGTCTTGGAGTTTACGTTTATTCACAATGGTATTTTCACATAGTCTGCAAGCAATTTAAAACCTTTCAAGATCTCTAGGACTGAGTCTATACACAGTATCAAAAAATGTTTTCGCCATTATTTGTAGGTTTTCATATTTTTTCAAAGATTTCTAGCTCACAGGTGTGTCTGACTTGACAGCATAAGTGAAGAAATATTGTGATGATTACAAAACAACTGTTTCTTAAAGGTTACGGTTGATGATAAAAGTAAACAGTGGAACCAGCCAGCTCTAATTATGGTAATCATACTACATTTGTTATATAATGTTGTTTCTCTAAGGCCATTTTATCCTTTGATCAAGGTGGTGCGGACAAACAGGATGTATTCTATCTATGAGGAAACAAGTCATCTAGCAATAGACAACACTGGAAGTGTACAATCAGGGGCCACTTTATTAGGTAGACCTGTCCACCAGCCAATCATTTGACAGAACTAAATGCATACAAGCATGCAGACATGGAGGTTAAGCTATTATTCAGACCAAGTTTTTCAACCTTTTCTGATCCAGAGACTACCACACAGGCTCAAAGGCATCCAGGGGACCCCCATCAAAAGTTTAAAAAGTTTTATATTTTGAAATATTTTCCCAAATCTATATACACTTAGTATTCACTTCCTCATGTATTTATTAGACCTATTTTTTTACTTATTTGTCTTCTGCTGATGCACTTCAAGGTTCGACTTGGTTATTAGAGTCACTTTCGCCTTCCTGCCAGCTGAAAACAGTCTGGCCCCATTCTGCTGCAGCAGCCTAAATCTGTTACTGTGGCACCTGAACCACAACAGTTGGGGGGCAGCCTGTAGCACAGTGGCTAAAATACTGTGACCTGGAAGGTTGGTGGTTCGAGCCCAGGTGTAGCTGCAATAAGATCTGCACAGATGTTGGACCCTTGAGCAAGGCCCTTAGCCCCACACAGCTCCTTGACCGCAGGGTAGCTGCCCACTGCTCCTAAGTAACTAGGATGGGTCAAATGCAGAGGACAATTACCCCACGGGGTTCAATAAAGTATTTCTTCTTTTTCTTCTTCTAACATACAACCAGTAACTGCACTGAGAGCTTCTCAAAACACTGCATGCATAGTATCTTATTCCATCAGGCTTCAATGTCAGGCTCACCAGATTTGCGCTCTTTATTTTTACCTCTTTAGGCTAAAAGTGACTCACCGATTACATCACCTCCTGCAGCAGATTCAAGGGCTCGTAAAATCAATGCTCTTGACGCGCGCTCTCAGTGGGGATCGGCTTTGAGCGAACATCAGGCTTCGAGCACTGTAACATCAACCTACATTGTAATATTATGCAAATCTGCTCAAATGACAGCTTCATTTAGAATGGAGCCCTTAAGATTACGCATGATAACGGCCCGTTTTGCTCCCTCACGCTCATCCGTTTCCCGGTAAATAATTCAAATCATAATTCCGAGCATTAAGACTAGACATTCGCAAATGCCAAAGCAAGCCCCAGGAGTCTTTATAATGTTTTCATGTGGAGCAGGAAATTGGAAGGTACGCGGTGCTGGCTGGAGGGTCCCCTCCGTCATCAATTTGTTTGTAAATAGTAGATTAATAGGCAGTAAATGAAGTCTCTGGCTGAAATGCTGAAGGGGACGCACACTGCTGATGTAAACACACACACTGAAAATGTTGCCCGGAGGACAGCGATTACGCACTGGAAATTGAGGATACGGGAAAATGCTGGTTATTTCTGTGTCGAAAAAAACCGAACTTGGGCGTGGAAATGAAATTTGTAAATAACTCTCACAGCTCTGCTGTTTACACTCTCGGGGTGACTCCTCCATTGTTCAGGACGCCATGATGACAAGTAGGCCTACTCAGCTGAAGCAGAAGCGCCACTCAAAGCATGGCAGTATATTCCAATTAGGGTTCCCTTGTCGTGTTTTGACTTCGCTGGTTATCATGTGAACAGATGCACACGGTATGCACAGACACATAAAGGTCCACAGGGGGGAACTGCTCCCAGGCCAACAACACGAAGACCCTTCCCGCTAAAGGGTCCCCGAATGCAGTTTCCCGCACGGTAATCCTGTCCGCTCCAGCACTTTTTAATCTTCTCTGGGAAGTCTGCTCACGTTCTGTCGGATTCATGACTGTCTTGTTACTGGAATTCAGAAACCTTTTACTTCCTAATGCATCTACTCAACTGGCTTCCAGTAATATAGTAATATAATTAGATGCAGAAAGAGGTTTGGAGACCAAACAATATACATTTTTTGTTCCTGTTAGATCTTTTTACCCGTACTACAGTACTCACCCCCCCCCCCAAAATGTTTTTTTTTAAATAAAAAATAATAGTAATAATAATTAATGAATACATAAATAAAATAGAAATAAAAACATGAGGAGTAAATACATTGTTTCAAGTGGCTTGTTTCTAACTATCAAATACTTGTGTGTTACTTTCAAATGCATTCTCTGAAATCAGTTTTATGTCAACCTTAGTTTAGGCAGCTGTTCAGACATTGCAATTGCGAGGAAAATAAATTCTGATTGACACCCTCTTCAGTTGCAAAGCATACGTGAGGATACAAGAAAGACTTTAATCGAGTAAGTCTTGGAAGGTGACAGGAAAGTCAGTGTAACATTCCAAGTGGCAATTGAAATTACTACAAAGGAGTTTGATTTCAAGATGATAATCTTTAAGCATTTTATGCTGAGATATACACTCACTGAGCACTTTATTAGGAACACCTGCAGACCTTATTCATGCAATTATCTAATCAGCCAATCGTGTGGCAGCAGTGCAAAGCATAAAATAATGCAGATATGGTTAATGCTTCAGTTCAACTATTAACCATCACAATGAGGAAGAAATGTGATCTCAGTGATTTCGACTGTGGTATGAGTGTTGGTTCCAGACTGGTTTGAGTATTTCTGTAACTGCTGATCTCGGATTTTCACATACAAGAGTCTCTAGAGTTTACTCACAATGGTGTGAAAAACAAAAAAACATCCTGTGATTGGCAGTTCTGTGGACGGAAACGCCTTGATGATGGGAGAGGTCAATGGAGAATGTCCAGACTGGTTCGAGCTGACAGAAAGGCTATGTTAACTCAAATAACCACTCTGTACAATCGTGCTGAGCAGAAAAGCATCTTAGAAAGCACAACACGTTGAACCAAAAGTTGTCACAAATTGGTTTAATGAACTTGACAATGAGTTCAATGATCTTCTGGGCCTACCCAGTCACCAGATCTGAAACCAATAGAACACCTTTTGAGATTCGCAGCTGAGAAAACTGCAGAAATTGCCTGATGCAATCATATCAACATGGAACAGAATCTCAAAGAAATGTTTGTAACATCTTGTGGAATCCATGCCATTGAGGCTGTATTGAGAGTAAAGGGAAGCCCTCCCCAGTGTTTCTAATATATATACTCAGATATATATGAGTGAGATAAGGTTAAATGGATAAGATAAATCATATTGTTAATTAATTCTCTACAATAATTAATTCACAGCCCCCAGACAACAGAGAGATTATGCTGACCTCTCAATACCTCACTGCAGTCTGTCATTGAGAGAATTGAGCAATATACACTCACCAAGCACTTCATTAGCTATTTATTAGACTTCTTTTTTAGACTTCTACTGCTGTAGCATATGTAGCCACTTAGAGTTATGATGCGTTGTGTGTTCAGAGATGCTCTTCTGCATACCACTGTTGTAATGTGTGGTTATTTCCGTTACTGTCACCTTCCTGTCAGCTTTGACCAGTCTGGCCATTCTCCTTTGATTTCTCTCATTAACCAGGCGTTCCTGTCTGCAGAACTGCTGCTCACTGCATCTTATTTTGTTTTTTGCAGCATTCTTTGTAAACTCTAGAGACTAGTGTGCATGGAGATCAACAGTTCCTGAGATACTCAAACCACCCTGTCTGCCACCAACAATTATTCCACGGTCAAAGTCACTTAGATCACATTTTTTCCCCATTCTGATGGTTGATGTGAACATTAACTGAAGCTCCTAACCCGTATCTACATGATTGCATGCATCGCACTGCTGCCACGCAATTGGCTGATTAGATAATCGCAAATAAGTAGGAGTAATAAAGTAAAAAATGTTCCTAATAATGCACAACAGCAAAACCATATAATCTGACACTGGCAAATAAAAAACAATAAATACAAAAGAAGATAATTGGCTTCCATATACTCTCGGGAATACAGGTATGAAAAGTTCCTAAAAAGGTACAAATGCTGGGCCGGTACCCTATCGGTGCAGAAAATTGTATTGCAATATATCATTTATTTGTACCTTTTTTGCTCAGAACACATACTCATTTGTACCCAGAGTACATTACTGTACTTTCTCTATCCATGAGAAAGTAGATAAATTGGAAAAAGCAATAAAGGAGAATCCGTTGAGCTACCAATTACTGAGCACAGAAGCTCAAGAAAAAACTCTAGGCCCTTTAATCTTAAAAAAAAAAAGCCTGTGGCCCTGATGCTGTCCTCACTGACATGCTCAAACTCACAAATAAGAAATTCCAATAAACCGTACACAAACTATATCCACTGTGGTTCTGAGTGCAAGTTATTCCACTGACATCGGGGACTCCAATTTTTAAGGTTGGGGTCAAATGTGAACCTAATAACTAGCAAAGTATTTGTGTGAACAGTAATCTGAGGAAGGAATTTTGCAGCATTATCAATTGAGGACTTATAGTCTCCCTTAATAATGACAATATCTTGAAGAAAAGTCAAATTGGATATCTGCCTAAGCGTTGCACAATAGATCGTATTACACCTTACACACGCTACACAATAGAAAAACATGTTAACCAAAGCGAACGCAAGCTATTTGCTTGCTTTATCGATTTCCAAGAGCATTTGATTCTAATTAGCAAAAGGTTTGTTTTACAAAGCTGTTGAAAGTGGTGCAGGGGGTAAAGCATATGATATTATAAAATCAATGCACATGACCAACAAGTGCAGCATTAAGATTGGAAACAAAATAACTGTTCTTCATTTAGGTGCGAGGTGTTAGAGAGGGACACAATTTATCTCCAGTTGTAGGTAACATCTATATAATTGAATTGGCTGCTATATTCCACCAATCACAAGTCCCAGATGATAAGATGATACAGAAATGAAAGCTCAGCTCTATGCATAAAATCTTGTTCTGCTATCACCTGCTGAAGGGGTACAACAGAGCCTGGTTCTGCTAAAGCAGTATTGTCGGACCTTGCAGCAGGACAACAAACACACTGCTAAAGGGAATATTCTTGACTGGCCATGGCAATGACTTAATCTGAATCCAACTGAACATGCTTTTCACTTGCTGAATGCAAAAATCTGCCAAAACGAACAGGCCTGGCAGTTTCAGGGAAGGGGCATCACCAGGGAAGATAACCAGCTATGGGTATAGACAAAAGGATACAAATGCGAGTACCCTTAAATTGAAGCAGACAGTCTGCACTTCAACTTCATATTCATTGTTTAAGTTCAAATGTTCTGGAGTGCAGAGCCACAACAACAAAAACTGTTTCACTGTCCAAATACCTCCAGAATGCACTGTTTGCAAGACTGTCTTACATTTGCAGAGAAAACCTACATAAAAATAAAAATGCATTCAGGACAGAATTACACCAGGATCTACTAACAATAATTAGTCAACTGGGTCCCAAGGCTCACTTTACTAATACCACTTAAAACTCGACAACCATAAGACAATAACAATAACAGCATGAACACAAAGAAAACTGCAGTGTCATCTGGCCCGATGATGACAGGAATAACCTTTTATGATTAAAAGCATATTTGTAGCACTGGTGAAGGGCAATGCATAACTCTACATTAACCATTTTATTATTAATTACCATTACTTAATTGAGTCAATTCATTCAGTAATGTCATTTAGCATGATTAGTTTTGATTGTACATTATATCTGCAAATGCACCTGTGCTTTGGTGATATACAATTTATCTTATGCCAGCAAATCAATTTGAATTTGAAAATACACAGACATTGATAGACAGACATGCCATTCCTTTTTAGAGTGCAATGGAGGTCAAAACTAGCAAGTGATTCAGTTTAAATATTAGATAGTCGCTTCTGTAAATTGTAGGTAAATTACTATTCAAGGCATGAAGAGCAAACCCAGGAAAAATGCAGTTCATTAATACAGCCTAGAGTACCAGCGAAGAAATTAAATTTCAGCCAGTACATGCAGGACATTGAACAAAAATACATTTTTCAGGTCGTCTGTAATGAGTGAAATTACATGACAAAATTCTTTTTTTGGAAATCTTTTATTAAAAGGGAATAGCACATACACAAATACTTAATAGTTTTGGTCAAATATCCTTTGGTACAAGTCAATGTGAATTACATTGACCATTTTGGAAATAAAAAAGTACAGTAGTTTGTATAGTATTACAGACGGAAGAAAAAAATAAAAGTGTACAGTAAATATTGGAAATATTGTACAGTACATCTCCATTGATCTTTCAAGGTCTGCCCAAAGTCATTCAAAGAAGGCGGCATGTCCTTTAATTGGAACACAGAAAGCTATTTTAACAGTTGATAGTGAATGTTTGCAGTTAATAGTAAACTGCGCTCTTTTGTATCCATGCTTACAAGAAAACCACAAAGAGCAGAGCTGTACATCTATTCAATAAAAGATGTTCTTGCACAGTGAGATGTCAAAGGATATTGTATCCATTATAATAGAGATCAGTGTATTCTTTTGACATCCATGTAAGAAAAAAGCTGTCCCACTGACCCTCTTTACATCAACTGAATGTGGCTTAAGGGCATTTTTACAGATAATCGAGTGGGGCTTTGAAAACCTCCAGAGACGTGTGCATAAGTGGTGGAGACATTCAAAGGCTGTAAAGTATCAAACGAGTTAACTGTGATACAGGACAAACAGAAAGAAGTAACATTGCGTAATTAATTACATCAACACACAATTTCTGTACTTGATTGAACCATTTCCTTTTGCCAAAATTACAAGAATGGAGAAAGTGAAGGGGATACCTCAGAATTTCCATGTGTTTAGCTGACTGGTGTATACAAGAATAACATGGAGTACATTGAATTACCGTGAATTATTCCCTGCCATCATGAATTTGTCCTATAGCAGTTATTTCTGTAAGTTACCTAACTATAACAGGGATAAATTCAACAACTGCAGTGTAAATACTGATTCAAAATGAAATTCTATGTGAACAGATATCACAAAACATATGACACAGGCCTTCATAATGTACACATCAAAGAGCTCTTTTGTCTGAATGTTGTAGTAGTATAAATGAGAGCAATACATAACATTGATATTAATCACAAAGAAACTATGTTTTAAGTGAAGTTTTTGCATTTGCTGAAAGCCTCAAAAGACAGGAAATTAAATTGATCGGCACTAACATCAGCCTGCTCTCCATTAGAATGGTCTCATGTTCATTTAGAACTTTAGATTAGCCTGATCTATATTAGCATTGTGTCTACCGATGTAGTTATTTTTGTGCACAAATTAGTTTTAGGGGTATCCGAAACACAGAAACAGCGTGACTTAGGTATACCAAAATTTGCGAGCCTGTTGCCATTGCAGTAGACCTGTGAAATTACATTGAGATTGGTCTTCAAACTGGTGAGATACTGAGGTTCAAAATGTGCAATTTTCAATGGAAGAGTCAAACATATTGTGATAAATGTTACAAAAAACTAAATGCAGAAATCATGTGCAAATCTATTTTTATACATGGTTTTATACATTCTTGTGATGCAGCACGGTGATTAAAGTGAGACATAAATTATACAGCATATTGTATATTAGTACAGGATACGCTGTATGCTTGTATATGGACAGAAGCAGTGGGGGATAAAAACAGCCTGTGCAGGAAAAAATATATATAAATCAGATGGTCTACAGCATCTTTGTCAAAAAAGCTTAGCCGAGTGTAATGTTCTTGCAGTGAAAAGTAAATTTACCCACACACCCCTCCCTACCCTCCCCACTGACACAAGCAATCTGCCTGCAATGTCTGTGAGGTCAAGACAAAATGGCAGTGAGGCCACAAAGAAGGCATGGCTCTCTGCTGGAGCATACCCACCGGCTGTTCCCAGACTACATATCTGAGACTCTGAAAATGGAGATAGGGGCATCTTTACGATGTGTGTTCAGGTCCGCGATTAACAGAGAAAGCCGTCAATCCCGTGTCATGTGCTCGTCATCAGCCTGGCCATCTCCTCATGGCCAGGCCAGGCAGTAAGAAAATGTGCTTATGTTTCAAGACTGCATGACCATGTTCACATTTTGGAACTCAAGATTATCAAGAAAGAGTTGAAAGTAAATTTCTGAACAGTGAGATCAAAGTGTTCATAGTGTGACCTACAATGATAAACACAGGGTACGACAGCTTTTCACCCCAATTTGAAATTGGTATTTTAAAGACCTACAATTTGAATATTTCCTTCACAGAAAAAAAGCAACTTGCACAGCAGTATTAATAAAGTATTAATGTGTTCAATTGCAAATATAAACTGCCAGCAAAGCCTTTTTCAAAAGTTGTCTTAACCTACTGTGCATGCTGAGACCAGCATAAGGAAAAACAGCCAAAAGAAAGCAGAGGAAACAGGCAGAATCAGTTAAATATGACAAATTTCTGTATTCTTGCAGCAAGGTATTTATGGGCTTGAAGACAAGAAATAAATTGGGGAGAAAAAATCTTGATGAGTTTGTCACAGATGTATCACAGTGACAATAACACATATAAATCAGGATTAGACCATTTTGAAAAATCCTCAAAAACTCAGAAAATTGTAATTCTTCATTTAAAGCACTCCCCAGCACACACCACAGAATAAATTCAGTATAGATACATTCTACACTGTGATTGAGGAGAACCTTTGCCTTGGATGGAGCATATGGTTTCATTGTAGTTTTTATACTTAAACATTTTTTGAACACTAGCCATAATGGAAATGCAAATGAAAACAAGAAAATGCCAACTTTCATTGGTATCTACATTTGTTTAGAATGTTTTACTTGGTTTGAGAAGCCAACAGGTATATCATATTGTAAAAGTAAGAGAAACATCAAACATTAAAAATGGCTTCCCTGCGAAAATGTTTCTGCCTACCTGTTAAAATCACACACCACCTGTTGCCACAAATATACACTACAATAGAAGCCATGTATTGGAGCAGCTGGGTTTTGATCAACATTTGTTCTTAATTTTTGCTATGAGAGCAATAGCAATAATGTTGTTTTGTTTCTTCACAATATAAATATAATAAAACTAATTTGCAAAACCGCTTTGTGAATAAAAATTGTCAACACTTGCATTTGTGTGGGAGTATAAAGGCTTCTGTGCAAGAATAGTGCGGAAATATTTTTACTTAAGGGTATTGTGAATAGAAGAGAATGTCCACTGCTATTAGATTCTGAGCTTATATTCTCAAGCATGGAATGGAGTACAGATAACCATTTAAAGTAGACATTGGGCATACATGAAGCAGTTAGACATACATTAGCCATATCCATAACAATAAGGTGAGTGAAATTTCAATAAACTGAATATATTCTGAATATACTCTTACATACAAATACACTTGCATACAGCTAGCAATAACTATTGTAAAATTAATGGTAATGATGCTTATAATCAAAAGGCACATTACATGCACTGCATAACAAGCACTGTAAATAAAAGTGCTTGGTCCCTTTACTGCTTCACTGAAAGGCACTTAAAGTTGTGTGCCAAAGCCGGGCGTGTTTGGTGTGAGGATGTAAACACAGAGGGGTGCTGATTTCAGTGAAATTGTGCCCTGGGCAGCCAATGCCACACAGGTCAATTGTGGGACATTTTGGAGTGACCTCCCTCATGCACAATGAAATTAACAGAGAAGAGAATATAACTGTGGTTCTGGAATGAGTAGGCGACTACATATTTCAGCGACCGTGTTTGTTCCCTCCCGTTCCCTCCCAGCTCTGTACAACAGGAGTTTCCAGCTCTATTTTCCAATAACAATATTGGTTGCCACTTGAATTCATTTTCATTTGTAATGTTCTGGACTCCATGATAGGGAGCCATGCATTTCAATTTGAACAAGAAGTGACAGAGTATCTTGTGGGGTTAATCCTTCAGTCCCAAGAGCGCTATATGGCACTGAAGCGTAACTACCATAAAATCCCAACCTTATACCGTTTCAAAATGGCTGCTATACTATTATTTTGAGCCCCTATTAAAATCCTACTAAATTTTCTCAACTTTCTAAAGTTTCTCAACCAAAGCCAAAACACCTTGGGATTTGGGTGTAGCCACTTCATATTGGGCTTGGGACTGAAAGAGTTAAAGAACTTATGAGACAGTCCGCGTTAACAAGAAGACCATCAACCCCTACAGAGGCATTTTGATTCTGAGTGAAGTGACCCGGCCACTCTCGGACCAAGACGAAGGGTTGATCCGGGGTGTGCGGTGCGTGAGGTGAAGGTATGTGTGTACGGGTGTGCACTTGAAGGGAGAGAGGGAGGGAGTGTGGGCAGGGTCCTTCAGAGGTCAGTGCTGGCTTTGGCGGAGAGGGCCTTGACACGGGCGGAGTTGCAGGCCTTGCAGAGGACGTGGCCGTCCAGGGGGTAGCAACCCTGGCTGTCCCCCTCAGACAGAAGGGAGTTGCAGTCCTGTGGGAGGGACGTACAGACACATCACCCGAGGGACAGATTTTCGCAGTTACAGCACCAGCAAGCACTCAACACCTTGAGATTCCTCTCCCTCATGATGACGAGGGATAAGATCTGCTTGAAATTAGCCTGCTCCTTGCAGTTGTCCTAGTTTTTTCGCTAGCTCCCTCCTACTCGAGAGCAAATATCTGGACGCACCACCAGCATTGCCGTAAACTGAACATCCCACAAACTAGAACAGGCCATTACCTGAACTCCCCTATTCCTTATCTCGCCAGACTCAGGAATAAACACATCCTATAGCCCACTGCTCATCCCTGTCCCATTTCTTTTGTAAATGCATTATTTGCTATATAACTCGTATACATGATGCAATGATGTAAGTAAATTGCTGACTGTGAAGCACTAATACATTCTTCTTCTACTACAGATTTACAGACACATCCGCGGAGGGACAGACGCACAGACACATCAGCAGAGGGACAGACGCACAGACACATCAGCAGAGGGACAGACGCACAGACACATCAGCAGAGGGACAGACGCACAGACACATCAGCAGAGGGACAGACGCACAGACACATCAGCAGAGGGACAGACGCACAGACACATCAGCAGAGGGACAGACGCACAGACACATCAGCAGAGGGACAGATGCACAAACACATCAGCAGAGGGACAGACGCACAGACACATCAGCAGAGGCAACTCACTCTGGCCAGTGGAAGCAACAGGAATGTTTCTTTCATTTCCTGATCACCCACCATTCTCTAAATTATTCATTTTTGGGGTTTCCAGGGCAACAGGTAGAGTTGTTGCTTCTGCGGTGACCCTCGAGTCAGCTGTGCTCTGGGTGTTCATGGTTCTACAACGTTAATTTTCAGTTTGCGCTACTTGAATTTCCCTACGGGATAATAAAGCTCAACTTGAACTTGAGCTCTCAACAAGCATGTTCAGCCCTCAATAACCCAGGCATAGAAAGCACAAGGTCTCCTCAATTGACAGCATCACCAGACTACAAGGGGGCCACTGTGACATAGTGATATCCTCAGGACAGGGTATTACTTTGAGGCATCCAGAGGCTGACCTGGGCTGAAAAGACCCAGGAGCCGGATTCTAGGGTAGCAAGAGGCTAGACCCCGTTGTAAAATCCAGTTAAGATTGAAAGCTGAGCTGGACAAGCTGGACATAGAGCTGGTCTACAGTAGCTGGGTATGCCAGCTAGTCAACCAGCTAGTGCTGGTAGTTTGTCCGAGCTGTTTCAAAACATGCCAAGCTTAAGCTGGTCAAGCCATGTCAAACTGGGAGCTGGTCTGAACTGGACAACCAGCTAAACCATGTCGAGCTGGGAGCTGGTCTGAACTGGACAACCAGCTAAAGCATGTTGAGCTGGGAGCTGGTCTGAACTGGTCAACCCGCTAAACCATGTTGAGCTGAGAGCTGGTCTGAACTGGTCAACCAGCTAAACCATGTTGAGCTGGGAGCTGGTCTGAACTGGACAACCAGCTAAACCATGTTGAGCTGGGAGCTGGTCTGAACTGGTCAACCAGCTAAACCATGTTGAGCTGGGAGCTGGTCTGAACTGGTCAACCAGCTAAACCATGTTGAGCTGGGAGCTGGTCTGAACTGGTCAACCAGCTAAACCATGTTGAGCTGGGAGCTGGTCTGAACTGGTCAACCAGCTAAACCATGTTGAGCTGGGAGCTGGTCTGAACTGGTCAACCAGCTAAACCTAAGCTGTTGTTTTTCAGCAGGGGATGCAAGTCTTTCAGGTGGAGTCGTGACCAGAGAGTGGTTTGTTAGGAGGTAGGGAGGGGGTGGACTCACCTCACAGTGGTAACACTGCACATGGAAGTCCCGGTCCAGCGACACGATGCGCACAGTCTCCTCCTGCCCCGGAGTGGGCATGATGGGCTCCTTACAAACGGAGCAGCGGGGAGCAAATTTCCTGGCGGGAAGAAGGAGATGAGTCACCGACTGCTGGGTAGAGAATCAACTGTTAAAAGGCAGAATGAGCCATAGTTTGTGTTACATCCTGAGCAAAATGTGAAAGTGTTGTTTCGAAAATGTCTCTATGTAGGTTGCAATGTCTGGAAATGATCACGTAAGATAAAAGGAATTAATTATCAGGGGTGGGTTTCATGGGTTGGCATGAAAAAACTCCCTGATGGGAAGAAATCTTGGGAGGAACCCGGCAATAGGGGCATGCCCATCCTCCGCTGGCCAATAGGCTTCATGTATGAAACTAAAGTCCATCTTTGGATTAGCGAGCGTGTTAACAAGATTCATAATCAAAGAACATTCTCATTACGTGGATTTCCCGAAACCACTTGTTAGATGGACTCTTGAAAAAAAATGAACAACACACTTCTTAAAATAACTAAAGATATCCAGTGAGCAGCAGTTCTGCAGACAAAAAAGCTTTGTTAATGAGAGAGGTCAGAGGAGAAGGGCCAGACTGGTCAAAGCTGACAGGAAGGTGACAGTAACACAAATAAACACACATTACATGCAGAAGAGCAACAACAATATGGCTAATAAATACCTAATAAAGAGCTAAGTGAGTGTATGGTTAATGCTTGCTAATTACCTCTGCTAGATCACATTTAACAATTAAAGTGCCATTAGTTTCTTGTGGAAAAGTTATGATTCATAGAAGAAAACCACTACAATGAACACTCAATGCGTCAAACTTCTTAAGTGGATGGGCCTACAGCAGCAGACGACCAATAAGTCTAAAAAATAAGTCTAATAACGACCTAATAAGATGCTCACTGAGTGTAGGTTACATTAAAAATAATAGACTATGAGGCAACTACACTTCTTAGGTAATTGCAGGCTGTGATTATAAGCATGAATAGAAAGTGCATACATATTGTGAGTGCTGCCAGAGGCTGCGAACAGTGTCTTACAGTAAAGAGGTTCTTTGCTGTAAACAAGTGGTCTTGATCACCCGTAACTTATGGAGGGAACTAAAGAGACACTTTCAGTAAGGATGTGTAATTACATTATTTTAAGAAGGATTGTAAGATGCATTTAAAGAGGTTTTTAGCATTAAGAGGCTTTCAGGAAACCCACCCCAGTTCAGCTCCTAAGTGATAAAGAGGACACTGTTAGATATTGCAGTAAAACTATGGCTAAAATGAAATCTAGACTGGATGCATTAAATTACTAAGATAGCCCCACTGATAACTAAGCGGAAAATGCAGGAGAAACAGACAGTTTATGCTCGGTTAATAGACAACATTGTTCATAGCACAGCTCTCACTTCCCCAGGTCCATGAACCATTAATATGATTAAATTCACAGCCTCATTTGAGGGTATACAAGACAAAATTAATTTAGAAAAACTTAATTTTAGAGCAATTTTTATAAACTCTTTTTTTTATCTTCTGGATTCAAAACAGTACTTCTGACAGAAAACCTTTTTTAAAATTCAGAAGGAAGTTGAGAATGAGCAACTGCAGTTAACTGGCTGAAAATTAATCATGACTGGAACTTCTCACATAGATGGAACATCTATGGATCTGAAAGGGACTCAAGGTCAACTCAAAGTATACAGAGTCATTATATTCTGAAATGAGTAACTTTGAATTGGGAAATGGCCACATAACAGACCAAAAAATCATATTATATATTAACAAAAGGTAACTAAATTAATTAGGCCAGAGGTTTTCAAAGTGTGAGGTGAGAGTTGCAAGGGAGGCGCAGAGGTGAAGCGATACTTGCAAATGAACAAACAAATAAATGAACAAGCAATTCAGGTATGAAAAGGTATGAAAACAGAACAAATAAACATATTATTTTGTTATAAATTTACAGGTCAGGGGGTGTAAAAATGATTTTGTTTTTACCTGAGAAGTTTTCAAACCCAGAGCACAATTAAAAAGCACTGGTATTAATTAGGAGGCTAACCCATTATAATGTTACAGTCGTACTCTAAAAACCCCTGAATTAGGCTTAAGTCAGAATGGGACCGAAAGAACCTGAAATCAGTGAGCTGGTGCAATGCTCATAGTTTGAGTCAATACCCCAGACAGCTTACTGGAGGCTGGGCAAGTCTAATCTACGCCTTGTACAAGCTACCTAGCCCTTATATCAGCAGAGACAAACTAAGGGGACTTGGGGCTTGAGCGTGGGGTGAATTGGGACAAGGACGCCCATATTTCAAGTAAAGAAAGGGATCTCTGAGCCGTGACACAGGGGGAACGGCCATCTCCAGCGGCAAGGAAGGATGAGCTCACGGCCCTGGGCTAATCAGGTGACCTCAAGAGAGGAACAGACTTATTCAATAAGGGGCGCCTTGAATGGCGAAAACCAGGAAGTGGACAGAGTGGTCAGCAGAGTCAAGCCACAGCACTGACAAAGGAAGTCTCGATGGGCGCGTCGTATCAGATCCGTTCAAACACCTGCGCTAACTGGATGTTCCTAGACACAAAGGCGGCTTTATGTTTCACCAGGGCCTGCGGGAAGCCATCTGCAGTTCCTTGTGGCTGCTTAAAAAAAACAATAACTAGAAAACACATGACTTTTTTGGGGGCACTTTCTCACCATTGAAGACACAGGGAACCGGCAGTACAGGTGTAAAGTGTTTCTCATAGCGGTTGTGTTCTGTGTACGTTTAGAAAATGTGGAAGTTTCAAATAAACTGAAATGAAAAGGCTTACTTTCTCCAGGGCTACAAAGTGCACCTGAAGCAAAAAACACGCAGCTTAAAAACACAAAGCCAAAGAGTCTAAACATGAAACTGCCGTTGTCCTGGTACTCAAAAGTAGAATTCTGTGATGTTAACCATAGGGAACAATGTGCTTCAACAAATTTCTCCTACAAAGGCTTGCCATTTGGAGCTGTGCAGAAATAGTTACAACCACCTTCACTTTCATTCGGCTACTTTGCAGGCTTTTGCAGTACTTTTTAATCCACATTACCTACAGTATATTCACATTGAGCTACCGTGTAGTGTACAGCAACATATTTTTTCTCATTTTATTATCCTACATGTACATATATTTCCCTCTCCTACATGCACTCCCACTTCCTCAGACATTCTCTATGTACTTGTGTATAGTTTTATTGAACAGTATAATCTTTGCAGAATTTTTACTGTTATATTGTGAGAATGGTGTGCTATGATACTTATTGATCCCAAGGGGAAATTGGGCTATATCTGTGTTCCAGGTTTGTGACCAGGCCCAAGAAATGACATCAAAATAAATGATTTATTGGTCCTAGGTTTGTGAGCCTTCCCGGGCCTGCCTGAGGGTGATTCCGGGAAGTTTGTTACAAGTTGTGACGTCAGGCTACGAGCGGGCTTGGGGAGTCTGCTCAGGTCGGGACTTTGGAGGGGGCCTTACTTGTGGAAGTCCTCGATGCAGTGGACGTGGTTGGCGGTGTCCACGGTGAAGGGTATGCCATCCAGGCAGCGGTGGCACACCACGCAGGTGAAGCAGTGGGGGTGGTAGGCCCTGTCAGTGGCCCGGAGGATCCGCTCCATGATGGGCTCAGCGCAGACGGTGCATGTCTCCAAGGTTTTCTGCAGGAGGTTACACACACCAGACCTGGGTCAAATATGTAATTATATCAGATTCAAATACTTTTCTTTGCTTTACTGTATTGGTGTATTGGAACCAATAAAATAGTCTCAAAAAGTGCCTTCTGTGTTGGCTTAATTTCACCAAGCAAGATCATTCAAGCACAGAAAAGACCCAAAACAAATATGTACACATTTTCAACACAACAAGGTGGTGGAACGACCTCCCCGTAGAGGTTAGAACAACAGAGGCTCTGATTAAAGGCTCGGAGTACCTTCAAACGCACACTGAAGATGCACCTCTTCAAGCTGCACCTCTCCCCATCCCTCCCTACCGCCCAGTAATCTCTAATTGACGAGTGAATGTTAATTGTTATTCTTAGTTCTCACAATTGTGTTTTTCATTATTACTAGGGTTGGGTTCGCTTGGATGGTTTTATTGCTATTTGCCTATGTAGGCTGTTTATTTCTGTTCCTGCATAAGTGTATACGTCATGACTACTAGCATTGCATTTCCTAAAATGGTTGTATAGATATAATCCTTTGTCATCATTTGTTATTAATCTACAAGGCCCAGGTCCTTATCTTTGTGGTCATTCCAAGCACTTGAAACTGTACTACCCTCTAGGGTCTTTCAGTGCACTTGTCCTAGGTTATGGGAATGCACTTTGTTGTACGTCACTCTGGATAAGAGCGTCTATAATGTAATGTTAGAGCAACTGCCCTGTTGTATCTTCATATTCTATACACCAACTGCTTTTAGCTACTGTGTATGTGCCCCAGCTATGTTAAAATGAAGACTTGCTAAGGCCAGGGCTGTGTCTATGACTACGTGATCATACAATTATTATTGTTAATGTTGCCTATGTGCCGTCAGCTGGAGAAAATGACCTGTTTGTCCTGTTTGTGCTATGACATCAGTGTTTGACGTCATCTAACTGCACAGGAACAGACTAGCTTTATGGACCTCAGCATATCTAATCAGTTGCTATCCCAGACTTGATCTTTATTTATTTATTTTTAAAATATAAATCCCACAGTCCCCCCCCCCCCCATTGCCTCTTCAGAGAAAAGCTTTCATTTCAGTTTGATACATTTTTACCAATACATAAATTACACTGCAAATACAAATGTGATTGATTGATCGACAGCAGAATATGCAGAATACGTTGTGCAACGTGATACAATCAGTGATCACTTTATTAGGTAGACCTGTACACCAGCTTGTTCATGCAAATATTTAATCAGCCAATCATGTGGCAGTTATTAGATATTATTAAATTATTTGACTTTAGACTTATTTTTTTAAGTATAAAAAATAAGTCTGATAAACACTGAATAAAGTGCTCACTGAGAGTATATGTACTTATCGTGGCTTCAATTGAGATATCGAATCAAGCATTGGATCAGGCTGCTCTAAAAAACAAAAACATGCTGAGGCAAAGAACATAAGTAATACACTTCTGTATTGCAATACTGGAAATAAATGCCAAAGTCAGAGTGAAAAATAACCACACACACACACACAGAGCAGAGAGGGTGTGGCAGGGGAAGCAAAATCCCCCACCCCCCCTTTCTGAATGAATGGGCACTTACAGGTTACTTCCTCTATGTGGAAATGGATCTTTCGATAAAAATGGACAATATTATCAAAACTGTGTGGTGCCTATTTTTTATTTCCCTTTGTACCATTTCAAAGCTTCAGGCACATAGTGCCTGTTCTTCCACATCTCCATAAAATGTGCTGCTGCCATTAGTAACAATAACCAAGCTGCATTTGATGGTAGAGGCCTGTTTACATCTGGGAGTTTTTTTGGGGGGACTTTCTCACCATTGAGGACACAGGGAACCAGGAGTGCAGGTGTACAGTCTTTCTCATAGCGGTTCTGTTCTGTGTACTTTCGAAAAATGCGGAAGTTTGAAATAAACTGAAATTAAAAGGCTGTAACGTTATGTACGTATTTATCGTGGCTTCAATTGAGATACGGATCCAAGCCTCGGTTCAGGTCCGCTCACAAAAACGACGCGCCTAGTTTTCATTTCCCTTTGTACCACTTCAAACCACTGCGTCGGGGACATAGCGCCCGTTCTTCCACACCGTTTTCCCCGAGCAGCACGGAGGAGCGTGGACCAGCGCGAGCGGCATGAAACGAAGACGACGCGGCCCCTCTATCGCTCGCTCACGGCTCGATGCTGACGTCAGAGACGCACGTCGAGCGGCTGTCCTAGGATGACTCCGGTGCCAAGCCGTCGGAGAGCGCGGCGGAGGGGAGGGAGAGAGGGGGTTGGGGGGAATCTGATTAGCCGCTACGTCTCCAACACAAACAAAGCCGTTTTTCACCCTCGTTCCTCCCCACCCGTCTTCCAGGAGTCGGGCCCGTAAATATTTCCGCTTTCTGATGACTGGAGGTTTTTGGCTGGCAGGCCGGCGGGAAGCTTTCCGGGGAGCCGAAATCCATTACGCTGCTCGGTAGCATCCCTCATATTGATGTCTGCTGTAAACAGGCACAGCTAACGCAATTTCTCATACATAATAACTGGTTTCCACACCAGCGCTGCAATTACTCTGCGAACAGAAATAATATCTGCTGGTAATCATCTTGAAGATGACTTATTACCGTACATAAGGGCCGGTATTAAGCTCTTAACCCAGACAAGGACGGTTTTGTACCTGCAATTCTCTCGCTCCCTCTAGTCTGCTCTCTCACCATCTCTCTTCCTCCCTCTCTTTCTCCAGGAAATTTTCCCCTCATTCCTGACTCTCTCAATCTCTCTCTCCCTCCCTCTATTCCACTTCCTCTCTCCCTCTCTCTTCCTCTTGGTCTTTCTCTCTCCCTCTCATTCTCTCTCTCCCTCTCTCCCTCTCCCTCCCTCACTCACTCTCATTCTTTTGCACTCTCTCACTGTCCCTGACTCTCACTCTCACTCTCCCTCCCCTTCTCATTCTCTCCAATCCTCTCTCACTCTCCCTCTCCCTCTCCCTCTCTCAAATCCGCTCTCACTCTCCCCATCTCCCTCACACTCACACTCTTAAATCCTCTCTCTCACTCTCCCCCTCAAACCCTATCCCCCTCTCATTCTCTCAAACCCTCTCTCTCACTCTCCTCACCCGCTCACTCTCGCACTCTCCCCCCCTCTCTTACTCCGCATCTCTCTCTTCCCCTCTCCTGGCTGTGTGCGCGGTAGCTCTGAGGAGCTTTGTCACGGCCTTTGAGACACTCGCTGGGGCCGAGCGGTTACAGCCGCGGCAGTCACTGAAGCCTGTGGATTCACAGGCACATCGCCAGGAGTATGCACTGACCCTTACAGTCTGCACCGCAAACAAACTTTATGCATCTCACTCAAACCAGGATTTACAGATACAGTGAACATGATGTGTTCAACTGACTGTGAATGCCCTTTTCCTGTGAGTCAAGCTGAAACTGACAAAACCGCCACAGTTTGGGGCACAGGTTTCATTTCAACTTTGGGGGGAGACACTGCTGAACTACCTAGTCTCGCATAGTCAAATGAGAATACAGTATTTCTGTGTGGTCCAGTCGATGCACAAGAAAGACTACTGTATATCTCTCCACTGGAAAGCCACTGTTCCTAAGTTTAAAGCAGTCATTCAACTGTTTGAGTCTATTAGAACCCACCTTCAAGAAAATAACTAAAGAAAATCTTCAGAATCGCCCCCATCCTGCAGGTTAAATAGAAACCTTCAGCAGAGTGCTAAATGTTTACCCGATTCACCTGTACATTCTCAGTACACTCTATTTAGACCGCGTTCATTAGGGCCTGAAACTGTAAAAATGGCACCTGACTTATTTCAATAACTACTGTCTTCAGCAGAAAATTCACGTGAGAGTGCTTTCCCTTCTTGGAGTTTAGCGGAGATGCTTTTTCCCTGCATACAGTCCCCTTGGGCGATTACAACACTCAGCTGAAAGGCTTTAACTTTCGCAAGCTCCGTGTTACAGAAAGTATTGGCACTACTCCAAGTCAATGTAACTATCTATCAATACTTATCCTAAAATAAAGGAGTAGACCACTCTGTACTTTAAACACTGACACTAAAACTTTCCTTTTAGTTTTTTTTATATCTCTATACTGACGTCAAAGCAGGTTGATTTAGAGAGCTTGGATTTTCTGTCCGGTAATAACTTTCAAAGATGGTTTAGGAAAATCTCCATAAACCACCAGTGCTCTCTCCCCTTAAAAGACCAAAAAATGAAAGAAAATGGCCACTAGAGGGCTGCAGACGTCTAGGGATGCCTGCAGATGGCTGTCTCCGGATAAACATGACGTACGTAAGCGCATGCATTTTTTTCTGCTTCAAACATTTCTCTAAGTGTTTGCCCAGGAGGCTAAACAAACGTCCCGGCAAATGAGGTAAAGTGAATTTAGGTCAGGCAGCCTCTCGCTGAACTGAGGGCGAGCCGAGTGTGTTAAAGTCAATTGTGGCCTCTCTCTCCTCCTGGCCTTTTCAATTTCCTATAAAATACTCTCGCCCTGGCTCTCCTGGGCAATCCATTGTTAGACCTTGCGCACACCATCGCAAAACATACCGCTGCTCGTTCGGCGCTTCTGATTACTGTAACTCAGCCCTCAGATATCAAACTGCGGCCGACACCGCTGTCTGTCCAAATAACAGAGCGGTGCAGACTGTAGTCCGGAGAGCTGGGGAAACGCACATTTCTGATGTGAAGTGGAGGCTTGGGGCTCTGACTGTAAATGATAACCTTTTCATAGCTTGACAGAGAGACAGGAGCTCTCTCCCTCTTTGAGACTGAAATGCACCCCCCTCTCTCATCACACAGTGTACATACTGTATGTTAACATATAGGACACAGTCAAGTGCTACAGTGCATTCAGGCCCACTAACACAGACAATTGACATGTTAATAATGTTGTTAACCTTTCCTGTACCCGTGTTGCAAAAATTTAAATTCTGAGATTGTTATCCAAAATAGACAGCAGTCAGGTGGTTGGCAAATGACAAATCAAACAAAATAACACTATAAAGGTTGTACGGATGGTCAATTTTGTTCCCAACTGAGGAAGGATACTATTTTTGGCATCAAATATACCTGTTAAAATTAACTTTCCGAAGGTGAAGATAAAAACAAAACAAAACACAAAGCTCAACAACCAAAACAAACACGTACGGGCTTTGCCTTCGGGTAAAACATAATCTAATTTCAGTACTGTAGCCACTTCAAAGCTTCTCTTTGTCTTAGGCAGCTAGATTTAAAAGACTGACTGTGACTGTATATAAAGTATGTCAAAATCAGACAAAGAACACCTAGATAACAAGTTAAGTCAAGGTATTTGAACAATCAAATGGTTTTGAACCATTGTGCTAAATTAAATTGAAGCACTTGATGACCATTTTAAGAATAAAAAAAGAGAATAAATTATTTCTAGGTTCCTAAAATTATTAAATTTAATACTTAATAAAACATTTCAATCATTTTATAATTATTGTGATCAAATCACCTCAATTTCAGACCAATTTCTTTTCCACTACTTCCTCTACTCCATTATTTATGCTTAAATGCTTTAGATCTCCAGGGGGCATTTAGTACCATGACACAATTTTAGTGAACTTGTTTTTATATGCATTCTTCATTGAGATGATTGATCTTTCTGATGAGGCGTGGTGTATAAATATCCTCATAAAGTGAACATGAAGTCTTGAAATGGGGGGAAAAGAGCAGGTATATGAGTATAGTATTCTGGCCGAAGTATATATATATGAGGTATTTTATATTCAAACTGTGTGTCTATGATGTGTCTAACTCAACAGTGAACCTCTCTAAAGGTTAAGCCTTGACGATGGAGATGTCATCCACAGCCTGCTTCTTTCTGCAGTTTATGAGCCCAAATGCATTTTCTCTGCCACTGCTCGAAAGCTAACCCGTGGAGCCACCATGTTTTATTTTTTATTTTGAGACCGCACGCTTGGGCCCAGCGGTTGAGTCTCGGTCCTTTGCTGAGGTAAGCGGGGGCCAAGGTTGTTTGGCAGCTCTGCCGGATGGCAGTCGGACCCATGCCTCATCAGATAAGGGCAGTCAGTGCGTGCCCCGTGGACTCCGGTCACGGAAGGGCAGGGATTTTGTTAGCCAGAGCTGGAGCCAGCGCCGCACTCAGGCCGCTATGACCCAGCCGGTGTTGTGCCGCGTGATACCCCATACAGCCCAGTACCATTAGAGGCTGCCATGTATGAAACACCCTACCACCACTCAGATGGGTGTCTTTAACTATTTTCACAGATCATCAATTTCCCTTGCTCAGGGTACTCGGAATGGGCACAGGACAGCCATATTGGGATGTGCATGGGCCAAACGCCGGTGTCGGTCTACAATCTGCTCGGCTCGACTATCTGCTGAGGGTCCTTCCACATCACAATGTGACGTATCACATTTTGATTGCTGTAAACATTTGAGTGACATATTCTGAACCTAGCTGTTGCTGCCATTGCTAATTATTTTTTTTTTGTGTCCCCGGTATCTTGGGCAAGCAGTATGATTGATCTGGGTGCCGTGTGTTTTGGGGCCAGTTTGATCTATAACAGGGGAGTATTGGTACCCTTGTATTCTTCCAGAGGTGTCAGATGTTCCCCCTGTTGCTTATTTCATACTTTATTTAGGCATATGGGGATGGGATATGAGATGGGGGGGTGGGGGGGGGGGGGGGGGGGTGGAGTAGCAAGTCTTCGTCTTCGTCTTCGTCTTCTTCCCTGAGTAGGCTGTTACTGCTCTCCTCCCCCACGCCGCAGATTGAGGGGGGCCGGAGGGGGAGGGGGAGGGGGGGGGGGAGTGGCATAGGAGAGGGGAAGGGAGGGGGACACAAGTGATGGGGAGAGACACCAAACATAACAAGACATACGTTCAAGACAGTACAAAGACAACTACAACACTAAAGACTTGGCTGTAACAAGAGAAGAGGTTAGCATCAAGATGAACCAAATATTCACTAAAGTGGTATGTGTGTATACGCGCATGTAAGTGGGCGTGAGCAGGTTTGTCACTTTCTGTGGAACGTTGGTGGGCGTGAGGGGCGCGACAGGGCGCGGCTGGCCCTGCCAATCAGTGGCCCCCAAGCATCGGGCCCCCCGCGCACACCCCGGCCGGGTCCCACAAGCCCGACCACGCGGGGCCGGCGGCGGGGGCAGGCAGACGGGAATGCCACCCCCCGGGGCGCGGGGCCCAGGGGCGGGCCGGGGCAGCCGGGCCCCCAGGGCCCAGCCCACCACAACAAGCAGCAGCAGCAAGCAGCCGCAGCAGCGCCCACCGGAGCCCCGGCCCCCAGGCGGGCGAGGCGGCGCCTCCCCCCGGCGCCCGGACGGCGAACCCCCAGGCCCCGCAGAGACGGGCGGGGCGGGGAGCGGGGGGGCGAGGGGGGGGGGGCCCGGGGAGCGCGGGGACGCCCACCGCCGGCACCCACCAGCCCCCCCCACCGGCCCCCACCGCTCCTCCCCCAGTGTGGGCGCTAGGTGTGAGCGTGTAGTGTGTATGTGTCATTGCTAATTAAAAGTGAAACACACACGTACAGCCTCAATGTAAATGCAACACGTCACAATACGTCACTATACAACAAACGCAAGGACCCCGAGCAGATCGTCGAGGCAAGAAGTCCGTCGACCGACACCGGCCGTCGTCGATAAATCACCGGAGAACTGGGGCTCTATCAATCAGACATGCCACCTCAGCCTAGTTTCAGTCATCCCTCTCTTTTGTCAAAATACAATCGTGAGGGTTACAAAGAAGAAGGATGAAAAAGATGCACTGGGGAGCAAAAAATTCAATCATCTGTAAATTGTAACTCAGACAATAGGCCTGACTCGTTCGCTTTCAGCGCAGGTGGATAATTCCACGGACCTCATGAAACAGCCGGTCTCGTTACCTCCTTCCTGGGGCGAGACGTTTGGCTGCGTCCTGCCTTCCCCGTGATTCAGTGTCACTCCAATAAATAACGTGCTGGAGGGACGGAACGTTCCGGAATTGGGTGGCCGCGTGCCAGGTCTCTCCCCTCTCCCCGCCCTTTCCGTGTCCCCCTCCTTTGTGTTTTCCTCCATCTGCAGAAATACTGGCCGAGGGGTGTGGTGCTGTCAATCGGGTGGAGAATCCTGAGAAAGAAACCAATCCCTCTGTGTGGGCGCGGATTCAATCTTCGCCACGGCTGCTTCTGACCCGTGAACCCTTATCCATCAGTTACCCTTTTTGCTTTTGGAGTGTCCGTGAAAATTGCCGATGTCAAAAAAGAAAGAACCTTGCACGCCATTGTGTTTTTTTTAACACAGGCTGGAAGTCCCTATTCAGCTATATGCACTGTCAAAGTTTCATGAAAGAAGTTGGTTCAAAACTCAACATGAATGACCCCTAATTTGATGGTGCTTAACGGACGAAAAGGGTTGCTTTTGCTGTTGCTTTGAATTTGATCCCTTGGAAAATGTTGGTACAGATAAAAGCAGCTCACCTCTCAAAGAAGTCATAATGAAGGCACATTCCACTCCTGCAGCAACGGTAACGGGAGAAGCTAACAGATTTCCAAATTCATAAACAGTCAAGCCACTGAGGAAGTCTGGGGCTGGTGACCTTCCTGACCTCACATTTAATTTACCTAACTCAATTAAAGGCCGTCTCTGGGATAGGAGGTACACTGCACACTGTGTGGCTGTGTTACTCGAGAGGAAAACGTGTTGAACGCTTTCAGTTATTTCCCCCAGCTTCCACCATGCTGCGTGTAAGCCGCCTCCAGCTCGCCCCCTTGACGCGTCTCCGTCTCTGCTATGGAGAGAAACCGAAAAAACTCTCAGGCAGGAGCCTCTTGGGGTGTTTTGACTTAAGCTGATATTGTATCACTGCAGCAGGTCAGGTCTGGGTCATGTTTTATAAACATTGGAAAGGACACACTAAAGAGAGCAATAGAAGCAACCTTAGCTTGGGCACTTTCAACTGCTGTACCTGTACAGTTTGCAGATTAAGAATACACCTGTCATATACTGCAAAATTATTAATAAGACTACCTGTTCAAAAGTTGTCATGAGATAAAAGTACACCCATAGACAGTCTGGTAGAATTTATGTAAATTAGCCTTGTGGGTGCGCTTGTGCATCAACACGGTTCACTTAGCTAAACACTTTCCTACGGCTAATTTTTAAATATCTGCCATCTGAGGAAACCTGTCATTAACTTGAAGGTGCAGGCACATATACGTATTTTTTTCCCCAAAGATCACCCTACATGCTCTTTGACACTGATAAAGTGCCTTACATACTGTAAATGGAAAGCATGTCTTAATCACAAAACCTATTTAACCCAGCTTGAAGGTTTTTACATACTTGCCTGAAGCTGCAGCAAAATAGCATCTTGCTCCACTGGAATGTACAAAAAAAAAAAGCACATGATCTAAGCACCCGCACATGAAAGAATCAGAACTGGTGTACAAGTTGGGAAGAAACTGAGAACTGAAATTCGATGCATGCGAGCACTCTCTAATTGGGCCTCTCCTTTGAGGAATTAGGGCAAGTTAATCATGTCTTAATATACAGAGCACAATTACATCTCTGTGAGTCAATGCAGATGAGCATGAATATTTGATGAGGCAGTCGGCGGCGGACGCAGGAAAGCCTCGTTTCGACCGAGCGGTCGGCTGCAGCGGGTTTAATGAAGACCTGACCCCACCTGTCAGTGCAATTTGCCGACCGGCGGCGGGTTGCAGCTGAGTGCCGGCTGTGCGGGAGCTCACACAGAAGGCACCTGTACGCTGCGGTTATACAGGGCTGCTTCTCTCAACGCTTCGTCTGCTCAGCCCGCTGCCGGCTCAGATTTTAGCCCGGTATTCTGTCCAGCACTGACATACATGCTGGACACCGTGCAGGCAACGACCTGGATTCAATCAACATTTGCCCTTAACTTTGCCCTTAACTTTGCCCTCTTCTTCTTCTTCTTCTTCTTCTTCTTCTACTCCTACTCCTACTCCGACTCCTACTCCAATTCCAACTACTATTCCTACTACTACTACTACTACTACTAATAATAATAATAATAATAATAATAATAATAATAATCATAATATGTGCATACTTATAAATATAGCAAATTGTAAACTACTTTTTTTTGACACTGACTTTTTGCTGCATTGCCATCATCATTAAAAAAATTGCTATTTGAGTATTACGGATGGGTGGCTTTCATAATTATTTACACGCACTTATGATGTTGTTATGCTGTAATGAAAGCAGCTGAGCCGGTCCGTGAATCATTCGTGTTATTGTCACTGATTACTTCACAGTTATCCTCAGTCATTTAGCCACAATCCACCCTGAGGTTCTCGCACCGAGGCGGACTTGGCACTTCACCGCCGTGGTGACATGTGAACATTGATGCGACCCCAGCAGTCAGCTTAGTGGCAGTTGTGTGCTGCTGTGTGTAGGATGTCCCCTCCTGAGAGTCTCCGAGCCACAGGGGCTGGCTCTGCGCCCGCGCCTTGCGCCCGCTTCGCCAAGTTGGGAATGCCTCGGCTAGCCCGACCGCCTGTCTGCAGTTCGACACACTTGCCATACCCCGCGCACACCTGGCCCGTCAGCACGCTGAATGTGACCCCGCCGAGTAGCGGAGCCGCGCTCGTTGCGGGTGCTATTACGACGCCGCCATTTTATGACAGCCCATTTATTACAGCTCTCACGCCCGTGATTCAACGCACGCCCTTCCCAAAAAAAGCTTCCTCTGAAGCAAGGTTATGGTTTATATGCGTGTAAACGGTTTTTATGGGGGTCCGTTCCCAGAAACGCAAACCCATCCTCACAAAAAGCCTTTCAAAAGATTGTGCCAATTTTTCTGCAGCATTAGTGGAGGCACAACATTGTGAAAAACCTGTTAAATTCCAAATGCTAATTTTCGCTGCGACTCGTCAACTTTAGTCCTGCTTTACTTGATCTTCAGACATTTGCTCTTAAATCTTACATGGAAAGCAATTTGGTTGCTTTTGAAGTGCATTACTGTAAAAGTCCTCTGAGCAAAATTATTACAAAATGCAAATGCTGATCATAAAATATTTGGTGTAATTTAAATATCTGTCCACTGATCTAGCCATCAACAAAAATGCGAAGACTCAACTCAACTTACAGCCTTTCATCCAACAATATTCATGAATCATTCAATGTATTTACAGCTTTGGATAATTCCTTGTCTCTTTCTTGGAACAACTCTGTTATAATATTCAGTGGTCTTTCTCTTTGAGGTCTTGCCCTGTGAAATATATTCATTCCACTTGTTTGCACAGAGTCTGACTAACAGCTGCAATAGAAAATGAAAAACATTCCACATAGCCAAATGTGGATTCATTGGCAACATAAAAGTACGCAATGTGAATCGAAGACATTTTTCCATAATAATAAGCGGACACTTCATTGTTTCTATTTTTCAAGGCAGCAAAGAGAGGAGAGGCTGTACTTGTATGCAAGCAACCGAACAGCGATGGGCAGATCAGGGATTAAATCGCTGCCCAGGCCTGGCAGGGCCATTGAAAATATTGTCACTCCAATTGGCGTCAACATGGTCTACACAACTGTGAAGCCAGGAAGAGAAAACTATCATTTCTGCAAAAGGATGAGCAAGGGAACATTCCAGAACATTCAAATCCACAGCCATGGCGGAAACTTCACAATTCACGATCTGTGAATCATAATTCCTGCACTGGCAATTGCATGAGGTGCGCCTGTGTCAACCTACGATTGTGATTTAGTATGACTACCAGGACAGGTGGGAAATAACCCCCCCCGCCTGACCAGAGACCTGAGCCACAGGGTGGTCACAGCCCAGCAGGTTTTGTAAATCTGCTTAAATTACCAGGTGAAGCCCTAGGTGTTGAGCACAAAAGGGCCCCAATTAGAAATGAGAAAATGGCTATTTCGAGCAGGTAATTAAGATGTGCCGTCAGCGGTAGAAGTAGGCTTCACACAAACGCCACACATGGTGCCATTGTATACAACAAAAAAACCTAAAACCTCAAGTGCAAAATCAGTCCTCATGGGAATGGATGCAATAAAGTAACTTATTAAAATTCCAGGGGAGAGAAAATATTAAATGCGTTTTCACACGTCTTGCAGTCTTATTATTTGTCGACATGGCGTCAATTCAGAAGGCACAGATGGTAATTGACCATCACAAGTTGGGTAAAGGGCTTTTTTTAAATAAACAGTTAAACATACCGCTTTAGCAGTGTAAGAGCAATAAAAAAAGGGTAAAGCATATGAAATGGTAGCAAACTTGCCAGGAAGAGGATGCAGGTGCATATTATCCCCATGGACAGTAAGGAAGATGGTGAAGGAGGCCATGAGTAACCCAAGGATTGCAGTTTAAGAACATCAAAAATTGGTTGTGTCTTGGGGTCACTAAGTCTAATAAAATCCATAAAATGGCGCCTCCATAACAGCAAATATTTTGGAAGGGTGGCACAAAGACAGCCCTTACTGAGCACAATAAAGAAAATGGAAATGTAGGAAATGTTTTGGCCATACACATGTTTGGTGACAAAATTGAATGCATAGAAGGAAAAGCACCTCATACCTACTGTCAAATATGGTGGTGGGTCTTTGATGTTTTGGAGAGGTTTTGCTGCCAGTACTATTACATCTGATTGGATTGATAGGAAGCTTAGTCTTGGTCTAGGTAGATTCTCCAGCAGGACAATGACTCAAAGCATACATCAAAATCCACACAGAAATGGTTAAAACAACGACCATGTTCTGCAATGGCCATCCCGGTCTCAGAATTAAATCCCATGAAAAAGCTGTGTTCTGAAGAGTGGAGTCCCCCCAAATGTGTTCTCTAACCTTATCACAAATTATAGGAAAAGGCTGTCATCTTTGCCAGGGGAGTTTGCACAAAGTATTAAACCAGGGGATTTTTTAAATGTAATGGTTGATTCCATTGAATCATAGCGCATTAGGTTTTGCATGTTGGAAAATAAAGCTCATGTCAATAACTACACTCAGTGAGCACTTTATTATGTATTTATTAGACTTATTTTTTAGACTTCTACTACTTCTACTTCTACTTGGGTCTGCCACCAACAATCATTCCACGGTCAAAGTCACTTAGATAAAAAAATAGTGTTGGCTGATTAGATAATCACATGAATAAGTAGCTGTAATAAAGTAAAAATGTTTGGTGCTCAGTGAGAGTATATACTATTTTAGTTTACAGCACCTTTTGTACATATTTATCAAGTTTGGCAATAATTCTACAACCAACTGCACATGACATACCCCTGCACATATACTGTAACTGTACTGCGTAAACCATCTTGGAAGTTTAATTGTTTATTTTGTTCACTGAAGAAGGGCAGCAAAATCAAAAACACTTACTGCAACAAAATATAGGCCAGAGGGCCTACCTTATAATTCCCTACAATATGGCAAAAATGAGCTTGTTTAAGGAATCCAAAAATAATTCCCCAGTCTTTTCAGTCAGGTGGAATTGTGAGAGATGATAAATATAGATAACAGTTTGTGGCATGGCGGCACGGATGGTGCAGTGGGTAGCACTGCCGCCTCACATCAAGGAGGTCCTGGGTTCGAATCCCTGTCGGCCGGGGCCTCTCTGTGTGGAGTTTGCATGTTCTCCCCATGTTTGCGTGGGTTTCCTCCGGGTACTCCGGTTTCCTCCCACAGTCCAAAGACATGCAGGTTAGGCTGATTGGAGAGTCTAAATTTCCAATAGGTATGCGTGTTTGAGTAAATGGTGTGTGTGCCCTGCGATGGACTGGTGACCTGTCCAGGGTGTATTCCTGACTTTCGCCCAATGTATGCTGAGATAGGCTCCAGCCCCCCTGCAACCCTGTTCAGGATAAGCGGGTTAGGATAATGAATGAATGAATGAATGAGTTTGTGGCATGGTGCTCGTTGAGGGGGTTTTCTCCATTGGCTTTCCCATTACTCCCAGCTGCAGAAAAAATATGTTCCTAAATATTTATGTGGAAAAGTAAACATGTCACTTCTGAGCTTCAGCTTAGGGTCAGACCCAAAAGACGCAAAGCAACCCCTGATGCGAGACTTCATTTAATTTTAACAAAGACAGTCTACATAATCATAAACAGAACAAGCTGTCTATGCAGCAAATGTAGTTATGGCATAAACATATACATTTAGTATAAACTGAGGTCTCAATTTTCGCTTTCCACAATTCTGAAAACGAGAAAATCGAGATTAAATTATTTTTGTGCAGCATTTAAATGCATAGTCCAAATAAAGGGAAGGCATCGTGTCAAAGTAAACACATGTAAACACATGCGAGAGTCTTGAGAAAGATGGAATATAGAAAGTTAATTGTCAAGGGGCAAAAGCAGCAGGAGTTGCAAACTACGACCACCAGCCCACCTTAAAACAGAAATAGCTTGGGGTGAAGTTGCTTCCTATTGCAGCAGATATTGCATGATGTAGCCCATTTAAGTAATTTGGACGACTTGTATTTTTTTCTCAGGGAAAGCTACGTCAAAATAATATATGTAGTCTATTTGCCAATATAGACATTGCCCTTTATATAGCTACTTTATGTTTTTATCCTTTATCACAGAGTGAATAGAAGTTGTCAGATGACCTAGAGCCAAAACTGAAATGTGCCAAGTGCTAATCTAATGATACGTCACCTTGGAAAATAACATGAAATTATTTTTGAAATAGGAGTAAAGTAGCCTACTTTAAACTGTATCGAAAATACAAGCAGACTTTAAAGAGCTAAGTGTGATATTAACAAAATGTAATTATTTAAATATTGACCATAATAATCAGGATTATGATTTTTGCCATAATGGAGCAGCCCTAGTGGCAGTTTAACTTGCTATCCATCTATCAATACGGGCTCCCCAATGATAGACAAAGACGCAACGGTCCTGAGTTACTATGCAATTGCTAAATTACGCAGCAGTCCTATTGACCCTGCACTGTCATTTCCATGCAAAAGGCCACTTCTACGAAAAAGAAGCCTCGCAGATGGGCCTCGGGGCAAAAGACCAGGGCTAGCGCTCGCCTAATATTCAAAAGTAAACAAAAATATAACATCCCACTACATAAATTATGCGGTCTGCGGGCTTTCGCTGTTCTGCCAAAGCCAGTTAGGCAGAAAGTTGCTGAATGTGCCTTCCTAAGTGCTCCTCCACTTTGTCCCAACTTTTTGAGTGCAGTTGTAACAGTGCCAGGCCTAATCCCGCACGTAGTCGTGTATGCATGGTACCGTCCGTGCCTGACAGCTGTAGGCAGCCACACGGCTGTGGTACATCCGCTCTCACCTGAAAGAATAACGCTGTTTCAGCTTTTAGCCCAAACGCACCATTTTTTAATGTATCCTGCCACTGCCACTGTCATCAAGGAACACAGCCCTTTTTGTTCGAAACTGGAGGCCTTAGTTTCTCTGCATCTTCAAATGGATTTCATGTTAGCGATCGCTAAATTAGTGTCGCTCTTAGGGTGAAACATCTCAGCAGTTAACACCCCCATCTTAGGTTTTAAGACGGAGAAGTGTCACAAGATGGCCCCATCCCAGAGACCAGCGACAGAAACTAACCGACCTCACGCAGGGTGCCAAAACATTGCCGCAGGGTTCAGCGCGTAGCGCTCTCGGGGTCGAGAGGGTATGCAATTGCTGTCGATCTCATTAGCGACGACTCCTGCTTTACAAATGACGGGAAGCGAAGACAAAAGGACGGCCTGGCGCGATTTGCCAGATCAGAGCCACTTCATGCAAAGTGGGGATTAATTGAGCGCCCGTGCAGTTTATCTCCATCTTGCAGCATTCAAAGCGGGCGGTGATAAGTCTGGAGGAAAACCGGAAAACCAGTGGGGTCAATGAGCGATGATTGCCCTGCGTTTCGGCGGTCTGCTGCGAGGCTGGAGGTTTGAGGACGGGCAGAGGAGCGCAAGGAGCAGGAAACAGATGGGAGATGATTTGAGGGGTGACAGAGTTTCTGTTCTGTACTGAAATAAATTAATGACATCTAACCCACCCCAACAGGAAGGAGATGGAGGCCTGTTAAACGTACAGCACAGGCGAGACCAGCCCACAGAATATGCAAAGTCACTACCTTGATAAATAGTTAAAGAGTTCCTACTTTGATACATAAATGAAATATTACTCAACTGCACTAGCTCTGTCCAATCCGACATAATTCATTTCAGTATTGGCCATGAATAGAATCTATATTGATGTATTTTGGAGAGAGAGAGATTAATGCAGAGTACTGAATATACCGTAGGTGCTAACAGAACACCACTCTGTGAGCCGACTGAACTGACTATTATTAAAGCAGAAAATAATAGTGCTGTCGAAAAGAAGGTCCATAGTGATCTTTCCTTAAGCTATTGACATAATTCTTCAGCTAAATAAATGAAGAGAGTGAATAAGGTTAACCTTCAGTTAACCCTGTCTGAATGGAGGTGTTCTGTCATGGACACTGTACCTTTTGACTCAAGGCTGGTCCATTCAGCTGCATACGGACTGGGGGGGAGGGCGGGCAGTGTCACAGGAGCACGCCCAGTCAGCGCAGCCCAAAACCAGCCCCGAAGAAATACCGGGCCTCTCCAGCCAGCATATTGCAGAGAACTGTAACACTTTTGAGTATGCAAGCAAAGGGACATTTAAGGCTTGCCTAAACGGCGTGCCGTTGCTGCGGTTTCCAGGAAAAAAGTGAGGCGTCACCACAGCAACAGAGGAACGAATCCGCCAATGCTGAACTTGGATTCCAAGTGTAACTGCTGTTTATTTATAGAGTAACTAAGGCGATGTGCATGGCTAACCTTCGGCATATCATCAACGTGTACAAATGGATATTTACCAAAGAAATCATGCTGCAGGCTACAATTTCTGCTTCACTCCTGGGAATCAAGGCTGTAACCTGATGGTCCTTTATGTACAAGCACACACTGCAATGTATGAGCCAGTAATAGACATTCAGTAAAGAATGAGGCGATTACAAGACACAACTTATGTACTGATTACATACTGATTCATGTTCTGGGAAATGTATGGAATGAAAAGTTAGAAGACATTAGAACATATTAAATTTGGTTTTAAAATACTATAAATGTTCTAACAATAAATGTTCTAAATCAATGTTCAAACTTAAAAATGTAGAAATGATGAACAATGGCACCTCATTCATTTGAAATGCTTACAATTGCTTGCTCATTACTTTTACAAATATGCAAAAATGAATAATTTGAAATGAAGTATAATCGTAGCATTGGCAATGGCGTACACCAGCCAGCATGAAGAGTTTGCCCAAGTCCAGGTCTTGATTAGGAGGATAATAATTAAAGTTTACTGTATAAAGTAAATGAGAACTGTATAAACTCAATGGAGAACTGATCCGGCCAGCAGGGCAACAATTGCAGCAGGGACAATTCTGTTCACTTCATGCTGAAAGACTCATCATCTGTGGACCGGGCCTATCTTTAAATTGAAAACTTAAAAACGTGATACACAGCGTATTATCTGAGAGATTCCTAGACCCACTTCAAGCTTCAGTTCCAGTTTTCCTCTTCACGCTTGGGAGTGACACATCTCTTTAGAGACTAAAGTGTCACGTTCATTCCCTAATCGTACAGAGGCGTATGACCCCGAGGAAGCGAATAAAAGAAGAAGAAATTACTTTCATTAAGAAATTCAGATTTTTTCCCCCTTCCTTTTGATCTTGTGCCAGAAGAACATTTATGCTGATGAAATGCATAAATAAAGTTCTTAAATTATCTGGCCCTCTTCAGAGAATGTATTAGAGTTGGAAAACTTCCAGCACTGACTGATACAATCATTTGGAGTGCTTCTGGATGGAGGCGATTGAGGAATAGATGTAGAACTGGCAGATCAGGCATACTTTTCTAAATGTCTTATTCAATACAGCGCCCAGACTGGATGAACGTATAGAAAACCTGACATTCAAGAGCCTTAAATTAAATCAAACAGGCACATGCAATAGCTTCAGTAGACTGAACAGGCTACTCCTTTTTCAGTATCCTGACCCAACTGGCAATTGCAAATCAATGTATGTAAAAAGGAAGGTATAGCTTCAGGCTAAGATATACAGTAGAAAATGATCTTCAAGGGTGTTCACCGGGGGATATAAGTAGGAAGAGGAAAACCACATAAACATGTTTGAGAACATTTACAGAATATGTACAGTAAGAAAGCATATAGGATATACAGTAACACTATTTTCCTATGTAATTATCATTACTATTCTTTTTACATTCACGTTAAGTATTTAGCCGACACAGAGCAACCACAGAGTTTGTTTTACATACATAACCTGCAATTCAGGATAAGTACTTTCCTTAACCACTGTATTCTATTTCCGTCCTATTTAATAACTTTACTGAGGAACATTAAAGCAATGAGGGTTTAATTTCTGGACCTTTCTAGGGTTCAGAATAATGTAGAAATTAGTATTAAAAATCAATTGACTTCCATGTTTAAAAATGAACTCTATTTAGCATGATGTGCTTGCATACTGACGTGTAGTGCTTGGGATCGATCTGTTCTCATCTGCTCAGCCACTCTGTGGAGTAGTATGCGCTAGCCTGCTCACAAGCAGCCCTCCACTTACCAGACCCCCTCTCCTCTAACAATTACGCTCATCGCAGTAATGGCAAATCAAATTAATTACAACTCGCAAATGTGGCCGGCTCCCCACGCGAGTTACCGGGGTCAGGGAGACGGAGAAATATCGCAGTTCTAAAAACAGCCTAAACAACTCATTAGCTAACAAGCCGCGCAGGCATGGGGGGGTCGTGAGAGCCTAATCAAGTTCATCTTGAAAGGTCTTTCATCAATACTTTGAGTCGAGGACCAGACGCGGCTCGGCGCACTACATCCCGGCACCATTAGGCTTTCAGTTCGCCTCTCGGTCTTGTTCCGCGGGGACACCCTTGGCGTTTCGATGTCCCAGAGCGGCAAAGGCACGGGGGAAAGTTAAGCGACGGGGATGTCGAGATCCCCTCCCACGTTTGGGAGTCATCGCCACAGGGGGACGACTTCATTTCCCTGAAAGACCTAGGGTTATTTTAAATCTGTCAGCACTCCTAGAAGTGGTGCGAACTTCCCGGCGTCCCTGATTGCGGCAGAGCAGGATTGAGAAAGACCAGTGCCCAGAAACAGACAGGAGTCAAACTGAAACTTCAACGAAAGAGAAAGGTTCCCTTGTCTAGAATTTCCAAGTGCACACACACACACAAGCGCATGCACCGAGAGGGAATTTGCAGCATTAACTTGTAGGTTTTCAGAACGTATTTTCATCAGGAAGATTTACATTCAGTTAAGGGTAATTGATGTTAAGTCTGAAACGAGCGCTGTCATACATTTAAAACATGTAGCTCAGGCCAGACAGTAAATCTACGTGCTATAATGAATTTGATGACACAAATTAACTGCCTGCTATGTGCAATGTTCCATATTAAGTATGAAAATTATAACTGCCTATAAAATCTAAGTTCAAAACTTGGGTTAAAAAAACCATCAAAAATAAAAAATATGTTGCACCCCTAATCTAGTTCTATCTAGCTGCTGAAAGAGGTTTTTAGAAACTGCATGTTTACGTAGCCTATGCCTAGGATTGATATTTCATTTATCAACATACTGTATGAACAACAAAAGTATTGAAAGGATTTCTATGAAGCTGGCTGCCAGTGCTTTATTGACATCTCTGTGCAACGTTTTAGCCATTCCTTAGGGTTAGCCACACACTCTGCAACTTCAATGTGAGCTGACCTTACTGACACTGCTGTCATAAGCTAGCGTAAAGCACAGATGTGAAAGGGCTTGTGATGTAACCTTTGAGACAGCATCACTATTGACACCTTCCTCCTAGTATTGTGAGTGCAGGACAGTTAGCAATTGCATAGAAACCATTTGCCTCTAGAAAGGCACTCATTATAACGAGCTCAGTCTACACTCAATTTTCCAATGCTGTCTCAGTGTTGGGGTAATTTTATTTGCTTCAAAAATATCAGTATTCTATCGGCTATGCTGTCTTTCAAGAATTTATGAGAGGTCCTCTGAAATAAGTTGATGATTTAAGGCAGATGTAAGGCAATGTGACAGGCAAAAATATACTCATTTTAAGTTGAGCTTAATTTCATTGTGTTCATTGTTTGAGCTACCATCAAGAGGCCAAGCATTCACTTTGTATTACTGGAATTTTAGCTGACGATCTGCAGCATATACAGTCAGTGAGCACTTTATTAGGTAGACCTGTACACCAGCTTGTTAATGCAAATATTTAATCAATCATGTGACAGCAACGAAATGCATACAAGCATGTAGATGTGGTATTTTTCAGACCAAATTCCAGAATGGGGAAGAAATGTGATCTAAGTGACTTTTACCGTGGAATGATTGTTGGTGCCAGACAGTGTGGTTTGAGTATCTCAGAAACTGATGATTTCCTGTGATTTTCACATAAGCATTTAATATGAATTAAATCTAGATTAAGTAAAGCAAAATAATTAACACATTTTTATCAAGTGATACATGCATACACTTGTTTTCTCAAAATGCACATACTCTTATAACATAAGCAAAAGATATGGGAACAGAAAAGTCACAATACCCTTAGAAAAGTTTCATGTCCCAGAAGGTGTGACATGCATATTACTGGAACCTTCTCTCATTTTCTGATGAGTGCCATTGATTTAAGAACTAAGAGACTTTTCAAATTATATTTTTGGTTAAAAAAGGGAAGGAGTGGAGGGAAGGTCATCATTTCCAAATCTGTAAAGGGAAGTAATCCTTAGATTCAAAATTGATTTTAATACTCAAGTTTAAACCTTGAGTGTGATTTGTCTGGGCGGGACATGAGTTGTGGCAAGCTGCACTGGCATAGTGACATTTTCGTCCTGGACTTGGACACCTGAGGCCGCTTGGTAATTTGGTAATTTGGCACCTTGACACGTGCCGAAGTGAAATGAGAGTCGCTGTTGGGGTTGTGTCAGCGATCAAGCTGTGTTCTGCAATTTTGGTGGTTCATATTTCAATTCTGGTGCTTCATATTGTCATTTTGGTGCTTCATATTCTAATTTTGGCGCTTCATATTGTGATTTTAGTGCTTCATATTGCAATTTTTTTCAACTGCAATTTTGTTGCGGCATAGACGGAAAATTCACCTCTGCATGGCTTACCTGCTCAGACCAGGTCAGTGGAGCAAGGAACTGTGAGTTGCTCATTTTTAGGGTTTCTCATGCAATGCACTATATTCGAAAGCCATTTTCGGGAATCGAATGCTGTCCATTTTGACATTGATTATAAATCCCTCCAAGCAGGAAAATTACATATTTTGCATATGTAGTTAATTGTCTTTTTTTATAATGTTAATTACTGTATTGTATATATTTAATTTCTGCTTTTAATTGCCTACGGCTATACTGCACTGTGGTCAAAGTACTGTATTCCATTATTTTTCTTAAAGCTGGCTGTAATGAGAAGAATGAAAATAAAGAGTAGAACATCATTTTAATCATGCGACTGCAGTTAAAATGATAGCTACATGGAAGCAACATGCATTAACTGCATTAGTTACTGTATCTCCTCCCAAACTAACTAAAATCATCAGCTCTTGCCTGCCAGCTTGAGATTCCATAGATTTTTCCATGATGACTCTGTACTTTTTTGTTCAATAATTGAACTTGCTAGAATCTCAGGAAAATTTTCATTTAGGGTTGAAACTTGTAATCCCGTTGACTTGGCTGAAGTAAGGAGCCCAGTTGTGCTCTGTGCTCATCACTGTTGTGCCCATGGTAGTGCTCAATATCGAAGACTGAAAAACCACAAGCCGTGTTATTGTTTTGTCTTGAAGGTATTCTGTGTGGCAGCCTTAAATGGAAGTTCATGTGTGGGTCATGCTATCCATGTAGCCTGTAGGCTATACATTCAAAATGGAGGAGCCAAGAAAAACTTACTCCACCCCACCTTATGGGTTCTTTGCCATTGGAGACAAAATAATAACTAAGAACAAAGCTGCCTTTCGCAAGTAGCAACTGCCCTACTAACCTTCTAATGGCTGACACTTTTTTCCCCTCCAAAGGAGATTGGTCAGTTCAGTTTAGTGAATCAATCATGGACTCTATGCTTTGTAAATTTCTATTTCGTATGAGCAGCAGTCGATCTCCCGAGCCACTTTATTGCTGTAAACAGCATCATTGGCGTTGTTATGCTTTTGGCTCAGGCTTATTTGTGAAAAGTCTCCACTGGGCAGAATCCCAAAGCAAAGCCAATGTTCTGGTCTAACACATATAGCTCAAGGTAACCAATGTAATTTCCGAAGCCATGCTCACCCCTTAATAAGGTTGTACAGTGGGTCAGGCTCTCTCACGACAAAGAGCATGCACTACACATACGGCGGGACTTGTAGCACATAGGCCTATTGACACTCACTCATTTGTCAATATCTCAGCTGAAAAAATGATGAACTAAGCACAGACAGTGGTGGAAGAGGCGGACGAGAAAGAGGAGGAGGAGGACCAGCGGGCGGACTCACGATATAGCAGGGCTCGCAGAACGGTTTCTTCTCCACGGCGTAGAAGGGCTTGCCGCACAGCTGGAGGCCGCAGGCGACGCAGACGAAGCAGCGCACGTGGAAGACCTGTTCCATGGCGGTACAGCCGCTGCCATCTCCAACCACGTTCTCCCCACAGCAGGAGCAGCTACCTGTAGGGGGAGGGGGCATCAGCAGCCCATCTCACATTCTGTGCTTTCCTCGCACCTGCCTGCAGAGACTGTGCAAACACTGCAACCTGTTACACAGGAGCACCGTATGGGGCAGGGGCACCCCGCTGGAAAAAAAAAAGCTCAAGCTATAGGGGGCAGCCTGTAGCCTTGTGGTTAAGGTACATGACTGGGACCAGCAAGGCTGCCGGTTCAATCCCCAGTGTAGCCAAGATAAGATCCGCACAGCTGTTAGACGCCTGTGCAAGGCCCTTAACCAGGGGGGTTTGTCTCCTGCTTAGTTGAATCAACTAAGGTGCTTTGGATAAAAACATCAGCTAAAAAACTGCAATGCAATGTAGCTAGGTTTTGAAACAGCTGGTAGCTGGATGACCAGTTCAGACTAGCTCCCAGCTTGACATGGTTTGACCAGCTCAAGCTATGTTTTGAAACTAGCTGGTTGATCAGCTCATACCCAGCTAGACCAGCTTGGCCATGTTGGTTGACCAATTTATAACCAGCTTGAACATTGAGCTTGTCAAAGCTGGCAGAGCTGGATTTGAAAAACTGTCAGTAGCATGCCACAATTACGACCATTTCTACACAAACTCACCAGACGCAAGAGCTTAAAGATAAGATACTTTTATCTACTTTACAAAGGCTTTACATCTTCAAACCAGACACAGCGCTGTAATATAGATCTAATGGCTACGAGAATTATCATTTTTAGATAAGATTTGATATGAATTATGAAAGCTTTCAATGCACGTGGAACTGAGAAGAAAATAATTGTGACAGAAGTTGTGCTGGTACACATCTTAATTTTCAATTGCTTTACTGACAAACGATTAGCATATTTAATCTATTCATATTCAAATAGATTCAAGCTCATAAAGAAGAAACACAAGGAAGGCACAAAAAATATTTTTAGAATTTCTTTTAACTCATTCTCCAAAAGTAAAATAAATTCTTAACAGACCCATCCTCGCAACCCTCACAAAATTATACTGTACACACCAACAGATGGTGTAATTGGCATAACAATTACATTAGATTAGATATATTGCTATTTTCCATGTTCATAACTGAAGAATCATAAAGCAACAACCTGTACAAAGAGTCAAACTCATTAGCGATAATCTGCTGCTAGCAATGTGTTGGGGGGCAACAGTGCTGATATTTTTGTAAGAGAGAGCCTGATTGCATATTATAGGACACGGCATTTGGATATCATTAATTGAATTGAAGATATCATTAATTGAGTTTATGATGTCTCAAACTCAATGCAAGATATCTTCAAACCAATTAATGACACTAGCAATTTAATTAGCAGTATCTTAAAATAGTGTGGTTGAAGAGATATCGCTGAATGTTTTCTTTTTACACATCTGAAGGCAGATAGATGTGTAAGATATTCTGAATTAATTTAACTTTGGTTCTGCAGTTTTTTTTTCTTCTATTCTTTAACTTTTTCCCTCTAGTCTTTGATTGAATTCGTTATGATTCGACTTACTTTCTGTTCTGAATTGAGCACATTATACCAGTAAAGATGAGGTAGGCCTACAAACTTCAACCAGACATAAAACATACTCAAATTTCAACAACTGTATCTACTTCTTACTTTACATTAAAGGTGGACAAAAACTGCATTTAATACGTTGCCGGTACACAATCAAATGTATAGTTTAAAGTAATCTACAGATTAATAAGCAAAATCACATACATACATGGCACATACTGTATTACTGAGTAGTGTATTAGTGTACTCAATCATTGTATTCCAAGCAATTGCCTGCAGTTGCATCAGGTAAATTCGAAAAAAAACAAAAAAAACAATGCTCTCTCATGCACACACCAGTGGCTTGCTGGGCCAATCCCAGTTTGGGTTCTGTCACCTCAGTAGGAAGGTTATAATTTTAACCTACTTAGAACTCAGGAAAGACTGTCAAAATTAGATTTAGCACATCAATTCAAAGGTTGTGCCGATCACACCTCAACATATGATAACTACTGTATTTACCTTCACTATAAATACACTGCAACAAGAATAAATAGCGTATTTAAAAAAATAAATAAATTAAAAAAAAACTGACATTCACACCATTTGAAAAGCATGTTTACAGTGTTACTAAACAGTGGATTAAAACATTGCTGCCAATTTATCACATTTTAAGAATTGCACGCATGAAAAAAGATGCATGAAAACAGATTGTAAGAAGCTTGTAAATGGGTTTTAAACCTTCTCTTTAAGATTTGAAATTATTCAGAAACCATATTCCTTTAATGTTATACCATAAAATATGTTTACAGTACCTCTTGACACACTGGAATACCAACAACCAAAAACTAAATCTAAATGTATTAACTATAGACAATACTATACATCTTCTGCTTACATTACATTATAAGTGTTTTAACTAAGTAATCATTTGTATTATTACATATTTAAGAACATAAACCGGCCTTTTAACATCATTTATAAATAGTGATGTTAATTAAAGGATGCACTCTGCCTGTCACAAATATCGATGGCTCCTATTACTTTCTATCTTTTCTAACAAATGGTACCTGCATACGTGGCCTCGATTGCAAAGCCAACGAGTAAGAATTACATAGGTGATTCTGTACCTGCCTAAAGTTTATAACAAGAAAATAATTGTCATAAAATAATCACTGTAATTTCTAAAATCATGTTTTGAGAAAATCGACTCCAAACATACAAAGAAGTAAATAATTATACTAATTTCACCATACACATGGTCTAATCATTCAAAAGGTGGTAATATCCTGAAAGTTGAACAGTTGAGGGATGATTTGTAGCAGTAAACAGAAAGTACACAGATTTTTTCAGTGGAACAGAATCTAAACAAAAAATGTTTGAAATCCTCATCTCAAATCACCTCTACACTATCACTGTACTGGTACAATCGAGAGAGGAAACTCAAAAGCTCCACTGTTTCTTTTCAGCTGTGAACATATGGCAGTGGCCTGCAACCCTGGATTTGGAGAGCTACTGGTTTTTGTTTGTACCGTAAAATCAGCACCCTGTTGAGACCCAGGTAATCAGGTTAGGTGAGTTAAGTGTGTAAACAACTACCCTAATTAAGTGCAGAGTAACAACAAAAACCAGCAGACTCATTAGCTCTCCAGGAACACGGTTGGGGACCAAACCTGACATATGGTTATGCTTTCATACACAGTATTACAATTACAGCACTCCTCACCCTCCAGTCCCCTTTCTGTATGATGAGCCAGGCACTGCTGGCCCCCTTGGCTTCGTTGTGATTCAAGCCTCAAGGCTGCTGTTCACCAGCTTCCTCTTCACACAGCAAAAGGTTATACACACCAGGTTCTTAAATTCCTCACGGCATGGCCTGACATTTCCATGGGGAATGGATGAAGTTCAGTGAGTTGAGGGCATAGATGTCCCAGCTCTGTGTAATTATATAAGCTTAAGTATGTAAAAGACACAGACATGCATGGGTAAATATGCCCTGCATTCCCCGCTATGCCAATGAAATGCCAAAAAAAAAAAAAAAAAACAATGTTTGAATTTCATGACTCAAGGTCATTTTTAGGCAGTATGTTTATGCAAACAATTTCACAGGTCCTTAACTTCCCCACCGTAACAGAGTAAGTCACAAGTCTTGTTAGCCTTGCTTAATTACAATATAAATAGCTTGGAGAGGCTGTAGTGACATGCAATCAGTAGGAATACACTCAGAGGACAATAACAGCACTTTGATTTGATAAAGATCTTTGCGGTTGTAATTATCTCATTCCAACCTCGAGTCACAGCTCAGCAAAGATTATAACATAATCTCACAGCAAATCCTAGGAAATGAATTTCATCAAACTACTGCTCTCGAGTTTGAAAAAGGATATGTTCCATAAAATAAAGCAGTCAAGTGCATTTTATGTTTTCTCATCAATAATTTCCAGTGACTGCTAAAACAAGTATTCTCAATTTCTAGAGGCTGCTAAAATGGAGAGGTTTTCTAAATTATGTAGGATGAGAATGCGACTAGTACCATATTCACCCTGTGGATATTATTCCAAATACAGTTTTAGCTGGGCATCAGGAATTCTCTGCATGAAAGTACAAACTACTCCCATATGCCCCTCTGTTCTGGGAAGGGAGCACAAAGCTTAATATAAAAACTTCAAATTGTTCTTTTATAACAAGCATGACAGAGAATTTCAGGGAGGGTTAATTTACACACTACACATATTCAACCGCCCTTAGATACATCAGTAATATTACATATGAAATAAAAAAAGAAAAGAAAAAAGAAAACAGCGCCGTCCAAACAAACTGGAGGAGGCTGAGTGTGGTTAGACAGCTTAATTGGATAAAAGGAAAAGATTTTAAAAACCTACCGACTGCATTCTGTAAATAATGGATTTCGAATGTATTTGTAGTGACAGTGAAACGCTGCTGTTTGCGATGGGGGAGACGTTGAGCGGAGACTCTTTTTGTTTTTTTTTGTTTTTTTTTTTCTCCCTCGACAACGCGTCGTCCAAGCTCCGCTAGAAGGAGAGTGAGCGAACATACTGCTGAATTCGATGTTACACTGGGCGGGAATCAAAGAAAGGCCATGTAAATAAAATAAATAAAGAATAACTGTTGCAGGGGTCAGTTTCCTTGCTCTGCCGCGCTGAGAATACAAAATTATGTTCAGGAGACAGGGTGCCTGAACCCTGTCTGCAGAACCATGCACCTCTCTGGTGTGTGCGCTTTGTGAAACTCAGCTCCCCAAGGACTCAGAAAACAATGAGACTATTTTTACAAATAGTTATTGATTTAAATTACTACATATTCGTCTTATTTATACACTCAGTGAGCACTTTATTAGGTATTTATTAGACAAATTTTTTAGACTTATTATCCTCTAGCATTTATATAGCGCCTTTATCCAAAGTGCTGTACAATTGATGCGTCTCATTAACCGATTCATTCACACATTCACACACTGGTCACACATTCACACAGGTCCATTTTCAGACTGGCAGGGTAGGCAGACTTTCTTCTTTTTTTTTCTCTTTTTTTTTTACAGAGACTAGGGCCGCAACATTGACCGGATGTGACAGGTCTTAAAAATAAATCAAAATGAGAAGAAAGTCACGCTAAATTGTTTATGCTTAGTTAGGGACGTAAACAAACAGAGGGCAGTGAATGTGAAGAAGGGGGAGGGGGCGAGTGCAAACGGATGCATTTAGCGACCGCTGTGGGCGGCTGAATGACCGCCCACAGCGGCCGCTCTCCTTCCCCTCCAGCACCATCTATGCCCCGCTTTAGGAGCTTCCGTCCGATTGTGCAATTCTCTTGCCTTCGTGGGCCTGGATGTGACGGAAGGAATTGCTGTCATCACTGCCTCAGTGTCCCAGTGCTACTGCCATAGTGATACTCCCTCTCCTTCACCGTCATCGGCAATGTCAGGCTCTTACGATGGGCAGAATCACTAGGGCTGCAGTGCTGGGGGAATCAGGGGCCCTGCCTCGATCACGCCCCTGGGGTGTGTGTATGTGTGTGTGTGTATGTGTGTGTGTGTGTGCGAATGTGCATGTGAGTGTGTGTGTGTGTGTGTGTGTGTGCATGTGTATGTGAGTATGTATGCGTGTGCATACGTGATTGTGTATGGGTGTTGGTTCGATATTTTGGAAACAGGTTGATAAATGTGATGTGGCCAGCTGTCAGGAGAAGAGTGGGCAGAATGGTGGCAGCCAAGGGGGAATGTGGGGGGAATGTGTGTGTGCATTTGTATAGGGGTACATGTGTGTGCATGTGTGTAAGTGTATGTGTGTGCATGTGAATAGGGGTATACAGTATGTGCCTGCGTGCGTGTGTATGAATAGGGGTGTGTGCGTATTGTGTGTGCATGGGTGTGTGTGTGTGTGTGTATGCGTGTGAATAGGGGTATATGTGTGTGTGTGTGTATGTGTATGTGTGTGAATAGGGGTGTGTGTGTGTGAATAGGGGTATATGTGTGTGTGTGTGTGTGTGTGTGTGTGTGAATAGGGGTATATGTGTGTGTGTATCTCTGTGAGTGTGTATGTGTATGTGTTTGAACAGGGGTATATGTGTGTGCGTGTGTGTGTGTGCGTGTGTGTGCGTGAATAGGGGTATACAGTATATGACTGCGTGCGTGTGTATGAATACGGGTGTGTGTGTACTGTGTGTGCATGTGTGTGTGTGTGTGTGTGTATGCGTGTGAATAGGGGTGTGTGTGTGTGAATAGGGGTATATGTGTATGTGTGAATAGGGGAATATGTGTGTGTGTGAATAGGGGTATATGTGTGTGTGTGTGTGTGTGTGTGTGTGTGTGTGTGTGTGTGAATAGGGGTATATGTGTGTGTGTGTGTGGGTGTGTGTGTGAATAGGGGTATATATGTGTGTGTGTGTGTGTGTGAATAGGGGTATATGTGTGTGTGTGTGAATAGGGGTATATATGTGTGTGTGTGTGTGTGAATAGGGGTATATGTGTGTGTGTGTGTGTGTGTGTGAATAGAGGTATATGTGTGTGCATGTGTAAGTGTGTGTGTGTGTGTGTGTGTGTATGTGTGTGTGTGAATAGGGGTATATGTGTGTGCATGTGTAAGTGTGTGTGTGTGTGTGTGTGTATGTGTGTGTGTGTGAATAGGGGTATATGTGTGTGCATGTGTAAGTGTGTGTGTGTGTGTGTATGTGTGTGTGTGTGAATAGGGGTATATATATATGTGTGTGTGTACTCTGTATCCTGGGGTCAGTCGCTCACACTGAAACGAAATGGAGCAGCCCGAGTGCCTGGGAGCTCCAGCTGGGCTCACACGGCAGCTGATCCGGCGTGGCTGAGTGGAGACGTCTCAGTGAGGAGCGTTAGCGCCGCCGCCGGGCTTCACCTGCCGTGAACCCACACCGGGCGGGCTAGCACGCCGCGCGCACCTCAGAGATTAAAGAGCGACCTGGCAGGGCCCACCACAGCCAGGGCTGGACGATTCGCGAAACCAACCCCAAAAATAAGACGCTAAGCACGCGAAACACTGCAGGAAAAGAAAAGGAAAAGGAAAAGCCCCGGCTCAGCTCTCAGCCACTGCAACTGCTGCAGGCTCCCAGAACCGCCGGTGGAGGATATGAAGCGGCCTGCACTAATACCGTTAGCACTCCGCCGCAGCGACATACTGAGGACAAACACTGACAGCCTCCTCTTTTTCAGGATCGAGTCTACCCAAAGTATTTTCTGCTCGTCTCAATCACAATAGTGTTTTGACTTTTAGATTTCCGCGGCGTCTTGTATCCCCGCAATCTAATAAAACACCTGTGCGTAAGTAGATAACAGGTAATCCACTCTAGTCTGCCTCTCAGCCATCAATATCCCGCCCTCACTGTGACAGGATTAAACACAAACAATGAGCTGACAGCAGACACCCAGATTGATATTGTATTCATAAATCTTCCATCGTTTCAAAACAGTGCTCTTCCTTTTTTTTTTTTTTTGGAGGAGGAGGAGTTGCACTTATTGCTGTAACAACACAAATTGTTATTTTTGTTTCTGATTACTGTACGTAATGACTCATTTTTAAAACCCGCCACATCCTGCGTAGAGTGTTTTGGTCCTGAGGTGGTTTTTCGTTGCATTGGCAAATATGAGGGAATCCTGTTCTTGCAGCTGTTGCCCAATAGCTAACCACAATTTTGGCAAAGATCACCCACACTCACATTGTTCTTAGCCCAGTGATATTCTAGTGACTGGGCGTCTTCACTTTTGCCGTTTTCTCCTTAGGATTGACATAATTTTACCATCAGCAAAGCAAACGCAGAATAATGCTTCTCCTCAACTTTGTGCTGTCGATAGCTACTTTGGGCTGTGATGACACATTACATACAGTATAATATTTGTTATTTGCTGTGAAACAGAGCCACCTAGGTTAAATAACTAGTTGCTGCTGGTTTAGTTTCAACCAATGACCAAAAAGAGTTTCAAAAATGAAAACTATTCAAATGTAACTCGAACAAAGTGTCTGCTAAGCACGTGGAACAGATGGAATCAATCCTAGGCCACGATTTCAAAATGGCTGATGTCAGAAGTAGAGCAAAACACACCGCTGGAAAGAAAGAAGGCTGTGGAGATCCAGAGAATCTACTGTGCTGGCCTCGAAAGCACAAAGCTGTGCCCTTCGGTCTTAAGGGGAAGACAGAGCAGCACCCAGACCTGACCTGGGCTGGGGTTACAACATTTCAGCACAGCAGGCATTGCACTTGTTTTGACAGACACAAGTGGGAGCGAATTTAAAAGCAAACTCCTCGGAGTTTGCTGAAGGCAACTGAGCAATATGCAAATGCATTCAACCAAAGTATCTAGGACAATGCGCAAAGCTGTCTAACGGAAATCCTATTAATACATTAACTTGCGAGGCTTTATTTTCTTTTAAAGAAATACGGGCGCCTGCGTGTGAACGTGGTACGCCAGACAAAACTTTTGTGGCTGCCCTGACCCATTTACCTTAGCTGGTCCTGAAGGGCCTTTGGGAGCAGCCTCACAGTTTTGGAACCTCTCCACGGGGCTCCCCTTCTGAAGACTTAATAAAAGATGTGGTTTGAATGGGGGCTAATTCCGGCTACCACGTGATATATCAGTCAGTGCATTTTCCCTCCCGTCACCAAGATGTCTAAAGAAAGGAAATCCAGTCACCACCAGATCAGGCTGAATGCTGAGAAGAGGCCTGCGACTTCTCTTCACAGTGACCTCCCAGTGACTACTGCACACTGGAATCCTCAGATACAAGCAGTGTTACCTTGCTTGCAATGTACTTTTTTAACAGCGTCATGCATAACATGTATAAGTATAGGCATGCACTTTCCACACTACACTGCATTAAATCAGTTCTGTTGGCCATTTAAGACTGGATTGCAACCATGCAAATGTATGGTGTGTTGGGAGACAGAAAAATTCAGGCTACCTAAATGGCCATGTTTCATATACAGTAGCACTGGATATGAGCGGTCATTAAATAAATAAATCATAAAAATAAATTAGTGTCCAAATCGTGTATTCATAAATAATTGACCTGGGCATTTAATCACTCAACTCTGTGCTCTGATACTTGGCATTAGATAAAGCACTGCTGGAATGGAGGGTTGGATTTTCTTTTAGTTTTTTAAGGGAGCGCCCACACAAGTTGGTGCCACCTGAGGCCAGGCAACTACGAGGCACAGATTAAGCTGCCCCATCTTATTAAATTTCCTCTAACGTGGTACACCTCCGCGAGACCTAAGTGGATTAAATATGAGGGATGCTGACATTAAAAATGCTGTTTCAGGGACACCAAATCTAATATAAAACTCTAAGTCAAGACTAATCATGGACGTTTAAATGAAGCCCCTGAAATGAAGCCAGTGTGTGGGGCTCCTACTGGGTAACTGCATTTCCTCGACAACCAGCTACCACTCACTCCAGCTTTCTTCCTTCCTTCTCCAGGTTTTGTATGCATGTTTAAACAGAAGACTGATTAGACAAAACACTGACAACAAACAACGCTGATTGCAGACGGAACACTGATTACAAACACGTTGTTTGTTTGCATACAGACATTGTTTCGTTGTGCTTTTCCTGACAGGTTTGTGTGTGCGTACACATTTGTGTGCGTCTGTGTGGGTCAGCATGGGTGCGTGTGTGAGTGTCTGTTAGAGAGAGAGGCCTCAGTGCTCATCGGTGGACATTAACATATCTGAAGCGCAGTTTGAAAAACCCTCAATTTAAAACAGTACTCTCAACATTGAAGCAAGAGAACAAGATCTTCTTTTATTCCCCGGTGCCTTGAATAACCCTTGGAGTCATTTGAAAGCCCAGCCTCATAAAAAGCACTACAACAGATGCGTTTGATTGGAAGCCCATCAAAGACATTAGCAACACTAATAAAATTTAGCAGCACGAGGACAAAGATACAGTCCGGTTGAAAGAGATCATGGCCTAGCTCTGATTAATCATGTTAATGAACAGCCCTGGGTCTAATACACCCCCATTCTCTCCACCCACAGCCTCCACACCCACCCCCCAAATCCCCCCCCCACCCCCCAAAAAAAAACCTTAAAAATTTTTAATCAGATGTATTGTGATTGCAAAGTCCTTGTGATCTGCTCTGGCAAGAAAGAACCCTCGGGGCTGGAGTTATTTTACTATTGCCTGTGATTGCGTGTAGCCTTCCACAGTGACAGCTAACACATGTAAATAAATCAACCTGGGATGATGTTCATTTTGGGCGCTGCTGTGGCAATGGAGCAGAGCGCGTGCCTGCTCCTTTGATAAAGAGTTGGCTTGTGTAGAGCCCCCTCCCCTCTACAGAAGAGGGAAGTGTCATGGTGTCAGCCAGCCTCCTGCTGTGTCCTGCCTGGCCTGGGGAACTCATCGTCACTACCTGAGTTACCTTACTTACGTGTGCGACTCACTTCATTTCAGCGATGGCCAAGTTTAGCGACCCTCACTGGGCGGGTGGCCAGGGGCAGGCTAGCATATCCCAGGGCACTCAGGGAATGCAGCAGATGTCCAACTGAAAGGACGGCAGGGAGCTTCAGAAGCCGATCTGGCGGAATCACACTGCCTTCTCTACCAGGCCAGAGGGATTTATTTGGCTGATGTCTAATGCAAACCCAATTAGGCTCTTTGGCTGGGATTGAGGAAAACGGAACGGAACTCACGATACAGGAGTTTTAATATCCTATATGTAATTCTGTGGGGGGTTTTTTTGTGTCTGCTTTCTTTAGTTGCGGGCATCAGCAGACCCGGTTTAAATGCAGGCCACCGGAAGCACGCGATCCAACGGGTTTTAGATGTGAGCGGTCGGCGGAAGAACGGTCACAGCGTTCGAGGACAGGGAGGGTCGACGGCTTGAACGAGCGCTCCTCTGGGACAGCCTTCGTCGAATTCCGATGAAAACCTCTCGCAACCAGAGAGGCTGCAAATAGCGTTCGCCTTGCATTAATTAACACAGCTAATGTGATTTTTGAGTAGCGGAGAATGCGATTTACGCGGTTCAGTTAAGAGGGCATTCCAGCGCTGAGGAGAGCTGTAGATGAAATAATCAGCTGTGGTCAGAGACAGAAAGTCCCTCAATACAGCTGAGATGATGGAAGGTGGGAGGTAGGCGGGGATGCCACATCCTTCACAGGGATAAGGATCACTTCCCATTTCTTCCAAATGAGTCGGCACATTTAGCATTCAATCGAACAGATTTTGGGGAGGTTTTCTCCTTCATGTATTCTCAAGGGAACAAAACAACATGAACTGATATTAATTACATTTTGTTCAAGCACTAATGGACATCACATCTCTTTAAGGCTCCATAGCAAGAGTGCATGAAGCCAAATTGACCAATACAGAACTTCTAAAGGACATTGCGTTCAGTACTACCAGAGCCTACTTGAACATAGAATGAAACACCCTCAGGCTCCTTTTAGAATGGGTTAGGGAAATAGGCAGAAGGGGGCAGGTAGGGGTGGGAAATTACAAATTACCGAGTTGTATGAGTGAGGTTAGGTGGGTTGGTGGGGTGGGCAGGGGGGAAAAGTTTAGCACCACTTCCTTGTAACCCTTTAAAGTGCAAGATTACAAATGTGTGATGAGAATGTTCTTAACTGCACATTCTAACACTGATGTAACAATCACTATCCGTAACTGAGAGCCACCAATTCTTCAAAAATGTGACTTTTGTAATTCTTATGCCCCCCTTCACTGTACCACATTTTTTTTGTGTTTTTAGTGCGGATGGCTATAAATATAGCACAGTGAAATGCAAATGAAAATGGGAACCCCCTGCCAGTTTTATGTTTGAGCAGGAAAATAAAAATAAGTGACCACAAAAAAGTTTTTTTTTTTAGTATAATTCAAGTGATAGCAGAATAGCAGTGACTACAGAAAAGCACACTTTAGAATCAGTTAGAATGCAACACTCCTACAAGTCCTACAAACTGAACTATCCTGATAATCACATTCAACGATCTCGCCAAGGTATTAATTAATTAATTAAATATAAAGATTTTGAGAAATGCCAGATTTTGTGACCTATTTAGCATATATCCAGGTTTGTTGCCAAGTCAGCTCATAACTTCAGGATCAGCAAAATGGATGTGTCTGGACAGGTCAGAAACTCGTCTGAATAGACGAGGCCCGATTTTTTCCAGGGGGCGTCGAGGGCCACCAAATTGGACGACTACCCTTTTTTCGAGCACATGACCTTGTGGCTGGGGAGAGTCCCTCCAGCTAAGCCAACTTCTGTTTAATCAGAATTTAAGACGTATCGGGATGGTTGTGGTCAGGCTGCTCTCGCCATTTATTGGAACAAGCCGAGAAGGAAGCGTATTTCGGGAAGGAGAAGAGGCTGCGTCCAGCTCAGTTTGGGGCAGTGGGGCTTTTTTATTTTTGTTCTTTTTTTTTCCTGTACTTCTGCAAACCGGAACGCACCTGTTGGCCTCTGGCCTGTCAAAAAAAGACAACAACTCCTCGGGCTAAAAGGCTGAAACAGACTTGAGGTCCAGTCTGTCCACATCCCTATTTTTTTGCATATCCTCATTTCAATGCACCGGTCCATCACAGAAACCTCAGCCGGGGGTGGGGGAGAGATGGCCCATTGTCTGAGCTGTGACACGCGCCGGCTGTAAATGAATGCCAGACGAACCAAAAATATCTATTTATATGATAATTAGAAATGTGCGTAAACCGATCTCACTTCGCCGCCCATATGCGCGGGCATAATTGCCAAGCTTGACATATGCCTGAAAACTCACTCCCACGCGTTTTTATCTGCTCCCAACAATAGGTCGTTTGACGCTCTTCGGAAAGTCGGTAAAAATTGTACTCGCTGTCAATAATGGTCGGCTGTTACGTCCTGCATAAATTCAAATAAATGGGATTTTGACATTGTGATTGGCTCCCTTCAGGCTTGGGCTGAAAACATGCGGCATCTGTTCTTTTTCCTGGAAATTCAGCATGCATTCAAGTGGTACTTTGTATATCAGTATCAGTATGTGTCAGGGTCTTCCAAGGATAACATTATCAAGCCTGTAAAACAAATGGGACCGTTGTGCACCAAGGGCTCCAGGCTTAAGCATGAAATGCTTCTGTCTCCCACTGAGGACCAGCTATATAAAAGAACATAATTGTGCCAATTCATCTGAGAAACAAAATGGAGTGGAGTTTCTGCAGACGTGACTTTTCCCTGCAGTTCTATAGATACAGTCTGGGCCTTCCTTCCTTCCTCTCAGGATTTTATTCAGATTCATTACACAATCTGGGGGTACACCAAGCCACACAACGCAAAACACTGAGCTGATGTTCAGCGCTTTGTTCCGCAACGAAAGTGAGCACAGGCCGACAGAACTATTTCTGTATTTTTCTTTTGCCATCACTGTTGGACAAAACTAGTGTGCCGCCATCTTCTCATTTTACTTGTTGGAAGAGGGGAGAAGCGAGTGGAGTCCCCATTCCTGAAACTGAGTAGCCCAGAGGACCACTCTTGCTGAGAATGGCAAAAGAATAATACAGATTATCTGTTGTAAGGTGAGAGAGAGATCAGAGCCTGGGCTTTCTCTGAATGTGACAAGTGCACCTCTGAAGCTGTGGGCCCAGGGCAAACGCACTGGGCCCTTGCCTTCAGCTCAGTCCTCTAGAGTCACGAAGGGGGCCTTACTCACAAGCTATACTGACTCACTGCCATCTGGGTTTTTGTTCACCTGGCCCACATGCCACCATGTCTCCGTGCAGACCTCTTCCCCTATTCCTGTGGGAGAGGTTTCCTGTGAGGTTCTGCGTAACGGCACCGAATGGGTCATGACTACGAGCTTGTGGGCTTATTACTGGAAGAGGGCTGGGACGATGTGGCGATGCACCTAGCACCCTCTACCAGGGACCTGAGTGCAGACAGACCACAGTTGCGCGAGGTGGAAGCCAGTGGTAATGGTGAGAGAGAGTGGAGCTCCGTTTACAGTTTGGGGGAGGGGGTCTCTCACCGTAGTACTCCTCGGCCGGGGGGTTGTCCATGTCGTGGATCAGCTTCTTCGTCAGGCGGTCCAGCTCATCTTCGGGCTGGCCCTGGGCGCTGCCGGGGGCCTGAAAGACAGATAAAGCGCAGGTGTTACTCGCGTTTACTGTAAGCAGGACGGTTGAGCTGCTTACGGCAGTTACGATGCCGAAACTGGACTAACCGGACCGTGGAGTATTTGGAGTGGCCTCCAAATCTTCAATGTACTTTTTCTTTCCTGTTCTAATAACATTGTAACCACACTTACTTTTCCCCCAGTTTTGAATAACCAGTTGTACAGCTGTAGTTGTCATTTGACAGTTTCTCAGCTGAACTGCACAGCCAATGTACTGGAGGACCACACTTCTGATACAGCTGATGTATACAAACTTCAATTGCCCAATCGACTACTGCACTTTCCAGGGGTCAAGCTTCAGTCATTTACATGTCACCCCAAGAGATTTCTCAACCTGTGATGGAAAACAAGGCTTTATGAAACCAAAAGTGAGCAGGGATTCCCTCTGCTATCAGCAACTTAAAATTGTTGTGTTTTACAGTAAACAACAAAGCATTTTCATTAGCTTAAAGAAATCAGTAACTGTCAGGTCATTGTAGGTCCAACCATTATGGGGTTCCTGAAGCTTACCGGCATCACTACTCCAGGCAGAGTGCAGGAGCTGAACACACCACCTGGGAGTTCATACTTTTCTTTGTGTTGAGTTTTAAGGTCCAGGTAGAGCCACACTCTGCCGGTCCCCACCAATAGAGATGGTGGAGTGAGGCTTCCTTAGCCACATATTGAGTGTTGTGCTCATATCCGGTATCAGTGACTCCCTGATATGAGCCAATCAGGTGAAGAGGTCATTTGATTGGTCCAACTTTTTAAAGAATAGTCCAACTCCACTCAACAGGGTTAGGATAAATTCCATTTCAGTTCGGGAAATGAATTGAAATACAATGAATTCGTTGAAAAATCCTCATAGAACTCTACAAGGTTTCTTGATTCATTTTCTGAATTGAATGAACCGAAACGAAATCGACCCCCAACCTTTCCACCCACACTGGGGTTCATTACACTTCACTTTCCCATTATTACGAGGTCAAACTAAAGAGCGCCCGGCAGAGGTCACTACCGAGCGTGAACCCACCCGAGGAGCGACAACAAAACCCATGAATCGCCTGAAAGACCGTGCTTAAAATACGACAACAGGGCCCCTAAAGGTGAAGGTGGGTCGTTCGTATTGACGGAGAAGCGTGCCCTATTAACCCTCCCATGAATCACCGCTCTTATTTACGGTTCGCACAGTCGCGCCCCAGTCATTTCTGAATTTACCGTTCCCTGAGAGGAAGCGCGCGCTTATCAAGAGGCGGTGGTGGCAGGTCAAGGACGAGATGGCTTTGCAGCAGTGCTGGCCCGTGATATATGAAGACCGCTGGGTCACAGGCCTTCCACACACTGCTGGTCAGGCACATGCGAACAGCTCCAGTCCAACTGAGGACCCCACGCCCCACTGTGGCTGCACTAGGGAAGAGATCAGTGCCTTCAACCTCCGAAGGGCTTCAGAGTCGCCGGAAAGGCCTTTGATGACGGGGAAGGGCCGATTTGCATATTGCTTTATTCAACTGCCCGCCAATTGAATCTTCGCACTTCACAGCACAGAGGGTAGCCGGTCAACTCCAGAATAATACAAACCTCATGACGATAAACTTTGTGAAAGTTAACTGAGAGCGGTAAAATGATTGCTTTAAAAAGTAATTAAAAGACGGAAAGAAAGGACTCTATAAGAAGGCACTGATCTCTTCCCTTGGTGCAGGCACAGTAACGCCCGGGGTCTTATTATGACAGCTCTGTGAATCAGACTAGAGCCATGTGTGCTTGTGTGCCTGTACTCAATTGAAATCAACACAATTCACAATGTGCAATTTTAAAAGATGAGACTAGAAATCTGACTTGACTGTTGTTGATTTTTGGGTTTTGAACAGTTTGATATCAGTCCCTTGTGTTCAGGTATCAGTATCCAGACTTGGTGTTTCAAGAATGAACATGATTGCTATGTCAGGTTTCAGAGGAAGTATAGTGCTTTGCATTTGAACCTACTGTGTGGTCAGAAATAAAATGCCAAGTCTGGCTGCACTCCAACATTAAGCACCAACAGCAGCATGATAACCCTTTATACATTGCTATTTGAATTGGCCACTGCATGCTTCTTGTCAATCTGCTTTTGACAAATGCTGGGAACATCAGCTTGTGAGGCCTGATGGGAAAGTATGGTGCCCTTCCAATGAGAGCCATCTGACCAACCTACTATGTCCTTTGCAGACAGAGCCTTTTGAACCCTGCACACTCAAATGGACACAGTACGGTTTTTCTTCCCAGAAAGGGGTCAAAGCATGGCGGGAACTCTTGCCCCAAACAGTGTCACAAGACCTATCTAGGACCTAGATTTGGCATTTTCCTATCCTAACTGGGAGACTTACACTAATGGCACATATTCAAATGGCACATACACCAGAGTCACAAGTCTGAGACAAAGAAAAAGAGAAAACAGATTAAATCCATGTGTAGGGCTCTACGGTGCAGCCATTCCAATTGATGTAGGGTAACTGGAAAAATAATGTAACTTTTCCAACATAGCAGCATGTGTATAAAAGTGTCAAAATTTTTGCGTAAGGCCCTGGCAGTGAGAATACTCAGCTCAGTCAGCCTGGACTCAGAAAGGTGCCGCTGAAGATGGCCGCGCTTGCGGGAAAGGAAGACCTCATTTGCTGCTCAAACTCAGTCTGTTGCGTAACATTGCAGGGGCGCTTCCTTCCTTGAACTGGCCCCACCGGCTTGAGCCCCCACCTCCACCACCTCCCTGTTTCTAATAATGTGCCCTGTGCGGTAAATCGGACACGCGCTGCCAAACGCCTGTCAGCCCAGCGCAGGGCCGGAAACCGCCCTCGAGTGGTTTCGACGCATCCTGCTCTCACAGGTGGTCTCTCCTGCAGCTGGTCGGAGACCTCTCGCGCACAAAAGCGGCAGCCAGCTTCTCCTCTTAAAAACATTCCTTTAAATGCTGCCGTCGAACGATAGGCCTGTCTGCGAGAACATTTGACCAACTGCCAAACGGACTCTGGCTTCCAATCTACTCCTTCTGTGAGGAGCCACAGTGAAACACCTTCAGCGAGGACCTGTTACGAGAAAAGAAAGCTTTCTCGCTCCTCTTCAAGCTATCTTGTCAGATAATCCAAGTGGTGGAACTGGTTTAGGGCCTAACTTGAACTTATTAGCCCCCAGCTAGATGGGGAAAACCTTCACATTAATCACATCTGGATTTTCATTGCACCGACATATTTGTTTAAAGCTCAAGTTATACATTGTGAATTCATGGGTGCACGGCCAAAAACGATGAATTGTTTGTACTTTTTATTATGAGAAACGAACGTGAGGTCACGGGAGTGTCGCCTAGTCAGTGTTAATCATGTCAACAGAAGAGTGAATCTCAAACTTCATTTAGAACTCGAGCGCTGAAAGGATACCATCTGAACAGAAGGAAACAACTTTTTTTAATTACAAAGAAACTCTAAATCTTTAATTAAAAGACCAAATACCAAATGTTCTTCCCCCACTAGCATTTGAGCACGCTGTTGATTGACTTTGTTTTGAGATATGCATCTCATTAAACTATTTAGACCCCATAAATTGTATTATAAAATCTAATCATGCCATCTGAAAATGGATACAGGAGTGGTTTGTCATTTAATTCTAGGTCATCTTCATAAGCTTTAGATAAGAAATATCATAATTAAATCTATCAACAGATTATTAATTAAAGGGCCTGACGTGCCGATGTTTTTAACATATATTATAATCGTGTCCCTATTTTCACCAATACTATGAACAAAATGACAGTTTTTACTGACTTTAGACAAGACACAGGACTTTTAAGTCATACATACAGTCACTGATCATTTTATTAGGTATACCTGTACACCAGCTTGTTAATGCAAATATTTAATCAGCTGAACACGCTGCAGCAACTAAATGCATAAAAGCACAGACATGGCCAAGAGGTTCAGCTGTTTTTCAGACCAAATGTCAGAATGTGATCGAACTGAGTGAATGATTGTTGGTGCCAGACAGGGTGGTTTGAGTATCTCAGAAACGGCTGATCACCTGTGATTTGCACAAACAACAGTCTCTAGTTTGCAGAGAAGTGTAAATAAGTATAAAAACGAAATACCTAATAAAGTGCTCCCTGAGTGTATATGTGTGTGGTAAAATGCATGGTTTTATCATATGTAATATGGTAGAGTAGTGTAAAACTGTATAGATAGTGTCGAGTTCAGTAGAGAGGGGTGTCTGTAACACTATAATGTGTGACATTTTTTTGTTGGGTTTCTCTCAGTTGGTTGCCAGGAAATAATGGGTGTCTAACAGTGGGCCTCATTAACTTGGGAGATCGACACGTCGGGGTGTAAATCCCCCCGCTGTAGGAAGCGTGTCCCAGGAGACCGCTTCCCTGCGCCTCTCTGCGGCCTCACTCTTAAGCATCTGTTTGGGGCCGCATTTATAACAGGCAGGGGATCACTCACTAAGAACTTCACGAGGCCGCGGGTACATGGTGGCGCATATTAGCGTGAAAAACCCCTGTTTGTTCCTGGTCTAGTAAAACCTGATGAGCTGGTCCATAACATTTACAGGATGATTAATCAAGTAAGATTTTGGTGCGTAATAGAGGGGGTCATCACAAAGCTTGTCAAATTAATCAAATAATCAGCACAGGACCTGAATGAGCGCTAGGAGTTGTTGGTAGAACCAACATAGCCAGATGTCCAAATTAATTCCCCCAAAAAACTTCCCAAAACGCCCATTTTCAATGGACTCACATACAATTTTGTTTTCAATTTGTCCCCCATAAGTAGTTTTGAAATCTCCCATTTGTCATTGACTCTCATACATTCCACTGTATAACTTCCACTATGAATTTTTTCATAGATTTACTGCTAAATCCCCCACATTTAGCAGTAAATCCCTCAGTCTGGCAACCCTGGGTAGAACCCCCCAAGCAGAAAAACAGATGGCCCATTCTTGTAGCAGTTAGCCACGGAAGGGACCTGGCCCAGTAGTGCCAAGATGAGCCAAGAAACAGAGCTGGACTAGAAACAAAGTGCAGGAATAACGTGTCTTGAATTCACTTCATTGGAGTCTGCAAAGGGCACCGTGATGGATGCTGCTAAACACACACCGAGAATACAAATGAACTGTGAATCATATATATTTTTATTTAAATGAGGGGAAACTTTTTAAATCATATTATAGTAGCTTACGGTCAGCATTCTCTGTTCATTATCGCGCAGAGACAAAGGAGGGATGTTTTTTACACTGTTGGTATCAACCCATCATCACGGCTTTGAAAGGCGATTAAACGCTCCCATTATATGCAACTAATTTTGCCTTTAAACTTCGCTTACTTCTTATCCACTCGCTGACATCCGCAACGTCTCGTTTCGGGCACTTTAAAGAACCTTGTCTGAAGGCCTTTTGTGGCGACGCTGAATAATTTTTCACATGAATAAGAAAGAGAAATTGCTTCCCGTTCTTACTGATTGCCACAATGTTTTGTTCAGCTTTCAGTGATTCACCCAAAACAGATAGTAGAAAATAGCTTTCTTTCGGTCTCTCCTTGAAGGGGTTTTTACTTTCTACACAGCCCACGGAGGGTCTGTGTAATTTTTTGCCGTGGTGCAACACTAGGCTTCAGGCACTTCTTTCCTTTCAGTTTTCAGCAAAACAGCAAAAATACAGACCTAGGCAACCTGCGCCATGACGACGGTAGTTCTACTTGTGAAGTGCCCCTGCAGCATAATCTAAGTACAAATATAGTTTGCCTAGCAACAGGGTGTCTGCAGCCACCCTGCTGGTATCTCTTCACCTCCCGTCTCTGATGGTGATACCGGCTAAAACCTGATCCGTACCGGCTCCCCGGAGAGCAGCCACGGGGTGGGCTTTTGGGAGGACTCGGAATTTCATCTGAGCTGACGACCGGGCTGGTGGCCCCGTCACCTGTTTTTGACCAGGTGACAGAGGGAGAAGCAGCGGTTGAGAGTCCGAAATCAGAGTCACCGGGCTCGTTCTGCCGGAAGGATTCGGATAAAAGCAGAGGACTAGTGTCCAACTGAAAGAGAAATGGCCGATGGACATTGAGGCCCTCTCTTTCATTCGTGTCGCAGGAATCGACTTCCGCTGCATTTCCAGCTATCCAAAGAACAAGGTGGCTTTGCCAGAACAAGGTGGCTTTGCACTTGTTTCACAGGGACTACGGCGATCTATTTCCCGCTGAGCTCTACTGACATCTGTTTAGAAGCAAAAATAAAGACAGCACACGCATTATCTTCCTGTAGAGAGAAAAAGATGCTGATCTTGTAGGGCTTTCCCCTATCGGTTTTGATAGTCACAACACTCTCAAAAGACAATGTTTACTAAGTGCAGCAGGGGCGTCCGTGGGGGAAACAGTTTGTATGATGTAGGGAAACCGGTTATGGGGGATTTTGTGGACTGAATGCTTGAGCAATGAAGCAGTAATCAGAGATTATATTTTGAGAGATCATGCCAGCAAGAAGCCTGAATAAGACATACAGCACATTTTATCCATATCTTTTGAACAATGAAGAATGTTCAGCAATACCCTTGCACATGTACTTAGATGTCAGGGGAGGGGAAGGGAGGGGGTCCATCAAACTATTCCACTGTCTTTAGTTTGGCTTTTTTTCCTTGTTCAGTTCCCATAGAAAAACATCTACTTCTTATTCATGATGTGTGTACGGAACAAAGGAATAAATTCCCTGGCAAGCATACCGTATTCCTTCAGATTAAATGCCAATGAACCTTGAAACAAATGCTCTTTAACTTCAATGAATCCCAGGCACAAGAAAGAACATGGCACAGGCTTTTTAAGATGCTTTATGTAAGTGCAAATGCCACATCCCTCTTTCGAGTCCAACACAGGGTGTTAGCATCACGGCAAACAGCGGGAGTAAAAGCACTTGCAAAAATAAGGCGGCTTATTCAAATAAAAGCAGAAGCAAATCCTCCTGTGCCGCGATCTGTTCGGAAGGTCCTGCTAGGCATTCACACGGAGAAATGACTGCTTTAAAAAGGACGTTCCTTGAGACTTCCTCAAATAAGTGATTATGGTGGGTTTTAGAGGACTCTAATAAGGTTTTAATACAATGCACAGGCTTTTGTGCAAAGGCCACAAAGCCTTTCGCTTCCATTTCGGCCTTAAGAAAAGGGGATTCCGATACCAACTTGGCATCCGGTGCTAAAGTGAAGAGGCACAGATTCAATCTTGCCACAGTGTGCTTTGTCCTTTAGTCTGAGAAATGAATTGAAGAGAACGCTATACTTTTACCTTGCTGTCTGAAAATCTGGAGTGGGGTAGCTGCTCAAATCAAAGCGGAAAGTGGAAGTAGAAATCTTAAATATGAATCAAAGACTCTAAATGCACTGCCCAAATGTAAGGCACAGCTCGTGGTCTGATTAAATGGTGTCCCCTTCGACTGGTTTGATGTGGGTGGAAATTTTAAAAGGTTCATGTAAGTGCAAGTGACTAGTAAGTATGTTGGGAGATGAGCTTTGAGATTTCTTTCAACTCTGAAGTGACATTCTGTAGCGCAGGAGAGGGCCGACAAGATAAAAGTGAATAAGCACCTGTGATTTTTCTACTTCTCAACTGTAAATCTCGAGGAACTGTTATCACAGCAGTTATCAAAATGTGATAGTCAATCATGCAATGTCTAAGTACGCTCTTCTTATTTCTTGAATCCAGAAGCATCATGTGCCCTTTTTTAAAAATAAAGGAATTATACAAATTCAAGGCCACCTTGTGAATAGGCGTGCATTGTGTACAAATACATTCTTACCAAATAAATAGGTCAGGTTATTTCAGCTCCAATTAAAAATCTGGAAAACACTCAAATTTATGGAAGCTGTGGAGATGACGGAAGTAGTGCATTACAATAATTTCCACATAAGATTGGGTTAAAAAAAAGACTGTGTTCTTTGCTTTTAATTTCAGTGAAATAGAATTTCACCATTTTGAATTTCAAGCCATTGCGAACTGTGTGATGTTGTTAAAGCAATGTAAGATGTTTTTGTTTCTGTGAGTGAGAGAGGGTGTGTGCATAAAAAAACTAGGTCATAGTTTGGGAACTGACATGTTCATCTTTCTCCTGCCACAGACAAGTAAATATCTGAAGTGCTAAAAGGGGTATGAGACCATTGTGTATGCCAGACTTTGAGAGGAAATAAGACTCCACACTAAGATGAGTATTTCTTACCCTGCTTATCTTAATTACACACTAAGACAGTAACACACTAAGCAGACTTATCTTACTGGTTTAGGTGGAAACTGACATTGTGGTCCTGTTGTTTGCATCAATGTGGTGTCCTTCAATTATATTTAGATGGATGTGGTTAATCTAATGAAGCTTTACACCGGTTTATGTTTTTTTTTTTTTTCGTAATACACAGTGCAAAGTGTCTCCTGTATAATTAGATTTCTCAAGCAAACAACAAAGTAACCTTTTTTTCCAAGTAACTGAACAGTGACAGGCAAGTAACGCTTCATTTGGATGAAATGGTGGAAAAGGTTATCTCCTGTCCAAACACCACCACACTGTTTTCTCTTCTCTCTGAAAAACAAGTGAAAAACACCAAGGGCTGCACTGAAATGTGGGTGCTTTGAATCTGTGCATGTTTTGCTCGACTGAAGAGGTGAACAGTTGCAGTTATGCATCCAGGTGTGACTGTGTAGGCTAAGGGCCTCTGTTTCCCAAAGGAGGGCAACTGGGGCAGGAGAGGTGCCGAGAGAGACAGGAAGCTTTGTCCGCGCTTGGCCAGCAGGTGTCGCTGTCACGTAGCGGTTATAGAGGGATGCACTCGTTGGTGAGGAAATGCGGAATGACATGGCTGAAACAATGGTAAGAGTAACATGATTCACCTGTACTAAAGCAAGCCAGTTACAGACACCAGACCCAAAAACAGGCCGGTCTTGTCATAGTGCTTTTCCCACTCAAATCGATCAAGCCACTTAGATTGAGCAAGTACATCCACATAAATTCCCCCGGCTCTCAAACGTGTCAGCAATATTTCAGCTGTAATCACAATCGATGCCGGCTTGTATTGTCCAACCGTCCGCAGTTGTAGGCAAAATAGAGCAAACTGGGTAGACAGGTTATAGTGCAGCAGTTAACTTCACATCTGTTGTTTAGAATGAACATGCAAAATTAACATTTTCCAAGCAGGTCATTTGTCAGCTAAGCAGCAAATATGTTTCTGAGTCAAGGTTTGGTGTTTCCGCTTTTGACTTGTCGTTTAGTCACCCAGTTACGCTGAATTCAATCTTCACTCCGCTCTACACTGTACTCCTTCTGACCCTCAAAAAGCCTCTAAACAGAGTCCTCCTCTCAGTTCTAATTAATATGAAAAAAATTATCATCCAATTAATACCATTATACAGTTTAATTGGAAATATAATTAGCTTGCTGTGTGATTTCAGCGTGAGCAACCTAATTATAGGAAAACAAATTTTTCTGAATTTAAAAATATTAAAAATATATTTTCATAGCCTATCACATACACATTTTACATGCGTATGGACATTTACTTGTTTTTAGGTGAAAACATGCATTTGTCCTCAGGACAGAATCACTAATTGTGCCGTTTGGATCACCGAGGTGCCCCCGCACCCGGACAAGAACGCTGTGTTAGCGGGAGAGCTACAGCTGTCACGACCAACAACTAGCCTAAAGGACCCCTGGCTTAATCCATCCATTACATTACATGAATGGCATTTGGCAGACGCTCTTATGCAGAGCGACGTACAGTTGATTAGACTAAGCAGGAGACAATCCTCCCCTGGAGCAATGCAGGGTTAAGGGCCTTGTTCAAGGGCTGTGCGGATCTTATTGTGGCTACACCGGGATTAGAACCACCGACCTTGCGTGTCCTAGTCATTTACCTTAACCACTACGCTACAGGTCGCTCCACACAGGAGTTTCTGCATCCCCTACCCCTATCCCTGGACCCAATTCTGCATGAGTTAAAAAGAAACACAAATGGCAATAGACAAATACAACAAAACCAGCTAAGCAGAGATGGCATTGTACTGGACAACAGAAAAAAGCGGAGTGTGATGATACTCAACATGGTTCGACCAGCTCAAGCTATGTTTTGAAACAGCTGGTAACTGGTTGACCACTTCAGACAAACTCCATACTCAACATGGTTTTGAAACAGCTGGGAGCTGGTCATTTTAATCATGGATTTTACACAAGGGACTCAGTGTTCTAGAACTCATTTCCTTTGAATTGCCAGTACATTCAAATATTCAGTTAAGAACATTCAAATTACATTTGTGATCTTACACCTTAAAAGTGTTAAGGCCCTGGGTCAAGAACTCAACACAAATATGAGGATATGCACACACACACACACACACACATATACACACAAATGAACAGTCTTACGGACAGTTCAGTCCTTGGACCTTCCTACCGATTTGTTCTGGGGCAATGAAAGAAAGGAGATGAGAAAATAAACAAATGGCCCCTCGTTTCAGGTTGCCGTAGTACAGGGGGGCAGCCGGGCGGATATCGATCCGCCCAGTTATTTACTGTCAGTTCGGGCCGCGGCTGAGAGAGGGGAACGCGCGCGAGGTGCATTATTTAAGCCTGGCTGTCTGACAAGTTCAGCTGATATATTGAAGCGCGGATCCGACGAACAGGTCATTATAAAACCCAAGCCACTTTATGCGCTTACGAGGCTACGTCGTTAGCAAGGTGAGGAGGGGGGGAAAAAAAACAATAGGTTGCAGTATTACTTTGGACAGATTGAGCAATCTATTTCTTAGCATGGAGGCTTGTGTTATACTTTCTACGGTTATGTCGATGACGTCAAACCGCAACGAACACGTGTTTGGAGCATTTATACTTTTTTGCAGTCATGTCTCCACAGCATTCATTGAATTTCCCTTAATTTAAACTCCGAGACACATTGAGAGCAGGTGTCCTCTTTTACAAGTGTGCCGAATATACACAGATACACATCAAAATGATATTATCTCAAACTCTCCTTGCAGCTGTTATTTCCGTGTGGGCACGGATCGCGTAGTTAAATAATTTTGGGGCGTGCGTGGAATGGCGAGAGACAGTGCACACAAGTGCAGTGTCGTGTCTGCTGATGTGACATCGCTTTGGCCGTGCGGACCCTCGCGGATGCGAGAGAGACAGAGAGCGATAGAGAGAGAGGGAGAGAGCCTTAGGACGGCGTAAAGGATATGCCTCTGCCCTCCAACTGACATCAGTAACATGCCCGTTTGATTACATACATGTCACTCGCTGGAGATTCCTAAGTTCTACGCTGTACATCAGCCAAACCACCAACAGCAAGCGGGGTTCCTAAATGGCCACGCTCAAGCCCTGAGAAAGGGACGAGGAAACCCCTGGAAGGCCGTGCAGACAGGGACTCTAATAGAAGTGTGGCAGGTGGCCAGGGAGCACCTCGGGTGAGGGAAAGAGGGCGAAACCCGAGGCGGACACCACCTCTCCGCGCTCTAAAGCAGGGATCGAGGCGAGTCACTACGCTGACCTTTACTCTCCGAAGCATTCGGAAACTGGAGCCCCGCGACCCCCCAGCGAGCCCCCCGCAAAGTGTCACATTATCATGCAGTCATAGGCAGACCGAGGTCCAATTATAGGCCGCTGCTACATAGCACCTGCATGCAACAGACGCTACGGTTCGCGCTCCAGGTGCCTTATCACCGTTACGGTCTTACCCGAACGTGCAAACGGGAACCGAGTTCATATTTTGCACGGTCCGGGTGTAAATCGGTGCCAGCTGAAACAGTTTACAGTCCGAGCGTATGCTCCTTTAGCCGGAGCGGCTAAAGGAGCTTCTCAAACGGTGCTAGATTCTGCTGTTCAAAATCAAATTACACTTTAAAAAAAACAAGCCTCCCAGTGTGTAACCACGGTTACTGGGGTGGAGAGTACAGGCTGTACCTTCAACCTGGCTTCCTTTCCGTTTAATTGAATCAGTACTTATGTTACATTAAAATGCAATCCCCCCCTCACAAAAAAGTCATTTGTCTCATAATGTTACAGAGAGTGCATGTCCTTTCATTTCCTCCCTAATGTGGCCAGGACAAGCAGAGAACAACAACAAGTCTTATCTCTATGAGCTCCAGACAGTGTTCTCTTAGCACAACTTTTTTGCCTCAACAGTACAATAGTCAAGATTTTTGTATTAAAACATTGTTACAAGACCATTATAAATCTCTTCTGATCATTGAAAAAGGCTCACTGACATGTTGACTCTCTGCCTGTATTTTTAGTCCGCAAATTCGAGTTGACAATAATTCAAGCGAATTGGCTGAAAATTGGTTATAATTGCAACAGCCAATGGTGTTCCAGCATTCACAGAGGAGGGATAAACCTTATTGTGGTTTGAGGTTGTTTGTTGCTGCAATTCCTCTCTTGACCATTAGAAGTCCAAAATGAGCTATTGTACCTTTAATCTGGTCATGCGAATTGCAACTTCAAAAACAGCGTCTTCGCTTTCTTCGCCCGATATCACGACTCGCATGTCCAAAAGACCGCGTATGTTGTCCCATGCTTTCTCTGACCCATTTATATAGCTGGGTTAATACTGGAACAATTAATCAAGAACACAACAGAAGCAGCCCTCGGGAGACTCAGGACCCTGACCTTTTCCGGGTTCAGGGTTCGTTCTGGAGCCCGTGCAGGTGCCCGTCCACCTAAGAAAAGAGAAGAGGTTCTATGCCATCAGGTCTCAGCTGTGGAAACAGCAAGCGGCTGCTATAGGTTCTCTTTCCTGTTGCCCTTCTTTTGAGTTATTGTACTATTGACAGTAACTTTAGAACTTTGTTTGGCTGGCTGGTAGTGGGAAAGTTGGGTATGCAATATGTATATAGTGGGGTTTATCAAATCGCAGTCCTCGAGGGCTGAGAACTGCTGCTTTCCCACGCTCCCTTAACTGAGAGCCAGGTTTGAAGACAGTCTGGCCAATCAGTGGCACTAATTTTCCAGTTAAAGAAACCCAGGGCTGGATGTGATGATCCCTGACCCCAACATTTTGAGTTAATAAGGACCTATGGGGAGGCAGGAGGGCCGTAACAGTGATTCGGAGGTCATGCGTTATCAATGGCTCATGATTGAAGTTCTTCTATGCTTTGAATACAAATTCTGCACATGAAACTATGTGTCTGACTGGCATCCATTATGGGATAGTCAAAAGTCCATCAGTGAACCAGTCAAAGTTAACAAAATGGCTTTAACATTCGGCATACTCTAAATGCATGTATACCACTACCACTGCATTAAACCACAGGCTTTTTTTCCCCAACTGTGAATATCAACTGAGCAGTTGTGGCAAATTGACTGGATATGAGATCTCACGTTCAATCAAATGTTAATTAATAACCACGGAATTCACCAAAGATCTTATTTAAATGAACAACATGTTTGTTGTTAATCTCTGACATCTCTGCAAATTACCCATCAACACAGCAGTGACATAAAAATAACAAACATGGAATTGTTAAATAAACTAAGAAATGAGCATGTTGAGACAGGGGAACTGAACCCTGTTAGTCAGAATGGCTGGGCTCCAATTAACAAACCAGCCACTGATTTCTTTCTTATGGTAATCAATGCTAACCTGAGTCTGGCAGATACAAATGTAATTATATCAACATGCCTTGCACGCTTTTTTGATAAACAATAACCACGTCCTTTTATTGATCCCTTGCAACAATCTCCACCTGAAACCATTACTCATCAGGTCTTCATGCTGATTAGCTACATTAACACATTTTAGGTGAAAATGATCAAAACAACAACAACAACAACAATTGTGTTGGTCTTTTCTTGTCCACTGACATTGTGACTTTGACAACAGCAAGAGAAAACCAAAGGCCTGCTTTACTGTAAAATCCAGCTACGCCACTTGGCCAGCTTGAAAATTTAACTGGTCAGGCTGGTCATAACCCGTTCTAGCTAGGTAGGAGCTGGTCAAGCTAATGCTGGTAGCTTGTCTGAGTTGTCTGTTTCAAAACATAGATTGAGCTGGTCAATCCATGTAAAGCTGAGAGCTGGTCTGAACTGGTCAACCAGCTCCCGGTTGTTTCAAAATCCAGCTTGAACTGTTTTTTTTGTCCTGTTGAACCCAGCGTAACCATGACAGGTATCGCCCCTACACTCTCTCTCTAAACTCCTCTGGGGCCACACCCATGTAGTGAAGGCAGGGCTCTGGAACCGATTGTACCGCGCATCACCATTTCATACGTAGCAGGGTTTTACAGACAGGATCGGAAAAGCCCATTTACACCAGAGCCCCATTGCGGGGAACGAAAATGCAGTCCCACTGCCAGTCAATATAATGATGTGCTCGTTTCACCCAGAGACAAATGGCCAGTGTCAAGTGTGGGTCATAAGAGGACAGCCAGCGAGAACATGGAGCAGGGGCCCCCATTTGAAGGTGTTATTTACGACCGAACAACCAGGCATACAGTCCCCTCCCCGCTTGGCTAAAAACGTTAGCGTGGCAGAAAGGTGAAACGGCCTGTTGAAGGCCTCTGTGTGGTAGTTAAGATGGCGTAGGGAAACAATGGGTACGCGAGAAACGTATGGCCGCTGCAGTGACTGTCCGCGTAAATCCAATGGAGGAAGCACATTTTTACCCAGAGCTGTCTGAGTGTCGAGCAGCCTCGTCACTGCTATACGTCAGCGTAACAAAAGAGCCCTCTAGGACCAGATTGAGGGACGCCGGTGCGCGTCTGGCCAGCAGCCAGGCCCTAGAGAACAGGCACTGCCGCGTAGCTCCTTTGAAGGAAACCGAGACATCAGTCTCCGGCTACACCACCTGCTGATAGCCAGTGCAATCAAAGATGCGCCGTCCATCTCGGTTATGGTCCTCGGAAAGCAAACAAGGTTTATTTTTCTCAGGCGGTTCATCTGATTAATGTTAATGTGACTCACCCCTTAGCTTCCTTAAAATAGCATCGAGGCCCTTCATCACAACCCACACGCTGCCGAGAAAAGTGTAATGTATAATCTAAAAACGTACAAGCAGAGTAACAAAGGGCAGAGACGGAGTAGATGGATCGACCGGCATGCCACGATAATGGTTTTCCAGCAGGAGGTTTGCGTTATTTTTTGAATAATCCTATTTCTTAAACTTCGTTTAAGGGAACAACATGGCACGTGTGAACTGATTCATTGTCACACTGGATCAGCCCGAAGGCCAGGGGAAGGAGGTGGTTGGGTCACCAACGCTGTATCCACTGCAGCTCACATGGGTGCTGTGGCAGTTAGCGCTTCAGAGCGTCTCGCTGCAGATATCAATGCAGGGAGCTCCATCGGCGATTCAGCTCATGCTAACGGAGACCATGGCTATGCCTTGCACAACGCTCTTTATTTCATTGCTCTCCCCCAATTTCAAATGAGGTGACCAAAGCCAGTACGAGACCCCTGCAGGTCACGTCAGCCGTCCAAAAATGGGTTGTGAGCAGTCGTCTCTTTGCTTCGAGCATGGAAAGAGCAGCGGTTTTTCGGCAACCGCTGACAGGAGCCGGTGCGGGTGCTTTCCAGAACGTCAGAGAAGCGAAGCGACTGGTATTCGAGGGGAAGGAGGCGCCTCCGCATTAAAAACCGCCCGTTCGACAGTGGAACCAACAATGACCTTCTAGGGGTGTTAACTGACTGCAGGGGTTGAACACTTCAAAATAATCCCCCCTGTCAAATGTCACTCAAGCTCGGCAGCAACACAAGCCATCATCTAGCTCAGCCTCATTCCGAGTCAGTGAGTCGAGGGACAAGGGAAATTGTTAAATTAAGCGGCAGCCATGAAATCTGTACATTAAAAAGAAAAAAAGATCAAAAGCTAGCTGGTGGACCCGGGTAATTAAGTCTCTGGAAGGCGTGTTGACTTGAAAAGCTGTCTCTGTCCATTGCACTTTAGGACAGGAGCCAATCAAGAGGCAAAGGGGACAGGAGAGAGAACGCTTCTGGCGCACAAGCTTCCGCTTGTGAGAGCTGATTATAGACTATGGCTGACACTGACCTTTGCCGATTGCTCTCAATTATGTGCAATTATCCCTGTAATATGATACATAATCCTGCAGAGTGCAAATCCTCAGAACTAATGTCAACATGCCCAATTGCATTTATCAAGTCAAATGGCTACTTTTGACAGACAATTAGATATACTCTACAATAGACACACATACCACAGCGAAAGATAAAAACAGGATCAATAAGCTGATCAAAAAGGCTGGGTCTGTAATCCGCGTGTTAAGGTCACTCGGGAAAAGAGAATAAGGGCCAAGCTGCAGACAGTCCAGTTTTACGAAGGCCACCCATTATATGGAGTTTTTAATAATCTTAGAAGTCCATTCAGTGAGCGATTGGTGATGTGGTCACAGCAGCAACTGTTTCAGGAGAGGTCAGGCTTTTTACAGCGTTGTTGTATTGGTACTGTAATGGTTGTATGTTGTGTATGTGGTGATGTGGTGGCAAATGAGATTCCCCAAGGGGGATGAATAAAGTTATCTATCTATCTATCAAATGCCAATTTATTACATAACTAAAAATATGTACTGTTTTCTCTCAGATATTCCAAACACCATAGAAGGGGAGTGAAGACAGATGAGTACATTTAAATATGGATAAGTGTATATATATGAGTAACACACATTCTAGACTATTATTAACTGCAACTTATTTTCCGTAATTTTTTAGCACCTATTTACAAACTGTGAATAGAACAGACATAAATAGAAAAACTGATTGGGGCTTAAAGATAAACCAGCTTATGTGCTTGTTCAGACAATGCAGGAAATAAAGGAGAAGAACCAGTAGGGTTAAACACATGATGGGTAGGCAATTTTACAGGTGTAAACATTACAAACCTTTTTTTTTTTTATCATCGTGGCCATTTAGATTTATTAGTTCATTAAAAAGAAAACGGCGTGAATATGTTGCGTGGTGAAGCAGAAAGATGTCCCAGAGACAATGTGTCTAGACTAAGCACTATCTTTGGCAGTAACATTCTTTTAAGCAAGACTCCAACACTATCAGCAGGAAAAATGTTGGAAAAGAGAATGTCTGCCAAGATGGGAGCTATACTGGATTTAAATAGCTGTAAAATATATTGCAGTATCTTCCCTACTTTACCTTCTTGCATATACAATAATTTACCCTGATTACAAAGCATTCAGTGGGATCCTCATGCATTATATAGCAAATATAAAACATTACTGTATATTTCCTGTCAGATTAATAAAGCATTCTCATGAAATACAAATTGCTGGCTGTGTATAGTTCAGACTTGGGTTAAATACGTAATTGCTTTGAATTCAATACTTTTCTGTGATCGATTGATCTTGCCTCGTGCAACTGAGCCAACCAAGAGGAAGAGAAGGCATGGTTTGCACTAGTTGCAAAGTATTTGCTTGGTTCTAACACATCAGACAAGTTCAGTAAAGTGGAGAAAAGCAATTGAATCCTAAACAATTTTGATTTGACCCAGGTCGGGTATAGTTCCAACCAGCCAACCAGCCGAGTGATGATTAGCGATAATCGCGAGCGCGCACAAGGCGCTCCGCACTAGAGGCGCCGTCGTCATAGCGACCTTTGTGTTATTAGCGTCTGCGGACTTCCACGTGTATGGAACCGAGGCGGCGAGACCGCTTTAATCGCGCCGGCCCCGCCGTCTCGCCGCCAGCGGAAAGGCAGCCGCTGGGGAGCAGGTGCACTCCGCTTCTCCACCGAGGTCCCGAGGCATCCCCGTAATTAGCAATTAACACTGATCCAATTAACCGTCGCCTGCCGCCGTACGCGTCTACACCTGTCTCGGAAGAAAAAGTGGATCAAGTTCACGCTGTGCTCTTGGAAGGCTGCGATCTCTGACACTTTGAAAAGGCCCCTGGTATTGGGACATTACCAGTCGTAATTATAAACTTAGGGGGACTCCGCATCCAAAAAGGAACGGCTAATGAGGCCGTGTTCAATGATTCAGGCATGATTCTCGCTGGTAAGAGCTGGCTATTTGTCATTGCAGTGATATCTTACTTTGCACTTGTTCCAATCTTTTCAAAAGCAGTGTAGCTTTCTGCCGATTCATATATCATACCCTTGTACGTACAGTATATTATACCCTTGAATACAGGGATAATTTCCTTTCATCTACAATCAAAGAAAACAGACTGGATTTATTTCCCTTGCAGTGCACAAAACCAATAAACAAGCATATTTATTTTCATAATGAACCATAGTGGTATTAAAACAGTCATCTAATAAATTGTAGATCTGTTTCTCACAATATTAATTAGTTTCTTAATGCACAAAGATGCTTACTGCAGTGAGGTATTTAATTTATGATTAGTAAAACAAAGTCCTTGATGAGCTATTCCCAAATGTGAAATGGTGCCGTTTGGATCGGCGCTGGCATAAAATCCTTGAATTAAAGGATACTCAAGGGCCCAACACTTTCCAGAGATTGCACATGACTGAATGTGCAGAGACTACAAACGTAATGTCTCTGCACATTTACATTGCTCTAAATTTATATTTATTTAATGTCCTCTATGAATGGTTATAAATAATAGTTATTTTTATAACGTAGCAAAGTTGCTTTAGAACAATGAAAGTTCCAGATGGAAAAGGTTCCTTATAAATCCAAACCTGCTGTTAGTGTTCCATCCTTGAATAAACTATTTGTTCAAGATGCGACATGAATAACATCACGCACCAGACATATTCAAATAAACATGGGCCAGAGATCGTACCTCGCCCATAAAATTCCACTTAAAGAATGCAATTTTTCTAAATATTTTAGAAGAATATCCCCATAACTGCTTTTTAAAAGAAGGTTATGGCTAGAGGAAAATGCATGTCACAGATATTTTAAACCAACAAAGAAAAAAAAACCCAAGGACTCCAAGCCCTGTCACTTAGAATTGCACTAATGATACATGTTTATAATATTGCGTTACGTTGTCTGTTACGCAACTTGATATTTGTTGTCCTGAAGGTAGTATGAAAAGACCAACTGCTTGGTAAGATGAAGAATGATAACTGTTTTTTGAAAGCCTTGGGTTCTTTTTGTAGAAATCTCAGCATCGGTAGCAACCTCAACTTTCTCCTGAAGGTCAAAAATTTAAAAAGGAATACAATTGGAAACAGTCTGTTAGTCCTCCTTGTGCTCAAATGAATGATTTATTCAGTATGTTAATTCAGTATGTTAATCAAACCATGCATTCCTTTTTTTAATCAGAATGCTTCAATTGTAACATTGAACATTTATTTAGTTTCTTGGATACCCTTTTCAGAAATTCTTCCTTGAAGGTTTTCCATCTTTTGTCAGTTTAACCTCAGTTTAGCAGGACTCGCTCTGTTGTTTCTGTGTACATTGCAAGGCCTAAACCGACTGTGTTTTTCATCTCAGTTCACCTTGAGGGGATTTGAAAAGCTCTTAAAGCATAAACATCGCTAACCTTACGTTTCTTCATCTGAACACAATTTCATTAACCACTAGTGGCAGTACTGTATCATAAACTTATCAGGCTACCCATAATGGCACTGGTGCCTGACAGACTTTTGTATGTTACTGACTTATCCATGCAGTCAACCCACTTTCAACAGTAGGCAGTCTGAAGTTTTTACAGAGTATGCCTGTTGGTCCAACATACAAGATATTCCAAGTACAACTGCCCTCCCATATATTCTTGATGGTAGATCTGTTCTTCCACTCACTGGCACAGGCATCAACTCTAGAAGTGTAACCACAGTATAGCAATGGAAACCCTTCAAACTGGGGATAGGGTGGTCTTTGTAGCAATGTTAATGCAAGAATAACGCATTCCACTTGAGGGATAAGCCAAGGACATTGCCGAATGTATGGTTTACATAATTGAAGCACAATGCATAGACTGTGATAGACCCAACCACTCCATGTGGGAGTCAAATGTGCTGAAGCTCCAGTGAACACGCTAATTTCTCCCATTTGTCTCCTTTGCCCTACAGAGCTAATCACTGTGTACATGCCTCTTCAAATTAACCATCTGCTTTGCTCAGACGCACGTTTGTTGAGGCCTCTCCTAAATCACCAGTAGTTCTTACCGGCAAAAAGCAGCTTGCCGTTACCTTTCAGCGGCTAACGACATCAATTAAATGAATGATGATTGTTTCGTATTATTGTGTCCACCCTCCGCCCCCCCACCCAAATGAAGTGACCGTTCAGCCGAGGCGTCGGCCATTTTGCGATGGGAACAGCGCAGAGATGCGTGCGAGGCGGAGATGGGCGGGCCTACCTTCTGCGGAGGCGCAGGAGCAGAGGCGACCTGGAGGGCTGGAGCTGGTTGGATAACCTGGGGAGCGGCGGCGTGGCCTGGTTGGGGGAGAGCCTCCGGGGTGGGGACGGGGGCGGGAAGCTGGACGCTTTGCTGAGGCCCGGGGGGAGGGGGCTGAGGTGCAGTCTGGAACTGGGGAACGGGCACAGGGCCAGGGCCTGCGGGGGCCGCCGAAACCTGGGGCTTGGGGGCCAACTTCTTGGTGGCCGTGAGAGGCGGCAGGGACGGGATGACCATCCGGTTGTGAACGCTGATCGGCGTCGAGGAAATCGAACCCGTCGCCGGAGAGCCCCCATAATTCTGAAAAACAGAGAGGGGAAAAAACAAGCCTTAAGAGTGACTGTAAATAAAGTACATTCCTTCCCCGGCAGAATAACCTCACTGAGAGCTGATGAAAAAGGAATACCATCAACTCAGGGCCACGCGTATCGATCTGGAAACGCCAGCCCGGCACGAGTTTGTGACAACCTCGTGCATGCTTTACTGTTTAATTTTTATTTGCACCGGAAAAATAAATAAATAAACATTGCAGCGTCTCGGACCAAATTACTCGGATACATCTCAATGCATCTCTTTAAATCTGGGATCCGTGCATATAATGGGTATCATAAACATACCATGTTCTGGATCCACAGTGCACTTTATTGGTTCCTATATGAAAATGGTTTATGAATATTGTACCGTACAAAAATTGTGCTCTGGGCAAATGCTGGGGGGCTCATGTCTGCATGGGAGTTATTTATACTGTGTCTTTGGGTGCAAGTAATTATCCAGCCTGCTTCCTTGGTATCGATTGCAGAGGTACCTAGACACCGGCGAGCCCGTGCAGCCCGGACCATCTCCAGTCATAAACTATGGCTCATAAAGCCGAGAGGTGGGGATAAATTGTTTTGGCGGAGAAATCATGACGGCGCATCGGCAGGCGTGTTGGACACTTGTGCTGACGTCGGCTTTTGGGAGCCGCGGGAGGCGCTAAATTAAAGAGATTTGTGCCGTTCACACCCGAAGGGGGGGCGGGGGGAGGGGGGGGGAGGTTGGCGACGGTGCTTCTTCGCGGCGTCCCCGCGTGACTCGGGTTCATTTCAGAAACGAAAAAGGACCCAGACTCCCCTGCATGGTCACAAAAGGCTGGCTTTCGCAATGCTAATTCGTTTTACGGTTGCCATGGCGCTGCAAGGTCAAAAGCCTTTCTGATCACTTGAAAGTACCAAGTCTTGAAAAGACACGCCATCAGTAACAAGGCCTCTCTACCCATGGGCCTAGAATCTTTATGGCAATGACTGGATTTCTCAAAATGCTTTTATGAAAAGATTGGCCTCTGACCAGGACAGAGAGAGGGCTATTTACATCAGAGAAGTCAAAGTCCGGCACGCAAGATTCCCATCTTAACTTAATGGACTCACTGCAACAGGACAATAAATAGATAATTCTACAGTAAGATACTACAAGAAAAACACTTCAAGCCAGCCTCTTTCTTTCCCAGTGTCAGATACTCTGCTGTACTAAAAAATAGCTGTTGCCACATGTCATTAACCTAGGCTGTTCTTTCTAGGTTACTGCCTTGAGCCAAAAATTCAATTATTGGTTTTATTACAAGATGAGAACAGACTTGAACTTGAAGTACCAGTACAATTTTTAAAATAGGAAGGAAACAAAGACTTGTGAACAACTTAAAATGGAAAATTTTGAATTTGACACATTGCATAAAGCAAAATGTGTATTAAGCAAAAAAAAAAAAAAACATTATTATAACTGACAAAAACGTTCAGGCAGGCTTGTAACATTGACTATGTGCATTGAACTCATACAAACATGCTCAGTCTTAACTATGATAGACTGGCAACATGAATTTGTGTTCACTTCTGTCCAATACCTTGCTTGTCTACTTGCATTCTTTTGGGAGTGGCACTTTTTATTTCTGTGTTGTATCTGAAAAGCATGTGTCCAATAGTCTGAACTCATTCACTCAATGATCCAATAGAAGGAGGAGGTGGGGAAGACAAGAGATGATACAACAGTGATGAGATGGGTTTGCGGGAGATTAGCCTTGGAGACTAACATAGATAGCTAAATTAGAAAACATATTATATAGCTGCCGTGTTATTAGCTAGCTAACTAAATTCAGTTTTGGGGCCTTCAACCCTGCATTGCTCCAGGGGATGATTGTCTCCTGCTTAGTCTAATCAACTGTATGTCACTCTGGATAAGAGGGCTGCCAAATGCCATTAATGTAATGTAATGTAAGAATGAATTGATGCATTTGTGCGTATGCGTGTATATATTATGGAATTATGCAGGCAGGCTTGAGAGCAGACTGAAATCCCCTGGTGTTAGCACAAGCAAATGTTTAGCTAAAGTTAGCTACCTAAATACAAAAACAAGTAACGTCAGTTAAATAGCTAAATTGCCTGTGTGAAAAGCGACTACCAAAGCTGATGTTTTACGAATCATATCAGATCACAGTCCCTCAGCTCATTGCTATCACAGCACACAGTCATCTGTGCAGAGAGGTGGTGTTGAGAATGGGGCATATACATTTTTGGTATACAAACAGAGGAGAGACAAATCCTGCATAGTCGGCCTTTAGAACTATCCTCCTTTCAGAAATGGACACAAACTTTTGGCTAAGAATGGCAGAATGGTATGACCAGCCACTCAGTGGTTTAAGGGCCCTTTCTGTCCTGAACACCTACACACACTGCCACAGACAGAAAACTGTATTGAAAGGATGTGATCATGCCAAAAGACAGATGATCCATGTTCTCTTCTCAATCTATCATGCTGTTTAAATTACGTAGCTTGCATTTTGAAAAACACGGGGTCTTTACAAATTCAGAGAATATGACTGCTGTGGACACCAACTCATATTACCCTTCAAAGTGCAAGCACATAAAAAACAACTCAAAAGAACGGATTTATTTCCGAGTAAATGGTGATTGATATAGAATTTTTTAAATGAGTGCTTATCTATCTTTGAATAGAGCCTAAAAATGCCCTACAGTAAGAAAAAATGACTTAATTTAAATGTTCCATAGTTAAATATTCAAGATTATTAATTTATCTATAAAGGCCTTGAAACCTAACATTTACTTAGCAGAGCACTGAAAATGCAAATGGGCCCCTGAAAATAATTACACTGCCATGGTAAATTTTCCACCAATTAGAGCATGGAAAAATTAAATCCTTTATTAGGTCATGAGGCTGTGAGTAGGATAAGATCTTCAGCGCTGTCTTACAGTATTGTAGATATTATTTCCATTCTACTCAATTCATGTATCAAGATACAATAATCTCACATGATTGCTGTGACAATTGTCTGTAAATTGCCAAGTACAGCCAACAAAGAATGCAGTGATACTCTGAAATCACAAACCGGCTTGTTTCATCCCTGCACTGAACACTAAACAGACACTGTAATGGTAAAATAGTAATATCAAGTTTTTGCCACGTAATTTGGGTCATTACCCTGCTGGAACCGAAGATTCATGTGAAGTTCTGAACAGATTGTTTATTGCTGGACAGTCTCTGTCAGTTCAGCCAGTAAGCTTTGCAAGTTTTGTAGGCAGCATCTTGGTCTCTTCTCTGACAATCTTGCTTCTTGTCCGGTTCATCAGTTTGGTAGGATGGCTTTATATTGGTAGTGTCTGGGTTTTGCCATGTTTTTTTTGTAGCTGGGTATGAGCTGCTCATCCAGTTATTGCTGTTTCTAAACATAGCTTGAGCTGGTCAAACCATGTCAAGCTGGGAGCTGGTCTGAACTGGTCAACTAGCTAAATCATGTTGAGCTGGGAGTCTGAACTGGTCAAAACCTAGCTTGAGCTGTTTTCAGCAGGTTTACAATGGACCTAATAGGATAAATGAGCTCATAGGAAGACTCAAAATATTTGTTCTATCTTTTTATAACCTTCATCCTTTTGTCTCCAAACAACTTCTCCTTGAAGTTCCATGGGCTGCTCCTTGGTCTTCAACACAACGTTACTGATATTCTCTGCTGTTTCAGTTGTGAGACCTCAAGGGCACTGATATTTATTCTGTAATTATGCAACTGAACAATGGTGGATTCAAAATCAACAGAGGTCGACCTCATTAACGTATTTACAGTAAGTGATCTCTCACGAAAATGGAATGCACCAGGCTCAATTTAGGTTCTTAAGACAAAGGTGGTGAATGCTTTCAGTAATTTTCAGGTTTTTATTTTTATTAGACTTTTTTCATATAATTCTGAAGACATATGAATACTTTATTAATACATAATTCACATATGGAGTCATGTTTATAGGAGTTAAACAGTCTTTTCCAGTGTAATTTGACTGCAGCATAGAAGAAAGAGAAATAATCAGTGCAAGATGAAAACTCTCTAAAGGCACTGCATATAAACAAATACCATTAAGTTAACAACATATCAGTGTTTCAATGGCACTAACCTAGAATTAAGCAATACTTATCAGCATTAGTCCAAATACCACATCCACAGTAATTACAATCAGTGACCCATTTTACCTGTTACTGTTTCATAAAATACTGCTTTTAAGTACATTTTCAGCTAATCATTGGTTCCCAAATTTAATAAAATGGCTATTGACATTATAATTTGTAATTACTCTCCCGTTTGTTTCAGCCAACCTCTTTTTTTCGACCTAAAAAAGTTTTTTTCTACGTAAAATAACGACAGTTACTCCAGCTATTTATAATATCCTTTACTAGCAATTCTATTCTTTACCTTTATGAGCTCTGATAAAATAAGTTTAGAAATCTCACTAATGATCGCGCTGCATTAAGTCCCCCTGGCATTGAATAATGCTCAAAGGGAGCTCCACCGTCTCAGCAATCGGAGTGTAAGCCGCGGTGCTTCATCCGTGACAGTTTTGAAATAAATATTTTAAAAGTGCATAGTGCTACACATGGCGCCTGCTGTTCCAGATGACAACCCTTGCTCTTCCCACTGAAAACCTATAGCGCAGATGAAATAAACCCTACATAATAACCTGGGGCTACCGAGACATGTCAAGTTAAGTGACAGACAGAGGCTCTAGCAATCAACGTGACAGCGAAGGTAGGCTCATAGCAGTTCCTGGAAAGATTTTTTTTTTTTTCAGGCAGAAGAGGTGTAGGCATGAGCTCCAGTGTTAAATAATCACATCTGGGTATCTCCGACATCTCAGTCTGAGGGACATCTGGGACGGTGTTTAATGATAATTTACAGTCTCAACCTTAGCAACGGAGCTGAGCTCCGGACACTTCCGTGTAATCTAGCTGGAGCAGGTGGACGCTGGAGGATAAATCCAGAAAGCACCACGCCGCAACTGAGAGGGAACAGTGTGGAAACTCTTGACAGCAGTGGCGTGTGTGTGTGCGTGTGTGTATGTGGTGTGCGCATGTATGTGTGTGCGTATGTAAGCATGTGGCACGTGTGCGTGCC